>NC_143138.1:32422500-33047500 GCF_059928025.1 Delphinapterus leucas
ACAAGATGTGATATGATAAATCAAGAGCTGGGTTATAGCAGTAAAGAAAAATAACGTCCTTCCCCTCACGGAGTTTATAATCTAGTAGAGGGAGCCAGTCTATATATCAATATGCTAATACATATACATGTCAGGTGGAAAAAGTGTTCTGGGGAAAAATAAAGTAGGGTAATGGAAATATGCCGGGGTGGGAGGGGTTATTATATAGGATAACCAGGGAGGGCCTCTTTACTAAAATGAAATTTGAACAGAAGACTGAATGAAATGGGGGGAGTGAACTGCGAAAATATCTGAGTAAGAGCATTTCAGGAAGAGGGAACAGCTAGTGCAAAGTTCCTGAGGCAGGGAACATGCTTGATGTGTTCGAGGATCAACACAGAGGCCAATTTAGCTGGAGCAGAGCAAGGCAGGGGGAGTGTAGGGAACAAGGTCAGATGGGATCCACTGGAAGGTTTTGGGCAGAGATGTGACTTAATTATGACCTCTATCTTTTAAACAAACTTTTTATTTTGAATAATTTTCCTTTAAAAAAAATATTTATTTAGGCTCTGCCAGGTCTTAGTTGTGGCACACCGGATCTTCGTTGAGGCATGCGGGCTCTTTTAGTTGTGACATGCATGTGGGCTCTAGTTCCCTGACCAGGGATCGAACCTGGGACTCCTGCATTGGGAGCGCCGAGTCTTACCCACTGGACCACCAGGGAAGTCCCTGAATAATTTTCAACTTACAGGAAGTTTGTAAAGATAGTAAAGACAGTTCCCATACACCATTCACCCAGTTTGCCCCAGTGTTAACATTATACATTACCGTGGTACATTTGTCAAAACTATGAAGCCAGTATTGGTACCTTGTGTAAACTAAACTTCAGACTTTACGCAGACTTCACCAGTTTTTCCGCTAATGATTTTTTTTTTTTTCTGTTTCAGGATTCAGTTTAGAATATCACATGGCATTTAGCTGGCTTCCACTTTATCAGGATCACCCCAGCTTCTTCATGATAATAGAAGATCCATTAGGAAGCTGTTGCAGTAGTCCAGGAAGGAGATAGTGGGGCTTGAACCCAAGTGTTAGAGGTCAGATTGTGGAGGGCGGACAAATTCTCGGTTGGAGGCAGAGTCAACAGGATTTGCAGGACATGGGATGTGAGAGAAAGAGGAGAGTTAAGTATGATGCCAAGGATTTTAGCCTAAAACACTTGGCCATTCACTGATATGGGTGAGACTGACATAGGAAGACTATTGGGGGCTGGAAATCAGGAGTTTGCATTTGAACATGCTAGGTCTCAGTTGCTTATTGGACAGTGGTTAAGTGGAGTCGTCAAGCAGGCAGTTGGATACACGAGGCTGGATTTCAAGGATACATCTTAGCTGGAAATATAAACTTGGGAGTCATTAGCTTAGAGGTAGTATTTAAAGTCATTAGGCTGGATGAGATCACGAAGGGAGTGGGTGAAGGTAGAAAAGAGAAGAGGGGGATTTCCCTGGTGGCGCAGTGGTTAAGAGTCCGTGCCTCCAGTGCAGGGGGCCCGGGTTTGATCCCTGGTCAGGGAACTAGATCCCACATGCATGCTGCAACTAAGAGTTCACATGCCACAACTAAGGAGCTGGCAAGCTGCAACTAAGGAGCCTGCCTGCCACAACTAAGACCCAGTGCAACCAAATAAGTAAACAAATGAAAAGAGGTCTGAGGATTGAGCCCTGGGTCTGTGGAAGAAATTGGAAGGTTGAGGAGGAAGCAAAGGAGGCTGAGGAGGGGCGGCCATTGTGGTAGGTAGGGAAGCTCCTGAGACTGAGCCTAGAAGCCCAGGGAACCACTGTGTCCAGTGCAGCTTACAGAGCCATCAAGATGAAGACTGAGAAGCAACTGTTGGATTTGGCAATGGTGAGGGCACTGGTGACCTTGACAAGAGTAAATCTCGTGGAGTGGTGGGGCAAGAGTGGGTTCAACAGAAAATGAGAGGAGACGAGGCGAAGACAGCAGGTATAGACAAATGTTTCTGAAGAGGTTTCAGTAAAGAGAAGCAGAAAAATGTAGCTGGAAGAGAATATGGGATTGAGCGAGGTTATTTTAAGATGGGAGACAGGACGATGAAAATGATCTCATAGAGAGCAAACTGATGATGCAGAGGGGATGTGGAGAACCGCTGGGGCCCCATAGTAACACAGGTGAGAAGGGATGGGAACTAGTGCCCAGGAGGAGGGAGGGCTTCACCTGTGTAAGAACACTGGCATCGCATCAATGGTAACAGATGCAAGTATATGGAGACAGATGTAGGTAGGCGGAGGAAGCACGTGGAAATTCTCTTCAGACTGCTTCTATTTTCTTCATGAAGTTGGAAACAAGACCACCAGCAGAGGGAGGAGGAACAGGAGGGGCTGGAGGTTTGGAGGAGAGAGGAGGAAGTAAAAATAGCCGTCGAGGGGGCTGAGAGAGTGCACAGAACTGGGGAAAGGCAGGAGCATGGATGGTCAACACAAAGGGTGTTTGAGGGCATGAATTTAAGGGAGACCAGTCAGCCTAGATATGTGTTATTTCCAGCCACGTTCAGCTGCTTGGGTGCAGGCTGGAGAAGTCACTGCGGTGGGGTCTTCCCAGATGAATATGATGGGAAAGAAGGGCCGGGGAGTTGGTATATGCAAGGAGCTGATTATGATGATAGATCATTGAATCAAAGCTGAGTAAGGAGGGAAGGGTGGATGTGATGGGGGTAGGTGTTGCTGAAAAGGGGGTAGGATCAATGGATGAGAGACAGGGCTGACTTATCCCTGGAGGCATAGTGCCGAAGGCCCACAATAGTTTTAGGGGTCCACAAAATATTTTAATTTAGTTTAAAATCAGAAGAAAAAAGTGAATATAATAAAAATGAATATATAATAATGGACCCAGCCTGGATTATATTCATCCTGATACCAAGGAAATCATAAAATATAACTTTTAATATTCTCTCATAGAGGAAGGGGCCCATGAAGGCGAAGTGTCTAGGGCCCACAAAAGTCATAATGTGACCCTTATGAGTGATCCCAATGGATCCAAGTTCAATATTTGTTGAATTCATTTATAATGGCAAAAAAGTAAACATACCTAAGTATCCAGAATTGTTTGAGTCCAGGTACGACGGGCTGAAAAGATAGGAGTTGGTAATAGGAAAGTGTGATACTTAAAACTGAGATTATGGACTGTGTGAAGCAATTGGTAGTAACAAGGTTTGGGTGGGAACATCCTTCTCATTGGTGGAGAAGAAACCAAGGTGATGGGAAGCTGGTTTTATTGGTTATCTACTGCCATATTAACAACATCCCAAAACACAGTGGCTTAAAACACTCACCATTTATCTGTTTACCGACGATTTATCTGCTCATCCACCATTGATCCGGTAATATGGCTGCGCTCTGCTGAGCAGTTCTTCTCTTGGTCTTGCCAGGGCTCTTTCATGAGGCTGCAGTCAGCTGGAAGCTTGACTGGGGCTGGGTAACAGGACCTCATATGTGGTGGATGTTGCTCAGGGCATCTCAGTTCTCCTTCATGTGGCTTCTCATCTTCCAGCAGGCCAGACTGGACTTCTCTACATGATGTTGGAAGTTTTCTAAGAGGGCAAAGGGGAAGTTGCAAGAGCTCTTGAAGCCCAGACTCTGCGGACTCACACAGTGTCATTTCTGCCACATTCTGTTAGTCAAAACAAGTCCTAGGACCAGCCCAGATGCAAGGGGTTGAGAAACAGACTCCACCTCTTGTTGCAAGGAGCAGCAAAATCACTGCAAAGTGTCACGTGGGACAAGAGGAACTGGAGAGGCCATCTTTGCAAACAAAGTATCGCACATGTTGGAAAAATTGTCTATGTGGTACCAAATCAAGCATCACCAAGAATTTGACAGAAGGGAGAGTGAAGAGAGTGACAAGCCAGGTGCTAAAATCTTCAAAGCATGAGGGAGTAGTAAGTGATACAATCTGATGCTATCAACTTCTAAAGCTTCAAGTATCTTTATTGTTTCATCAGTGAATGCGAGTGAATTTCATTAATGAAAAGGAACTCTTCATTTTTCACAACTTTGACTCAGTCACTCATCAATTCAGACTCTATCTTAAGGAAGGAACCTAAAACTTATGCATGAAAATTTGTAGCACTTTTATTTATCTGGGAGCTGTAGCCCCAGTGCCTGCCCCAGTGCCTAGGATGATGTCTGGCATGGAGCAGTAACACATAGGTGCTCAGTAAATATATGTTGAATGAATTTATAATGGCAAAAAGTAAATACAACCTAAGTATCCAATAATGAGGGCTAGGTTAAATTTGGGTGTATCTATTTCATAGACTATCATGCAGCCATAACAAAAATTATGATTTTAAGGACTATCAATATATGATGAGGAGTGAAAAGAAAGCAGGATATAACATTACAGGTTCTGTGTAAAAACAGCTGGATAGGAAAAGGAGTCAAACAACAGCAGTGGTTTTATGAAGCAAATAGAATCATGAGTGATTTTTAACTTTTTACTTTTTTTTTTTTTTTTTGCCACACCACGAGGCTTGTGGGATCTTAGTTCCCCAACCAGGGATTGAACCTGGGCCACGGCAGTGAAAGTGCCGAGTCCTAACCACTGGACCACCAGGGAATTCCCCAAATTTTTAGTTTATTCTAAAAGTTCTTAATGTTACTGAATTTCTTTTATGGTAAGAAAAAGTTGAACACATTCATTTTGGAAAGATGAGAAATGTTGAAAAGCGGCAATAAGAAAAAATAACCTATAACTCCATCATCCAGGAAAAAAAAGTCACTGCCAACATTGAGACACATTCTGTTTTGTTCCTTGCTTTTTTTCCCCTTCACCTGACGTATTCTTAGCTTTTAAAAAAATATATCTTTAGACTTCCAAGAGGTGACTTTTAATAGTCACATAGGGTTGATATACCATAATCTATTTGACTTACAGTAATTTTGGACATGATAGGTTCTTTGCAATTTTTCAGTGAAAAAAATTAAAATAAATGGTCAGAGCCGTGGCATTACTCAACTCAAATTTAGAAAGCTCTTGAGGAAAGAGGTGATCAGAGTTCCAGGGAAGGTGGCTAGGAAGATAGGGTGGGTGTGGCTGTTCTGTCCAATGGAGAATGCAAGAAAAATTAGTCCAGCGGCTCCGACTTGTTGGGGGGTGTCTATGGGAAGCTGTTCTGCACGGGCTAGGACTCCTCCTTCCCATGTTTTGAACTTAAAGATCGTGAAATCTTTTTTTTTTTTTACATTTTTGGCTGCGTTGGGCCTTCGTCGCTGCGTGCGGGCTTTCTCTAGTTGTGGCGAGCGGGGACTACTCTTCGTTGCAGTGCGCAGGCGTCTCATTGCGGTGGCTTCTCTTGTGGAACATGGGCTCTAAGCGCGCGGGCTTCAGTAGTTGTGGGACGCGGGCTCAGTAGTTGTGGCTCACAGGCTCTAGAGCGCAGGCTCAGTGGTTGTGGCACACGGGCTTAGTTGCTCCACGGCATGTGGGATCTTCCCGGACCAGGGTTTGAACCCGTGTCCCCCCGCACCGCCAGGCGGATTCTCAACCACTGAACCACCAGGGAAGTCCAAAGTTGGTGAAATCTTGATTTGAAGGACTAGAGATGGACAATGGTGGTCCTAATCTCTGCCCCCTTGCCTTGTGCAAACAAGAAACGGTTTCCTGCCCTTGCCTCTGCCTTGAACAGATATCTCTGAGCCATTAGCCTGGAGGGATAGAGCTCCCTCACTCCCCCTACATAACTCTCTCAGTCTGAGCTCTGGGTTTGGGGCAGTCGACGATTAGCCTGAGGTCAAGAATGGATGTTTTCCGGGGTACACAGGTGGGAACTTGGGGGGCACATTTACAAAGTCAGGGGCGTTCCCAGTTCAGAGAAGCTTCCCAGTAGTGGTCACGAAAGTAGTGGGATAGGAAAGACAGACGTGACGGAAGGAGGGATGGAGGGGGTGGGTGAGTGGGCCAGGCTAATACTTAGGCACGGATCGATCCTGGAAGGCTGTGGTTGGCAATGAGGGGGGAAAGAAGCGGACGGGGCGGAGGAGGAGGGGAGCAGACAGATTAAGCAGGTGATGTAGGATTTACAAATGGAGGAGGCGTGGGCTGGTGACAGGAGGAGGGCCAGGAGCGGCAAATATGCCCTGAACGTGCATGGGATATATATGAGAAGCGTGATGGGAAGCGGGCTGGTGAGAGCAGAGATGGGGCGTGGGGTGAGCAGTGCGGGTCACGAAAGCGGAGATGTGAGATGGAGAATAACGGCTGTGCACATTTGGCCGACCCTTTACAGTCTGCTCCCATTTAGACTCCCATAATTTCCTCCTCCCATCAGGGAGAGCGAGGTGCGGAGAGGTCGGGCGGCTGCGGAGGGTGGGGTCCCAGGAGAGCGCGAGGCCCAGAGGAAGGGTGAGCGCCTGGGCGGGGGTGCGCGGTGCGTCGCCGGGGGTGGGCGCCGGGCGCGGGCGGGTGTGGGGCGGGCCGGCTACGGGCCGGGAGGGGAAGGGGGGGGCGGGCTCCGCCGGCACACGCCGCGCCTGGCAGGCGGCCTGAGCGCGTGCGAAGAGCCGCCGCTGCCGCCGCTCGGGGTCGCCTTGAGCCCCAGATTCCCCAGCGCTGGCTCGCATGGCAGCCGCCTGGGCGCCTGGCCCCGCGACCCGCTAAGGGCGGTCCAGCGCCCCGGCCCAGCCCTTCAGGTGAGTCCGTCGGATCCGGCCTCGCTCTGCGCCCCGGGGCGCGCCGCCTCCCAGCCCGAGGTGAGGACCGCGAGGGCAGGGGCGCGCTGGGCTGGGGGCGTTCTGGGGTGCCCAGGCCCCGCGCCGCGGCCGAGCCGAGTGCCGTGGAGGTAGGAAGGGGATGCGGGAGCAAGTCCTGCGGGGAGTCGGAGGTGGGGGGCAGAGACAGCTCGCTGCCGGGAACCAGCCCCCTAGTCGCCCCCGTGCTCGAGGACGCCCCTCGGCGCTGTTCCATGTCCCTCTCCGTCCGACTGCGTTCCCCGGCCCTTCCAGTGTCCTGACCTCGCTCTGCGCTGCCCATCTTTCAACTCCTTCCTACAGAGCCCGCTCCCGGTTCCTGTCTCCAATCCCCTCGTCTGCTCAGACCTTCCCAGCCCCCGCCCTCCGCTGCCCCCACCGCTTTTTTCTGTCTGGATGCCCCTCTCCCCTCTCGGCTCGTTATCACTCGGAACCGGAATCTGTGCCGCTATCTCCGCGTCCGGCCGCCTCCCAGCCTGTGCCGTCCCACAGGTGTCAGCACGTCTGGCGGTCCGTCTGTCCCTCCCGGGGCCGGGGCTGACCATGCCCAGCGGCTGCCGCTGCCTACATCTCGTGTGCCTGTTGTGCATCCTGGGGGCACCCGTAAAGCCTGCCCGAGGTGAGCGCTCCCCTGGGCTCAGGTCGCGTCCCTGTCCGGCTGTCCCTCGCTTGCACGTTGACCTCTGCCGGCCAGAGATGGCACTGCAGGCGCTCCGACCCGCGGGGTTGGCGACACCCAGGACATCCCTTTGGAATGGGATGAGTCTCTGTTCTGCCCTGTCCCAGAGCTGAGTCCACCCAATTACTGGGACCCTGCATCCTCTCCCTAGCCCCGCATCTCAGGCAGCTGAGCGCTGACCCCGGGATCACTCCTCTCACATCAATCTCTTTCAGCTGATGACTGCAGCTCCCACTGTGACCTGGCCCATGGCTGCTGTGCGCCTGATGGCTCCTGCAGGTACCTCTCCGAGCACATGCTCCCAAACGCTGTGCTCCACATTTCCCGGGCCTCCACACCCACAACCAGCTCAAGCCCCAGAGCAGAATGTCTAGGGGCTTAAGACTCTACTGCTCTCTCCCCATCCCCTCGTGCACATGGTACACAGGGCAGAAGGCCAGCCCTTCACCCTGTGCTTACTCCTCCCCAGTTCCCCTTTGCCTTGCCTCTCCTTTGCTTCTTCTAGCCTATGGCTCCCCACTTCACTCTCCCAACCAGGCATTCTGCAACATTCCTCTTCAAGATACCAGGAGAAAGACCCGAAGCTTGAGGGAGTGTGGAGAGTGGGAGCCATAAGGAAAAGGGGAGATAAAGGAAAGACATAAATAGAATTGGTTTAGCCTGGAAAAGAAAGGCTGTTGCAAGGGTTGCTGGGGAGAAGCGCTTACGAGAGTCTTTTCTGATGAATTTGAGTAATTGACTCAGTGGGGTGGGGTTGGGCAAATTCTGCAGCAGGAGGAAAGGAGTGTCTGGTCATAAGGAAATGAGCTGACAGGGCAAGGTCCTGGAGGGGCTGAGGGTGCTTGGGACTCTCCGAAGTAGAGCAGGCCTTTGCCCTGGAATCAGGGTAGGAAGATAGTCCTGATGACCTTTCAAGGTCACTCTTTTAAAAAAAATGTTTCTAAGCACCTCAGACATGCCAGGAGTTGTGCTGGGAGCACTTACAGACATCATCGTAATTTCCTCCTCCACACATCCCTGCCAGGTGTATCCCTAGTTTACAGGTGAAAAAACTGAGGCTCAGAAAGGTTAGACAAAGTGCAGAACCAGGACTTGAATGCTGGTGTCTGATGGTCTGATACCATGTATGTGTCCCGTGACCCTGCACAGCCCTATATCAACCTGGGATAGGCCTGCTTTCACTTGGGGGCTGTCATATTTGTCTGTTTTCTAGAAGCTCTGATCTTGCCTCCTCCATTTCTTCACATCCTTCTACCCAGAGCCCTGACCCTATGCTTCTCCCCATCAGGTGTGACCCAGGCTGGGAGGGGCTGCACTGTGAGCGCTGTGTGAGGATGCCTGGCTGCCAGCATGGTACCTGCCACCAGCCCTGGCAGTGCATCTGTCACAGTGGCTGGGCAGGCAAGTTCTGTGACAAAGGTAGGGGAGTAGAGAGGGTAGCTGTTGTCTGGGGACCCCATGTGTCTTGGGAGAACGTCCATCCTTATTTATTGAGCGCCTCTTGTGTCTGGCTCAAACCCGAAAATATATGGTAGCTTATAATTTTAGACTTTATACCTATCTGTTGTCTGAACTGGTCCTAAACACAACCCTATGTGGTAGGCAAGACACCTGCAGAAAACTGTACTCATATCACAGATGAGGAAACTGAGATCTACAGACAAGATACAACTTGCCCAAAGGCACTTTGAGACAGACTAACAGGGCCAGGGCTGAGTGCCTCCCGACTCCAAATTCAGTGTTGTTGTTTTCCCCCACTACACTGTACCAGCCCGGGCTGGGATTGTAGTATGAGCCACACTCACAGAACTTTGGGTGGGGCCTGGGCAGGTCCGGGTGCCAGACATGAGGGGCTAACCCCGAGCCCTCCTGGTCTCCTCTCCAGATGAGCACATCTGTACCACACAGTCCCCCTGCCGGAACGGAGGCCAGTGCGTATATGACGGGGGCGGCAAGTACCACTGTGTGTGCCCACCGGGTTTCTACGGGCGTGACTGTGAGCGCAAGGCCGGACCCTGTGAGCAGGCAGGGTGAGTGCTGGCCCCAGGTTAGATGAGGATCTGGTGATGGAGGAGAGAGGACTGTTGAGAGGATGGTGGGGCAGTGTTAGGGCTGACAGTCAGAAGTCCCACACAGGGGTACTCGAAGATAAAACCCAGTCTGTCAGAGTATCTGTAGGGTTTCTCAACTTTTTTGGTACCATGTGAACCATTTCTCCAACGACAAAAATCTACAGGGGCTGGAGGTGTAACACATCAATGTGTGACTCCCCTGGGTGGGGAGGCTGAGGGCCTAGGACTCCCCTCATCCTCCCAGGAAGGGTGGCACGCAGCCCCTAAAGTTGTTCCACACAGCAGCCTTATGCCTCGTGGTGAATGGGGAAATAGCCTACAGGTCTGGACTCTTCCTCATTTCCACGTCAAGCCTGAGAGCCTGCGTGGATAATAACTGTACACTTGCCTTGAGCCTTGCTTTGGGGCCAGGCCCTCTGCTACTTGCTTGACCCTGGATTATCTCATCTAACCCTTACCATTTGGGAAGCTGGGTACTGCTCTTATCCCATTTTTATATATTTTTTAAACTTATTTATTTTAAAATTTCTTCTAACACTTTTATTTATTTATTTGTTGGCCGTGCTGTGCAGCTTGTGGGATCTTAGTTCCTCAACCAGGGATCGAACGTAGGCCCTTGGCAGTGAAAGCACAGTCCTAACCACTGGATCACCAGGGAATTCCTCTAATCCTAGTTTTAAAATGAGGCATTTGAGGCTCACAGAAAAGTGGCTCAAGGTGACATACCTAGAAGGGGGGTGGTAGTGGTGGCAGTGATCAGAATGTCGACCCGGGCTACCCTGCAGATGGCAGTCGGTAAAATGCCCTCCCCCACCCCACTCAGCTCCCCGTGCCGGAATGGTGGGCAGTGCCAGGACGACCAGGGCTTCGCCCTCAACTTCACATGCCGCTGCTTGGCGGGCTTTGTGGGTGCCCGCTGCGAGGTGAACGTGGACGACTGTCTGATGCGGCCTTGTGCTAACGGCGCCACCTGCCTGGACGGCATCAACCGCTTCTCCTGCCTCTGCCCTGAGGGCTTTGCTGGGCGCTTCTGCACCATCAACCTGGATGACTGTGCCAGCCACCCATGCCAGAGAGGGGCCCGCTGTCGGGACCGGGTCCACGACTTTGACTGTCTCTGCCCAAGTGGCTATGGTGGCAAGACTTGTGAGCTAGTCTTACCCGTCCCAGATCCCGCCACCATAGCGGACATCCCCCCAGGGCCCACCTTGGCTGTGGTGGTACCTGCCACGGGGCCTGTTCCCCACAGCGGGGGCGCCGGTCTGCTGCGCATCTCCGTGAAGGAGGTAGTGCGGAGGCAAGAGGCCAGGCTGGGCGAGTCTAGCCTGGTGGCCGTAGTGCTGTTTGGGGCTGTCACTGCCGCTCTGGTCCTGTCCACGGTGTTGCTGACCCTGAGGGCCTGGCGCCGGGGTGTCTGCCCCCCTGGACCCTGTTGCTACCCTGCCCCACACTATGTCCCGGCGCGCCAGGACCAGGAGTGTCAGGTTAGCATGCTGTCGGCAGGGCTCCCCCTGCCGCCTGACTTGCCCCCTGAGCCTGGGAAGACCACAGCCCTGTGATGGAGGTGGGGGCTTTCCTGCCCCCTCCTTCGCCTCCTCTGCCGCTCAGAGTGGATTGGCCCTTTCTCGCCACCCCTCAGCTGGGATACCCAACACTGAGGGACCTCAGCCTCACGCCAGAAATATTATTTTTTTAATACAGAGTGTAAGATGGAACTTTATCAAATAAAACTATGGAAGTGCATGTGGGCTCCTTTGTCAGAAAAAATCCGCCTGGAGTCCCAGATGCAAGAGGGCCAGAGCAGAGGCCTGCTTCTGGGGAAGCCGCGGGACTCTGCCCCCGAGAAGGAGTGGTTTGTAAAGAGGAACCCAGGGTACCCTTTTCCCCTCTGCGGAGGTGAGAGAGAGGTAGAGCCACAGAAGGGTGTAAACAGGCGGCAGGCCCCCCTGTGCCAGGCAGCAGTGGGTAGGACAGAGGAAGGCCCTGTGGCGCGGGGACTCGGGGCCCTCAGGGAGGGGAGCGGGCTCCCTGCCGGCTGCTCTACAGCAGCTGCTGGAACAGCGAGTGGGGCTGGCTGCGCAGGACGGCGGGGGAGTCCAGCTCCGCCACCCTCCCGGCTTGCAGAACCAGCACCCGGTCTGAGTTCAGGATCGTGTTGAGCCTGCGTGGGAGAGGGTGGTCAGCGTGGGGATGCAGGACAACGCCCTAGAGAAAGCTGACCTGCTTTCCCTCCTCTTCTCCTCTGGACAGCACCAGCCTGCCCCACAGGCTTCAGCCCCTGGCTCTGTGCTAGGGGAGGGGCTGCAGGCTCCCTCAGACAATGCGCTACAAAGGGCCTGGGTTGGTGCCTGGAGAACACGGAGCTGAGATTCATGGGGGTTGGAATCTCTAGAGCCCTGACCCCTGGGGTTTCTGAAAGGAAGGGAGGCTATGGGTCCATGACACCTTAGCCCCTGGTTAGATTCTCACTCTGGATGCCTACACACCTGTGGGCGATGGTCAGCACTGTCTTGCTGGCAAAGCGTTTACAGATGGTCTGCTGGAGCAGCTGGTCTGTCTTCTGGTCCACGCTTGCTGTGGCCTCATCGATACACAAGATCTGGACCATGTGGAGAGGATGAGCAGGGAGGAGGGAGAAGAGGGTCAGCCGTGGCTGCTACATAAGCCCCAGCCCCCGCCTCCTGGTCTGGCGCAGGCCAGCCCACAGCTCCCCACCTCCAGCTCTAAAAGAAAAACTAACTAGGTCCCTTGAGACCTCTCCCCAGTCCACTTCCTCACCCCCCACCTCTCACACGTCCCCTGCCTTCTTCCCGGCCCTCTCGAATGCCCCCTCCTCTTGTCTGTCTTACCTTGGCATCTGTGAGGAGAGCCCTGGCCAGACACAGCAGCTGCCTCTGCCCCAGAGACAAGCTCCGGCCCCCCTCGCCCAGCTCACCATCCAGGCCACCTGCGAAGCGCGGCACCTTCATCCCTGGGTTCTGAGCCTCCCTCAACCCCTCCCCGCTCACTCCTGCCACCACGCAGGATAGGACCGAGAACTCACCCAGAGATATGATCACCTCACTCAGGTGGCACTGCTCCAGGGCCTGCCACAGGGCCCTGTCCTCGTACAGACCCCGGGGGTCCAGGTTTTCCCGAACAGTTCCACTGAACAAAAAGGGCTCCTGGGGGATGATTGCCAGCTGGGATCTGGGGGATGAGGATGGGACAGGACATGGGGGTCTTGGCTGGAGATGTGGCCACTTCTGCTCCCAGCACAGGTTTTAGCTATAGGTCCAGCCCTTCAGAAAAGCTTGGGGATAAGACCTGAACATAACCCCCGTCCTGTTCCCCGCTTGGTCAGCCATGTACCTAGAACTGTGCCAGTGCTATGAGGAATACCAAAGGAACCAAAGGCCTAGACTCTGCCCTTAAGGAGCTTACATCTCACTGAGGGGCAAAACAGAACAAGCACGAGCTAAACAGTATGGTACTGACTCCAATCACGGGACAGCAGTGGATGGCAAAGAATGACCAGAGGGGACCAAGGAATGACTGGGTAGGGGATGCTTCAAGGTTGGAAGCAGGCCTGAAATTGGGTCCTGAGGAGCCATATGGTCAACCTATGGCCACCACAGGTTAGAAGAGAAGGCAGGAAGGCCAGGGCCAGGGCCTGGGATCAGTAATGGGCTTTAGGACAGAGCATCCCTACCTTTTTCCACATCATGGAACTCAGAAAAAATGATACTAGGGCAACGTGGTTGGGAGGGGTGTTTAGCTCCAGATGAGACCCCTCGTGGCCAGAGGAAACTGGCCCAGGTCTCCAGCTGTTCCAAGCACCGCCTGCCAAGCCCAAGGTCACAGCACCTGGGAGGCTCTGATTCAGGAGGCAGTGACTGGTGGTCTAGAGCGGAAGGTGTATGCTGGGAAGTACAAGGTGAACCTGGGAAGGTGAAAACCTTAGGACCACAGCTATGAACCCCGACCTGAGCACTGGCAGCTCACTATCCTCGCCTGCTTGTCCCATCCTCCGTCTCACCTGATCAACCCTGTCTGCCCTGAGTTTATATAAAGCCTTCCTAACTGGGCCTTCCTCTAAGTGCCAGTAGTCTGGTCCCCTCTCCTCCCTCCCCCAGACCTGAGCTCGGCCAGCTCCAGCTGGCTGGTGTCCACGCCGTCCAGCAGCACTCGCCCAGAACTGGGCTCTAGCAGCCGAAAGAGCACCAACAACAGGGAAGACTTGCCAGAGCCCGTGCGGCCCACGATGCCCAGCTTCTCTCCAGGCTGCACGTAGAAGGTCACCCCATCCAGGGCATTGGGCAGCCCTGGCCGGTACACCAACACCACATCCTGGAACTCCACGCTCCCCTGGCTCAGCCAGCCAATGCCCAGCTGGTGGGGTCCGTGGGTGGGAGAGGGAGGGAGATGGGTGAGACGGGGAGGAATGAGGAGAGTGGAAGGGAGAGGAATGAGGGGTGGATGCCGTGAGAGGAGAGGTGGGGGAAACGAGGAGTGATGGGGGGATGGACACAAAAATCAGGGAGATCACAGGGGACGGTACAGGAGCAGAGAAAAAATGGTGAGGGGCACAAGGAAAGGAACTGGGGGAGAGACTGGGGCCGTCAGGAGGATCCTTCAGGGTTCCAGCACCCAGGCTGGGGTGAGGGCGCAGGCTACCTGCGGCCGCTGGCCCTGGGGCTCCTGGGGCAGGTCACAGGAGTATTCCTCCAGCCGCTCGACGCTCACCATCATGGCTTCTGTCTGTGTGAAGCTGCTCACCAAGCCGGAGAGCAGGCCCGTCAGGGACAGGGCGTAGGACAGTGACAGGCCCACGAGTCCTGGGGGAAGGGAACACAATCGCCGGGGGAGGCTTGGACGCTGGGACGTGTGTGGGGATGGCTGGGGAGAACGGGCGAACCCTGAGCTGTGGACCGTGGGCATTTAGAGGAAGCTGGCACTGACGGAAGAAGATGCAGGAGCCAGCCCAGGCCCACAGGAGGCTGGCTGCAGCAGAGTGGAAAGGCTACGAGGGAGGACGGGTGGAAGGCAGGTGGGCTAGGGCCAGTTGCTAAGTGCTGAGGACGAGTGAGCAGGGAGGGGCGGAGATCAGAAGACTTGACTAGTCCCAGATCCACGACCACCGGGGTGAGTGACTCCTTGAGACTCAGTTTCCTCAACTCTAAAATGCGGGTGATGAGAATGACAACATATCCTCACGGGGAACCCCGGCTGGGAGGTGAAAATGCTTGGGGCTGTAGGGGCAGTGCAGGGAGAGGTCTGGGGCAGGTGCTGGGAGTAACAGACTTCTGAGGTGAGAGTGAAGGGTCCCGGGGCGGCACCTGGGTTGGCGAGGCCCTGCTGGTGCTGCACCAGGGCAATGCCTGCGATGGCGCTGACCACTGCAGCCCCCATTAACTGTAGCCGAATGTCCAGCCACTGCATCGTGGCGCTGGCAGCGAACTGGCACCTCTGGTTTAGCTCCAGGAGTCTCTGGTTCTCCTCCTCAAACCTGGGGGAAGCCACACCACAGCTGCACGGACCTGCCCAGACGCCCTGCCCGTAGGATGCCTCCTCCTCGGAGCTGACCTGCACGCCCACGGGCTGCACCTCAGTGGTACAGAAGAGCCAATGTGCTCTCTCGTAGGGGTCTGCTCAGCGTCACTCTCCCCCTTTTCTGTTTCTTTCCTCTTCCCCCTATGCCCTCACCCACCCTTCCCTTCTCAGGAGACTGAGACCCGACCCCCTCCTTCTCAGGGGTCCCCCCTCCCCCCAGCACCTCACCCCCCTCGCACTGGTTGGAGGAGGCGGACCTCACACACCTGTAGGTGGTCCCAGTGGCCCGGAGCACAGGGAGGCCCGCCAAGGTGTCGGCCAGGTGGGTGTAGAGAGGAGAGAGGGTGAGGCTGCCCAGGCGCCGCAGCTCCCTCGAGGAGGCCCTGTAGTGGCGCTGCATGCGGTAGTGGATGAGGCTCAAAGGCGGCAGCAGCAGCAGCAGCCAGGGCAGGCCAGAGCCCAGCACAGCCAGGAGGCCCAGCAGGCCTGCTGCGTTGGCCAGGAGGATGTTGAGGATGAAGGGCAGGCTGTCATCCGCACAGGCCACGTCGGAGGAAAAGCGGTTGAGGACCCGGCCCGTGGGCGTGGAGTCGAAGAAAGTCACCGGTGCCTGGGAGGAGGGGTGTGGGTGGGCCAGGGCAGGGGCCAGCGGAGAAGCCATGGAGGCAGCCCCCGGGGGAGGTGGGATGGGGGGAAAGGCCCAAGGTAGAGAAGAGGAAAGGAGTAAAGTGTCCCCAGAGTTTGGGGGCACTGAGGCGGGGCTGGAGGAGCTTAGAGGAAGAATACCCCAGGTGGGAAAGAGACAGTCTCTCCCATCCCTCTGGCTAGCGGGGGCCCTGAGAGGCCAGGCGGGCCACCCCTCTACTTCTGTGCTAGGCGTGCCTACCCCCCTTTCAAGGGCAGGTAGCTAATCTCTTTTCAGAAGATGGAGTCTTCAGGCCATGAGTGAGATTTAGTTAGATGTTAGGAGGAACATCCTGATTGCCTGGGGCGGGACAGAGTGGGGAGGGCGGCAGTCAAAGTCCACACTGTCCCATGGTCAAGCGCTCAGGCTCCGGAGTCAGACTGCTTCTTGGATTCCAGCCCTGCCACTTACCAGATGTGAGACCCCACGTAAGAGGGCTTCATCTCCTCAAGGCCCCTGTCCCTCATCTCAAAAAGGGGGATAGTAATGAAACTGTACCTCCCGGGGCTGACAGCAGGACTGAAGCCACAGACAGCAGTCAGGAGCTTAGTAGGGTCTGCCTGCCACAGAGCAGGTGCTTGGTAACTGCTAGCTACTTAGACTACTTACTATTGGGAGGTACGGTCTCAAAGACCCTTTCCCTTTCTCTACCTTCCCTGTCCCCCAACTCTCTGCCTTTACTTGGGGATCAGTCCTATCTTAAGGCAGGGCACTAGGTCAAAAGGCTTGCTGAAGCATTTCCTAAAGCCAGCTTATGAGAAATTAATTCCTTCACAGCCTGAAGATGTGGGCAGACAATGGGTAGCTGCTCCTGGAAAGGCAAGGGAAAGACCCACATGTCCTGGGTTCACGGCCACAGAACTAGCCTTGCCCAGGTTGCACACACTCTCAGAGCCTGTTTCCTCATCTGTAAAAGGAGGATAATAGTACCCACCTCACAGGGTTATGATGAGGCCCTAATAAGATAACAGACAAAAAAAGAGCTTCGTAATAATAACAACATCGGTAATAATAATTGTAATTGGGCACTTAGTATATGCCAGGTACTATATCCCAAGCACTTTCGATGTACTGATTAATCCTTATAATGACCTATGGGGCAAGCAACAGACTATATATACACACAGCAACAGGGATGGACCTCAGAAAGACTCTAAGTAAAAACTGTGAGAAAAGGAATGTCATTTGTGAAACTATGGGCACACAAAACACAGGCATTTTGCAAAAAGCCAAAAAGATACATATTAAACACACCCAGGATGGCTGCTTATCAAGGAAAGCAGAGGAAACGAAAACAGGGTTTGCAGGTAAATAGGAATGGATCAATACATAAAATTAAAAAGGGATCTCACATGAACTCAGGGGTGATTAATTCAGTCCTCTGCGCCGGAAGTAAATCTGAGGAAGATTCTCTTCTCCCCACTTTATAGATGAGAAAGCTATAGGCCTAAGTAATTGGGCTTGAACCCAGGCAGCTGCTCTGCTCTTGGCCTCTCCAGGTCTCAAGTGCTGCACCCATCTGTGAGGGGCTGTTTTCTCCTGAGCACCAGGAGTGGGGACAGGCCCCTGATGGAGCCCAGGTACCGGGAAGGGCCCCCCATGCCACCCCCACCCTCCCATCCCCTCACCATGAGGACTCGACTCAGCAGGCGGCGGTGCAGGGTGGCGGCTGCTCGGAGGGTGCCCGCTGCAAAGAGCACTGCCCGGAGAAGGGTGCAGAGGGAGTTGACGCCAGCAATGGTCGCATACACGGTGAGGTAAAAGCGGATGTCTGAGGAGCCATTGGGGGCAGCTTTGGGCAGTGGGAACACTGAGGTGCTGGGTGGTGGGGAGGGGGCTGTGGGTAACCAAAAGTGGGGCCACTCAGGGGTCCCTTCCCCACGGCCCCTCCCAACGCCACTGCTCCCCACCCTCCAGGAGACACAGGCCCTGGAACACCAGCCCCCCAACTCACTCCCTGCCTGGCAACCACTCTGAGAGCCCCAGGCCTGCTCCCGGCCCCAGCCACTCACTAGAGGCTTCCGGGGAAGAAGAGGAGCAACTGGGCAGACAGTGGCCCTGCGGAGCCCAGGCTGGTGGGAGCTGGCGCCTCCTGGGAGCTATTCTTGGCTGCCTTCAGCTGAGCGATCCAGTGGGCGAGCCACCAGTCAGCCGAATTCCTGGTTGCTGGGTGGGGGTGGGAAGGAGAAAGCTGCCAGACAGCTCATCTTCTTCTTTCTATTCAGACAGCCCCGTTTCTACCCTCCTCCCCAGCCATCCCCACCTTATGTCCTCCCCAGTGTGCACTTCTTTCCTGGGCCCATCACCCTTCAACTCTGGGGAGAGTGTGATCTTGAATCCGCAGAACGGGAGTCAGCCTTGGGGGCAGATCAGAAGAAGGCTACGGAGCATCCCTGCTCCCCCCCGGCTCCCGGCCCCTGGGACCCTCAGAACTGGGGACATGTCTCTAGTCCCAGCTGCCGCCCACACATGGTTGAGTGTCTGGGCTTTGTAGTGATTAGTACAAGGTGATGGATGTGATGGGGACCTAGGCGACAGGGCTGGGGGTGGGATGAAGGCCTGCAGGGTTTACTCTTACCTTGCATGAGGAGCAGAGAGAAGAGGATGGCGAGGGCCAGGCCCCAGCCCACGGCCCTCCAGTATGCACGGTACACGTGGAAGGCCACGGCGCCCTCCTTCTTGCTTTCTTCCTGCAGCAGGCGGCCAGACGTGCTCTCCTCCACCTCCAGGCCCTCCTTTGTTTTCTCTGGGTTCTGTACTGATTGGGCTGTGACTGTGAGAATCAGAGAGGTGGGCGGGGGGGTATTAAGCTTACAGGATGACAGTTGAAAACCTTAGTGTTTTCAGGGGCAGGCAAGCTTCCTAGAAACATCTCCCTACAAGTGTGGTGGCGAAGAGCAGGCTCTTTCCTCTCACCCCGGGCCGTACCTGGGTCAGACTCTTGTCCATCCTCAGCCCAGGTTTTGGGGGCAGCTTGTACCAATGGTAGGATCTCAGAAGGGGGCCCTGGAAGGCAGCAGGGGAGATTAGGAGGGGGCTCTCCTGGGTATATTCTATGCCTTTCTAGACATGTGAGCCAATCCACCTCCCATGCTCTTTGGACCCCCTCCCTGACCTACCCTAGCAGGGCTGTGCCCTGGACCCGCAGACCCTGAGCAGGACCATCAAGTCCATCCCTCTGTGTCTGGTGTCCGATCAGCACAGACAGAAAATGTTCACCCCTGGGAGGAGAGTCACGGCCACCTGTGAGAACCCTGTCCAGAGGCACCGCTCACTACCGCTGGGCTTTCTCCTCATGCTTCCTGGAACTCCTAACCCGCTGGTGGAGCCTCATCTGCTCCTGTTTCTCTCCACTGAACGTGCCAATGGTCATGTCCCTCTGGATAATAATCCATCAGAGTTTCTGTTTATTTGTTTTTAAATAAAATGATTGTTCTAAACCTGACTGCTTTCCTTTCTCCGAGGACATCCAACTGTTCTCTGAGATCCTGGGCCTCTAAGTTCCCAAAGCTCCCAGTCACAAAGCCTGCGTCACAAAGCCACAAGGCTCCTTTCCCTCCTGCTCTCTGTTCCTCACACCAGTTTTGTGAAGGCAGAAGAGGGTCTCCCATTAGACAGAAGTATGACGGGGCCCAGATCACACACAGAGGGGGTGGCAGAGTCTGCACTTGACAATCCATCTGTCGCACCCGAGCAGATGGCTCCCTCGCTCAGCCGGGCTCCCACCCTGGTGGCCCACATTACCAGCTTGGATGAGGCGCCCAGCCTCCATCAGCAGCACCACGTCAGCCCTCTCCAGGTACTCGGTGCGGTGGGTGCACAGCAGCCGCGTGGTGTGGCTCAACACTCCCAGGATGCACCTGTGCAGCAGGTGGTTGGCCACGTCCGCATCCACGGCGGCCAGAGGGTCATCGAGGAGATAGAGCTCCTTCTCCTAGGGAGGGTGGGGGCATCACGGATATCAAGTCCTCTGGCCAGAACCCAGACCTCTCCTAGGACGTGATCTTGAGGCCATCCCGGAATACGGTTGAGAGGAACTCTGGGGCTACAGCAGTAAAGAAGGTGGTGAGACCAGAGGGTGGACTTCCCTCCAGTTATGCAAGGCCAGTGCCCCAGGGCCAGTGTTCAGTTTTGCTGGGTCCCAGTGCCTCAAGCCACATAATGCTTTTTAAAGAGCCTTTAATTCTGCCTTCAATCTACAAAAGGGGGATGGGATGGCCAAGGGACCAACACCTTAGGAGTATGGGGGGGGGAGGGAAGAAACCGGATGCCTATGAAAATATCCCCACACTGCCCCCTCCCCAGCGAAGCTCCTGAGGCTCCGGGCTCCCCCATCTTCAACTTACCTGGTACACGGCACGAGCAAGGGCAATCCGGGCCCGCTGTCCTCCGCTGAGGGTCACACCCTTCTCCCCCACCTCTGTCTGGTCCCCAGCAGGCAGGATCTGACAGGACAGGCCCCGCAGTGTTGGTCAGCGAGCCCCCCAATACTTTCCACCCCATTTCCTATCCCTCTGCAGGGAAGAGATGGCGGGGGTCAGAGAGCCAGGGAACTTGAGGAGACTGGACTTGACTTTGGGGTATGTGAGCCAGAGGGGACAAACCACAACTCCAACAAAAAAGAGCATTTGTTGAACACGTTTTTCTTCTTTTTTTTCTTGAGGAATTTTTAATAAGCTTTCCTCTTTTTGTTTTTCTGGCTGCGCCACGCAGCATGCAGAATCTTAGTTCCCCGACCTGGGATCGAACCCGTGGCTCCTGCAGTGGAAGCGCGGAGTCTTAACAACTGGACTGCCAGGGAAGTCCCCTGTTGAACACTTTCTATGTGCTGAGCACATTACAGGCATCATCTCATCTGACCCCCACGGCAACTTTATGAAGTTGACATTATTTCATTTTCACAGATGAGACCAAAGCTCAGAGTAAGTACCATGCCCAAGGTCATTCCACAGCTAGTAAAGGGCAGGACATGAATGTAGATCCTTAACCACTCCGTCACACTCACTACCCTGCCTTTTTAACAGGCAAGGATGAAGATGGCCAAGTTCAAAGTGAAACTTTCCTAGGTTTTTAGAGAAGGAAGGTATCCCGAGCCTTGGAAGAGGTATCCTGTGGCCTTGGGAGAGGTCTCCCTAGCTAAGGGGTCCCCATACCAGAGGAAGCACCTGTGGTCGACCAGATGGTGGCTCCCCTGAGGGAAAAGCTTTGTGATTCATTTTTCTTAGTACCCAGAACAGCTCCCAGTACCCAGGAGACATTTGGGAAATGCCTGATGTAGAAACAAATGATAAGTGGACATAAGGTGCTCCATGGTTGGAGTCAAAGGTCCTCCTCTCCAGGGAAGTTCCACATCTACCTGGACAGGGTTGTGCTGATGACAATCCTGCAGGGGATATGGGGGTTGGGTGGGAAAGTCACGGGAGAGAGCTGGACTCTCATCCCCCTTAAATTTAGCATTCTGGATGTGGGGGGTCTGATGGGCTTGCCAGACTTCTCTAGAATAACCTTGACTCTTCCAGTGGGAGGTGGGAGAAGGCCTCTTGAATCAGACCATCAGCCAGACCTACAGAGAGCTAAGCCTCATAGGAAACCCTCCCCTAGTCCCAAAGGCTGCAGGGTTCCCTCGGCTGCTGTGTGGAACACCCAGTCTCCACCCCACCCCCCAGGCCCTGTGCAGAAGCTGGACACTCTGGGAGGATCAAAGCCTGATGGCCAGTCCTGGGTAAATGATGCCTGAGTACAAGCAACCCCCTCCCAGAGAAGCAAGTCTCTGACCTGCGGTGTTAGGGACGCGGGGAAGTGGGCGGCCAGGCACTCACGCTGAGGTCATCGTTGAGGGCACAGGCTTCCAGCACTTCCTTGTACAGCTGGGCATCAAACATCTTCCCAAAGAGGATGTTGTCTCGGATGGTGGCAAACTGGATCCAGGGTTCCTGGGTGGCCAGGCCGAAGCCTCTGGACAGCCCCCACACTGCCACCCGCCCCCGCAGCCTGCAGAGAGCCAGGCCAGCAGCATGGGAGGCTGGCTCCCCGCTGGTCCCCTTTCTGCCCAGCCCCTGCCTCTGGAAGCCTCTCCAGATTGCTGTCTTTTACACGGGGTCCCGCTCCATGTCACATGGCTCTCTAGATCGGCAGCCACTGAGGTCGAGGGATCCTAATGAGGCTGGAGGCTCACTCTGGACTGGGAAGGGAAGAAACTGCTCTTTGGCCGCAGCCAAGCAGCCGTCGTATGTCGATGTGCTCAGAAGAGAGTGTGGCCACCACCCTGCACTCATTCATTCTCACCGCGAAATAAGAAGGCCCTCCCTCACACCTCTGCTCCTCCCTGGATCCCTCCCGTGCACAAGCGCACTTTCTGAGAGAGTAGCTGATGCTGGCTGTTTCCATATATTTCTTCACTCACTATTACAGCACTTCTAACACTCCGTGTGATGGTTTTGAGAACCCGCTTTCACTTCCTTCCCCTTTACAGACTGAAAACTCTCCCAAGAAAGGGACCATGTCTTGCTCATCCTGGCATCCTGTGGCCTCTAAAAAGGTGTCCACCATGTAGCAGGGGCCAGGAAAGTGCTGATGAAGGGCAGAGCTGAGGACACGGGGCACTGGAAGCTGCTTACCTGTGCAGCTCTCCCGCGATGGCAGCCAGCAGTGAGCTCTTCCCGCAGCCCACCTTCCCCACGATGCCCACCAGCATACCCTGCAAGGAAGCCACACAAGTGTCAGGTCTCCCTCCTGAGGCCCTGGGATAGCAATCATCCCATGGAGGCTTCTCTCTAGGCCCCAGTTAGCCTGGAGGGAAAGAATTCTCCACCCCACAGGCTGAGCTGTGCCTCAGTGACAGATGCTGTGTGGCCCCAGGGGAGTAGGGTGTTTTATTCTCCGCTCAGAGAAGCATCAGTTTCACTGTGTGAAGGGCCTTTGGAGAGCAGCAGTGTGCCAGAGAGCACGGGAGGAAAACTGCCCGAGAACTTCCAAGGAAAGCTCTGAGGCAGGCGACCCAGGATGTGGTGAGGGGAAGGAAGGACTCCAGGCTTTGGGGCCCGGATGCTGGGCTGGCTAACTCCACCTGCAGCTAGATTTCTTTTTTTTTTCTTTTTTATAATAAGTTTATTTATATATTTTTGGCTGCATTGGGTCTTCGTCGCTGTGCTTGCGCCTTCTCTAGTTGCGGTGAGAGGGGGCTACTCTTCGTTGTGCTGTGCGGGCTTCTCATTGCGGTGTCTTCTCTTGTTGCGGAGCATGGGCTCTAGGCGTGCGGGCTTCTGTAGTTGTGGCTCACAGGCTCAGTAGTTGTGGCTCGCGGGCTGTAGAGAGCAGGCTCAGTAGTTGTGGCGCACGGGCTTAGCTGCTCCGCCACATGTGGGATCTTCCTGGACCAGGGCTCGAACCCGTGTCCCCTGCACTGGCAGGCAGTCTTAGCTACTGCGCCACCTGGGAGGTCCCTGCAGCTAGATTTCTAATAGCTCAGGGCAAAAACAATGTTTTGCACAGGTACCCATTTCTGTGATTTGCAGTTTAAAATTCTCTGTGCTCCCTTCCTTGCTTAGTTGTAACATATATTCATGGAGCTATCGCTTTGTACACAATGGAAAAAAATTCCTTCCATAGAAACAGGTGGGGGCTTCCCTGGTGGCGCAGCGGTTGAGAGTCCGCCTGCCGATGCAGGGGACGCGGGTTCGTACCCCGGTCCGGGAAGATCCCACGTGCTGCAGAGCGGCTGGGCCTGTGAGCCATGTGCCGCTGAGCCTGCGCGTCTGGAGCTGTGCTCCGCAACGGGAGAGGCCACAACAGTGAGAGGCCCGTGTACCGCAAAAAAAAAAAAAAAAAAAAAAAAAGAAACAGGTGGGGCTCCTAGCAGCTCTGTCTGTGATGTCCCACACTGCCAGCCAGGGTTAGCCTATCTTCGAGCGGACACCAGACCAACCTGAGACCCTTCCCTGGGAAGCCTCCCTCTTTCTGGCTGTGGCCTGTAAGTGGAAGGGCTCTCTGCAGGCCTGTCTTCTGCTCAGTGGAGAGCAGGTCCACAGAGAGAGAAGAATGAGGCAGATACAGAAAGAAAAGCAGACGGAAGGAGCTGCTCGGCGAGTCAAGGCCTGGCTCTGGGCTGCTGCTGTGATCTGCCCACGTGCTTGCCTGTGGATTCCGCAATTCACCTCTATATCCTTCTTACAAATTCTTGTTGGCTTAAGCTAGCTCCAGTGGGTTTCTATGACTTATATCCAAAACAGCCCCAACTGACACATTAGTAAAATTCCTTTCAAAAATTCCAGGCTTGTCTTGCCTGAACTAAGAGGAAAAACAAAACGTTCAGCCCAAGCCAGAAACATGAGCCAAATGCGGCAGAGGCAGTTCAGGCTCCACTGGAGGACGCTGGGTTGAGCTGTGGGGCAAAGGGTTGGACACGGGTCAGGGGAGAGTGAAAACTCAGGACTCGGTGAAGAGGAGTTGCTGTCCTGCCAGGAATGTTCTTTCAAGTGCTTCTTTGATGATGTATGCCAGGGTGTGAGTCACAGGGTGTGATTCCTTTTCACCAGGCTAAATACAGGATTATCTATACCATTTTCAAAATCCTTCTGAGCAGGTGCTGCTGGGCCTCTCCCAGAGGTCCCTAGCCTGGGGAAGATGCTGGATAAGTTCTGAAGTCTGTTCTGAACTCAACAGCCCCTGAGGGACACGGAGAGAAAAATGCAATTGTTGGACTGGACTGGGTAGATGTGAATTGTCTGGTGACCAGGGAGAGATGTGACTGCTCTGAAGTGGCTGTGTGTTAGAAAACTGACATTCAGAGATAAGGTATCATCTCCTCTCCAATGAGAACCTGCTCACCAAAACCTCTCTGGTCCTTCCCTCAGTAATTAGAGCCACTGGGCCATCTTGCTATGATTGGCTCTGTCCTTGTTTATCGGTCACTGAGCTTGCATGTCCCTCGTCAGTCCGGGGATTCTGCTAGGGTGTCTGACCAACCAACCTTCTTCACTTCGAGATGACTGATGAAGGTGTCCTGGCTGGTTCCAACTGGGTCCCAGGAGAAGAGGGCTTCATGTAGCTCCAAGGCTGTAGATGGCTCTGTCGGAGGATCTGAACAAGGAAGAAGCCACTCAGCTTGGGCTTCTAATCCACAATCTACCTGCCCAGGGCTAATTCAGCCTCAGTCTTGGTCTGAGGATTCTCCCCCAGGAAATGGCCACCTGCCCTGCCTAAATTCTGCTGCCTCTGGCTCCTCTTGGCAGCATCTGTGTACAGCAACCAAGGGGCTACAGTTCCCTCCTCCCCTGTGCCAGGTTCTGCCCTCCAGCTTCCCATTACCTGGGCTGTAGCAGGCCTGGGGGTTGTGGTTGGGAAGGTCGAGGAAACGCTGGATCCGGTCCAGGGACACTTTGGCCTCCAGGAGGCCATTGATCACCCAAGGGAAGTTGTTGAGGGGTAGAATAAGCATGTGCACCAGTGCCAGGGCCGTGAACACCTAAGTGGGGTCGAAGGTGGGGGGAAGGGTTGGAGCATCACCTGAAGCTCGGGAATTATCTGAAGGCCTGCTCTATGGGTGGCCCTGCAGACAGGTCTGTGGAGGGGAAAACAGGGCAGCAGCAAAACTGAGGAGTTTGCTGGACAATCTTGGGTTAGAGGTGGCAGAGGTGGCCAGTCCAAGAATCCCAGAAATTCCAGATACTCCTCCAGGGATCCAGGTTGCTCCCTGATAAGCACACACACCTAGCTCACTCTGAGACCTTCTCAGAATTTCCAAGCAGCAACATCACCTGGCTATACCCAGCACTGGATCCACCTTGCACTGGATCGTGAACTTTTCCTCCAAGGCCATCAGAATGAGGATAAGGGGACCTAACCAGAAGTAGGACAGGAAGAGGAGAGGAAAGAAAGGAATTCCTTCGCAGAGGGAAGGGTTGTATATCCGAGGCCCCAGATGAAAAGTCCCTTCAGAGAATTTCTCCTTGGTTGGGAAAGGATAAGGCAGCCAGGGACCCTCCATCCCTCCTTCCCAGCCAGCACTGAAGGCCCCAGTCCACCCCTCACTCCACTGCAGTCTCCGTGCTGCTGCTTCTCTCCCATGCATTCCTACAGCTGTCCCCTCCCCTCCTGGTCCTCACCTTGGTGGCAGTGAGCTGGTGCCCCATGAGGACATAGGTGATGAAGATGACGATGGAGATGACGACTGGCAGGGCAGCCCACAGGTACACACAGGCTGCATCCAGGTACTTGATGACCCAGAGTCGCCCCAGCTCTCGAGCTCGGCAGGCCTCTACACGGGCCCTCAGCGCCTGCTCCCACCCGAAGAACTTGATGACACGAATGCCACTCAGCAGCTCTGTCACGAGCTAGGGGTGGGGACAAGAGAGCAGTACAAAGTGGAGACACTGCTCGCGTGTGCCCTCCTCTGCTCAGTCTCCCCCAGGCTCCTGGCACAAGATGTCAGGTATTCTGAGCCCCCATATGCTCCAGCTGCGGGCAGGTTGGAGCTGGAATCCTCCCACCTTCCTAGATGAAGCGGTGGAGAGTAAAGGGTGGGGGGGTCGGGTGGTATGGGAACTATTCCTATAGGAGTATACAGGTGTAGGAGGGCACACCACAGCCCAGAGTCAGGCAGAGGACAGAGCCAGGCAAGACGGGCAAGGGCCAGAGGAACTCCTTGAATCCTAACATTCAAACATCCCCAGCCTGCAAGCCAGGGAGGCACTGGAGCCTTCCCAGGTGGCCCTGGAGACTAGTCAATAGCTGTCATAGGTAGGGGAAAAGGCCTCATGCCATAACCAACTTTCAGAGACACCCCCCTCCCCATTAGCACTCGGAGCTATTCCAGTAAGAGGTTGACAACTACGCTGTATGGACCCCTAAGCCCACCATCCCCTCTGGAAAGGTACTACAATCACTGCACAACCCAGAACGACTCAGCCAGACCCTCACACCTAGAGTTGGCCCAGGTAGGAGACAGACCTGCTCCTTTCCCCACAGCCCACCCCTAAGAGGTAGCTGGGGTTCTCCTAGGCCTCTTCACATGCGGTTGTGGGGTGCTCTGTGCCTGAGATGAGGAGGTGGGAGACTGGGTCCTGGCTCTAACACTAAAATCCCATTTGGCCCCAGACAGGTTACTTCCCACCTCCTAGGGTTGCTCTTAGGGCTGCACGAGCTAATACTATAATATTACGAACAGGCTACACTTACTTAGTGCTTACTTTGTGACTGGTACTTGCCAAGCAGTATCTCATACGATCTCCAACTATGTTACGAGGCAAGCTATTATTATCCTCGTTTTACAGATGAGGAAACGAAGTCCCAAAGAGGTTAAGTGACTTGTCTGAAGTGATTAAGCTAGTAAGTGGTAGAGCTGGGATGTGAACCCATGTCTGTCTTTCTCCGGTCTGAGCTCTCAACTTCTAGATCACACTCACTCTCTCAGGCACAGTGCACGGGAGGACCTGGGGACTCTGGATGACTGAGGGACCCCAAACAGCCCCTCACCTTAACCCGCGCATCCTTGTGCTGTAGCATCTCCTGGTTGCTGGCCATGATTCGCGTGGCAATCACTTTGTTGATGGGAACCAGCAGCAGCGCCAGGATGAGACCACCCACGAAGGCCACATCCACCTGCTGGTGCAGCAGGTAGAGGGTAATGACCAGCTGCAGGGGCAGGCCCCAGGCCTCGTGGAAGCTCCCAGCAAAGTTGAGCAGCCGCTCAGAGTCGGTGCCTAGTAGGTTCAGGATCTCCCCAGTGGGAGGGCGTCTGGGCCCCAGCTGTAAAGCCTTTCGGTACAGGATGTTCAGCACAGCCCCCCGTGCCTGAAGTGTCACCTTCCGCACCTCATACCCATACTGATTCTGCAGCACAGCGCCCAGAACGGCCCCACCGGCCAGCCCCAGGGCATAGAGCAGGCCATTGCTTAGTGGCTCCTGCCCCTCCTCCAGGAAGCCCACTAGTAGGGACAGTAGCAAGGGTCCTGAGAATCCCAGCATGGTCCCCACCAGCTTCAGCAGTCCAAGTGCCAGGTAGCGCTGCCCCAAGGCCCCATACAGGGCCCTCCACATTCGGGTCCCCTCCTGCCATTGTGCTTGGAAGACACGGGCTAGGTAGGTTGGGTGCAGCCTGTCGGGGAGGCGGCAAGTGTCCTGGGGCTGCTGGAGCTCTCCACGGGCCCCACGGGCCAGCAATGGTGCCAGCCAGGCATAGGAAAAGCGTGATAGCCAGCTCTCCCCATCTTCAGCTACCTCGGGTTCCTGTCCCTCGTAAAGAAGGGGCTCCTGGGCCCAGGGTTCCTGTGGCCGCCCAGGGACTGCCCAGCCCAGTCCATAGGCCAAGAGTGCAGCCAGCTGCAGGATGAGAAGGCATAGGCGGGAGAGGGGCCCTGGGAGAAGTGGAGGCAGAAGTGTGCCTCGCTGGCAGTGCCATAGCAGGGTCAGCACTAGGGCTGGGGCTGGCAGGAAGGCAGGCAGAGTCAAGGCCAAGGGCCCCCGGGAGCGGCCATGAGGGGAGTGAGCCAACACCCACAGGGCCAGGCTGTGGCTGATCCAGGCCACAGCTGCCACGCCCCCGGCCAGCACCTCTAGCCCTATGGGCCCTGGGCCTGCCCCTGGTGGCAAAACGACTGGAAAGAGGTCTAGCAGTGGAAAAATGGAGAGCAGGAAGGAGGATGCAAGTCGGACCCGCCAGCCAGGACTGCAGCGCGGGATGTAACCTGGATTCCTGGGGACAAGGGGGAAAAGAGAAAAGGAGGCATATCGTGGCTGACTCAGGGCCCAGACATACCTCCAGTAACTCACTTACCTAGAGGGAATCAACTCACTTTCCTGCCTGTATACCTTATTTCCATCCCATTTTACTCTGGAACTCAGGGTCTTTTCTCCCAGGAAATCTTCCTGGATTAACCTAACCCATTTTTCTCATCTACCTATACCATTTCTCGTCATTCTTTTGCCACAGAAATAAAAAATTCTGAGTTAATGTTGTACGGAACATGAAGACCCTAATTACAAAAAACACCAAAGAACAAACAAAAAAAACCCCAAAAATCTGAATTTTCTTACAGATAACAACTAAGAGATGAGTTTTCATTTTTACAAAAGTATCTACATAAAATAACCCTTAAATTCATCCGAAGCACTATTAGATGGATAAAAATTTGACTTACATACAGCTTCTATACACTAACACTATAGCCTAAATTTTCTGAAGCCTCAGAATATTCTACTCTCTGTTTCTCCAATGGCTGTAGAAGATGGTGTGGATCATTTTTGTGACTCCATTAGCTGAAGAAAAACCTCTTTTCAGTTTTGTTTGTATCATCTTGGCTTGCAAAAAACGTTTTTAATAAACAAAAGGGTTATCTGCCTGCATTAAAAATCAAGTACAGGGGGGCTTCCCTGGTGCGGCAGTGGTTAAGAATCCACCTGCCCATGCAGGGGACACGGGTTCGAGCCCTGCTCTGGGAAGATCCCACATGCTGTGGAGCAACTAAGCCCGTGCACCACAACTACTGAGCCTGTGTTCTAGAGCCCGCGAGCCACAACTACTGAGTCCGCGTGCCACAACTACTGAAGCCCGCGTGCCTAGAGCCTGTGCTCCGCGACAAGAGAAGCCACTGCAATGAGAAGCCCGCGCACCACAACAAAGAGTAGACCCCGCTCGCCGCAATTAGAGAAAGCCTGTGCGCAGCAATGAAGACCCAATAATTAATTAATTAATTATTTAAAAACTCAAGTGCAGGAAAACACACCTGCAACAGTACATATCAGAACACCTTGAAGGTTCATATAAGAAGAGGTTCATATAAAAACATATAAATCTGTATTCCCTTTGTTGTTGGTAGGGCTGGGTTACTGAAAATTTTAATTGTAGGTTAAAATGTTTTGGGTTTCTTTTAAAAAATTCAGTGATCACAGTTATATGGAGGGGTTTATATTCAGATAAAAGTCAACCTTTAATAATTCTTTTTTCTAAGATGTGGGGACAGAAGAACATTGTGAGCCCTTGGAGGCTGGTACACTGGCTCCAAGCTGGCCATTAACCAGTTTTATGAACTCAGGCAAGACTCTTTCCTTCTCTGCATCTCATTTACCTCATCAGCACAGTGAGCAGTGAGGAGTCTGGACCCAAAGCCCTCTGAGGTCCTTTCCTGTCTGAGATTCTGGATCTCTCTAAACCTTTTCAGCAACTTGCAAAAATCTGTTAAATGAAGTGAGATAACCACAATTTCTGTGGATTACATGTTGGTCTTTCTTGCCTTCTCCTTACACTGTGAGTTCCCAAAGGACTAGGCCAACTTTTTTTTTTTTTTCGGTACTCGGGCCTCTCATTGCTGTGGCCTCTCCCGTTGCGGAGCACAGGCTCCGGGTGCGCTGGCTCAGCGGCCACGGCTCACGGGCCCAGCCGCTCCGCGGCATGTGGGATCTTCCCGGACCGGGGCACGAACCCGTGTCCCCTGCATCGGCAGGCGGACTCTCAACCACTGCGCCACCAGGGAAGCCCTAGGCCAACTTTTAAAAGATACTCCTCTGACCACAGATAATCCTTCTGAGTTAGTCAGTGTCACTCTGTGCTGACTAATCCTCTCCAGCCTTTTGTCTCTGCATAAGAGACAAATCAGGATTCCTCCCAGACCAAGCAATTCTGAAGCCTCTCCTACACAAGGAAGGGATTCATCATCCTCTAACTCGTCTTAGGTAAGGACACAGTCTGTCCATTGGACTAGGGACTCCCAAAGACAGACCAGACATTCCTCCTGCCTTACCAGTAGCCAGAGTGAGATTAACTTTAGCCATATCTAGACATGCAGGAACTAAGTACAAAATCAAGGTGAGTTTAGCACCTACACCTTATAGCCCCAAATTCAGGAAGGAATAGGTTCTGATTTTGCTCTTCTCTTCTACCGACTGCTTCCTCTCCAACGAGTACATATGCTTTTCTTAGCCTAGAAACACTGAGGTTTCCTAGGTGGAAGTGGTGAGAAACTGGTCCAACATCTTCATCACACGTTAACCTTTTTGGCTTAAAAACATTGCTCACCCGCTTTTGCCTCCAATTCATGACAACTGTGTTTGCGCATCTGAAAATCTACAAAAGTGATGATTTCTACCATGCATCAGGCCTTTAAAAATGTGCCAAGCACTGCACTATATGCTTAAATGCATTATCTAAGTTAAATCTCCCAACGATGTTATGAGGCTCAGGGAAGCCAGGTAACTTGCCCCAAACAGCCACAACGCCGCAGAGTGGTCATGCCCACATTTTATTCTACTTTTGCCCCCTACTCCAGAGATCTCACTATTTCGGTTACACTTCCGCGGAGATGTGGGTTTCGAGTGAGGTCTGCAAGAACACAAGGACAGATCTCTTGCACCCGTCTCTACCCACCTCGGGTTGCCCCAGTGGCAGGCACTGAGCACAGCGAGGAGCGCGTGGGGCAGGGCGCTGAGCACCAGCTGGGTGAAGCAGTGGCCGGTGGTGTCCCCCTCCCACACAGGGAGCGGCTGCAACGCGCTGGTGCCGCACAACTGGGCCAGGAACCGCTCCATGGAGGCCTCACCTGAGAGGAAAGCAGAGGGTGGAGGAAGGGAAGGACCCTCCCAGAGAGAGAGGAATCCGCGTTCCCAAGTACTAGGCGCAGGCAGGGAGCGGGCACCAGAGGGGGCGGGACGCTGACCAGGAAGCGGGGATGGAGCAGAGTGACAGCGCGTCCCCTGCCGGACCTCCCCGCCTTCAACCCCGCCCACAAAGCGGGACTTTCCCTTGCTGCCGCCCCGAAACCAGACACCGCCCGTTCTGGCGTTACCTCAGCAGTACAGTTGGTTTGGCTCCCAGGAGCAGGCGGCTTTCTGAACTGGTCACCTAGCCGGGCTCCGCTTTTCCCACTCCCTGCGTCCCCGCCCCCAGAGATCTGGAACCTATCACCTGAAGAAGCTGTTTTTCCACCGGATCCCGAGATCCTCAGCACTGGTGGAAGCAAAAGAGCGTGCTGCCGGTTTGGGACCCTGACCAGGCTCGCGTGGCACCCCCTAGAGGCGGGATGACCTCCCAAATTTTGCAGGGCTTCTGTGCGCGTGCGCATCTCTCTCTCCCCTCCGCCTCCCCTCCCCCTCCCTCTCTCTCTACGGAGGCGAGCCCCTTGTATTATGGCGCGCTTATGCTGCCTCTCAGGACACTTGCAAATGCACTGATCTCAGCTCTAATGCAGCGTCAGCCATACACTCTCACGTAGAGTACTCGCTCCCATCTGTTTACTGTTTACTAGCAGGCACATGCATTGCAGTCTAATTCTTACAGCTTAACAGCGATGGGAAGCCAAACATGCGAGCCTCGTGCCGCTTAAGGACACTTGAACCATTTCCTTCCTTACTCCAAGGTTGTATGGCCTTGGGGAAGTTGCCTAACGTCTAGGAACCTTAGCTTCTTTGTCATTACAAAGGAGGCAATGACACCACTACCGAAGTAGTGTTGAGAGAGTTGAATAATTAATTTACAGTGCTAAGTGCAAGTGCCTTGCTTAGAGTAGTAACGCAATAAATCTTTTAGGGAAGCAGTGGAAGAACATAAGCTTTTAGTTCAATGGACCTCAGTTTGAATCCTGACCCCACCAATTTTTAGCAGTGTGATCTTGGGCAAGTTACTTCTGCATCTTAGTTTTATTATTTGTTTAAGGGGCATGGTATTGGTATACATCTGACACAAGTATGTGCAGCGCCCAAAGAAAAGTAGCTCAACAAATAACTATGATAATCCCATTTAATCTCAGTAAGAAGCCTCTCATTAGATTCTCTAATGTCAGAAGTTAATGGTCCTAACACAGCATTGTAAGTCAACTATACTTCAATAAAAATATTTAAATGAAATTAATGGTCCTATTTTTACAAATTTAGAAGTGTAGGTGTACATTTCACACGCCCTAATAATTAATGGATCATTTAGGCATTGATCATCAATGGCTGCTAACTCACAAAAAGAGAGACAACCAAAAGTTGTGTGCCTCCTTAGGAAAAATAAAATATTCTTGCCAAAAAAATCTAACTTGAATTGATCAAGCCACTATATCTAATTATCTAGTTGCAAGAAACACAGGACACAGTTAAACAATACAGAGCTACTTGCAAGTTTATATTAGCCACTATAAACAAGTACATCGTCCTATACAAAGCTAAAATGTGTTTCACTGGATGTGTATGAGCAGGATGGGGTGAAGTTAATTGGGGGGAATCTAAGAACCAGAGGACAGGAGGGCTCTTTAGAGAGACCACTTCTGAAGAGAGGGTCAGTTAATGGTTCTGTTAAAGGTTACTCCTCCTTTACCACCTTCCACCCCCACCTATGGCCAACTTGGTGCTCAGGCACACCGGGAGGGCCCGAGTTCCCACTGACCACCTGAAGAAAGTGGTGCAGGGGGTGGTCCCCTCATTTTCATAATAACCCAGTGTCCTAATTTTCAATAAGAATTTTGGCAAAGGAGTCATACTACCGATAGGATCCTTTCTGACAGCCACAAACAACCAATTTACATTCTCCCAGACAGAGGAGGAAACACAATTTGAAACAAATAATTCCTGCATTCAATATCATTTGGCCCCTTAGTTTCACCAAGTTTCCCGGAGAAATTTTATACCCTGGTTTCGAAAAATGAGGCCAAAGCTACAAGTTTGTCTCCTTCCTTCCACTTTGGGGAACTGTTGGAGTAACAGCTAGGTAGCAAGAGGAGAGCTGAAGAGGGAGAGGAGGAAATCATTGGTCACTAGATGATTCACAATCCATAGAGTAGAAGGATGGCCAACCTCTCCAAAACCTAATGTCCAAAGGAAGTTTCTACAACTTTGTAAACTGACTTCAGTTTTCAGACTGGTGTGAACTGAGTATATCAGGCACCCGTGGAGCTGGTGGGAGTGGGGGTGGGCACATTCAGCTGAGTGCCCAAGAGAGGGTGGGATCGAAGGGAGGGCAGTGGAGGTGCCTCTGAAATGAAGAAGAACTCTCCTTGGTGGTGGTTTTCCAAGGCAGTAGGTTCTGTCTAGCTGCTCCCTTCTTGGCTTACTTCCTCCTTTCTGCCTGCACTTTACTCCATAATTATCAGCAAGGTGATTTGCTGGAGGGCAAGGGGGCAAGTGTGGCTAGGACTGAAACTGGGCAAAGCCCCTGCCACACCCAGGCTTCATCCTGCCCACATCATCTCCCTGCCAGGTCACCGCAAGCTGCTGCGCAGCCCATCTAAAAAAAAAAAAGAAAAGAAAAGAAAAAAAAGAAACCCTGTACCTTAGCTATCCGTCTTTTATTCCCCCTCGACCCCCTCCATCCCCAGCCTTAGTCTATCTGTCTCTATAGATTTCCCTATTTTAGACTTTCATGTGAATGGAATCATATAATATGTGGGCTTTGGGGGTTTTCTTGGCCATGTGGCTTGCGGGATCTTAGTTCCCTGAGCAGGGATTGAACCTGGGGCCACAGCAGTGAAAGCGCCGAGTGCTAACCACTGGACCGCCAGGGAACTCCCTATGTGGGCTTTTGTGATTGGCTTCTTTCACTTGGCATAATGTTTGCAAGTTTCACCCAAGTTGGAGCATGTGTCAGTACTTCATTCCTTTTTTCTTTTTATTGTGGTAACATAAAATTTACCATTTTAAACATTTTAAGTGTACGGTTCAGTGGTATTAAATACATTCACATTCATAACCACTACCCATCTACAGTACTTTTTCCATCTTCCCAAACTGAAACTCTAGACCCATTAAATACTACCTCTCCATTGCCCCCTCTCTCCAGATGCTGGCAACCACCATTCTGCTTTCTGTCTCTATGAATTTAACTCGTCTAGGTATTTCATGTAAGTGGAATCATACAATATTTGTCTTTTTGAGACTAGCTTATTTCACTATATATATATATTTACTTTCATTCTGGATTGTTTACAGGAGCATAAAAATAAAATAGATTTTTTAATATTGACCTTGGGTCCTGTAACCTTGCTGAACTTGTTTATTAGTTGTAATAATTTCTAGTGGATTCCTTGGATTTCTTATACACAAGATCATGTCACCTATAAACAGAAATAGTTTTGCTTCTTCCTTTCCAACTTGGATGCCTTTTATTTCTTTTTCTCGCCTAACCAGCCTGGCTAGAACCTCCACTACGATATTGAATAGAAGTGGTGAGATTAGACATCTTGTCTTGTTCCTGATCTTCGAGGGAAAGCATCCAGTCTTTTTTTTTTTTTGAATTTTTTTTATACAGCAGGTTCTTATTAGTTATCTGTTTTATACATATTAGTGCATATATGTTGATCCCAATCTCCCAATTCATCCCACCACCACAATCCCCCAAGCATTCAGTCTTTCACCATTAAGTATGATGCTAGCCGTTTGTTTTTCATAGATGACCTTTATCAGGTTGAGGAAGTTCCCTTCTACTCCTAATTTGTTGAGTGTTTTTATCGTGAAAGGGTATTGGGTTTTGTAAAATTATTCTTTGTCTACTGAGATGAACATGTCATTTTTGTTTTCTTTTCTATTGATAGAATGGATCACATTCATTGATTTTCAGATATTGAACCAATCTTGCATTCCATTTCCTTCCTTTGTATTCCTGAATAGTATTATATTGTATGAATACATCATATTTGTATATCCATTCACCCACTGGTGGAAATCTGGGTTGTCTCCAGTTTTGGCTATTATGAATAATACTGATATAAACATTCCTGTAAAAGTCTTTGTGTGGACATAGGTTTTCATTTCTCTAAGGCAGATACCTAATTGTGAAATTGCTAGGTCTTATGGTAAATTTATGTTTATCTTTTTAAGAAACTGACAAACTGTTTTCCAAAGTTGCTGGGACCATTTTACCTTCCCAATGTGTAAGATTTCCTGTTTCTTCACATCCTGGCCAACATTTGTTATTGTCTATCTTTTTTATTTTAGACATTCTAATGGGTGTGAGATGGTATCTCATTGTGGTTTTAATTTGCATTTCCCTGATGGATAATAATGTTGAACGGGAGGTAGGGCAAAGCATAGTCCATGGCCCTTATAGGGGTTTCCATGGGAAAGACAAGGAAGAGCAAGAGAAACAGTTTAGGATTGGCTACTTTGAATAATTATGGTGGGCTATAAGCTGTAGGGGTAGTCCCTAGTTAGCTGGCACGTAGACCTAGCATGATTTAGGGTAAGGGAAATATAGGTTTGGTGTGTGAGAGTTAGATAAGAAGGTAGCTGGGGATATAAACCCTGGATTGGTTGGTTTACATATGAAAGGTACGCTTGTAGGCAAGTTATTATCTTTACAAATTACCTACCTTGGAAGGGGCAGTCTCTCCCCAGACAGAAAGGTTTTTTTAAAGATGTCAAACCATTATAATATATGGAAAATTTACAATGTGTTTATGATATATATTTTTTCTTTTTTTGGCCACGCCGCACAGCTTGTGGGATCTTAGTTCCCCAACCAGGGATCAAACCCGGGCCCTTGGCAGTGAAAGCATGATGAGTCCTAACCACTGGACATCCAGGAAATTCCCTGATATATTTTAAATATACATTTTTAATCCAAATCTTGTGGTGTACTTTTTTTTAAATAAATTTATTTATTTTTATTTATTTATTATTTTTGGCTGCGTTGGATCCTCATTGCTGCGCGAGGGCTTTCTCTAGTTGCGGCGAGTGGGGGCTACTCTTCGTTGCGGTGCGTGGGCTTCTCTTGTTGCCGAGCACAGGCTCTAGAGCGCACAGGCTTCAGTAGATGTGGCACGTGGGCTCAGTAGTTGTGGCTCGCGGGCTCTAGGCACGCGGGCTCAGTAGTTGTGGCACACAGGCTTAGTTGCTCCATGGCATGTTGGGATCCTCCCAGACCAGGGCTCGAACCCGTGTCCCCTGCATTAGCAAGCAGATTCTTAACCACTGCGCCACCAGGGAAGCCCCTTGCAGTGTCCTTTTAACTCATTCAAGTATACTGGCAAAGTCAGTCCCTTTTGTCAAATACTTCATCTTTCAATTAAAATAAACAGGTTAATAATGGCCCTGTGATGACAACATCTCACTCTGAAATTTAATGCTAAATAAATTGAGAATATATGGCATCTTGCCATGAATTTATCCTTGAATGAAATAAGGTGGCGTCATCTGCTGTGTTTCTTACCTACATTCTCTTTGTTTTGTTCTCACAGGACCTTCCCTCAGGAGAGTCTTTGATAGTAATCAGGGAGCTTAAGAGGAGGGGTGGCTAGGTAAAAATTACCATCACTCCAGCCACACTCCACAACATATCTGAATTCAGGACACCCCATCATGGGCCAAAACACCCCATTCTTAATCATGCTTGCCCATGACAGAAACATATACAGCCGCCCCTCTCACCTGCAGGGCATTGGTTCCAGGAGCTCCATGGATACTAAAACTCGAGTATGCTCAAGTCCCTTGTATAAAATGGCATTGTGCAGTTGGCCCTCTGCGTCTGTGGTTTGACATATGTGGATACATAGTGCCTGCTGTATAAGACAGAAAGAGACAGCAAGTCCTACCACAGAACCCTGAGTAAAGAGGACCCTTTTGTTCTTGTTCCACAAATTTTTACACACTAGGGAATTAATCCATGTTTTTTGTTGAATTTTTTTCAACTTTTTATTTTGAAGTCATTATAGATTCACAGGAAGCTGCAAAGGTAGTACAGAGGACTCCTCTGTATCCTTCACTTCACCGCGCCCCCACATTGGTTACATTTTACATAACTGTAGTACGTTATCAAAACCAGAAAACAGATTGGTGCAATATGTGTATAAAGTTTTATATCATTTTATCATGTATAGATTTGTGTAACCAGCTCTGCAATGAAGATACAAAACTATTCAATTACCACAAAGATCTCCTGATACCCTTTAGAGTCACAACACCCCTCCCCCAACTACTGTCCTTAATCACCAGCAACCCCTCATCAGTTTTCTATCTCTGTAATTTTGTCATTTTGAGAAAGTTATATAAATGAAATCGTGCGACATTTTGAGGCTTTTTTTTCACTCAGCATAACGCCCTTGAAATCCATCCAGGTTGTTGTATGTATCAAGTTTGTTCCTTTTTAATGCTGAGTAGTACTCCGTGATATGGATGTACCACAGTTTGTTTTACCATTCACCTACTGGGGGACATTTCAGTTTTTTTCAGTTTGGGGCTACTACAAATAAGCTGCTATGAACATTCATGCATCAGTTTTTATGTGGATGCAAATTGTTATTTGGTGGGGATAAATGTAGAGGAGTGGGACTGCTGTGTTACGTGGTAAATGTATGCTTTGATTTTTAAAATAACTGCCAAACTATTTTCCAGAGTGACTATACCATTTTACTTTCTCATCAACAATGCATGAGAGATCTAGAGATTCAGTTTCTCTGCATCCACACTAGCATTTGGTACTGTCACTTTTTTTTTTTTAATTTTAACTGATCTAATAGACCTAATATCTAATGGTAGTCTTAATTTGCATTTCCTTTTTTTTTTCTTTTTCTTTTTGCCATGCCTCACAGCTTGCAGGATCAACCCTGTGCCCCCTGCAGTGGAAGCTCAGAGCTCTAACCATTGGACCAGCCAAGGAGCTCCCCTTAATTTGCATCTCCTTGATGGCTAGTGATGTTGAAAATTTTATTCATGTATTTATTTTCCATTTGTATCTCCTCTTTGGTGAAATGTCTCTTCATGCTTTTTGCCCATTTTCTAGTGGGTTATTTGTTTTTTACTGTAGAGTTTTGAGAGTTAGTTATATATTCCAGATAGTAGTATTTGTCAGATATGTGGCTTGCAAATATTTCCTCCCAGTCTATATCATGTTTTTTCATTCTCTCAACAGTTTTTCACATAGCAAAAGTTTTTGAATTGATGGATTCCAATTTATGGGTTTTTTTTTTCTTTTATGGGTCATGTTTTTGGTATCAATTTTAAGAGCTCTTTGCCAGGCCCTAGGATCCAAAGATTTTCTCTTATGTTTTCTTCTAAAAGTTTATTAATTTTATGTTCTATATTTAAAACTGTGAAAAAAAAAAAAAAAACTGTGATTTAAATCTATTTCATTTTTTTGAGTGATTGTAAGTGGTATTGTATTTAAAATTTTTGTTTCCATGTGTTCGTTGCTAATTATAGAAGTACAACAGAATTTTGTGTATTTACCTTGTATCTTAAAACTCCACTGAATTCACTTTTTAGCTCTAGGAGTTTTTGTAGATTCCCTGAGATCTTCTATGTAGACTATCATGCCATCTGAAATTGGAACAGTTTTTATTTCTTCCTTTCCTATCTGTATAAATTTTATTTCCTTTTCTTGCCTTATTGCACTATCTAGATCTCCCAGTACAGTAGTGCTGTGTTGAATAGATCACATTTATTTTTATTTAACAAATTCATACTTTTTACTTTTCTGTTCTAAGCACTTTACAAATATTAGTTCATTTAACCCTCATAACAATCCTGATTCAGGTACTATTGTGTTCTCATTCTTATTTTACACATGAGAAAACTGAGGCTCAAAGAGGTTAAGCAATCTGCCCTACAGTTACCTACAGCTGTGTAAAGATTACTGCCAAGGACTTCCCTGGTGGTCCAGTAGTTAAGACTGTGCTTCTACTTCAGGGGGCGTGGGCTTGATCCCTGGGCAGTGCAGCCAAAAAAAAAAAAAAATTACCACCAAATGTAGTGACTTAAAACAACAAGAACCATTTATTATCTTTCACAGTTTCTATGAATCAGGAATTCAGGAATGGCTTGGCTGGGAGATTCTGGGAGATTCTGGCTAGGGGTCTTTCATGAGATATCAGGAAGATATCATCTGGAGCTCTTGTCATTAAATGCTCTATTGGGATAGGAGACTCTGTTTGCAGGCGGTTCTGTTTGCAGGGCGGTTCACCCACATCATGGGTGAGTGGGTGCTGCCTGTTTGGGGAGGTCTCAGTTTGTCTCCACGTGGACCTCTCCTAGGGCTGCTTGAGTGACCTTATGACGTGGTAGTTGGCGTTCCCAAGAGCAAGCAATACAAAAGAGCAAGGTGGAGGATGCAATGCCCTTTATGGCCTAGCCTCAATAGTCATACATTAATCACATAGACCAGACCTGATTCAGTGAGGTACAGGACAACTCAAGGGTATGAATATCAGGAATCAAGCCATCTTGGAGACTGGCTACCATCATAATCACTGTGCTACACTGCCTAACTATAGTGAGATTTGGGCTGAGTGAGAGGTATGACTTATGTAAAGTGGGAGAAAGGCAATTGAGGAAGGGCAGCTGGCATCTATTTTGAGAAAATAGATCAATTTTAGGAAAAGAACATTTGGAAATTGAGTATCTGGAAACTGAGTCTCTTAAAATTATCTATACTGTGAACATCTTGGAAAGTTGCCTTATTCCCCAAACTGCTGTCCTGTGCCTTCTCCAACCTCCTACACTTTCTCCCCTTCTCATTCTCTACTGATGACATTGCTTCCTAATCTACAGAGAAAATTAAGGCATCCGCCACCACAGCTACCCACTGGTAGCATCTGCCTGCCCTCCTCCTGCTATAGGTCTCTGCTCCCAAGGCCAACTCCTTGACTTGGGCACTAGATCTCTTTTTGGGAATTCCCTGGCAGTCCAGTGGTTAGGATTCTGTGCTTTCACTGCCAAGGGCATGGGTTCAATCCTTGGTCCGGGGCTGGGGGGGGCGGGGCGACTAAGATCCCACAAGCCCTGAGGCACGGCCAGAAAAAAAACCAGATCTTTTTTCCTCTTAACTACTCAAGGACATTGGGCCTGTCAGCCGTTCACCCTTCTATCTTCAGTTTGTCCCATTCCCATCATTCCCATCAGCAAATATATAAGGCTATATAATCATCCTTTTTTTTTTTTTTTTTTTGTGGTATGCGGGCCTCTCACTGTTGTGGCTTCTCCCGTTGTGGAGCACAGGCTCCGGACGCGCAGGCTCAGCGGCCATGGCTCACGGGTCTAGCCGCTCCGCAACATATGGGATCTTCCCGGACCGGGGCACGAACCCCTGTCCCCTGCATCGGCAGGCAGACTCTCAACCACTGCGCCACCAGGGAAGTCCTATCATCTATTTTTAATTGTTCTCATGGTTCACGGTGTTGTTGGAGAGACAATTTACAGGTCCAACAAGGCCCATAAATAAACATAAACAACATATGAAAATGAAAATTTTAAGTATAAGGTAACAAATGATAATGTGCTAAGTTGCACCAATTCTTTTATAATGCAATAGAGACTTAGAAAATATAGAGAAAAGTGTGGTTTTAGGAGGTATAGAGAGAGAGCTGAGGACAGCTTTCTAAAAAGCTATATTTGTCAGAGTTCTCAGTCTCAAGCAATGGAAATAGATTCTGATTTTAAGTTAAGCTAAAATAGCACACAGAATCACTGGGAAAGCTGGAGAACCAGGCTCAGAGCCTAAACAGCTACCACCATGGCCCAAACCACTCTATAAATAGTGTCTAGTGAGGACACTGTTGTCCACTAGATGTCACACCTCACACTGTTGACACCATCAGGCAGCGACCTGAGCTCGGCACTGCTGCCACAGCTGCCATGGAAACTGGAAGTTGCTGGTGCCAGGAACACTCTTCCATTGACTCTGCTTCTTTTCGCCAATAACTCCAGAGTCAAAGTCTAAAATAGCTGCATCAGATTGACCCAGCCTAGGTCAGTGCCAGCACCCAGCTTCAAAAGCGGGTTGGGAAAACAAATATCTGGCATTTTCAGCTTCTATAGTGAGAAGTGGGGTCTGCTTCATAAAATATTCATAAGGTGGGACATTCTCAGATGCTGAACAGCCTCCATCCCCCCGCCCCAAGAGAAGTGTCCACCTACAATTGGCCAAAGCTAGAGGGCAGGAAAAGGAAGGGAATGGTCAGTCAAGAGATCAAGTAGTGGTCCAGGTGTAGTGGGAATGAGCCTTGAAGAGCCTGGAAGGAGCATTCGAGGAAGGAAAGGTTAGGGGCCAAGAGCCTTGGAGAGTTCCAGGGAGAGTAGGAGTGGTCTTCATATTTGGATTGAGAGGGGTGTCTTGTGACCAAGAGCAATTTCAGGCAAGTGTGGAGGTAGAAGCCAATTACAGGGAATTATGGAGAAAATGAGTACAAAGACAGGAAGGAATCTGGTATTGAAAATATTGAAAGTGTTTGCCTCTTTTAATCATCACAAAACCACAATGCGATGTGTGTTGATTACTTTATGAAGATGATCATCTTTTAGTGGTTTAATTTATTTATTGGACATTTATATTCCTCTTTTGTGAACTGTCCATTCATATATTTTGGTTATTTTTTTTATTAAGGTCTTTGTTTTTCTCCCAACAAATTGTAGGTGCTTTTCATAGACTACAGGACTGGATTGAGGGTATGAATTTTGAGGAAAGGAACTTTTTCTTCTGTTCAGCAGTAAGAGTCAAAACAGGCAATTTTCCTTACAATCCTCTGTGAAAAAGGCAGATTTATTTTATTTTTAAAAATAACAGGGGGCCTTCCCTGGTGGTGCAGTGGTTAAGAATCCGCCTGCCAATGCAGGTGACACGGGTTTGAGCCCTGGTCTGGGAAGATACCACATGCTGCGAGCAACTAAGCCCATGCGCCACAACTACTGAGCCTGCGCTCTAGAGCCTGCGAGCCAAAACTACTGAGCCCGCGTGCCACAACTACTGAAGCCCACCTGCCTAGAGCCTGTGCTCTGCAACGAGAGAAGCCACTGCAATGAGAAGTCCACACACCACAATGAACAGTCCCCGCTTGCCGCAACTAGAGGAAGCCCAGGCGCAGCAATGAAGACCCAAAGCAGCCAAAAATAAATTAAAAATAATAATAATAACAGGGACTTCCCTGGTGGCCCAGTGGTTAAGAATCCACTTTCCAATGCAGAGGACGCAGGTTCGATCCCTCCCTGGTTGGGGAACTAAGGCCCCACATACCGCGGGGCAACTAAGCCCCTTGCGCCACAACTACTGAGGCTGCGTGCTACAACTACTGAAGCCTACGTGCTGCAACTACCAAAACCTGCGTGCCTAGAGCCGGTGCTCTGCAACAAGAGAAGCCGCCGCTCACTACAACTAGAGAAGGCCCAGGCACAGCAACGAAGACCCAATGCAGCCAAAATAAATAAATAAATTTATTTAAAAAATATATATATAATTCACATACCATAAAATTCACCTGTTTTAAAGTTCACAATCCAATGGTTTTAGTATATCCACAGGGTTGTGCAAACATCACCGCTATCTAATTCCAGAGAATTTTCAGTCCCCTAAAAAGAAACCATAAACCTAACAGTGGTCACTCACAATTTCTCCTTCTCCCCAGCCTCTGGTGATCAGTAATCCTCTTTATGTTTCTGTTGATTAACTTACTCTGGACATTTAATATAAATGGAATCATACAATATGTGTCCTTTTGTGTCTGGGTTCTTTCACTTAAAATAATGTTTTCAAGGTTTATCCCTGTTGTGGCATGTATCGAAACTTCATTCCTGGGACTTCCCTGGTGGCGCAGTGGTTAAGAATCCGCCTGCCAATGCAGGGGACATGGGTTCGAGCCCTGGTCCAGGAAGATCTCACATGCTGCAGAGCAACTAAGCTCGCAAGGCACAACTATTGAGCCCACACGCCACAACTACTGAAACCCGTGCACCTAGAGCCTGTTCTCCGCAGCAAGAGAAGCCACCGCAATGGGAAGCCCACCCACCGCAACCAAGAGTAGCCCCCCACTTGCCGCAACTGGAGAAAGCCCGCGCACAGCAAAGAAGACCCAAAGCAGTCAAAAATAAATGAATAAATGTATATAAAAAAAAAACTTCACTCCTTTTTATTGCCAAATAACATTCCACTGTATGGGTATACTACATTTTGTTTATCCATTCATGAGTTAATGGAGATAATGATAATAACTGATTACTATTCATTGACTAGAATAGGAAACCACAAGTCTATAGTGACATAAATGAATTGAATGTACAGTGAGGAATGAGATATTTACAATTTCATATACCTCCCACAAAATATTTATTAATTACTAAAGAAAAAAGTAACTTCACAGGCTGGCAGACACTACCTTCATCAAGTGACGAAAGTGGACATTATCAGTACTGGGAGGGAACGTTTGAAATCTTGTACCACCTGAGAGGATGCAATGAGAGTAAGGTATCATCCCTTCTATACTATTCCTATCAAAGATGCATAATCTGAATCCAATCATGAGGAAACCCCAGCAAACCCAAGCTGAGGGACATGAAATAACTGGTCTGTAATCTTTAAAAATGTCAAGGTTATGAATGTCAAGCAAAGAGTGAAGAACTGTTCTTGATGAATAAGACTAAAGAGATATGACAATGAAATGCAATGTATGATTAATTATGATTACGATCTGGATCTTTTGGGGACGACTAGAGACTCTTGAAAGGAGTCTGAGAATTACATGGTAGTTATGTATCAATGTTGATTTGTATTGTATTGGAGTTATGTAGGAGAATGTCCTTATTTTGGAAACTACCTGCTAAAGTACTCAGGAGCAGTGGGTAACGGGTAGCAATTTACTCTCAAACAACTCAAAAACAGGAAAAGCTCTACAATTTGTACAATTTGCACTTTTTTTCAAAATAAAAATATGTAAGAAATACAAAATAAAAAAACGAGAAGAAAAGAAGCACGTGCCTACAGCAACTTTGGATCAAGAGGAAGTAAAAAATTGAAATGGGGATTAATTAGGAAACCAGGCTAGCCTCAGATAATACCTATCTGTTAATAGGCTAGATAGCTGGTCTATTATTGGGATAGATACCAACTGTACTAAGAAAGAGCTATAGATTAGCTCAGGTGTACAGCCTTAAATTAAGGTTTATTTAAATCACCAAATAAAACTTTTAATTGGAATTTCTATAGGAAAACTATCTTTGTTACTGCAAGGGTGAAATCCTGTAGGCCTATTTTCCCCCATTTATACAATTATTTTAATGTTGCTCTTCTTAATAAATCAAGGTTTCTGAGGTATTACAGGAAAGATGGTTAGGTCTATAGATTATTTTGTGTGTGTGTGTGTGTGTGTGTATAAATCAAGTTAATTACTTTAGGGAAGAGCTAAAATTATAATGAGTGATTCATTTGTCTTGTTTTGAAATGAAATTATGTCAGAGTATAACTACTTAGAATTAAGGTTCCTGGTTCTTTTTAATCTAATAATTATTTTGTTTGTAAAACTTTTTAAAATGAAGTGATAAACCATCTAGAAAGGAATGAAAAAAAGCATTGTATGTAAAACAGCGGAAGAAAATGCATAGCCTTAAATATTTCACTATGAAATAATTTTTTTAAGAATTCATTGCCCATTTTATGAAACTAAGAAAAGAATGACAAAATAAACCCCAAGTGGAGAGAAATAATATAGACAACAACAGAAAATAATGAATTAGAAAACAAAAAGAATAGTAGAAAGGAAAAAAATAAGTTCAAGTGTTAATTATTTGAAAAGACCAATAAAATATATCAACATTTCATGAATCTGGTTAGGGAAAAAAGAGAGCAAAAATATCAAGGTTAGGGGCTTACCTGGTGGCGCAGTGGTTGGGAGTCCGCCTGCCGATGCAGGGGACACGTGTTCTTGCCCTGGTTCGGGAAGATCCTGCGTGCCGCGGAGCGGCTGGGCCTGTGAGCCATGGCCACTGGGCCTGCGCGTCCGGATCCTGTGCTCCGCAACCGGGGAGGCCGCAACAGTGAGAGGCCTGCGTACAGCAAAAAAAAAAAAAAAAATCAAGGTTAAGAATAAGAAAGGAGAGGGCTTCCCTGGTGGCACAGTGGTTGAGAGTCCGCCTGCCGATGCAGGGGGCGCAGGTTCGTGCCCCGGTCCGGGAAGATCCTACATGCTGCGGAGTGGCTGGGCCCGTGAGCCATGACCGCTGAGACTGCGCATCCAGAGCCTGTGCTCCGCAACGGGAGAGACCGCAACAGAGAGGCCCGCGTACCGCAAAAAAAAAAAAAAAAAGAATAAGAAAGGAGATACATTCACAGACACAAAAGAGGCTGAGAGAATTATGTGCAGCTCTACAGCAACAAATGTGAAAAACTAGAGGAAATGGATATTCTCAAAGAAAAAAAATTACTGAAACTGACCTATGAAGAAATAGAAAGCTTGAAAAGACAAGTTATCACAAAAAAGATCAGGAAGATGAATACAGATTTACCCTTAAAGAAAGCACCAGAACCACATGGTTTCACAGCTGTATTTTATTTCTTTTAGCAAACAGATGATTCCAATGGTGTTTAATTACGCTAGACTATAGGAAAAAAATAAGAATTTTCATGCTTTTTAAAACTAGATCTTGTAACTACTTATTTGATTTCTTTAATGGTTATAGGTTTATTCAGGTTGTCTATGTCTCCTTGATACAGTTGGGTAAATTGTAGTTTTAAAGGGAACCAATCATTTGTGCAAATTATCAAATTAATTGGCACAAGGTTGTTCATATTGTCTCATAACTTTTTAAACTATGCTGATCCACGACTGCCAATATGGTGGTTTAAGCACAAGCTTATCTGGACAAGGAGTGAGTGGGAGCAGCCTGTACCCGGCTTTCCAAGTAACAAGCCCTAGGTATTAGGGCTGTGGCCGCCCACAGGGGAAACCTTTTCCTAGTTCACACAAAGGTACTGTGAGGGCTAGTGGTAGCCTGGCTATAACTTATCTGTAGCCCTCTTTTCTAAGATTGTTTATTTGCTCTCTCTCTTTTTTCTCTTGATCAATGAATTCTGCCAGAGTTTTGCTTATTTTATTAGTTTATTTCGAAGAATAAAATAAATATTTATTTTTATTTTATTTGTCTTTTTACCATCTCCGCATATCTCTGTCATATTCAATTAATTTCTGCTTTCTTTTTTTTTTTTTTGTGGTACGCGGGCCTCTCACTGCCGTGGCCTCTCCCATTGCGGAGCACAGGCTCCGGACGCTCAGGCTCAGTGGCCATGGCTCATGGGCCTAGCTGCTCCGTGGCTTGTGGGATCTTCCCAGACCGGGGCACAAACCCTTGTCCCCTGCATTGGCAGGCGGACTCTCAACCACTGCGCCACCAGGGAAGCCCTCTGCTTTCATTTTTTATTACTGCCACTCTTCCTCTTTCTTCAAGGTTACTGTGCTTGTTTTTCTTCTTAAGTTTTTGAACTGAAAAGTTAGATGAATAATTTTTAACTTTTCTTTTGTAATATAAGTATTTAGGACTACACATTTATCTTTATGAATCACTTTATCTGCATCCAATTAAGGTTTTTTTGGGGGGGGGATTATTTCTACACTTATTTTTTTATTGAAGTATAGTTGATGTACAATATTATATAAGTACAATATAGTGATTCACAATCTGATGAGGTTTTTATTTAATTCTGAAAATGTTCACAAAGTTGAAAGAATTGTAGTGATGCCCAAATGCCCAGCACCTAATTTCTACAGTTAAGATTTTACTATACTATATTTGCCTTATCATGGAACTTTCCATTTATCCATCCCTTCTTCTATCAATTTCAAGGATCTTATTTTTGATTCATTTCGAAGGAAGTTACAGACATTAGTACATTTGCTCTTAAACACTTCAGCACACATATCACTACCTGGAGTTCAATTTTTTTTTAATTTAATTTATTTATTTTTGGCTGCATTTGGTCTTTGTTGCTGCGCACAGGTTTTCTCTAGTTGTGGCGAGTGGGGGCTGCTATTTGTGGCGAGTGTGTGGGCTTCTCATTGTGGTGGTTTCTCTTGCTGCGGAGCACAGGCTCTAGGCACGTGGGCTTCAGTAGTTGTGGCTCAAGAGCTCTAGAGTGCAGGCTCAGTAGTTGTGGCTCATGGGATTAGTCGCTTGGCGGCATGTGGGATCTTCCGGGACCAGGGCTCGAACCCGTGTCCCCTGCATTGGCAGGCGGATTCTTAACCACTGTACCACCAGGGAAGCCCCTGGAGTTCAATATTTTTATTGATTGATTGATTGATTGAAATTTTAAGGTCAGTTTATTAAGTTTAATGATGAAAGCTGTCAGAAAATTGTTCTCCTGAAAATTATTTTTTCTTATGACTAAAGAAAAGAAAATCAACACACACTCTCAGCATAGACACAGATGCTGTGGCAGTCAAGCCTCTCTAAGATGAGGATAGTTCACTAGTTGGTCAAGTCACTCTGTGGTCAGCAGGATTGTAGTCTGGATCATCCACCTCATCCTGTAGGTCCAAATCATTCATTTCCTGGACCAACGACTCATCTACCTGTACGCTGTATCCAGCATCCTCCAAGAACTGGATATTACATGTGTCAAGATTATGATCTGTTTCAAACAGCTGTTTCCCGCTTAATTTAGTTTTTCCTGCTTGTTCTTTTTAATTCATTTCTTTTTAACTTCCAAGAGTTCTGCATCAAACTTGGCCTTCCAACTTAAGAAATTCTTAATGGTAACAGGAGTGTCTTCAAATAATTCCTTTTCTGCTTCTGCTTCTTTTGTTTCTTTTCTCCTTCTCTTCCAGTTTTTAGTTGATCTACCATTTCACTTAAATTTTCTTGCACAGCTGTAACTAAAGTAAAGATCGTCACCATACCAAGGTTTTCTCTGTTTGTAATACTAATAATTTTTAAATGTCTGAGACATCATTATCTTCTAGGTTTTCCTGGGAGAGAATTTCCTAGAAGGGAGCTTCATCTGGGTGCTTTTCCCTATATGTAAACTTGAGGATAGTCTGGAAAGTTTCATCATTTTCTCCAGCCTCAGATGTCACAGTAATGGTGAAGTTGGTTGGGTTTTCTGATAATACTTAGGTAAAACACTACTGAAGGAGAAAGTGGTATCAGGAGAGTTCATTTCTATTTTGGAAGACCAGTTGTTAGGAGGGTTGGATCAATGTATAATCAAGCTCGGAAGGAGTCAGGATAGATGGACTCCAGAGCCTCCAGTTGCTCTGTTCCTCTTGATAATCTGTCACTGTGGCCCTCACTGCTGCCCATGGATTGTGCAGACACCCAGGTTGCCAGGCAGGGACAGGTGCAAAGTCCCCTAGCTGGGAGGCCTGGGGCCCAAAGCCAGGCCAGGCCTGCTGAGCAATGTATGGTTATTTTTTAAGGTAAAATTTATATACAATGAAATAAACAAATCTTAAATGTACGATTTGATGAATTTTGACAAATGTCATCCCATGAGTTTCAATATATAGTATACTCTCTGTCATTCAGTTCTTGTGCTTTCTAATTTTCACTATGATTTCTTCTTTGATCTATCAGTTTTTATTTTGTTAATGACTGATTTCTTTATACGGCCAATACAATAGTAGGCTTATACTGATGAAAAAACAGATGCAATCACTACGTGGGTCTTTGCATCTGAGTTTAGTTATTTGAAGGATACAGGAGGATGTCAGCACAAGCAGGAAGCATAGCATATAGATCAGTTCTAACAATTTCCTGGACAGAAGGAAGAGTGGGTTTCCAGACTCCCAAATCCTAATAGATAGGGTTGCCAGATTTAGTAAATAAAAATACAGTATTTTATCCGATAATCCTACAAACAAGAAACAACAATTCTAGATAATAACTCTTAAATGAGTGAACATCATATCATTCTTTCTGGATGGCTAACTGCCCCTCTCCTGGCCCAGTGTAATGTGTGCAAGGCTGGAGTCATTGCACACTGGAGCTAGTCTGGATATGCGCCAGCAATTCCGTCATCTATGCCAGTTGCCCTCGTTAATATCAGACTTAAAAAATATACAACAGAAAAAAAAATATATACAACAGGATTAAGCAGTTGAGTCAAGTATAGTATGTACACAGGCATGAACACAGATTAATATTAAAAATATAGTGGATATAATCAACCTCCACCTACATCTTCAGCTCCCTTTCTCACTTTTCTTCTTTTTCTCTGCCCTCCAGTCACACTGGCCTGCTGTGTGGTCCTTGAAATCACTATGGTTTCTCCTGCCACAGAACCTTTGCATATGGCAGAGCTTCCCAAACCTTATGTCAGGAATGGGTTACAGGTGTGTCAAGAAATGATTCCTCTCAGCCCTGGAGCGAGGATGGGTAGAGACTGAGTAGGTGGTTGGAGTGGACAGAGCCAAAGACAATGAAAAAGGTAAATGTAGGGAAACACTGGATGGGGGTTCCCTCTGCCTAGAAGGCTTTACTCTCCACTTCTACCTCCTACTTACCTTCAGATCTCAGTCAAACATCACTTCTCGGGGAAGCCCCCCTAACCCCTCTGACCATGTCAGATCTCCTTACTATATGTTCTCAGGCCATCCTGTGCCCTTTCTTCATTGTACTTATCACAGTTGTAATTTCATATTTATTTATGTCTTCTCAGCTTGACCTTAAGTTTTATGAGAGCAGGGACTGTGTTTTCATATAGTTGTTGCATCTAGCGATAGTCTGTTCTTTTTCATTGTTATAAGGTATTCCACTGTATGAATCTACTATAATGTATTCATCCTACAGCTGAAATTTTTACTTTTATAAATAATTCCATGAGAACATTTTTGTATATCTTTTTTATCGTGCTAAAACATAATAATATTTACCCTTTTAACCATTTTTAAGTGTACAATTCAGTGGCATTAAGTACATTCACAATGTTGTACAACTATCACCACTATCCATTTCCAGAACTTTTTCTGTACATATCTTTTTGATGCACATATGGGCATATTTCTGATGAGCATACATTTAGGAAATGCTGGATCATAGTGTATATATTCAACTTTAAAAAATATTGCCAAACAGTTTTCCAAAGTGGTAGTAATAATTTACATGAGCCCTGTATGACAGTTCCCATGGCTCTATGCCCTTGCTTACACCTGGTACTAGCGATCATTTAAATTTTAATTATTCTAGTAAACATGCAGCGTATATTTTTCCATTTCTCTGATAACTAAGACAGTTTAGCACCTTATCATATACTTAATGATCATTTAGACAATAAAAAGGGCTAAAGAAACAGAAAGAAGACAAACTAAAGAAGACAAAACTATAACTTATGAAATTTGAAGCTCAAGTAGTAGTATTTGTGTGCTAGCAAGCAATTTACGTTTCTAAACATATGTCTCTCATTGATCAAATTCCACCCCACAGGGCAATATCTCTCTCACGCTTCCACATTGCACATATGAATTTATGTCTTAAAAAACAAACAAAACCCTTTACTGTCACTTTAGTGGGGTTTAGGGACTTAATAGTGACAAATGTATGGATTGAATCCACCATGTTTAACATAATATCATATTTTCTAATTGGTTATTACTGGTGTATAGGGTATCACACTATTGCCATTCCACTCACCGAGCAGGGAGTGCCTAGGCTCAATTCTCATCTAAAGACTGTCAACATTTTTGTCCCACCCTCTTGGCACACAGCTTTCCATAAGGCTATAACCCCAAGCAGAAGGTTGGCAATAGTTTTGTTCGAATGTATGTAGGAGCAGGGGTGTCCTTGGCTTCAAGCTGAAAACCTGGCCCTTGTCCCCCACCTCCTAGGAGGCACTTATATCTCCATCTACAGGAGCCAAATCTCTGACTGCTACCCTTGCTTCCAGACTTCTTTCAAAGCCCGGGGGCGGTCTGTGGCTTCAGCAAATTCACAGGGGTGTTCATGTTTTAAAGCTTAGATATCTTTACCCTTTTCAAGTTTTATCTGTCATTGCTCTATGTCTGCTACATGGTGTGTGTGTGTGTGTGTCTGTGAAAGCCTTAAGCCATTTCACCATTTTCATCAGTCTAGTAAGAGTTTCTTGAATTGATGACAGACAAGAGTTGTGACAGGATGTTTAATTAGATTCTCCCTGTTTTCTGTGGAGTTTCTGCAAAGGCCTCAAAAGCAGAAAGCAAACAATAGATGCCAGGTGACCTCTTCCCCCATCCACCTCGAAGGGAGATGGGAAGAGATTGTGAACCAGTCTGCCAGCATTACTAATTACCCACACTGAGTCAATACAAGAGAATGAGAAGTGTGTTGCAGAGTTACCTGTGAGCTCTATATTTCCTCTCTCGCCATTCTAGGGAGGGACAGGGGTCTTTCCCTTTGCCTAAAGCCAAGTGAGATAGAGGCCTCCACTAGCACCTCTCAGAATGTTTGGCTTATATCTCCTGGGGTTTGGAAGTCCATAGGGACTAATGTTCTAACTCCCACCTGAGGTAGTCCAGATGCAAGGTGCTGGCTGACCAGGTTCCCTGGGATGGTAAGGTGGGTGGCATGAAGAGCGAGCTGCACTGCCCTTGCCAGCAAGTCAAAGACGCATGAGTTGTCCTGTGGGCCAAGTGTACCTAGAAGGAAACCAACTTGGAGTCATTTAAATAGGGTCCTTCCCATGAGCGATACCCAGAGAGGAAAGGGACCTCAGGAGAATATGTTTTACATGGGATGAACCTCCAGAAGGCCAAGAAGTTGGGGGGAGAGGAGTCATAGGCAGTCAACCAGAGGAGCGGCATTGCCTAGGCCCCAGCAAGAGGGTCATAAAAAAGCCCACAAAGGTGACACACACACGAGAGAAAGAGCCAACATTTGTGAGTCCACCACGTCCATAGGGAACCAACTTCCAAAGATAATAGTATCCTGCACCAATTGGAAAAAACTGTGCCCCTTTCCCCTAATCCCTTCTTCTCCTCACCAAACCCTGGGGGACAGGGGTTCATAAGTAGCAGCTGGCCAGCAGGAGAGGAGGAGTAAACTCTGAGCAGTAAAGGCAGGGATGTGGAGAAGCTCGGCACACCTTCCTTTATCACAGCAAGCGTCACACCTGAAGCAGGCAAGAGATGGGCGAAGGGAGATCCTTTAGCTTGAATGAAGTTTAGAGTTGTGTTATGTTTAGGGCAGGTGTGAAGGGGAAGCAAGACAGTTTCCCAATTATATACCATGGAGTCCAGCTCCTTTGATAAAAATAGTTATTGAATATTAGAGAAGGATTGAGGAGGAAAAGTTGATACAGAGTATAACTAACCCTGATTTAGAATGTATGTACTCCAAGTATCTACACATACCTATTCACATTTTCTTCATATTTACTTAGATCCCACCAAAAGCATGGGTAACCAAAACTCATATACAGGTTAATAAAGACAGGGTATACACCTCTGGCAGAGTTTTAATTGGTACTCTGCTCTACACAGTCACTCAGGACCCAGGCTGACAGGCTGCATCATCTGGAACACGTAGCTTCCTCTGTTGCCACAGCAAGAGAAGAGCATCTTATAACTCGTCTTTCCTGATTGCCTGGAAGTGATACAAGGTGCTTCCATTCACAGCTTGTAGTGATTAGAAATAGTCATAAGACTCCCCTTTCTGAAATGGGGAAGGAAGCGCTGTCCTTGTGCCCAGCATGAGAGGAGCCCCAGATATCGGTGAGCCCTGGTAATGTCTCCTAGATCTCCTAATCCCACCAACCCAGAGATGACTAAAATCAACTTCCATGACATTTTACATGGCAGCTTCACTTACAGAGGTTGTCACCTTTCTCTGACAGACCTTTTACGCTGCTGAGCTGGTGTATCCGAATCTCTGATTGCAGGTCCCTGCTGCACAGGACACATTATGAAATACGTTTTTAGACTGTTTGGAAACCTTGTACATAACTCATATTTTCTGGCTAAGAGCTATCACTTTCTCAGATTGTTTACTTACTTTTACCATCAATCCTGGTAGTTTTCTTTTCACAAAGAAATCACATTAAAAATTTTTTTCTTTACTGTCAAATTACACAGTCAAAAGAAAACAATGGAATTGGACTGAGATGTGGATAATGGGCATTTAGCAGTGTTCATTCATTAGCTGATAACTCATTTCCTCACGATGACTTCCCAGTATACAGATAATCCCAATTCATGTTTCAAATAAAATTGGCTATCCATCTGTAAAAAATAATCTCAGATCTTAATTTAATGGATTATGTGAGGATTCATACAAAAAACTCCTTGTAAACTGAATATGGGTTAACAAAATATATGGAAGAATACATTAAGAAACTTGACACGATGGCCTTCTTAAGCGACAAAATCCAAAAGTCAGGAATTTGTAATTCAAATGCCTGGAGGGAGCAAGCAAGTAATGTTGAGTGAAGAAAGCTCAGTGTGAGACCAATCAAATTGTCAAAAATTTATTTTTACTGAGCTATGACATAAGCAAAAGCCATTATACAAACATGTGACGTTGGATACTTTTTAAATTTAATATGAAGAAATGTAAATTAGGAAATGGAAATCTTGGGGAATTCCCTGGAGGTCCAGTGGTTAGGACTCCGTGCTTTCACTGACAGGCCGGGGGTTCAATCCCTGGTCTGGGAACTAAGATTCTGCAAGCTCAGGAGAGACCAAAAAAAAAAATAAAAAGAAAAAGAAAATGGAAACTTTTTATAATTAATTTTTTCTTTGTCCTGCCTTTGCTTTGCAATCCCAAACCTGATTTTCATACCAATTTTGGGTTTTGTGTTTCTAGTTGATACATGAAAACTGTCAAGCCATTACTTTATTTTGAAGAGTTTCACTTGGTCAGGGTCGGCATTTTTTTTTCAGGTTTTGACCCCACTGCTTTTCTTCTTTTACGTGTTTTTGTTTTTGTTTTGACTTTTGTACTTAGCATGCAGGACCCTGAGACTGGGGACTACCACTACAGCCAGGCGTCCAGGAAAATTCTAGTCACAGACTGGGGGCTCGAAATCGCTCGCAAAAACTATCCAGGCCTCCTATCTGTCACGATGTGGACCCCTAGCGGTGAGTGACCTTCCCCGTAAGTATTCTGGGTTAGACAGCGACAATTCTACTCGGATGCCTGCTTTGAGTTTGATTCTCCTTCCCGAATCCGCCCCCATTCCGCACTTCCCCATCCTCAATTTCAGCCTCTAAGAAAACAGGCAAACTGGAAAGTAAACTAACTGTTGGCCGTCGGTGCGGCTTCTATGGGATCCGGGACTTCTTTGGTCGCTCTTGCCGAGGTGCGTAACTTCCAACATAACCTAACGCTTTGCGGGTTATTTATATTCCCATCATTTATAACCATTTATTGTCCCCACGTACATTAATACCGTTGCGGGTAGGGAAAAAGCAAAGATGCTTCCGCCCCCTCGAAGCCCACAGCGTCCCAAGGCCTGGAGCATCCCCGGAAGACCCGGCTCCACTCCCGCTAATCCCTTCCCTTCCGCCAGGGCCAACCGGCGCGGAGCTCTCGGGGTCACGTGGTCGCCGGGGGAGGGGAAGTGGGCGGCTCGGCGGCCGCCATCTTGCCGGCTTGGAGGCGGAGCGTGAGGAGAGCAGGTCGCGCGCTTTCCCGCGCCTTCCCTCGCCCAGCCCCGCGCCGCCCTCCGTGCTCCTCCCCACTTCTGGCTCCTGTGGCCGCTCCCTGAGTGGAGGAGCGGGGAGCCCCGGAGGGCGGGGGGGGGTGTGTCGGGCGCGTGCTCGCGCCCTCCAACCGCCAGCCGCGGCCGCGGAGGCGCGCTTGGCCGGGCCCCAGGGGCGGCGCGGGGCGGAGGGGAGGGGGCTGCTCTGGGTGCGGGGGCGGTGCGCGGCGGCCGTGGCGGCCCGGGCTGCAGCTGCGGCGGCGCGCTGGGGGCCCGCGTCCAGGGCGCCCCCGGTCGGAGCTGCCGCCGTGGCCGCGGCTGCCGGAGCCATGTACCGCAGCGGCGCCCGCTCCTCCGTCTCTTCGCACCGGCCTAAAGAGAGCGGCGGGGGCGGCCCGCGCACCGGCCGCAGCTCCGGCTCCTCTTCAGGCCCGTCTCGCCGCACCTCGCCGCCGTCCTCCGGCTCCTCCTCGTCGCGGACGCCGGCTCGCCGACCCCGCTCGCCCTCAGGGCACCGCGGCCGCCGGGCCTCGCCGTCCCCTCCGCGGGGTCGCCGCGGCTCCCCGTCTCCGCCCCGCGGCCGCCGGGCCTCGCCGTCCCCGCCGCGGGGTCGTCGCCTCTCCCCGTCCCCGCCGCGGGCCCGTCGCGGCTCCCCGTCTCCGCCGCCGCCGCGGGGCCGACGACTCTTCCCGCCAGGCTCGGCCGGTTTCCGAGGGAGCAGCCGGGGGGAGTCTCGCGCCGATTTCGCCCGGGACGGCCGCGGAGACCATCCAGGCGACAGCGGCAGCCGGGTAATCCCACCCCCTCGACCCGGACTCCCTTCCTACTGCAGTCCTCTCGCCCGGGATTCCCGCTTCCAGAAGCGCCCTCAGCCCGGGCGACCCGAGGCCTCCAGGCCGGGGTCCCCACATCGAAGGCCATCCATCCCCCCCGGCCTCCTCTGCGACGCCCAAACCAGGAGGTTCCCGGTCAGCCCCTGGAGCTTCATTTGCACAATAACGGACTCGGGACGTGCCCGGGCGCCGGGTCGGGAGGCAGTGCTGCATTTCCTGGCAATAGGTTGATTCTCTCACTCTGGGTGAGGTGTGGAAAAGTTTGCCGGGGCAAGGGGAATCTCCTCCAAGCCGTGTGCCTGATACTTTTTCAATAGTTGGTGTCCTCAGAGTTCCGTGGTTTTGTATCCCCCTAGACCTGAGCTGCGCCCTGGATCTTGGAATGGCTGAAATGTCTTTGTGGCGAGTTAGGGTGGCTTACACAGTTCCAGGGTAGACACCGAGAGTGTAAACTGTTAGCTCTCTAAGTTAGAGCTGTGTCTCCGAAATCGAAGTGTGGGTACCCACAGTTATTGTAATAGCTGCTGCCACTTACCTAGTTATGTGGCAGGAATGATGCTTAGCCCTTCACTTTACACGTTCTCTTTGAACATTAACGACCGTTTGAGGTGAGGGTTCCTCATCTAACAACTGAGGAACTCAGAGAGGTTTAAGTAACTTGATCAAGGCCACGCAGCTAAGAAGTGGTGGAGTGTGATTCAGTTCATCTCTGCCTGGTTCCCAACACCCTGATTTTAACTGTTATGTTTCCCTGCTAAAGGGACAGAGCATGAGATTAAGAAGTTTAGTTTAGACGTAATATTGACTTCTCACCATAACCACCTTGCTAGTAGAGCCTCCTGGCAGAATCTGGTGTTTTGGAATTTGTTTTTATTATCAGTTCACCAATCTTTAAAAAACAAACCAAAAAACCCACCCCGTGACAAAGTTTCTGTCTTACTGAGTGGCTTTCTAACAGTATCTGGGTACTCTGGTCATAGATGAGTTGACTTGTCACTGTGTTAAGATTTTCATAGCTGAGCATGTATAGTCTGAATGTTAGTCACTACAGAGAAAGTAAGGAAGACAGAAAACTACTAGTTTGTATAACCTCCCCTTTCTTCTCCAACGCAAAACCTATTTGCTCCAGTCTTTTCTGTCTCAGTAAATGACATCACCCATTGCTCAGCCAGAAACAGTGATCCTCTCCCTTCTCCCAATCTGTAAGAATAACTCCATCTATCTAACCTGTCAGCTGTACCTCCAAAATACATCCTCCAAACTGTCCTGCTGCCATCACTCTAGTCTAAACCCTATTACCTCTTGCCCAGGTTATTACATTAGGCTCCTTTACACTCTTGTTACCATCCAGTTTTTTCTGTACCCAGCAATCAGAATGATTTTTAAAGACCTTCGTTTTATACATTTGAGAAGTATTTATTGAACATTTACCATGCTGTTCTGGGCACTGGGGATACAATACTGAACAAACCTGTCAAAAACCCCTGCCCGCATAGAACTTATATTGTAACAGCAGGAGTCAGATAATAAATAAGATAGAGAAGTAAAAAGTCTTGGCATGTTAAATGTGATTAAGTGCTAAGAGAGAAAGAAAACAAGGGAGTTATAATTTTTGATAGAGTAGCCAGAGAAGGCCTTCTGGGAAGGTGACTTTTTAATAAAGACCTGAAGAAGATGAGGGTTATGAACAATGTGAGCATCTGGAGGAAGTAATGTAGTTAGATCATATCACTCCCCTGCTTGAAACCCTTCTGTAGGCTGTTAAACTAGGAATAAAAATCCAAGTTCCCTAACTGTGACTTCTATCTTCTATCACTTTGCTGCAGTCACACTGGCCACCTTTCTGTTGCCCAAAACATGCTAAGCTCATTACAGAGCATGTTCTTTTTGCCTGAAACATCTTCCATCTGTTCTTTGCAAGGCTGACATCTCATCATTCAGGCTTCAAATTAAGTAGTATCACCTGAGAAAGCCTCTTCTAACCAGCTTATCTGAAATAGCTCCTTTTCCCCAATCTCTTTCATGTTATTGTGTTTTAATGACTTTATAGTGCTATCAGAAGTACTTTATTATTTTTTTAAACCTGTTTTTGGCTTGCCTCCTTTACTGGAAATGTATAGGTTCTGGCAGCAGGCTTAATTCACTCCTCTAGCCCCATGCCTGGTACCAGGAAATTAAAGAATAAGAGGTCACTGATTAGGAGGGTTGGAAGCATGGACTTTCATCTAAGAAAAATGATAATTTTTTTAAAGTCCTTTATTTTTGGAGTAGAATCTTACCGTAGCCATTTCACACCTTGTAGGACCACAACTTTGTGACTAGGGAGGAGAACATTTTTGAATGTAGAGATATCTTGACCTTATTGACTATTTATTGTGTTATTTTTTACTTTTGTAGAGACGCTCTCCTGGTCTGCGTTCTGACTCTTCTTTGGAACAGAGCTTAAGGATCACTGTTGGCAATGACCACTTCTGTGTTGGCATACCAGAACGGCGGCGGCTTAGTGATCGACTGGGGTCACCAGCGGATAATCTGGAGGATGTGGACAGGTAGGCTTCATCGGAGACAGGGCACACCATAGTAGTGCTTGAAGTTAGAAATGTTGCTGTTTTCTGAATGATGTATTTGAAAGGGTGGCGACAGCACTGAAGTTATACTCTGCATCCAGTACAAAGTATAACATTAGAAAAGGCTTTCTCAATGGGGTAGACTCTGAAATAATTATGTAGGACTTCCCTGGTGGTGCAGTGGTTAAGAATCCGCCTACCAATGCAGGGGACACGGGTTCGAGCCCTGGTCCAGGAAGATTCCACATGCTGCATAGCAACTAAGCCCGTGCGCCACAATGACTGAGCCTGTGCTCTAGAGCCCGCAAGCCACAACTACTGAGCCCACGTGCTGCAACTGCTGAAGTCTGTGCGCCTAGAGCACAGACTCCGCAACAAGAGAAGCCACTGCAATGAGAAGCCTGCACACCGCAACAAAGAGTAGCCCCCGCTCGACGCAACCGGAGAAAACCCGCACGTAGCAACAAAGACCCAATGCAGCCAAAAATTAATTAATTAATGAAAAAGAAAAGGTTTAGCTAAATTCATGATATATATATGAAACATATACACATTAATAGAAAGTGAGAGATCTTTTAAAATGTGTGTTTTCTTTTTTATATTTTCTTGGCTGCGTCGTGTGGTATGTGGGATCTTAGTTTCCCTGACCAAGGATCAAACCCGTGCCCCTTGCATTGGAAACGCAGAGTCTTAACCACTGGACCTCCAGGGAAGTCCCTAAAATGTTTAATTTTAGTTATTACTTTACAACCACTGAGGGCTGAGAAAGGGCATTTAATACTCCATAGTATTAAATATAGATCTCAGGTACTAGGAACTTAGGTATATCTGGGAAGTAAATAATCACATTAGGTGTTTTTCACCTCATAAAAGAGTAAGGATGGGAGTACAGGGAAGGCACTCTTTCTGAGAGCTGAGAACCATGTCTGTTAATGGTCTCTGCCCAGTACACTAGGAGTTTTCACAAATGTTTAGCAGTAGCAATAAATCAATATAATGTTCTTTCAAACTGAGATTGTCCATGCAGTAGTGCACAGAGTATAGGCAGGCAGGTTGGGGACAGCTGGGCAGGAAATCTGAGGACCACTGCTGCCCTTTGGTAATATTTACTTCAAAGCTTCAGTGGCTATTCAATGTAGTGAAGCAAAGCGGGACGGCCACATAATGGTGAAACTTCTGAGTTTCAAGGTGTGTAACTATTAATTGAGGCAACAGCTCTTGCATTTCTGGCTGCTTCTATTTTGGGAGATGATTGAGTAGGTGGTGCATGGTGTGATTCTCTTCCTTCCTTGCTGAGGTTTTGAGGTAACTTTAGCATTTCCTCTTGTTAGTTCTGGAGTATCACCTCACTTTTCCATAAACTTTGTTATGCATGTGTGCTTCAGATAGCCAATTGTCTGTTTAAGTTATAAAAATTAAAAATTTCCTCTTAGGATGTTTGAGGTTGTAATCTTCTTTCACGAATACTGTTTGAGAGAGACACATTTATTTTAGAGAAAGTGAGATTAAGACTCTAAAAGGAGGTCCCAGGCCATTCTTTAGACTTTTTGCCCCCAGCACTCTTGCTCAGTATAGTTTGTGTGGATAATAACTGTCGGCTAAAACCAGGCCATAGGAATGTTGGCACTCTCAAGATGTCTTCTTGACTGTGAGTCCACTGTTCAGTTAACGAAATGAGCCATTTCCATCCTTTGTATGTAGGTGTGTGTTTATTTTTTTCCTGAGACCCTCTATTCTTTCTCTTCCCATATTGAATTTGTTAAATTTTAATACCTGGTTTGGGTTATAGCCAAATCAAGGGTTGTCAGTCTCCTCACCATGGCAGCTCTGTGTGTACGATTGTAACTTACTCTGAAAAGGGAACGTGAACATGTTGTATGAAGATTCTTAGCTTCTAAAAACTTGTGGATGTGAGGTTGATTTCCCTTGTTTATCAAAGTACTACGCACATTATACGTTCCATTCATGGAATTCTCATCTCCTAACTCCTCCTTGCCCTGACGTAGGTTGAGGGAGTAGAATTTTTTTCCCTCTGATTTGCCTTAGGGAACAGACAGAAGCAAACAACTTTCTTCAGGCATTTTGGGGATTCAGCAGAGGAAAATAATGGGAAGTTTGGGTTCTGGAGGACCTTTTTTTTTCCTTATATACATTTTAAGCAGCTTTATTTAGCCATAATTCACGTACCATACAATTCACTCATTTAGAGTGTACAGTTCAGTGACTTTTAGTATATTCATAGAGTTGTACATCTACCACTGTGATCAGTTTTATTTTTATTACCTTATCCTTAGCTATTAGTCTCACCGCCCGCCCCAAGCCTATTACTAATCCACTTTGTATCTGTATAGATTTACCTATTCTGGCCATTTCATAGAAGTAGAATCATGCAACGTGTGGTCCTTTGGTGGCTGGCTTTTTTCGCTTAACATATGTTTTCAAGATTCATTCACGTTTTTTCATATAACAGTGCGTCATTCCTTTTTTATTGCTGATAATAATTTCATTGTGTGTGTTTTGTTTATTCATCAGTGATGGATGGATAACATTTTAGTTGTTTCTGCTTTTTAGCTATTATGAATAATGCTTCTATGAACATTGGTGTACAAACTTATGTGGATGTATATTATATGTTTTCTTAATTTCTTTAATGGAATTTGTAAACACAGAAAAAGTAGAATAGTACACTGAGCCTCCATGTACCCATCCCTACATTGAACAATCAATTTTTTAAGTAGATTTTATTTTAGAAAAGAGTTGGACTTAACCAAAGCTTTCAGAGAGAGTTTGTCAGTGGACTATTCTGAGCTGCAGGGGATCGGGGCCCTTTTTAGGACTTACTTTTATTGCAGCCAATTCTCTCTCTTATCCTTTGGGAGAACTGGGGAAGGAGGACGTGAGCTTCTAATCAACCTGATTTCTGCCTGTATTTACATGATAGCTCATTCTTTTCACTGTTTCTATTCCTTCTTTCATTGTTTTTTGCCTCCTTTTGCTGGAGATTGCAAGTTTAAAGTGAGTCTTTCTGAGAGCCATTTCATTATTTCTAGCTTCTTGATATTTAATGTTGGATTAGATCTTGGGCTAGTATGTTGCTTGGTGGAGACATGTAATAGTTCTGGTGAGGAGCAGAATGTGGGAGCATGGATGAACTTTCCACTACCCATGGAGCCTGTGATTTTCCTCTACACTAATGTGATCAGAGACTATGTATGGTAGATGGTGTTTTGGCAGTGCAGTGACTCAACTCATGGATGTTCCTCCCTGGAAATAGATGTCTTCGTGGCTGACAAACCTACAGAGTAAAATGTTTTACTCTAGTTACGTTCGATTTCGGAGATCATCCTTGGTCATTCTCATTCTTTCCTATTATTTCATAGTACATTGGGACCTCAGAATTCCCCAAATTCTTAGGGAGGAGGTGAATAACAGGAACCTCAATTCCCATATGTGGCATGCTTATAGAGGAGGTGATAAAGTTTATCCTTTATAGTCTTTCATAAAGTTATTTATAGCTGTTACCCAGGTCTAAAACTGAACAAAGGCTGGGCTGGCGAATGAGAAAAAGCAACTCTTTGATGTTCTACTTAGTCCCAGAAATAGGAAAACAGCTATAAAAAAAAGAAAAGTCATTTCTCAAAACTCACAAAAAAACAAGTAGCTACTAGCATGTAGAAGACAGCAATAATTACCATCCTCTGAACAGTAATTCACTCTGAAGTGTGAGTGACATGTAAGTTTTTCAAAGTGGTATGCTTAAAAGTGCTAGGGGATCTTTATTTCTGTGATTTAAGTCAGAAGCTTTTAGGGGGCAATAGAAACTCTGACCATAGTGCCCAAAAAGATTAGGATATTGTGTGTGATATAGAGATCTGCACTAAAAGGACAGAAGTCCAATCCTGTATTTTTACCTTCATGCCATGAAAGTCTAAGACCTTTTTATTTCTATAAAATAAAAATATATAGTGAGATAAACCATCACATACTCTTTCTGGGCCAAAGATTAGCAGAGTGCTTGTGGATATCCAGGCAAGGCAGGAAAGAGGGTAACAAACAGGCTGTGAGGGAGTTTTTTGGTTTTTAATATATGAGCCAGCAAAACAAAGCATTGGAGAACCTTCTAAAACTTATGAGAAAATCATGCCAATTGGATAGATCAATGGTTAAAAAATTTTTTTTCCCCACAGTGAAACTTTTTTCCCAAAGGAAATATTATATAGAACTTTATTATATAAACAGATAAAGTTGGGACCAGTATGATTTCAGTGAGGTGGAAGGCCCAGAGCCATGCAGGCTCTTAACCTCCTTCCTTTAGGCAGCTCCTGAGCACTCTTCAGAATCTCTGTGGAACACAGCTTGAAAATCACTGATCTGAACTGGTGTTTCTCAAATTTTAAAGTGCACACAGATCATCTGGAGGGCTTGTTAAAATGCAGATTCTGATTCAGTAGGCCTGAGTGGAACCTGAGAACCTGCATTTCTAAAAACTTCCTGGGTAATACTGATGTTGCTGATTCAGACCACAGTTTTAGTAGCAAAGAGCTAGAATTTAGCTAGTGTGAAGTTGGGTAACCCATGTCTCTTTGTAGTCTGGTAGTGGTGTTTTTGCATCTCCCAGACCCTAGCATGATACTATGCATCCCCAAAGTCTAATCAGAGAGATTAGCCTAAGAATTCTGTCTAGATACATTAGTAGTGTCTTTGGTTAGAGGCTCCAGCTGCTTGTGCCCTGGGGAAAGGGAGAAGAAGTATTCCATGTATATACATAGATTTGTTCTTGGACTTCATGATTATTGTCTTTTGTTCTAAGCATTCTACAGCCCCCTTGCCAGATGTCAGTCTCTTAGCCTTGTCTGGTCTTGCTCTTTCCAAGTCCATTATATTCAGTGATGCTTGTCTCTTTTCTCAGGGATGACCTGACTGATGATTCTGTCTTCACTCGAAGTTCCCAGTGCTCTCGAGGTCTTGAACGATATATTTCCCGGGAGGAGGCACCTCTCAGTCCCTTCTTGGGACAACTTGACGAGGACTACCGAGCAAGAGAAACTTTCCTGCATCGGTCTGATTATAGTCCCCATGTCAGTTGTCATGATGAGCTGTTGCGGGGAACAGAACGGAATAGAGACAAACTCAAAGGCTCCTACTCTATACGACCTGAGGAAAGGAGCCGGGAGGCCAAACGGCCCCGTTATGATGACACAGAGAAGATACACAGCATGGGAGGTGATCACACAAGTTTTACATCGGGGGCCCGCAACTATCGACAGCGTAGACGGAGCCCAAGTCCTAGGTTTTTAGACCCTGAGTTTCGAGAGCTGGACCTTGCCAGGCGAAAACGAGAGGAAGAGGAGGAACGAAGTAGGAGCTTGAGTCAGGAACTGGTGGGAGTTGATGGTGGTGGCACTGGCTGTCCCATCCCTGGATTGTCAGGTGTCCTAACAGCATCGGAGCCAGGATATTCTTTACATCGGCCAGAGGAAGTATCTGTGATGCCCAAGAAGTCAATACTGAAAAAACGGATTGAGGTGGACATGGAGCCTTCCATGCAGGTCTATGCTGCATTTCTTCTAGGGTCTCTTGCTAGTCCCTGTAATATTTTAAAGCCTAGTTACTTTCCTGGGGGCTGTGTCCCTAAGATATCTTTGGAATATGTGTTGGACCAACATTGTTATGCCTATGAGCCGTACCTTCCAGGACTCTCCAAAGGAAACTGTAGGCTTCATAATGCAACAATAGAGGGCTTCTACTGTCATGTATTAGGCTTTCTAAACAGACATTTTGGAGAGTATCTATTAAAGTTTTTTTTTTTCTGCCTCTAAATTGGATAGTCCTTTAGGATCTTTGAATATGGGTTTCTTGGAAATGAAGCTTGAAGAGCAAAGGGAGGAGCTGATCTGAATTTTCCTCATCTCTCTTTAAAGAGAAGAAAAAATGTATGAGTGGTAGGACAGTAGACCAGAAATCAGATGATTCTGATTCTGGACCCGTCTCTACCACCAACTTGCTGTGTGATTTTTAAATAAGTCACCTAACCATTCTGGACGTTGATATTTTTTTCTCACTTATGAAAAGATGGTCAGGCATGAGCACTTGTTTTTACCTGTCCTTTTAGGAGCTAAATGTTTCTGAAGAAGTGCCTGAGGGCACTTAGGGAAGTAAGGGAAGGCGATCAGTTAGGATTAACAGAGTTTCCTGACCCTACTTCAACCAAAGTAGCTCTGCTTTTATGTTTTTTTCTTTCAGGGATCCATAAAAAAGAAAGCAAGTAAGCTAGGGCATCTCTAAAGTCCTTTTGAATTCAAATTCCTTGATAAAGACTACAACAAATGGGCAAAAATGAAGACTCAATCTGCCTTCTTTTCTGTTTCCCCCTGCTACAGCAGAACCATCTGGAGAAACGGGAACCCAAATCTTGAACCTGGCTAAGGACCTCCCTTTCATCCACATTTATCTTTTCCCTATTAATTCAAGAAGAGCAAAGTATTTATGTATTTATCTCAATTACTAGTTTTCTGAGATTCTACATAGAGGCTAATTCAGTTATGTTTGTCTTTGCAGCTTGAGAGTTTTTCCAGCAGTACCAGCTCCAGCCAGGATCACTCCCTTTACTCTGGACACTCATCTCTTCCACTAAGTGGTGCTATTGCTTCTTTTGCCTCAGAGGTTGAAAACAGCAAGGGAACTGTGGTAGAGACTACCCTGAAGGAATCTCAGGGCAACCTCTACCAATGGGGCCCCCTCTCTGGGATACCCAAAGACAGCAGTCCCCTCAGAGAGCAGTTTGGAAGTTTTCTGTGCCACAAGGAAAAATTGGATATGAAGGCTGAGGGACCAGAGCGACACACAGACTTCTTGCTTCCTCATGAGAGAGCTAGCCAGGATGGCAGTGGTTTCTCCTGCATTCTGAGCATGTTAGCAGATTCTACCAGTACACAGGAAAAGAGGCGACGTAGCTTCCCTGACATTGAGGATGAGGAGAAATTTCTCTATGGGGATGAAGAAGAGGATTTAAAGGCAGAATCTCCACCAAAGCCCCTTGGCTCTGAAAGTGAAGTTATGAGGCAGAAGGGAAGCTCCCTACCCTCTTCAGCTCCAGCTGTAAAGCTAGAATCAATAGAAGAGACCAGTCCAGAATATGCAAAGATTCATGACTTGCTCAAGACCATAGGGCTGGATATTGGAGTAGCAGAGATTAGCAAACTGGCTGCACGCACCCAGGAACGACTTCATGGCAAGAAGCCATCACGTTCCTCTGCTGACCGCCGTTCCTCTGTTGACCGGCACTTTTCAGCAGACCGCTGTTCCTCAGTTGACCGCCATTTCTCAGCTGATCGGCGCTCTGCAGATCCTCACAGACTGGAGAGTGGAGAGGCACACCATAGCAATACCCACTCCCCAGAGGTATCCCATCCACACCCAGTCTCCCCTGTGGATCCTTACCTGCTCACAAAAAACAGCCCCCCGTTCCTAAAGTCTGACCATCCAATGGGCCATATTGCAGGACCTGAGGTGGTTGGCAGTGGGTTTCAGTCATCTGTTGCAGTCAGGTGCATGTTGCCATCAGCCCCATCTGCCCCAATTAGACTTCCACACCCTGCTTCTTTATCTCAGTTTCATATGCCAAGGGCCTCTCAGTTTGCTGCAGCTCGGATACCTCCAAACTACCAGGGACCTGCCATTCCCCCTGCTTCCTTTGATGCCTATAGGCACTACATGGCATATGCAGCCTCAAGGTGGCCCATGTACCCTGCCTCCCAACCTTCAAACCACCCTCTACCTGAACCACACAGGATAATGCCAGTTACCAAACAAGCTACCCGTAGCCGTCCCAATCTCCGTGTGATCCCCACTGTGACTCCTGATGAGCCCAAGCAGGAGGAGTCAGTGCTGGGCTCAATTCCTCCTGCCCAAGTGCCTGTCCATGTGTCCATCCCATCACTCATAAGATATAATCCGGAGAAGATCTCTGATGAGAAGAACCGGGCTTCCCAGAAACAGAAGGTGAATATTAGCTTTGGGCATCCTGTGCCTGAATCTTCTATTTTAACATAAATTTTTATCTTTTAGAGGGAGCTGAAAATTTGCAAGGCCCAAGGCAGTCTTTAGAGACTGCTGTCTTACCATAGTTTTTTCTTTTATGTTTTCTCATTTGGACTAAAGTCTGGCCGTAGGTCCCACTGTGATTGCTAGACTTCTTTTTTAAGTTTATTTCTCTATCTGAATTATCAGCTTTAGGACCCTATGGGTAGGAGCTGGGAACCTTGAAGTCTTTAATACGACCTCATCAGGGAGAGAGGAACCAAAATTGGGCTGGGTGAAAGAGAAATCAGGAAATCTATGTTTCATCCCAGTGAGTTTTGGATCTTTTTCCTGTAGTGATTATGGGGTTTAAAAACTAATAACTAGTTGCTTGGTAATTAAACCAAGAAGTAAGCTTTGCTTATTCTGGTTTAACTTAAGAGTCCAGGAATAATAATATTTTTGATACTTTTTTTTAAAGTAGTTTTTATAGTGTCAAAAGTAGTTTTTATACTTTTTTTTAAAAAAGTAGTTTTTATACTGTTCATCGGGTTCCCAGGCTATAGAAAGGGAGCAGTGGCTGGGGTAAAGATATAATAATTCTAGATGCTTTAGAGCAGTAGGTAAAAATTATGTAGGGATGAGGAATACAGAATAGAAGAATTTTGAATAGAAAAATTAATATGTACTGTTAATTTTACAGGTCCTTAATAACTGAAAACTCATTTTGTTAAACAAGGTGACCTAAGGATGATAAAATTGTAATATGTGTAAATTTGGTTTGCTAATAAAATAATTAAGACCTGAGGAGAAAAGTAGAAAAGGCAAAATTGTAGGCCTAATCTCATTTTTTTTTCCAGTTGAACAGAAATTTAGCTAATCCTTGAGAAGACAAAAAACACCTCTTAATTTTCCATGGTACTTGGGTGCCCTGAACCTCAGTCTTTTGGTTTTTTTTTTTAAGTCTTTTGGTAAATAGGAAGATACGTTCCATACAACAAAACCTAAGACTGCAGAGACACTGTCTGGAGACTAGTGCTTTCCCTTTACGTTTAAAAACCTAGTACTTAAGTCAGGGCTGACAATACACAGATTTTTCACATGAGCTCCTTATATAGACAAGCCATATTTGTTTTTCCATTAGGTGATAGTAATACAGTTGAAAGATAAGGGCTTTAGGGCATGCGTATCTGGATTTTAAATCATCTTACTATATGATCTTTTGGTATGTTACTTAGTCTTTTGCAACCTCAATTTTCTTACCGTGAAACAGATAATATCATGACTAAATAAGAAGATATATGTAATGCAGCTAACACAGTGCCTCATCCGGTAACACATATTAGTTCCCTTCTTGATGGCTCCTTTTGGGCTCAGAACTACTATCTAATAGTGTAGTGCTTCCTGTATGAAAAAAGTACTTTCCGGTCAGTACAGTTCTGGAAAGGATAATTCTATTCTGGCACTTGGATTGGAACGAAATATCACCTTCACTCTAAAGTCAGAGCCTCTGTGTGCAGGCATTTGGATTCTTGCATTCAGATATTATCTAGTGTGAAGGTTTATGGAAAAGAACAATAGAAAAGGGATGTTGGAGGCTAAAGGATCTCTTACCATTTTGTACTTTGCAGGTTATTGAAGAGAGGGAAAAGCTGAAGAGTGACCGGGAAGCTCGCCAGAAGAAGATGTACTATCTCAGGACCGAGTTGGAGCGGCTTCATAAACAACAAGGTATCAGACACTTCTTTGCATGACTGCCTTTTGTAACTTTTGTAGGAGACCCAAATGGAGAGCTTTGGGGATTCTCAGACAGGTTCATTGACACTGAAGCTTCACTTTCAAACAATTTTTAATATAATTAGACTTATAGAAAAGTTGCATTAATAGTGTAAAGAATTCTCAGGTTCCATGATTATTAGCATTTTACTATATTTGCCCTATCTATTTTTCTCTCTCAATTGTGTTTGTGCGTATGTGTATATAATTTTTCCTGAACTGTTTAAGAGTAAGTTGTAGATATGTATTCCTTTACTCCTAAACACTTAAGTGTGTGTCTTCTAACAACAAAGAATTCCCTTGGATAACCACAGTATGCTTATCAAAATTAGAAAATTAACAGTAATATACTAGTCTACTGATCTTACTCATATTTCATCAGTTGTCCCAATGATGTCCTGAAGCAAAAGAAAATGAAAGATTACACATTGCATTCAGTTGTCATGTTCTTTTAGTCTCCTTTAATCTGTAGTAGTTCCCGAATCTCCAGAAGAGGTCACGTATTTTGTAGAATGTCCTTTAATTTTGGTTTGTCTGATGTGTCCTTATGATTAAATTCAGGTTATGCATTTTTGGCAGGAACATCACAGAAGTGATGCTAAGTTCATATCAGGTGTTGATTTGTCCCATACTGGTGGTGTCAACTTTGATCATTTGGTTAAGGTGGCGTCTGCCAAGTTTCTCCACTGTAAGGTTACTATTTTACCCTTTTCAGTTAATAAGTATCTTACAGGGAAGATACTTTGAGACTATGTAAATATTCAGTTACTCCTCAAATTTTGGCCCACTAGTTTTAGCATTCATTGATGATCCTTGCCCAAATCAGTTATTATTATTGATGGTTGTTAAATAGTAATTTTCTAATTTCATCATTCCATCTTCGTTAATTAGTTGGCTTTCTACTATGAGGAGGAGCTTTCCACCCACACCTCCTCCCCCATTTATCTGTCCATTTATAACAGTATGAACTCATGGATTCTTAATAGGTAATAATATTTTACTATTATTATTTATCTTCATGCTCAAATTGCCCCAGATTTGGTCAGTAAGACCCCCTTTAAGTTGACTCCTGTGTCCCATCATTTTTTGAGTACTTCCTTTTTGGCACAAGAAGATGCTCCATGATGCATCTATTGATTCCACCTCTTCATCTATGCTTTTAGGAATTCACATACACACTAAGAACATAGCAAGGCTTCTATATTACAGCTTGGTGATAGCATGGAAGAGCAGAGAGTGGGAGAATATATAATTTCTTCTGTTTGGGTTTGGGCTGTTTAGGGATGAGAAACTTAGTTATTAATCCTGTGAGGATTAATTCATGAGGACCTGCAATTTGGAATAGGAGATAACATTAGGTGAGCTTGAGGCAAAACCTAAAACTCAATGGAGGTATTGGTGAAGGGTCCTTAAATCAGATAAAGTCAAATATGTGACTGAATGTTTTTTGCCCTCTGAGTAATTCTTTAGTTCTCTGAAGAGGACAGCCACAGGATTCATAGTCACACATGCACACAAACTTGCATATACCCTTTTAGGGATTCATGCAGTGCCTCCCTGAAACCTATCCATAGATCCTTAGTTAATAACCCTTACATAAGAAATAATGTAATCACTCAATCACTTTACCTCCATAGGAGCTTCAACTAAACCAGCCCATGTGGAAGGCAAGTCTCACCTGCTTTTAGAATGTTTTATGGAGAAAGATTTTGTGACCATAAAGTCTTGAGAATTAGTACTTATGACTGAAATATGACTTGTTAACTTTCCTTGTGCTTCTTTCTGTTGACATTTGACTACTCAGGGGAAATGCTGCGTAAGAAACGAAGGGAGAAGGATGGTCACAAAGACCCACTCCTGGTAGAGGTGAGTCGGCTTCAGGATAACATTATGAAGGACATTGCAGAACTTCGACAAGAAGCAGAAGAGGCAGAAAAAAAGCAGTCTGAACTGGACAAAGTGGCTCAGATCTTGGGAATTAACATTTTGGATAAATCTCAGAAGTCTTCAAATGACAGTAGGGAGTCTACAGAGAAGACTGGGAAAGCAGAAAAATCCAGGAGTCCAGAAAAAGTGTCATCATCCTCACACTCCTTTTCCAACAGCAAGGTAACAACGCAACTTTTCCATTTTATTGTATCTTTTATTTCCATGGACTCCTAAAGAAGCCTTCTAACTAACCATTTTCTTAGCATCCTTTTCCAATCTGTTCTTAGTCTTGCTAGAGTTATCTTTGTAAAGCATAGTTCAGATCATGGTGTTCTCCTTCAGAATTTTCGCAGTTCCCCATCGCCCACAAAGTAGAATCCTGGGCCCTCCATGTTCTAGTTCTAGCATTTGCTCCTTAACTCACTCCAGTTTGGCTTCTAGTTTTCTCATAACTTGTAATGCCATTTTGTAGGTTCATGTTTAGCAACAAGGTCACCACTATGTTGTACAGCCTCAAATTCAGTTCTCAAATCAGTATTTGATATAGGGAACCACTGTCCCCTAAAAAAATGTTTCCTTCCCTTGGCTCCTATCACATTTCTTTTCCTCCTATATGCTGGTTGCTCCTGTTTAATCTCCTGATCTTTAAATATTTTAGTTCTTCAGGGCTCAGTTCTAGCCTAATTCTCTAGAATTCTGCTTTCTCCCTAGGTCATTTCATTCAGTCCTATGCTGAAATACCATACTGACAACTTTCAGTTTTATACTCTAGCTCAGGTGATTCTTCTAAGGTTCAAATCTGAGTGTCCAACAGACTACTCACTATTTCTGCTTCATTGTCTCATAAACACCTCAAAATCAATATATCCTAAAGTAAACTAAGATTGTGCTCAGCCTCCCTCTAACCTTTTCTTCCTCTGTTGTTACCCATCTCAGTGAATGATACTACTATCCAACAGTTTTCATGCCAACAACCTGAAGAGCATGCTTAGTGCTTCCCCCCACAAACTGCTCCACACACCAAGTCAATTACAGATTCTGCCAATTTTCCCTCCAAAGTAAATCTCAATTCCATTCATCTCATCATCTCTGTTGCCATCCAAGTTCAAGCCACCTTCAGTTCTTGCTTGTGCTGCTACACTCTTAATTCTTTCTCCATATTCAGCTGGTGATTGAGATACTTCCTTGCCTACCTCTTCAGCCTCATTTCACGCCTCTTTTTTCCTTTGCTCTCTGTAATTTCGTTACTGGCATTTTCATTCCTTAAATGTTTCATCATTAATGTCTTTGTGTCTTCTCCTCCTTCTGGTTACCATGTGAAACCCACTCTTCTTATCCTGTCTTCTAACTAACTCATATTCATCTTCAGATCGCAGATTAAATTATTTCCCTGACTCCCTTCCTTCATTTTCCAGGTTGTTAAATTTGCCTGATATACACTATCATAATACCTGACATTTTCCTTCTTAGCATTTATGGCAGTTGTAATTATATAATTACATGTGTCCCCCAATTAGATTTTAAGGTTCAAGGGATCAAGGACCATATCTGTCTCATTCTCCTATATAGTCCCCAGTACATAGCTCAGTGCCTGGCACGTAGCAAATGGGTAGTGCTCAAGAAATATGACACTACACTTTATACTCCTGCCACCTTAGAATGCTTGTACTTTTCCAGATGTGCATTATGCTATTGTGCCTCTCTAATTTTGCATTAATAATCCTCTTAGCCTGTCTCCCAACCCTAGTCATCCACTAAGGTCCAACTTGAATACTACCACCTCCATGAAGAATTCCTGAATTCCATACAGATTGAGTCAGCCCTTTTTTAGCACTCCCGTAGTATGTTACTTTGTTTCTTTATAAGATTTATTTCATTCTGTCTTATTGAAAGCATGATTAAGATCATGCCTGGGGGCTTCCCTGGTGGCGCAGTGGTTGAGCGTCCGCCTGCAGATGCAGGGGACACGGGTTCGTGCCCCGGTCCGGGAAGATCCCACATGCCGCGGAGCGGCTGGGCCCATGAGCCATGGCCGCTGAGCCTGCGCTCCGCAACAGGAGAGGCCACAACAGTGAGAGGCCCGCGTAGCGCAAAAAAAAAAAAAAGATCATGCCAGTTCTCTTGTCTGTGCCTTCCACTAAATGAGAGCTTCTTGAGAATAACAGAATATAACTTATTTATTTTTGTGTGTCCCATGGCATCTGGTATATCTAGTACATAGTAGATGGTCAGTTAATGTTGGGGGTTAGAGAAGAAGATATTCTGTGTTCTCTGTCAGCCAAGCTCTAATTTTTTCATGTCTTCCTGGGAGAGTTCTCTTTCTCAACCAGGTAAGACTGTATTCTTATATCAGGATCACTGAGTTCAGGGCCTTTGATGGGAGAAGAGCTTGAAAGTTCCGACCCTATGTAGCTGACTTACACGTTGTTTGGGGTTCCATTTATGCACCAACCCCATGATAATCTATCATCTTGACTTGAGTGAGCCTTCATGCTCTCTGAAGCTAACAAGGATATGTTGCAATTGGATTTTCATTTCAGCAGTAAGGAATATTCTCTCTACAAGCTCTGTTTCCTACCTGTCCTTGGTATTTCTTCTTTCTTTGCCTCTTTTTATTTTATTATTATTATTATTTATTTTTTTTTTTTTTGCGATATGCGGGCGTCTCACTGCTGTGGCCTCTCCCGCTGGGGAGCACAGGCTCCGGACGCGCAGGCTCAGCGGCCATGGCTCACGGGCCCAGCCACTCCGTGGCATGTGGGATCTCCCTGGACCGGGGCCCGAACCTGTGTCCCCTGCATCAGCAGGCGGACTCCCAACCACTGGGCCACCAGGGAAGCCCTGCCTCTTTTTAAAATGCATAGTTGGTTTGAGATTTTCTTTCTCTTGAATAGGTCATTTCATAAAAATAAACACATACAGTTCCCACACCACAGTTCCGTTCACCTAGACACAATTGTTACTAATACCTTGGTGTTTATTATTCCAAATTCCCTTCTTCCGTTCGTTCATTTAACAAATATTTCTTGATCTCCAAAAAAGTGCCAGACACTGTCCTAGATATGGGAAGTATAGCAGGGAACTATATAGACAAGGTCCTTATTCTAATGAAATGGGAGAAGATAGTCAATAAGTAAACAAGTGCAGGTTAGGTAATGACAAGTGCCTAAAAAAAAGAAAACAGGATAAGGGATATAGAGTAGTTAGGGAAAGTCTTTTGGATAAGGTGACATTTGACATTCTGTGCCTATTTACATATCTGTATTGATTATTCAGATGTATTTTGTTACTTACTTTCCTAGTCTATCATGAACATCTTTCCATGTCAATAAATAGACTTTTATAATATCATTTTTAGCGACCCTATTTTTGTTGTTGTATGGATACCAAAATTTATTTAACCAACCAAATCACCTGTAGTTTGACATAATTTCCTAAGGATAAATGTCAAGGAGTAGAATTACTGGGTCAAGGGTATAAAGAATTTTGAGGTATGTAATATGTATTCCTAGGTTATCTTCTGGAAAGATGGTGCCCGTTAGTACTCACCAGCAGTGTATGCATGTGCCCATCCCTTACCTGCTGGGTGCGATCTCTTTAGTGACTCTTGAATAGGACTCTAATAGGGGAAGATTATCTTTGAAGTCTTAATTGTTTCCCTTTCTCCATATTGTCTTCCTCTCCCCACCCGCCAGTATTCAGGGTTCCCAGTTCCCTGATCTTGTCTACTGTGGAACCTCGTTCATACTTACCTTCTCTGTGTTCCAAAATTTACCTTTTGTCTGTGCCTCACTCCCCAGTGTTATTGGGGAAATTCTCATTTCCTGAATTATCTTATTCTCAGCTTGCTGACAAATGATTTCATATTAAAGTATTTTTTAAATTTATTTATTTATTTTTTGGCTGCATTGGGTCTTTGTTGCTATGCGTGGGCCTTCTCTAGTTGAGGTGTGCGGGCTTCTCATTGCGGTGTCTTCTCTTGTTGCCGAGCACGGGCCCTAGACGTGTGGGCTTCAGTAGTTGCGGCACACAAGGCCCAGTAGTTGTGGCTCACAGGCTCTAGAGCGCAGGCTCAGCAGCTATGGCGCACGGGCCTAGCTGCTCCGCGGCATGTGGGATCCTCCCGGACCAGGGCTCGAACCCATGTCCCCTGTACTGGCAGTCAGACTCTTAACCACTGTGCCACCAGGGAAGCCTTAAAGTATTTATTATTGATAACTTAATGTTGGGGAGTTGATATGTTTTAAAAGAGGATTCATGTTAACTCAAAGGTGTTAAATTCTAATGGTGATACTTTAGGCAGTTAGAAATACTTTACCCAGATCCTTTTAAGTCATCCCACATAGATGACTATCCCCTTTGTCTATGCCAGCCTTGCTCTCTAGTTATCTATATCAGGATGTGTCTGTGATAAGAGAGTTCACTATCATCTATTTTTTGCACTTGCTTAATCTGTCAGTTACCTTTTCCATTTTGGTTTTTCTTCCCTCCCTAGTTGTCATTACAGTTGATAAATTTAATGTATTTAATTGCATGGGTAGCACATTTAGCATCTACCAAAGGGTATACGGTAAAAGACTCCTATCCATTCCTGTTCTGTATTACCCCTTCCCAGAGGCAACCAGTGTTTCCATAATCTTGAGTATTCTTCTAGATATTTTAGGATATATAAGTAAATATATTGCCATTATGATTTATTCTCCACGATGACATGGCACTATGGAATCTAATTAGTTCTGTTTGAGCCTTGCAGGAAGATTTCTCATGGGGTTTTTCCTAGTTTGTGCAGCTTTAGGCACTGGAAATATGGTCATATGGTCCTATTTCTGTTATTGTGGTAGGCTATTTGCTTTTTCTGAAAGAAGACAGATGTAGACTACTTTGAATTCCTTCTTAGTGCAGGTTTTTCCCCCTCTAGGAATCAAAGGTAAACAATGAGAATTCCCACACTAAGAGCCCCAAGCCTGCCGAGAGCCCCCAGCCAGCTGCTAAGCAGTCTGATCAGCCCATTGCTACCTATGAGTATTATGATGCTGGCAATCACTGGTGCAAAGACTGCAACACCATCTGTGGGACCATGTTTGACTTCTTCACTCATATGCACAATAAGAAGCACACACAGGTAGGTATCCTGCCCTCTGTTATTTCCATTCTTGCCCTCCTTCCCCTCAAACTCCTATACCCCCATCTGCATTACAAAGCTGGAAAATGAAACATTCTCATATGGGCAGGAGCCCCAATCTGAAGAGCCAAGAGATACCAACAAAGGAGACACCATCCCCAGGGCTCAGTCCAGGGGACCTGCCTGTAACTAAACACCATGACAAGTGTAAGTGAGGCTTCTGCCTCTTTTGATTCCTTGAGTACCTGATTATTTGTTTCATTTTATCCATTGCTAGTACTTGCTCTAACATATGTTTACCTTTTCCACAGGTGATTTCCGTTTAAACAGTTGGCAGAGTGGGTGGGGGTGGGTAGCTGGGGGCTTCTTGTCCCCCTGGTGTGGGGGAGAAAAAGAGAGAGAAGTGGGTCATTGAGTTTTTAGTGCTGTGTGTGAGCACCTCTGCCTCTTGCAAATAGACACTGGATCCCTACAACAGACCTTGGGCTTCAAAGACCCAGAGTGAAGCCAAGCAAGATGCTGTAAAGCGCACTGACAAGATAACTGTTCCTGCAAAAGGTGTGTTTCCTCCCTGCCTTTTCTGTGGTTTCCTTACATTCAGTCAGGGAAGAGGTATCCCTGAACTAAGGTACAAGGAAGCAGCATAGAGTGAGACATAACCATTACTTCTAACAAAGCTGTAAGATTGCCTTCTATATGCAAAACTAGTTCCTAAAGAAATAAAGAGAGCTATAAGACAAGAATGATCTCTACCCATATGGCTAAAAATCTAACAGATGTTAAACATACACATTCCACTGAAAAACATAACTTTCTTTGTGCTTGCTTTGGCAGCATATAGACTAAAGTACGGCTTTCTTCGTCACTGGCTTATGCACCAAAATCTTATTTATTTGAAATCTAGGTAAAAAAGAACAGTCAGAGGTGCAATATGACTGCCTTTTCAACTAAGAACTATAAAATATTTTTGAATAGTTGTTATTAGGGGCTAAGTTGAGAAATAGAAAGTTTCTTTGTCTTTAAACTTCTTAATTTCTTACCTTTATAAGTAGTCAGTGCTGCTACATCCTTTACATCTGTAGAAGATAGACTCTTAAGTAATTAATACCAACATGAGAGATCCTCATACCAATAGTACTGGGCTATTTGGGAGTATAATTTTTAAATCTCCTAAGATGCTTAGTGCTAGTTGGAGTTTGAGGAGAATCAGCAACAGAATTGAGTCTGGCACAGAAAACTCCTGAATTAACCAGTTAGTGTTCCCAAAACGTAGAAGGGGTAGAGGTCCTGAGTTCAAGCTTTAAGTTGGGAAGACATACTACTGGGATTCATCTAAATGCTCCTTCTGACTTGAAAGTGAGTAAGGTCCTCTATACCATTAACCATTTTACTACAAAAGGGAAGTGGGATTTCCTTTGGTTGCTGTCATCTTAGGTAGAAATGACTTATTTTCTTGACTTTCTTCCACTTCTTCCAGGCTCTGAGTTTCTGATTCCCATCACTGGATATTACTGCCAGCTCTGTGAGGAATTTTTGGGGGATCCAATTTCTGGAGAGCAACATGTGAAGGGTTATCAACACAATGAGAAATATAAGGTTGGTCTTTGTAGTAGCCTATGGAGTTTCCTACTTTCTGCAGTAATCCTTTTGATGTTGTCAAACAAACTCAGAGCCAGAAAAAGTCATTAATATTTCAAATTCCATATAATCACTGGGACGTTCTCCTCAATCCTAGTAAGCAGTGCTGACCTGAGAGAACCATTTATCCTTGAGGAAGGTGACTCTGAGGATTTCCACTAAATGAATTCTAACAGTGGTAGGGCCAACTTTTCTCTCTTATAGTATTTTGACCAGTTATTGAGCCTTTATCTTTTCTCTTCCTAGAAATATGTGGTTGAAAACCCATTGTATGAGGAGCGGCGGAATCTGGACCGCCAAGCTGGCTTGGCTGTGGTCCTAGAGACAGAACGGCGACGGCAGAGTGAGCTAAAGCGCAAACTCAGTGAGAAACCAAAGGAAGAGAAGAAAGAAAAAAAGGCAAAGATCATGAAGGAAGTAAAGGAGGATGACAGGGTGTCTGAGGAATTAGAGGACCAAGTTTCTGAAGGTGGGAACTCCCCTGAAAAGGCTGAAAATAAAAGGAAGGCTAGCATCAAACTCCAATTAAAAGAAGAAGTAAAGAAAGAACCACCAACATCTTCCTCTTTTGGGAAATTCAGCTGGAAGAAGCCAGAAAAAGAGGAGGAAAAAAGTTCAGTGGCCCCAAGTATTCCCAAAGAAGAGACTGTGGAAAATAGTAAGGACAAAGAGGATGGCAGAGCTGAAGCTGGGAGGGCAAAGCCCATCAAAATCAAACTCTCTGGGAAAACTGTTGTTGCACATACTAGCCCTTGGATGCCTGTAGTGACAACTTCAACCCAGACTAAGATCCGACCCAACCTGCCTATCCCATCCACAGTCCTCCGCAAGTCAAGTTCAGCCACAGTAAGCAAGCCAGCTCCTCTTAACACCTTTCTATCCATCAAGTCCTCTGGAACCACTGCTAAGCCTCTGCCAGTGGTTAAAGAGTCTTCAGCTGATCTCCTCTTGCCTCCCGACATCATTTCTAAAGCATTTGGAGGGGAAGAGGTGATTCTAAAAGGGTCTCCAGAGGAAAAAATGGTGCTGGCTGAAAAGAATGAGCCATCACATGTACCTGAACAAATGCTACCACCTCCACCACCGCCACCTCCACCGCCACCTCCACCACCCCCAGTTATACCTCATCCAGCTGCCCCATCTCCTGCTCAAGCAAATGCTATTTTGGCTCCAGTAAAATCAAACCCAGCTATATCTCACACTGTCAGCCCTGGCTTCCTGGGTCCTAACATTTTGAACCCAGTATTACCGGTAGCCATCATGGCCTCAGCACAGCCAGCTGCCATTCCTTCTGATGAGACGGCTCCTGGGGTGAGTGAGAGTGACCGGGACCAGACCCTATTCTCTGTGTTAGTGCGTCCTCCACCTCCCCTCTCAAGTGTGTTCAGTGAACAAGCCAAAAAATTGGAAAAGCGAAATTCATGCTTAGCCACAGCCAATGCTAAGGACCTGTATGACATATTCTACAGTAGTGGTGGAAAAGGGGCCCCTGAGACTAAGCTGAGTGGTGGTCCATTGGCTAATGGGGAGAATAGAGCTGAAAGTTCAGACACCTCTTCCACTTCTACTTTGAACAGCAGTGCATCCCAAGAGGAGTTGCCTCCAGATAGAAATTTGGTCTCTGCTCCTTTAGTCAGCAGCCCTGAAAAGCCCATTTCAAAACCTCTGATGTCCCTAGGGAAATGGTCGGTTGTAGAAAATGTAGACTCAAAAAGCAGAGGCAGCAGCTATGGCTTCTTACAGCCTCTGACAAGGTTGTGCCAAAACAGGCCTTATGAAACTGTTACCCCAAAGACAGAGACTTTGGCCATGTGGACTTCTAGTTCCTTCCAGAGTGATGCTAATAGGGATGTATCTCCAGAGGGGAAAATTGAACTTGACCTGGGAGACCCTGGGCCACCAGGTGTCAAGCCAGCCCCTGAGCTGTCACATGTACACTGTCATACCATGGAATCTCAGAAGCTGTTAGAAACCCACCTTGTGGAATCTAGTAACCAGGATGAGGAAAGCCAAGAGCTCCACCAATCTAAGGATTGTGGAAAAAGTGAAGTAGAGACAAGCGCTGAACCAAAAGAAGGGGAAGTGAAGCTCTCTGAGAGGACAGTGGGAGAGGGAACAGATACCAATGTTGGGCCCAATAGTGTAGAGGATTCTAATTTGAACCATGGGAACAGATACATGTGGGAAGGAGAAGTAGAACAGCCCAACATGCAAATGACTGACAAAAAGGCTAAACAGTCCAAGAAATTGATAACAGGAAGTAAAACTCAAAGTAAAGTAGTGACTGAATTGAACGCACAGGCACTCTCTTCCACAAAGGCAAAAATAGACTCATTTCCGTCAGAAGCTAGGTCTTTACTCCAGAACCCACAAGATACACCTGTGAAAATTTCTGCCCCAGAATTGCTCCTTCAGTCCCCAGCCAGATCAGATACGTGTTTGAAAGATAGTGAACAGGAGCAAGGAGTTTCAACTGCTAGTGAGGAGTGGCTAGAAAATTCAGCTCCAGGATCAGCTTCTAGAGCCTCTAGGTACAGAAGCCTTAAACTGAAGAGAGAACGATCAAAAGAGTTTCAGGGTAAAATGATCTATGAACTGACTGTTTGGGATGAGAACAAGAAGCCAGAGGCCTGGGAGAGCCTAGAGAAACCCAAAGCAGAAGCCCTGGATCTTCGAGATGTCCATCCAGAACTAACACTGACAATAGAAAGCAAGGCCTTAGAAAACTTTGAAGTTACAAACTTAAAAGTAGAAGAGCTTGCTGCTCTGGGGAACCTGGGGGATATAGGTGTTGATTTCTGCAATACTCGGGTAGACCCAGCACATAGATCCGCAACTGCCCTGTCTCAGAAAGTACGTGAAGAAAATTCTATGTCACCTATAGGAAGTAATCCCTCCACTCTCACTGACTTTGAACCAATACCATCCTTTTCTGAGTTTCCATTAGATGCTCCCAAAACCCTGGTGCTTAACTTCGGAGCAGAGGGTGAACAAAACTCATCTAATCCCGGAACTGGGAGGATCACTCCTAACATTTTGAAAACTGGACTTTCTATAGGAAATGTTGGCCTTGGCTTGGGGAGCCTAGAGGGAACACACCAGGCCCTTGACCTGTTAGCAGGAGGAATGATGCCTGAGGAAATAGAAGAAACTTCTCAGTTAGAGAAACAAGATTCACTCAGATTGGAATCAGAAACAATTAATCCTTTAGGCCTTGGGCCATCTCCTTGCCTTCCGGACCTTGTTGACTTTGTCACACGGACATCTGGAGTTCAAAAAGAGAAGATATGTTCTGCTCTCTCTGAGCCAAGTGACCCTCCTGAGTGTGGTTCCCTGGAGATGGGACCACTACAGTTAGAAATACCGAATGCATCCGTCACGGAGGTAGCAATTCCTCAAGTAGATGAGTACAATGACAGCCCTTTGAATATGGTAAAATCTATGGCTTCAGGGTCCCATACAAGGGAGCAGGTAGTTGGAGGCAATACAGTCCCTCAGGAAATAGCTGCACAAGAAGCTGCAGTTGATGACACCCAGGACCACACAGAATCCAGTGTTCACAACTGAGAAGACAAATTCAGAGCTACTTGTGGATGAATCAAATTGGCTTCTAGAAATCAGGTGCCCAGATGATCCAGGACTAGTTGGCTATCTCATCTGGAACCTACATCAAGAGATGCAGTCAGCATCTTAGAGTAAATGTTCGTGGAAGCTAAAAAATTTACCTCCTTTCCTTTTTTCCGTTTTCCTTAAGATACCAGACAAATCAATCATAATTTCTATACATATCTGTAAAAAAGTATTTTCTGTTAATTATTATTATTATTATTTTTGCCAATTTATTTTCTTCTACTTTGTCATTAAAATCAAATGTCTATCTGGCTCACCATATAGTGTGCTTTGATTGTATTTTGGCTTTGACTCTGCCATTTCTGGAATGTGGGGGAGGAGGGAGACAGAGCTGACTTCTCCAATTGCTGTGTTGTATTCCCACCCAATTTCTTGGGCAGCTGATGGATCTCTGGGAGAAACACAAGAAAACCTGCTGAAATGGAAAACTACTGCTGAAGGAAGGATTGTTCATCTCTTAGGCTTCCATTTGGATGGGCCTGCCTTAACATTGTTTGAAATGCAGCGTGAGTAGCTCTTTTGTTTACTGTTTACTTCCTTGTGGCATGTCAACCCCCCACACTTCCCTCATTCTGTTGCCTTTGCTTGAGATGGTCCTGCTAATCCACAAACCTGTTTGGAAATGGCCTCAGTAAACGTGGAAGAAAATCTAGCAGGCTCACTTTTGGAAGACGACAAATCGGTAAGGCTTATTCATGCCTCAGTGCCAGGAGCAGATATGCTTTTTGGGTCAGTTTTATTTTCGAAATGGCCTTTGTTCACTGTATTGTGATCCACTGACACTTTGTGTGAAATTGTTTAGCAGCCATTTCTGTTCTAAAGAGGTAGAAGATCTGAAACTTGCTTTGGGATTGGACTCATTCTCTCTTCCCACACTCATATGTATTCCTTCCTCTGCCTCTCCCTTTCCCAAGTTATTTCCACCATAGTGTGATGTTTTGGGTTGTACATTTTGTTCAAAAGATTAAAGATTTATGAGTGGCTTGGACAAGTTTAACTTTATTTTTAATGTATTAATTACTTGGAATAAATGCATTAATCTCATGTTTCTTTCTGGATTTTTGTTTTGAAACCACACACATTTGAACTCCACAGGAAAACTAGAATAATGCTGCTGCCCTATTGCCTGTCTCCCCCTCCCACCCTTCTTTCCCCAGTTGTCAGGGCTACTTTTGTTAGCTTATATAGCCTGTGCCCCAGTGCTTCCTGGTTGGGTAGTGAGTAGGCACCAGTGGTCTGGTTTTGGCATCTTTCTATCGTGAAGTTTTGTATATACCCTTATGTTGGCTCTCCCGATGCTCCTCTGGGAACTGAGCTCCCCAAGAATACTCATGTTCTTGCTGAGGGTGCTCTTGGGATCAGGGAGCTTGGTCCTTATATTTCTAATCTCTGCCCCAGTTTCCTCTTGATACCCCTGTTGTCAGCAATTCATAACCTGGCTCAACAGAGGCTTCAGAGTCTTATTCTCCCACTCCTCAAAAATAATGCAAAGTTGCTGATCGAATTTTTTCCTAAGAACTCTCGTTTTCCTGTTTCCTTGTGTGCAGAGCTGCAGAATCCCTAGGTTGAGTGCGAGGAGGCTATTTTTCTTGACTAATTTAGAAGTTTAGAAGTTGCACAGGCCTCCCTTCTTCATCTTGTGGAAAGGGCACAGATTTGGAATAGTTAGGTCCTTGGATGTTCCTCGGCCATTTGCCTTGCTGTGATTTTAGACAAGTTACTTTGCCTCACTGTGCCATAGGGTATTTTTTTTCTTTAATATGGAGGATCATTATCTCCATCTCACACCAAATGTGTACAGGGTCAGGCCATCCTGAGCAGTCTTCTTAGGTCTACTTTTTAGGCTGAAGCCTAAGTTCAATGCATCTTTCTGACCTGGAAACCATAGACAGACTCAGAAGATGCCCTTTAGCAGAACGTAAACCCAGGTGAGCTTCAGAGATATGTTTGTTTCTCCAGAGAGCTACTCCCTCTCCATTCTAGGAGCCTATCTACAGGAATTTAGAGAACATAAAAGTTTTAAAATGCCAGTTATTACTCATTTTCAGGCCTGTTCACTTAGTAAGTTCTACCTCCCTTTGGGGAGAGACGGGTGGGTTTAGGGTAAGCATGGAGAGGGGTTAATCCTATCCAGATCTCAGTCCTAAACTCACTCTGTCTCAGAAGGAGTCAGAATCTTACTCTCTAGGTTAGAAGAGGGCCACTTGAGAAGGGTGGAGAAGGGAAAAGAGGCAAAATCTAGGAAGGGCAGAACTAATTCAAGTAACTCGGGCTGGGGTACTTAGAGCCGTTCCTCTTGTACTCTCTTGATAACTCAAAGGCACCTACCCATCTTAGGCTTTTTCTAGAATAATGCCCAGTTCTAAGAGTTGAAGCAACAGTGTTCTTCATATTTGCCTTGAACCAGCAGAGGGAGAGCTTTTAGGATTCTGTAGTTTGGGCGGGAAGTGTTGCTAGCTTCCTCTTTGATCGGTGGGATCAGGTTTTGGAGCCTATCTAGAGAAGCCATGTGAAAGGAAGGGCAGAACTCTAATCCAGTTGCCAGCGCCTAGAGGTAGGGCTCTTTTTATTCAGTACTATCACAGTGCTGAATAAATTTTCGTCTTAGGAGACAAAGGCACATGCAAAGGGTGGGCCCTAATCTTCACATGTGGGCTTTGGTGTCATATAACTATGGTTTAAATTTCTGCAAACATCAGAAGCAGTTTTTATTTGACTCCCTCAATTGTGAGGACAGGTGATCAGCAGTTAGTTTTAAATTTGGGCAAACACCAAGTTTTACCTAAGTTATGTAGGTAACCCCCTAAAACTTCCCCTTGGCTTTGTGAATGGAGGCCTCTTGCTTTATAAACCTCTTTCTTCACAGCTAGCTTCAGGACACATAATACTCTGAGTGACCTTTCTGCTAAGTATACCCATTTTACACTATGCCACTCCATCTCTCTAAAACAAGTCAAAAAGTTAGTTAATGTTTTGGTAGTAAAGCATGCCAGAGCATATGTCCATTTATCAGACTGCCAGGTTAAGGGACTGAAAAAGAATGGGGAAGTGGGAATGCGGGGTTTGGATGTATAGGATACAGGAATCCAGTAGGGACATTAAGTGTGTTATTAAAAAAAAAAAAAGCTGGAGGTGGGATCATGGAGACAGCCTATAAATTATGGAACTAAGTGAGGTGGGGTTTTTAGAAAATACATATTCCAAAGCCCTGGTTCTCACTTTCACAGCGCTTACCTACCAAGCCCGGGGAGAACCTAAGCAAGCTCTTCATTCATTGACAATTCTGTGAGAATATGGACAAATGAAAATAGTTTGGGGTTGTGAGCACATTTCTTCTTTTAGAGTTTAATTTTACAATAATGTCTGTAATTTTTAACGAAAAAGCCCTTACACACTTTCAAAGGACCATGTGCATTTTCATTGTAGCACTTAATGTGGTTGTACTTTTACATTTATGTGTTTCTTTGATTAATATGTGCGTCCTTCCCACCCATCCCCCCCCAACTAGATTATAAACTCTCGAAAGCAGGAAGCCTGTCTTTGCTTACTGTTTTTTCATCATTGTATTCACAGTGCACTGTTGCCTGGCACATTAAGAGTGCTCAATAAAAATTCATTAAAAGAATCAGTGTGGTAATAGTAGCTATTTTTTTAATTAACTGTGAATACTTAGCAATTTAGAAGTGAGTAAAAGCTGTAAATTGCTGGGTGCTTAATACTGCAGAAGCCAACTGTCCTCTTGCTTCTGTCCTAGATCTTTGTATACAAGGCACTGCCTATAGCAGTGAGTGCATATCAAGGCTGTCTGTGGCCCCTTCATTTCAACAGCATTTGGAATAGTGGTGCCAGGCCAGGAGGGGGACACATTGCCCCTGAAGCTCCTAGAAGAAAAACAGGATAGGAAGGGTAGGGGTACACTGACTTTAGAGTTAGCAGTAAAAGGCTTTGGGGACTCTGATTTTCAGATGGCTCCCTTTCTCCTTCCAGCCAGATTTCATAGGCATGTTGAAGTAAATTAAACCCCAAATCCCTCTGATGTAGCTGAAGGAGTAATTCAACTTTTCATGGCCCAGCATCCTCCTCATGTCATCAAAACTAAATCAAGCCATCAGTTTTATTTCTGGAAGGAAACCAAAAAATTAACCAAAAAAAGTTGCCTTTGGAAGAGGAAGGAGTGATGCTTTCACTCTTTATTTTTTATCTTTTTTGTTTGAATATTCAGACCATGAAAATGCATTTTATATAAAATACAAATATTTTATACCCATAAAATATGTACACACATATAGGAAATTTTTATGTCAGTAGGGGTTATCTGGTGATGTGGAATTACAGACTGGTTTTTTTTCTCTTCTGTATACTTTTATGTATTAAAAAATAGTGTTTTTTTTTGAAGTATCTCTTTCCACTCAGTGCATCTCTGTCTCCACTCCTCACATCAGTTTTCCATTATTACAAATAGGTCTTGCTGCTTTTCCCTCAAGATTTCCTAAATTCCTCTACTCCCATCAAGGCTAGGTTACATACATTCAAGAATACCACTCATCTTCCTCTCCTCCTCTTCCCTTTCTCTAGCTCCTACCTCTGTGGAGCTGGTTATGCATTTCCATTCATGCTGTACAAGCACTTGGACATTATATAAATCAAGATACCTGTCTTCACAAAGCTTACTTTAATGCAGGTACACAAAAGATACCACAAAGTCTTTGTTGCATGCAGAAAGACAGAAGGTAACTCGTATCTAGATGTATTGATTGAAAGCTTTACAGGCTTTTATTCCTTCCACTCATGGAGCATCAGGCAAGAAAAGTGTTTTGTAGAAAACAAGGGAAATGAGCATGTTTAAGAGAAGTGAAAGAGCAGAGTAAAAAAAGAGACAGAGGGACTTCCCTGGCGGTCCAGGGGTTAGGACTCCGCGCTTCCACTGCAGGGGGCAGGGGTTCTATCCCTGGTTGGGGAACTAGGATCCCGCATGCCGCACAGCGCGGCCAAAAAAATAGAGACAGAGTTACGTTACAGTAGAGGAAGATAGCAAAAAAATTAAAGCATATTCTGGTACTGTTTTCTTTCATCTCTCCGATACTTTGCCCCTCCTAAAGTTCAATCCAGCCCTCCCATAGCCGGTATACCTACATAAGGATGATTATGATGACGTTTACCGACTCTAACCCACCTATCTTCCTTTCTTTTCAGGGGCAATTGCAGAAGTCTTCATATTTCTAGAAGGAAGGACTGCAGAAGACATTTTTACCCCAGGGAGACAGGGATAGAAGCCACAGAAATGATGAGTACCCTTGGGGCCAAAGGGCAGTCACCTCTAGGGTCTGACTTCCAGAAGGTGGGTATGGTTGCTGGGGCAGGAATGGGTTATGGAGAAGGCTCTGTTATTTTAGCTGCCAGGAAATGGTGAGTTGGGTGAGCGAATATGTTATTTATGTATGTCTATATCTTTGTACCGGTAGAGGAGGAACAAGATGAGGATATGCAGAGAAGGTGTATATTTTAAACTTTCCACTCCTCATCTCAAATTGTCTCCTAACTTCCATCTCTCATTCTGTGCCACGATACTCACGTTAAAGCTGTGGAATTCAGATCTTCTCATCCCTCCTGGGCCCTGAGCCCAATGCTCCCAGCTAGTAAAACATCTCCTGTCTTGGCTTTAGCCTTCCTACCTGGTCCATACAAGAATCAGGGTAAAAATTGGGTATGTCCTTAGAGGAGTGGGGTATAAATAGACAAAGGAGTCTCAGGGAAGGGGGGACAATCACAAAGGATGTGTTTGAAAAATCCTGGGATTTCAGACTTCAAGACAGCTGTCTTGCAGCTTCCATTCAGTCTTACTACCTCTTCTACACACAGAACTTTTGGTACACAGAAACAGGCGAGCATTTCAAAATACCAAGGAAACACCTTACTCTCTGTTCATCTAAAAAGCCAGTAGGTGTTTCTTTTACGCCCTTTTGTGCTTTGGAACTGGGCTCAGGAACACAGTGAGGATGAGAACCTGACCTTTAAGTCCTTTAAACTCTGAGATTTATTTAAATCTGAGCTGCCCCAACTCCAAATTTACCCTTAAAACTGTTAACCTAGTTTTATTTCTGATTTGTAAATGCTGGCACTTTTAGAGTACTGGAGGTCTGCTTTACTGCCCAAATAAATCTGTGGTTTGGGTAACTTTGGGGACTACTCATAACACTATAAATATAAAGAACTGCATAATATACAATCAAAGCCATCGATAGAATACGAAGGAAGAAGTAAGGGGTAAAAAGTATCTCAGGGCCTCTTTTTGCTGAGCTTATATCAGTTAATGACTACTCATTCCTCAGGCATGACCCTGTGGATGAAGCAATGGAAAGCAGCCTGGTGCCAGGGCTGCCAACACTTTGTCACCACTACTTTCTCTCCCTTGCTCCAGTCCAAGATCTGTTTCTCATCATCTACCACATTCCTCTGCTCAGGGACAATCAAGGGTGTTGGTCACAGCTTTTATTCCTAAATGTGACTCACCTGCCTACCAGCCCCTGGTTTGCTGCTTACACCTCCCTTCTTCAGTAATGTCTGGAGTCCACCTTTGAGATGTGCTGATTTAGGGCATGGGCCGGGGGAAAGGAAACATTTTTTAGAATAATATTTTTCCCTTTGGACTTTTAAAATTTGATATGCTAGAGTTCACATACATTATGAATGATTAAATATTTAAAATCTACTTTTTTATTGAAATATAATTCATATAACATTAAATTTCACATAAGATTAATCATTTTAAAGTGTGTAAGAAGAGCGTGTTGAAGATTGTGCAACAATCACTGTTATCTAATTCCAGAATATTTCCATCACCCCACTTAAAAAACGCAATTAGCAGACATTCCCAATTACCCCAAAGCCACCAGCAATCATCAGTCTGCTTTATGTCTCTATGAACTTACCTATTCTGGACAATTCTGGGGTCATATAATATGTGGTCTTTCGTGTTTGGCTTCTTTCACTTAACATTTTCAAGATTCATCCATGTTGTACCATGTATCAGTACTTCATTGTTTATAGTTGAATAATATTCCACTGTATAGATATAAACACATTTTGTTTATCCATTGGTTGGTAAACATTTGGATTATTTCCACTTTTTTGCTGTTATGCTGCTGTGAACATTTGTGTACAAGTATTTGTGTGGACATACTTTTCAATTCTCTTGGGTATGTACTGGGTCATGACAACTCTAACTTTTTTAAAAATATAATTTTGTATTAAAGTATAAGGTACATATTACAAAACAAAAGCACACACAAAGTGTTAAGCTCAATACTTTTCACACAGTGAACAGTTTGTGTAACACTTCGGGTAACCAACACCCAAATCAAAACATGGAATGTGACCAACAGCCCTGAAGCCCCTCTCCTGTTCTCTTGCAGTCACTACTTTCCTGAAATATAACTGCTATCTCAGGTGCTTTTTGTTTTTGTTTTATGGAGCTGAAATTCACATAACATAAAGTTAGCCACTTTAAAGTGAACAGTTCAGTGGCATTTAGTACATTCACGGTGTTGTGCCACCGAAACCTTTGTCTAGTTCTAAAACATTTTCACCACCACAAAATAAAACCCTGTGTCCCTTATGCAGTTAGTTCCCATTTCTACCTTCCCACAGACCCTGGCAATCACCAGTCTTCCTTCTGTCTCTGTGGATTTACATATTCTGGATATTTCATATAAATGGAGTCATACAATCAGTGACCTTTTCTATCTGCTTTCACTTAGAAGAATGTTTCTGAGGTTCATCCATGCTATAGCAAGTATAGGTATTCCATTACTTTTTATGGCTAAATAATATTCCATTGTCTGTGTATACCACAATTTATTTATCCATTAATTCATTGATAGACATTTGGGTTGTTTCCACCTTTTGGCTATTGTGCCTAATATGCTATGAACATTCATGCATAAGTATTTGTTTGAGTACTTGTTTTTAGTTCTTTTCAGTATATACCTAGAAGTGGAATTTCTGGGTCATATGGTTATTCTATGTTTAACATTTTGAGGAACCACCAAACTGTTTTCCACAGCACCAGAATCATTTTACATCCCTTCCAGTAAAATGTATGATGGTTCCAGTTTCTCCATATTCATAATACTTAATTTCCTTTTTCATATATTATAACCATCCCAATATTTCATTGTGGTTTTGATTTACTAATGTGGTTCTGATGACTAATGATATTGAGCATCTCTTCATGTGCTTTTTGGCCATTTTATATCTTTTTTGGAAAAATGTCTAGTGAAGTCCTTTTCCATTTTTTAATTGGGTTGTTTGCCTTTTTGTTGTAGAATTATAAGAATTCTTTTTTTTTTATTTTTTTTTGGGTACGCGGGCCTCTCACCGTTGTGGCCTCTCCCGTTGCGGAGCACAGGCTCCGGACGCGCAGGCTCAGCAGCCATGGCTCATGGGCCCAGCCGCTCCACGGCACGTGAGATCTTCCCGGACCGGGGCACGAACCCGTGTCCCCTGCGTCGGCAGGTGGACTCTCAACCACTGCGCCACCGGGGAAGCCCCAAGAATTCTTTACATATTCTAGATACTAGATCTTTACCAGATATTTTCAAATATTTTCTCCCATTCTGTAGGTTGTCTTTTCACTTGCTTTTGTTAGCTCCGTTTTTTTCTAGTTCCTCAAGGTGTAAAAGTTAGGTTGTTGATTTGAGATCTTCTTTTTAAAAATGTTTCCAGCTATAGTTTCCCTCTGAGCACTGTTTTCACTGTACCCCATACATTTTGATATATTGTGTTTTTATTTTCACACATCTCAAAGTATTTTATAATTTCTCTCTTGAATCTTTCTTTGACCCATTGGTTCTTTAAGAGTGTGTTGTTTAATTTCCACATTTTGTGAATTTTCCAGTTTTCCTCCTGTTATTGATTTTTAGCTTTATTTCATTGTGGTTGGAGACGATCCTTTGTGTGATTTTAATCTTTTTAAATGTACAAGACTTGCTTTGTGGCCTAACATATGATCTATCCTGGAGAATGTTTTATGTGAGCTTAAGAAGATTGGGTATTCTGCTGTTTGGGGATAAAGTATTCTGTATGTCTGTTAGACCTAGTTAATTTAGTATTGTTCAAGTCGTCTATTTCCTTAGTGAACTTCTGTCTAGATGGTCTATTCATTATTGGAGTATTGGAATCTCCAACTGTTATCGTAGAACTGTCTATTTCCCCTTCAATTATGTCAATATTTGATTTAAAATATTTGTCTAATAAGTCCAGTGTCTGGGCTTCCTTGGTGATGGTTTCTATAAACTTCTTTTTTCCTGTGAATGAACAATACTTTATTCTTTTTATACCTTGCGATTTTTTGTTTAAAACTGGACATTTTGAATATTATGATGTGTCAATCTGGGAGTCAGATCCCCCTCCCAAGTTTTGCTGTTGTTGATTATTGAAGTCTGTAGTCATCATTTGTTTACTGACTTTTCCAAACTATTTTTGCTAAGACTGTATGCTTGTGTTTGGTCCTTAAATCTCTGTTCCAGTATCTCAGCAGTCAGTCACCTGACAGAGATTTCCTTAAATGCCTGGAGTGAAAAAATGAACAAAAACAAACAGACAAAAAACCCACTTCTCTTGGTCTTTGCAGACACTGACCTGGGGCACCACTTCAATGCTAAGCCAATCTCCCTAAAACTCTGCCTTGGCCTTCACCTCCTGGCTGCCTGGAACCCAAAGTTCAGCCAAAGGTGCAAGCCTAGGGTCCTCTCAGGTCTTTTCTGAACTCTCATCTGTCTCTGGGCATATACTTTACATGCTGGGTTTCCCCATACACATGGTAGCCCTTCAGAGTTCTTATTTCCCCATGTATCTTCCTCCTCAGACTCCTCCTTTCCAGACTTTTAGATCCGTCTGATGCTTGTTCCATTCGCTGTTTCTTTCTCTGTGCAGCCACTGGTAGTATATGTCTTTAAATGCTTTCAATGGATGCTTTGAAAGCTGCTCCAGCTTGAGGGGGGCAAAACAAGGTCAGCCTCAGCACAGATTCCTCGGGAAACCGCTAGACAGGGCAAGATTCACAGCTACAATCTTTTGAGAACAAGGTGCATATTATCTTCCCCTGGCACCCGCAAGCCACACCAGGAATATGGGCTGCTGTCCCAATGGCCACCTCCAAGCTGCGGAATGGGGGATGTTAGATGGGTAAGCAAAAATGCTACAATGCTTTGTTACTGAAATTTTGCAGCTGCTTTTTTCATTAAGCACACCACTGGTTGGACTCCACTGTAAGTTTTTTATTAGATTCCAGAGTTCTGAAAAAGTTGATTCTGTCAGTTTTTGCCAGCTTAATGATCGCTTCAGTGGAGGAACTGATTCTTGGAGATCTCTGCGGTGCCATTTCTGTGACATTACAATATGTTACTTTTTGAGGAACTGTCAAACAAACTGTTTTCCACAGCAGCTGTACCACTTTATATTCCTACCAGGAATGTGAGGGTTTCATTTTTTCCACATCTTTCCAACACTTGTTATTTTCTGTTTTTCTTTTTTAATTATAGCCATCCTAGTGGGTATGAAGTGGTATCTCCTTATGGTTTTGATTTGCATTTCTTTAATGACTAATGATGTCAAGCATCTCTTCATGTGCTTATTGGCCATTTGTATATCTTCTTTGGAGAACTGTCCAAATCCTTTGCCCATTTTTAATTGGATTACTTGTCTAAGATCCATTTCTTACATATTATTTTCTAGTCTTTTCCTTACAACGTTATCCTGAAAATCATGCATTAAGAAACTGTGTGTATATTGGGCTTCCCTGGTGGCGCAGTGGTTGAGAGTCCGCCTGCCGATGCAGGGGACACGGGTTCGTGCCCCGGTCCGGGAAGATCCCACATGCCGCAGAGCGGCTGGGCCCGTGAGCCATGGCCGCTGAGCCTGCGCGTCCGGAGCCTGTGCTCCGCAATGGGAGAGGCCACAACAGTGAGAGGCCTGCGTACCGAAAAAAAAAAAAAAAAAAAAAAGAAAATGTGTGTATAAAACTACCTACGGTTTCAGAACTTTACACAACATGATGTAATTCTTAAACACAAGAAGAAGCACTTCTGTCTGTATAAAGGTACATATTGTATTAATTAGGATTCTTTTGGTTGTAACAGAAACTAAACTCACACAAGCTTAAGAAAAAAAGTGAATAGGTGGTAATTTGTGGTTTGGTAATTGGGAAACCGAGTCAGAATTAGATCCAGGAGGTCAGAGATGTCATCAGGACTCTTTGTTCCCCATTTCCTCAGCTCTGCTTAACTTCTTATTTTCTCTCCACTCAGATGCAAGTTAGCACCTGCAGGCTCAAGCTGCCATGGTTCTTATAGGCCTCTGTCTAGAAAATGAGGTGTATCTTTCCTTATAGCACCAAAAAAATCTCAGGGAGGATGTTGATTAGTGTGACTTGGGCCACATTTCTCTCTCTGAACAATTACTGTGACCAGGTGGATGAAGTATCCAGACCAGGCCCTGGTCATAAGCTCACCCTGGGAAGACAGGGTCTACCCTAATGAGGAATCTAGACTAAGTTGAATTAATGTGCAGTGGGGGAAGATGAAGTTCTCCAAAGGAAATGCTTTCTAAGTAGAAAATAAAATGTCCCCTATAGAGCTGCGAAGATTCAGTGCCTTCTTTGTTTGTAGCCTTCCCTCTTTGTGGCTTTTTATCAAAAGACGGTGCTCAGGTTCTTATCCCCACTAAGATACTAGTAATTGCTGCCCTTTTCTTGGTGGTGATGGTATGGGGTAGTAAGAGATTAGAAATAAAGATCTTACAGTTCTGCCTGTTCCAAAAGCTCAGGAGAAGAAGAGAGAAAGCCCAATCGTTTTGGAGTTGGGAAGAGGCTAGAACATGGCTTCTGATTCTGTGACCTTGAGCTTCATAGAGGAACTGAAAGACTCCTCTATAAAAAGGTAAGCATTTGCATTTGTCTGAATTCATAAGATTAAACTGTTTTAGTCTTATTACATAGTCTCGTGACATGGAAGGACTATTCTTGTATATTGTAAAAAAAAATTACCCCCCAGACCTTAGTAAGAAGATGAGGAAGTTGCTGGTAGTTTCCACCAAGGAGCACTGTCACCATCTATCAGATTTATAAGTAAGCTGACCACCAAGTTTCACTCTTATTCTTCTCTCAGTTTCCAGAATATGGATACATTTTTCATGCTGCAAATTATTTGGAGGTCATTTTCTAAAATATACTTTCAGATGAAATACACATTCCCAAGTGATACTTGAGAGGCCAAATCCATCTTTGCATGGAAAACCATCATTTAAAGCTGTTGTTGATATCGTCACAAGCATAGGTTGAAGGCACACATGGTGAAGGGGCAAAAAGTCCTTTCCAGCAGTCTTGATTCTGAATTAGTCCAGCTGATACCACTGAATCACAAAATGTAGCTCACTCAATAGCCCTAAGCAGCTAACCACAAGTAGCTAATACAGAGTGCTCTCAACAGGTTCATATGATGGCAAGTTGATGCTGGGAAACAAGGGAAATATCGGACAGACTCTTGCAAGAGCCATAAATAATGTGTGATTATACAGCAGCAATTATCTACAGGTGGGAGGATTAGTGTATTTTAAGAAAGCATTTCAGTCTGGTTTTGTTTTGTGTGTATGTTTCTATTTTTATTTTTTCATAAACTATAGAAAGTAAAACTTACTAGTTGTAGGGGATATTCAAAACATGGAGTGAGAAAGCACAAGGGTTATGGGTAATAAAGGTTGAGAAACACAACAATAAAGAGGTAAGACTGATTTTTCATTAACATACAGAACTGAGTGAAACCTTTTAAGAGTCATCCATAGATACAAATTTTGATAATGCCTTAAAGTGACAAGCATATGGCCATGTACTTGAACAAATCTACAAAGGTATAAAATGAGTGGAATTTATAGTTATAATCAAAACTCACTGCAGTGCCAACCTGACACATGACAGCAGCCATATTTGTAAGGTGCTTTACAGTTTACACAACACTTTTCCCTCATTCTCTCTTTTGCCATATATTTAATGATAGGCATAATTGTGCTACATGCTAATTAGGCTTAATTAGTAAGTTCTTGTGAATGACTGTAAAGTGGGACTGATTTGCTGCCAAAGCAAATTTTCAGTTCTTTTTACTGTATTAGTCTCCTAGTATTTATAATCAGGATCACTTTAAATCGTATTCCATTTTGCATCATACATGCTGATCCTCATGTATATTAAGAAACAAACTCCTGAGTCTACTCCTAGACAACTGAGCTCCCCTTGCTCCAGGGCTTTTGTTATAACAAAACTGTCAACCCCTACCAGTCCACTCGTAATCGCACATCTCTCCCACTGGTCCTCATCTACTCACACTTGAGGGAGACTTGTGTGCAAAATTTAACATTCATTCACCAACAAATTTTTATTGAGCACCATGTGCTAGAGATTGAGCAAGGCATTGGAAGCATATGCACTGGTTGGCAGAACAGTCCTGGTCCCTGCCCTCATAGGGCTCACAGAGTAATGAGGTACACAAAGCCTAGAATGTGGCGGGGGAGGTGGGTGGGAAGTTGGCAGACCTATTTTACCCTCCCACTAAGCTACAAACTCAGCTTTTATCATGGGGTCTCCATTTGACTTTTTCCCTCATTTGGTTCAGCACTCAGGCAGGGAAAACACAGCTGTCATAGATTTTACCCCCTTTACCCCCAGCACAAGATGCTATAGGAGGGAGTGCCTGGGGCCAGTAGCCTGGTATTGAATAGGTGAGGGGAGGGAGCAGAATTAGTTAGGTGAAGATATTGGAGAAGCAAGCTCCCAGAAAAAAAGATAGCTTTTGCAAAGGCCCCGAGGCAGGAAAGAACTTGGCAGATTTAAGAAGCTCATTTACTGTAATTACAGAGGTTGAGGCAACAGGAGAAATGGCTTAGAAGACTGGAAAGGTGGAGGGTCCTAGAGCCAAGTTAAAAACTTTATCTTGAGGGTACCGAGAAGCCATGGAAAAGTTTTAATGACATTTCCCTGCCTCTTGTATCTCAACCCATTATTTACGTGGATAGGCCTTCTTATCAATTAGTACAGAGATGCTGTACAGACAAGAGTAGTATCCTTTCAGACTGAAACACATGGGTAGCTTAGCAGAAACCATGCTTAGGAGCATCAAGTAGAAAAAGTATGAGTTCAAGAGTCACAACGCATGAGGGTCTGTATGGTGTTGAACCATTTCTTAACCTCTCCAAGCCACTTTCCTTTTCTGTACGGTTGGTAATGTAATGTTTAAATCCTTCATCAGGTTTTGTAGGATCAGAAGTAATAAGTATAACGCCTACGACTGGCATTCCATAGGTGGTAGCTGTCACTATTTTAGCAATGCTCTCTTGCTAACACAGATTTCAAACTCTCTTGGGGAATGGAATCACAAAATAATACATCGTCAAATTGTGAAGAAACCTTAAAGATCTGTCTGTATATGATGCTTGCATTCCTTCTGCAACAATGACAATTAGTTGGTTTGTTCTCTGGCATTACTTATAACATCCAGAGACAGGAAGCTCACTGCTTTCTGAAGCAGTCACTGCATATTTGGCTCTATTAGAAGGTTCTTTTTGTGGACTGAATCCAAATCTGCTTCCCTGCGACTTCTATCCAGGGGTCTTGGTGGTACCCCTAATGCCTCTTCCATGTGACAGTCCTCCAGGTATTTAAGGCCATTATCTCCCACTACCACTCACCTAGAGTTGAAAAGCTTGTTTCTTCAGCCTAAGAACAACAATAAAAGGGTCAATTCATCAAGAAAATACAACAATCTAAAACATATATGTACCTGACAATAAAAACATGAAGAGTGTTAGTGGAAGATTTTAATAATAGTAGTAGTAGTAGTAACTGTCATTTACTGAGCACCCCCACTATACTTGATACTATAGATACACAGATAAGTAAGTCTCAATCAATCCTGTTAACTGAAGAAAGAAAAGTAAATAAGTGTAACACAACATTACAGATACTGTGACAGAGGTCTGTGCAGGAAAAAAGTGGGGTGGGGCACCAAGGGAATAGCTATCTTTATGGAAGAGGGGTCTGCCTCTTATAAGAGATAATATAAACTACACCCTCTCAACTGAGTAGGCAATACTTACACTCAACTGGACTTATCCATTTGTGGTATTTGTTAAAACATCATTTTAGAGGTTTTAGTCACACAAAGTATTCAAAACAGCCACTGTTAGTGACTGCAAACGCATTCCTACAGAGATGTTAATTCTCCCTGTTAACATTCTTTACAAAGACTCTTGGGTTAGGGGCTTCCCGGGTGGCGCAGTGGTTGAGAGTCCGCCTGCCGATGCAGGGGACACAGGTTCGTGCCCCGGTCCGGGAAGATTCCACATGCCGCGGAGTGGCTGGGCCCGTGAGCCATGGCCGCTGAGCCTGCGCGTCCGGAGCCTGTGCTCCGCAACGGGAGAGAGGCCACAACAGTGAGAGGCCCGCGTACCGCAAAAAAAAAAAAAAAGACTCTTGGGTTAGAGTCAGAATAATGGAAGCCAGGCAAGGAAGAAGAGTGGAATACTGTGATTTGTTGTACCTGTAAATGGATGGCAAATATTTGAAAAGGAGGAGCCTCAACTAGTCTTTCATAAGCACTGAAATAGAAAAGATGAGGCATACTGTGTTTGTTGTGGCCATGCAATATTGGAAGGCCACAGAAGATGGAGAGGAGTAAAGCACTTCAGTCTTTGTTTCTTTATATGGGGCCCTGTGCTGGATGCCAGGGTAAAGATGACCCAACTAAGAGGCTGAGGCATGGGCACAAGGCGATCGAATGCAGATAGAGGTGGGGAACCTTAGAAAAGGATTATTTGATGTGGCCTGGAAATTCTGAGGATAGATCCTTGGACAGATGAAGTTAGCCTTTCTAAAGGAGGCAGCATGTCCAAGAATAGATACAACAGTGAAGTCCTCCCAGCCTCCTAATGTGGACCTTCTTCGTGTGAGCCTTAGAAAGCAAAAGGCAGTGGAACTTGAGCTGCCGTCTTGAAGAAGAAACACATGAGAGGCAGAAACACGAGAGTAAAATATCAGTGGAGGCTAAAACTAGTACTTTTCAAGTTCGTTAAAGAAGAATCCCTTCCAGAAACAGTTATAACACTAAGGATCTTGAAATGTTCCCCCAAACAAACAAATAATGAGAAGTGTAGAAAAGTTCATTTCACAATGTGCAAGCCTTCCACCTTCAGAAGTCATCAAGGAGGATAAAGCAAGTGTTGTTAGAAGCAAAAAGTACTCATGGAGACAAGTGAGGAAACAGGAGTGTTAAGCAGAAGTTCAGAGACCCAGTCCCATCCCCATTGCCCATCTGAGGGGATTGAAGTCCAGAGAGGATCTCCAACTCCTAAGACACAAATAGGACTCCTTTCATCTAGCAGGGCACAGCGCTGCAACCCAGTGATGGGTTTAGTACACGCCTCATTCAGCCATTTCTGAACTGACTTGACAAAACACAGGAACTTATTCTCGGAAAACTCTTCATTTCACCATGATACTTCATCGAGGAATTGTCTCCTCTGCTGGGGCCCTGGCACAAAGTAATCAAGGCCTCTCTTCTGCCCCTCATTTGCTGAGCTACCTTTTTCTGTTGTCATTTTTTTATTTTGGGGGGCGGGGGGGCACACCTCACAGCATGAGGAACTTCCCTGACCAGGGATCAAACTGATGGTGCCTGCATTGGAAGTGTGGAGTCTTAACCACTGGACCACCAGGGAAGTCCACTGAGCTACCTTTTTTTAAAAAAAGTAGTTCCCCTCAGGCATAATTATTAAGACATTATCCACATACCATAAATTTCACCCTTTTAAAGTGTACAAAGCTATGATTTTTAGTATATTCACAAGGTTGTGCAAATATCACCACTAATGCCAGATCATTTTCATTTCTCCTGTAAGGAGACTTGGTCCTCATTAGTAGATACTCCCAATTGTCCCTCCCCTAAACCCCTAGCAACCACTAATCTACTTTCTGTCATTATGGATTTCCCTTTTTTGGACATTTCATATAAATGGAATCATACAATATGTGGTGTTCTGTGTCTGGCTTCTTTCACTTAATGTAATGTTTTTATGGTCCATTCATGTTGTAGCATGCATCAGCACTTCATTCCTTTTTATGGCCAAATAATACGTTATCATAGATAGACCGCATTTTATTTATCCATTCATCAGTTGATGGGCTTTGGGTTTTTCCATCTTTTGGCTGTTGTGAATAGCAATACTATGAACATTCATTTCAAGTTTTTGTGTGGACATATGCTTTTTGTGTGTGTGTGTGGACAGTTGCACCTAGGAGTGCAACTGCTTGGTCATATGGTAACTCTAAGTTTTAACTTTTTGAGGAATTGCCAGACTATTTTTCGAAGGGCTACACATTTTACATTCCCATCAGCATTGTATGAGGGATCCAATTTTGCCACATCCTCACTAACACTCATCTTTTTTTATTATAGCCATTCTAGTAGGTGTATAATATTACCTCATTGTGTTACTGATTTTCATTTCCCTAATGACAAATGATGCTGAGCATCTTTTCATGTGTTTGTTGACCTTTGTATATCTTCTTTGGAAAAATCTCTATTCAAATTCTTTTCCCATTTTTTAATTGGGTTGTCTTTTTATTGTTGAGTTGTAAAAATCCTTTCTATATTCTGATTACTAGACCCTTATCAGATATATGTTTGCAAATATTTTCTTTCATTCTGTGGGTTTATGTTTCTTGAAGTGTCCTTTGAAGCATTGCTGAGCTACTTTTAACAAATATTAAAACATCTTAAACCAAATTAGGAATATGTAATTGGTGTCTGAATTATACTTTTAACTTTAATAAATAAGCATTATAATTTTATGAGCAAACCACAGTATGCAGACCCCGTTTGGGGGCTTCCAGACTGAGTCTTGGGTTCACTGTGGGATCCATCATAATGATAGTTACTGCTTTTATAGCATTTAGGTGCCACGTGCTGTTTGGGCACTTTGCAAGTATTAACTTATCTAATTGTCACCACAGTCCTATGAGGGAGAAACTTATTACTTTACTCATTGTACAGATAAGAAAACGGAGGCAGAGGGAGGTTAAGTAATTTGCCTGAAGCCAAAGAATGAGTAAGTAACAGAGATGGGCTCCAGATTCCGTAGCTCTTAACCATCTGCCACGGAGAAGGCGGAATAAAACCATTTCAAAGAATGCCTAACTCCTCGATTTGGGGAAATAATGGTGTTTTCATGGCGTCTACACTCTGAACAGTTCTCCTCTCTGTACCAAGCCAGGAACTAGTGCCACCCTTCCAGGCGTCTTCATTACTCCCTCCCCTCCCAGTCTAGCTTCAGGATCTTCTCTCCTGTCCACCGGTCTGATACTTCAGTGTTTGGAAGTAACAGCAAATTTGCCTGCGTTCCCCAGGTGGAGTGGTTCTAAATTTCTGGCAGCCAGTGGGAACAGAGGAGCAGCGGATTCAGCCCAAAGAGGCTCAAGGCTGAGCCATGGGAGGGGCCAGCGAAGGGGGCGGGAACTGAACCCCGGAGGACTTGACCACAGTGTGCAGTGTGCGGCGCCGGCTGCTCAGAGCGGAGCCATGAGCTGGACCTGCCCACGTTGCCAGCAACCCGTTTTCTTTGGTGAGGCCTGGGCGGAGGAAGGGGAGAAGACGGGGCGAGTGAGAGCCTTTGGGCTCCATGAGGACGCAAGGAGCTGGCCACGGTGTGGTCCCAGCCCCCTTTTCCACCTATGGGGTGCACAGCACTCGGGCGGGATGGAACTGGCCTCCCGTCCTAGAGACGACACTCCCCATCGTCTCTAGGAATAACGGTGGGGGGGAACAGGGGGGAAAGGAGGGCGCCTTGTGCTTGGCCTGGCTCTGCCCGGTTGCACCTTGTCCCCCACAGCAGAGAAGGTGAGCTCCCTGGGCAAGAACTGGCACCCATTCTGTCTGAAATGTGAGCACTGCCACAGCGTCCTGTCCCCAGGAGGGCATGCAGAGGTGAGGCCGGGCTAGGGTGCACAGCCTTGTGTCTGTCACTGTCGCCGAGTCACCAGCCCCCGGTTTCAGCCCCATTGGCCCACCAAAGTCAACCTCAGCAGCCAACTCCCAAGATCACCTACCCAATAGGCACCACACCAGCCAGCATGTGGGGAGCCTGAATTGTGCTGGTGGATCCCATGCGTTTCATCAGGTGGGGGAGGGAAGCAGCACTGCTTCCTGACCTGCTCTTTCCCTGTCTCCCTGACCACAATGGCAGTTCTGGCATGCCAGCCCACCCCTCACTGCTCCCAGCCCCCACAGCCCAGGCCAGTAGACAGACACACCTGGCAGCCTGTCCTGGGGAAAAGCCTGTGGGGCACAGGAGAGCCCCCTTGGGCCCTAAGCAGTCCTCTTCCCTCTGCTTGTGCCTAGCACAACGGAAGGCCGTATTGCCACAAGCCATGCTATGGGGCTCTCTTTGGACCCAGGGGTAAGTACCAGCCTGGAACGGGCCAGGGGACAGCAGAACCCTCCATGTGGCTGGGAGCTGGAGGCTCAAGCCTGACCTCCCCTCTTCTCTCTGCAGGGGTGAACATTGGTGGTGTGGGCTCCTACCTCTACAATTCCCCCACCCCCACCCCTGCCAGTGCTACTCCTCTTAGCCCCAGCAGCTTCAGCCCCCCCAGGCCCAGGACTGGCCTCCCACAGGGCAAGAAAAGTAAGTGAGATCAAGCCCCAGCTACTCCTCCTCCTGATCCTTCCCCAGGATGGAACAGGGGATGGGGACCAGGTGGCAGTATCCCACCTAGTCCTTTGCTTCACATTCCTACAACTTTGTTCATGGCAAAGACTTCTCTTCTCCGTGGCCCCTTTTTTGATGTTTCCTCCTGTCAGCTGCTGAGTAAGAGGTAAATCGGGCAGGTGGCATTATCACCCCCATTTTACGGGTGAGAAAACTGAGGTCTGTAGAGGGCAAACGACCTTGTGCAGTCACACAGCTAGTCAGAGGCAAAGCTGGCCTGGAACTCAGGCCCCTCCCAGGCCAGGGCCATGGAAGGAATGACCTAGAGTAAGGGGTCATTGAGATGGGCCAGCCCCTCACATTTCTTCCACTTCTCCCCTCTCCCTGTTCCTTCCTCCATCCCCTGGAGTGGGCAGTGACATTGTGCTCCCCAACACCTGACACCCCTGCCCTGGCCAGCTCCTATATCAGCTCAGGTTTCCTGAGGATTGAGTTGCTGACGGGGTTGGGCTGGTGGGCACCTGAGCCCCTGGGAGGATGAGAAGGAAGCAGGTGGTCCCTCCTGCAGGGAGGGATGGGGCAGGAAGTGGAGTCAGAGGGGACTCAGCTCTGCCTGAGGAAGGCAGGCTCATGTCCATGCGGGTGGGAGGCTCTGGGATGAGCATGGCTTTGGGAAGAGGACAGTGCCATATGCAGGGCAGGGCTGATGGGCCCTGTCTAGGCCTGGCCTCCACCTCAGCCCTAGCGGGGGCCTCTTCCCCTTAAAGGCCCTCCCCACACGAAGACGTTCACTGGGGAGACCTCGCTGTGCCCTGGCTGTAAGGAACCCGTCTATTTCGGTAAGTGACAACAGAAAGCTAGGAGAGAGGGGTGCAGGATGGGCATCAAAGGGCAGGGAGGTGGTACAAGGCAAGTGGGTCTCCCTGCCCTGCCCCTTGAACTACCATCTCTCCCCCACCAGCTGAGAAGGTGATGTCTTTGGGCAGAAATTGGCACCGACCCTGTCTGAGGTGCCAGCGGTGCCGGAAGACCCTGACTGCTGGGAGTCACGCTGAGGTGAGCAGCGCAGGGGTGGGTGATTATGCTGGGAGGAGGGAGGCTGGAGATGGGAAAAGAGCCAAGCTGAGATGTCTCTCTTTCTCTCTGTGTCCCAGCATGACGGCGTCCCCTACTGCCACATCCCCTGCTATGGCTACCTGTTTGGCCCCAAAGGTGGGCAGCCCCACCCCAGACAATGGGCCTAAAGTATGGCATGTGGGTCTGTGGGGATGTGTGGACAACTTCCCCTGTGGTCAAACACACCCCAGACCCCTCCCAATTCCCTCCAGCCTTCAGCCCAGCACCCTCCCCAGCCCCAAGGCCCTTGGTGATGGGGCTCTCTCCCTCAGGTGTGAACATTGGTGATGTGGGCTGCTACATCTATGACCCCGTGGAGATCAAATGAGATGCTCATAGCAGAGGTCACCCTAACTCAGGCCTCCCATCATCCTCTCCATGGTCCAATGGAAGCTACAGAATTCTCTAGTCCCATGAGGGTGGGAGAAGGTGTGATTCTGGCGGCCTGGGCCTAGGCTCCATGGTAGACCAGAGTCTACACTTTCTCTGCCAACTTCTTCCTTTCCCATTCCTATCTGGTCAGGGGACATAGGCCACCCCATTTGAAGGTTAGTGTCTTGGTCTTCCCAATCCCTTGACCCAGCAAATTCTGTAACTTCAAGGTACTCATAAAACTTGTGTTTATTTTGGCTTCTCCAATAAAATGTTGGCTCCCATGCCTTCAACTCTTCTTTGGGCATGAGGCCTAGACAGTGGGTTGGAGGGTGGGGAGTGTAGGGGTGTGGGGATGCATTACCCTGCAAAGTGACTGGGAGGTAGCAAAGCCAGCCATGGGAACAAAGAGCTCTGTTCTCCTGGTCCCCTGGCTCTGGCACTGGGCAGCTCCCAGCACCACGCAGTGGACAGCATGCCCACCAGCCCTGTTGGTACCAGAAGTCGTCATAGGACAGTTCTTTCTTTAGCACCATCTCTAGAGGAAGCACCTTATTCAGCATCTCATTTGAGCATGAGAGCAGATAGATCCTGCGCCGAGGTCTGCTAAGAAGCTTCATTATCCATTTGAGAGATGACCAGACAGACCCAGAGAGGGAAAGCCACATGCCCAAGGTCACCCAGAAATCAGTGACAAAGCTGGGACCAGAACCCAGGGCCAGACTCAGTGGCTTCCCATCCAGGGCTCATCCCACAGCTCCTCACTGTTGCCCTAACCCAAGGGGCACCTTTATTTACAGAATCCCCCCAGCCATGAGAGGGGTGCCAGAATTCTCAGCAGCCCACTGCATTCTGGGAAGTTGCTCTGTTGCTGGACGCCAAATAGTCAAGGCTGGATGAGCACAGAGAGGGGGCAACTCCAGCCCTGGACAGGGGGCTCACTGCCCCCAGCCCTGGTCAGAGGGCCTGCCCTTCTATTTTCCCAGCCCCTGCTGCAGAACTTCCATGGAGGGCCTGCCCCTGATTGCATTCAGTCCTGGACCTGCTTCATGGGCATCTCTTCCTCCTGAGGGTTGGATGGGGCACTGAGGAGGAAGGAGTCATGAGCAATGGTGGGGTTTATCCTCCCAGCCTACCACCCCAGCCTGCCCCATAGGGCTGGCCTAGGCCTTCCCCCCAGCTCTTGATATACAAACACATGTACTCCCACAAGTGACTCCCACACATGCTTGACACATCCCTGACATGTAGGCATACCTGAGTGTGTGTACACATCCTCTTCTTCCTGGACACACACACAGGTATGGACTCATGTATACTTCTATACACGCAGTTTACATACCTCAGGTCACATACCCATGCACACTTGCATACATGCACCAGACACACATGTGCAGACATGTCTTCCTCTCTGAATCTTACCTAAGGGGTCAGGTACCTGAGCACCCATACCCACATGCATGTGCTCACACAGACACAGTCCTGTGCACACACCTCTTCCTCTCCACGTCTTGGATGGTCTCTGGTAGTTGTGCCTGCTTTGTCTCTGGTAGCAGGAGGGCAGTGCAGGCAGCCAGCAGGGCGATCCCCCCATAAGCGAGCTTGGGCAGTGACAGCCATACTCCGTCCAGCAAGGCTGCCAGTGGGGCCAAAGAGCCCCCCAGTCGGCCCACCAGTGCAGTCAGCCCCATCCCTGTCTGTCTGCTCAGAGAGAGAGGGTGGAGGAGGGGGTTGGTGCTCACACCTACTTGCGGTCATGCCTCACGGGGCTCCCTTTCTGGGCTGGCAGGGCCTGGTGCCCCCTTCTTCCCAGACAACTAAGAAAGCTGAGTCTTCTATCAGGTGGTCTTCCCACCCACCCCTAGGCCAGGGGCCCCCAAGCCAGCACCCACCAGAGGATGGGCCCCCATTCTGATAGTACCAATTAGGTATTGCTGAAGGAAAAAAAAAAAGTCATCAGAAAGAGGATGGGGAAAGGGTAGCGTGAAAGGAAGGGGTCAGCAGCTGGAACAGACCCTGCCATGTTACAGGAGACACAAGGCTTTCTAAACATGCCCAGCTGCCTACCCATCTCCTCCCCACCTGTCAATAGCTACCTGAAAGGGCCAGGGCCTTATGTCCAGAGACAACCCCCAAGGGCAGTTCTGCTTAGGCTGTGTTGAGTAGGATGGGATGGACAGATGGGGCCTTTTTTTTTCCTTTTTTTTTTTTTTTGTGCGGTATGCGGGCCTCTCACTGTTGTGGCCTCTCCCGTTGTGGAGCACAGGCTCCAGACGCGCAGGCTCAGCGGCCATGGCTCACGGGCCCAGCCACTCCGCGGCATGTGGGATCTTCCCGGACCGGGGCATGAACCCATGTCCCCTGCATCGGCAGGCGGACTCTCAACCACTGCACCACCAGGGAAGCCCCAGATGGGGCCTTTTGAGACTGTTTTCTTTTAAAGGACGCCCAGAAAAGTTGTCTGACCTTGCTCAAGGTCACTTAGTAAAGAAGATTAAATGCCCCACCTCCTCCCAGACTTAGGCAAACACAAACAGCTCTGATTAGCTCTGTAAGGAATGGGCGACAGGGACTGGGGTGCAGTGTGTGTATGTAGGCGTGTTGATAAGAGTTGTGACTAACAAGCCCTCCCTCCAGGTGGCTTGCCTGGGACCCCTCACCTGAGCACGGTAGGGTACAACTCCGACGTGAAAAGGTAGGCAGTGGTGAAGGCAGCTTCAGAAAAACCTTTCCCCATCACCGCCAGGGCGGTGCTCCAGGACTTCACCTCTGGAGGAAAAGGGGTTCAGGCGGTGAGGAGGCCTTGCAGAACAGAGGTTCTCCCGGGATAGGAGGTGGAGCCTCCGGAGAGGGCCAGACTTAACTGGCCTTGAGTCGGGGCTTCCGGGAAAGAGCCGGGTGGCGCTGGGGGGCGGGGTTTTCTCGGCCAGAAGGCGGGGCCTACGGGAATGGGCGGGGCTTGGGGCGGGGCTCACCGGAGGACACCAACAGCCTGAAGCCCAAGGCGAGGGCGGCGCCGAGCAGCGTTCCTGCCAGCGTGAGGCGGCGTCCGGCGTGGCGCACCGACAGGTAGACCAGAAGCTTGGAGGGCAGCTCCACGGCCCCGAAGAGCAGCTGCGTCTGGTACACGTTCAGCCCCAGTCCCGACACATCCAGGCTCACGCCGTAATAGGAAAAGTTCACTCCAAACCTGAGGGGGGTCGCGATGCCACTCAGGGGTCCTCCTTCGCGCCCCCTTGTCCTCTCTTCTCAGGAGCCTTGGCCTTTTAGAGGGACCGTCTCCCCCACCTTCGGAGCCCGCTGCCCACGGTCTTCCGTGTCCCCATAATCCCTTCTGAGTGTGCAGCACATGCCAGTAGCCCAAGCACCTTTACCTAATCTTCACAGCAACCCTGTGAGATAGGAACTAATAGCGTCCGGTTGTACAGAAGAGGCACTGAGGCTCAGAGTGTTTAAGTGACCTGTCAAAGGGCTCACAGTAAGGAGGTGGCAGAGCCTGAATTTAACCCCACGTGTCTCTGATGCCTGCTCCATCCTGACCTCCCGGAGCCCCCTTCCCCCCTAGAGGCGGATCCTCCTGCCATCCGCAGTTACAGTTTCACTTGTCCCTTGTCCTCTCACACTCAGCACCAGTGGAGTGTGCCCCTCCCCCACCCCACCAGGCCCCCTCCTCACCACACCACCATGCAGCACAACGAGATGTGTCGCAGCCTTGGAGTCCGGAACAGGTCCAGGTATGAGGGTGTTCGGACCACCCGCTCCGCAGCAGCCACTTTGCTCAGAGCCTGGTGGGGAAGGAGGAGAGTTTGTGACATCTGAGTTGGCTATGTGGCCTGAACAAGGCACCTTGTTCTCCCTGGGTCTCCATCCTTCTCGTCTGCAGTAGTGGGGGAGGGGATGCACGTGGGAGCTGAGTAGGGTGGGTCCTGAGTCAAGGGTGTGGCCCACCAGGGCCAGTAGGACATCCTGAAGAGTTTGGAACACTCCACTGGGGGCCAGGAGCTTTTCTTGCACACAGAGTGGATCCCAGGAAGGGGACCCTTGACACAGGGCACACACACACACACACACACACGTACTTGCATGCACTCACACATACATTCACTCTCACCTCCTGGCTCAGGCCGTCCTCACCCAGAGGCCGCCCATTGAGCCTGGCACAGCGGAGCAGGTACCTGTGGGCCTCTTCCACACGGCCCTGGGTCAGAAGCCAGCGTGCAGACTCAGGCACCCACCTGGGGGGCAGGAGGAGGCCCTTCAGTCAGAGCGCCCTAAGCCCTAAGGTCTTCCTCCTGGGCACACCACAGGCTGTCAGCTTCCAGGCTCTTCCACACACAGTCCCCTCAGCCTGGAATGTGTTCTCTTCCCAAGCCCTCCTCATTATTCATCCCTTAAGGCCCAATTTCAAAGCCACCTCTTCCCACTCTTCCTTGCCCAGGCCTAGGTCCTCCACAGCCTGGGAGTCCCTTCTCTACTCAGCTGAATTGGTCTTGCTCCCAAAACCTCAGCCCCCAGGACCAGCTACCCACCTCACCCACAGGTGACAAGAGGGCATAGGATGAAAGAGAGACAGACATACCCACAGGGATCATCCAAAACCAGTTCATTTTGGGGAGGCAATGAAATGCCCACCTCACCCAGCCCCCCACCTCCTGCTTGGACTCCCTACCCCTGTGCTGGCTTGGCCGCCACCCCCACCCCTCCAGGGCACCAGCCTGTCTGTGCTTGGCTCTGTCTCTTCTGTCACTCATGTGTTCAGCTCTATCTGTGCCTCTGAGTCTGCCTTTCGGTCCTGGTCTCTCACTGTCTCTCAGTGGTTCTGTCTCTGTCATTCCATCTCTATCTCTCTATATTTTGTTCCCTGTTTCTCTGCTTCACATGCCTGGTGCCATCTTCTTTGTATTGATCTCTGTCTCTCTTTCTCTGTTGGTCACTGACAGTTTCTCTTCATCTCTCAGTCTGTCTTCGAATCTCAGCCTCTGATTAATTGTCTCTGGCCTCCTGTATCTCCCACTCCCCAGCTACCCCCGGGTCTCACCAGATGCTGAGGATGCCTGGGGCACAAGGCAGGGTGACAGCCAGCAGAAGCCATCGCCAGTCCCGTATCAGGTAGCCGACCAGTGCCAACAGCATCACACCCCCTGTCCAGAAGGTGCTGCTCAGGACACCTGCCACAGTACGGTGTCCCACGTCCAGCCACTCCAGCTCTGGACCCAGGGCGCGGTTGGAGACAGGAAGACAGTTAGCAAGGGCCAGATGGGCTCAGTCTCACCCTTGACAACTGCCTCCCTGCAGTCTTCTAGGCCCTACCCGACCTTTGCCTGCCTCACCCAGTGGCATCACGATGATGGTGAAGCCAGCCAGAGCCGTGCCAGTGAGGGTGCGAGTGACGGCAAACATGGTATAGCTGACTGAGGCTGCAGATGCCAGGCCCAGCACCAGGGAACTCACATAGGCCACGAGCAGCAGACGGCGCCGCCCAAACCTGCACGGGGTCATGCAGGGTCAGCGCCCTGTAGTAGGGAAGTCCCAAGACAGAGGTATACTAGGCCCATACCCCAGCTAGTGGAAAGGGTTCCCCACCCCACACCCTTATTGGCCCGCCTACCTCACCCCACCTGTCAGACAGATATCCGAAGGCCACGGCCCCCACCAGCACACCGGCGAAGAAGAAGGTGGAAGTGGCTCTGTTCAGGCCTTTCTGCTCACACACCAGGTCCCACTGCAGGGACAGGCAGGGAGGGGCCTCCTATGGGCACAGGGCCCTCTCCAGCTGGTACTAATCCCTCTTCTCCTAGACCCCAGGTTCTTCTGAGGTCAACTGTGCCATCCTGGTACCTCCATGTCAGATAGCCCCCAACTATTCACCCCAGCTTGGGGAGGGGGGGTGGAAAACTTTGCCCTTCCCCAATTCTGCAGCCTCAGTGTCTTCCCATAGAAGGCCTTGACTGTGACAACAGGAGTTCTGCTCCTTCCCAGAGAGACTCTGCCCCCACCTGCACTCCTCTAGATGGATTATACAAATCCTAGACCTGGGGCCCGGAAAAAAAGGAAGAGGGAGGAGTCCTCTATTGTTTCTCCACCTCTTAGTACAGAAACACCCTTCTCAAATCTCTGCCCCAGCTCCTTAGAGCCATCTTAGCCCTCACCTGCCCTAATCACCTCCCAGTTAATAATAGCAGCTCTCACACAGGGGCTTTACTACAAGCCAGGAACGAAGCTCAGTACTTTGAATTTATAGATCCCATCTACAGATTGGTAAACTGAGACTCTAAATGGTAAAGTAATGTGTCTAATGCCCACATGGTAATCACCCAAGGCAATGGCAGGCCCATCCACTCGCATGTCCCCCAACCTCCCAGCTCGGGTACCTCAGTTGCAATGGTGGAGGAGAATTCCGAGTGGTCGTACTCCCAGCCCTGAGGGCAGGGCACTGTGGAGGGCTCACCCTCCAGCTGCTCCCCAGGGCTCTGCCCCCCTCCCCACAGCGTGGTGTTGGGGAGGGCCTGGAGATGGGTGAAGAGGAGGCAGGAGCTGAGCCTGCCATCAGGCTCCCGGGGCAGGTGGGCCTCCAGCCACTCGTCCTGGTGACTGAAGTTGGCAGGGACTCCAGGCAGGGCACAGCGGTGGGCTGGCACAGCAGCCAGGAAGATGGGCAGGAGGAAGTGCATGGGCAGCAGCACACGGGGCAGGGCCAGCAGTGCCACGTTCCGCAGCTGGAAGGGCCCAAAGCCTCCCACCTTGTGTAGCAGCTCCTCGAATCCCATGCTGCCCACCTACCAACCTTCTCCAGCACGGACTCCCTCTGTAGTGCCCAGCACAGCTCAAACTGCCCACCACTTGGACCCTTGGACTCTGGAGGCGGGAGTAGACTGACTGATGAGCAGAGAGCCTGCAGCCAGAATCCAGCCCTCAGGGGCTGGCCCAGGATTGGGCCCTCCCAGGCCACCCAGGTCTCCAGGGATCCTTGCCTGTCTGGCCCAGTGCCTGGGGGGAGGGGCTGCCATCCATTCAGAGGTCACTGACTCCGTGGCTCTGGGACTTACATATTGGTGCTCAAGGACCAAGTGGGGCAACCTCGTGCTGCCATGATGGGGTAGCTGGGTATGTAGGAGGTGAGGCCCTAGCCCCTTGGTCAGCAGAGCTTCCAAGGGTCCCTAAAAGGGGAGGTCCCCTGGAGCATAGTGCCAGCTCTCCCTGGTTGCCCTTTGTCCTGTGAAGCCTTAGTTCAGCTTGGTCTATTTGCAGCCACAGCCTGACCAGCAGCTCAGGATGCAAGACTGACAGCCAGGCCCTAACCAGGTGAAGGGTTCTTCCTGCTGAGCCACAAGGCCTCCTTGTACCCCTACCTGGAGCTTATGCCCTGGCCTGAGACACACCTGGAACCACACTGGACAGCCTGGCTGATCTGGGGGTCTGAGACCTATCACCCTCCCACTTCTTCACTCAGGGGCTCTTCTCATATACACAGTCCCTTCTGCCTGCCCTCTGCCCCTATTTCAGGAGCTTCCTAGATTACCCCGTGGTGTCTGGGGGCGGGGGTGGTGGTGGTAGGGAAGGAAAGGGTTTGCCAAGGTCCTGGCATAGTTGCCTGCAATGAATGCCTAAGACTCAGAATTTGTCTGACTCCCCACTCAGTTCTCATTCATGTCCCCCTGCCGCGAAAGCACAGGGAAAGCCAGCAATGTCAGATTTATTCTGATCTGATTCTCCAAACACCAGGTTGGCAAATAAGCTTCTAAAGAGCCTAAGCAACAAAAATATTTGAAAACCTCTTATTTAATCTAGCCCCCACTTTGAAGAGTTAAGAAAAACTGTTTGGGAGGCTGGGAGCACGGCTTGCTGGGTTCACACAGTGACTCAGCAGCAGAGCTGGACGGAGGACCAGGACCCCTGACTCTTGCCCAGGCCTTTGACCCAAGCTGCTGAGCTGGAGATGTTCCAGTTTGCCCTAGGCTGGGCTCACTGAGAAAGCTCTGGGAAAAGAGCTAAATTGTTGACATGGTGTGTGTTAATGGTGATGCTAATAGGCTTGGGAGTGAGGGCAGTGATTTGGTGGTGGTGACAGAAGGTGATAATAGTAAAAGATATTGAGTCTCTTGTGCAACCTCAGCGTTCTGTAAGGTACAAAGATGCCTCGGCCACAGTCCCTGCCCCCAGTGAGCATGCAGTCTGGCGAGAGGGTTAAAATAAGTGATACAACCCCCCCTGCCTCCAGTCTCACCCCTCTCAACACACCCACCACAATGAACATTTTAAAACACAAATCTGACAGGGTAATATCTCTGTTTAAAACCCTTCACCATGGTACTTCCCTGGCGGTCCAGTGATTAAGACTCCGCCTTGCAATGAAGAGGGTGCGGGTTCAATCCCTGGTCAGGGAGCTAGGATACCACGTGCCTCGTGGCCAAAAAACCAAAACATAAAACAGAAGCAATATTGTAACAAATTCAATAGACTTTTTAAATGGTCCACATCAAAAGCAAACAAACAAAAAACTCCTCACCAGCTCCCTCTGCTGGAGGGTGAAAGTCCAGCTCCCTAGCTTGGCCCATATGACCCTCCATATGACTCCTCTCCCGAAGCCTGTCTCTGACCCCTCCCCACCATGCCCCATTCCCTCCAGTACCCTGGGTGCAGTCCTGAAGGCAGCCCTGGCCTCCCTCCTATTCACCTGGTGCGTGCCCCAGCCACTCTGGCGACCAGCTCAAGAGTGAGAAACTCCTTCCCTCTTGCGCTCACCCATATGTGACCCCCACATTGTTGGTTCCTCCCTCATTTGATACTATGTAATCATTTCTATAAAAATATAAAATACCATAACTGTTTGCGGTTCCTGAGAGGTAAGTTTTGCAGCCATCTCATCACCATGGTCCCTCCAGCGACTCCACAGGGGAATACTCTGAGGTTTTTCCAGAGCCAGAGAGAACAGCCAGTGAGGTCAACCCTGGGCATTGGCTGTGGTGCCTTCGTTTTCACAGTGGAGGGTTCTCTCCTGCCTTAACATGAGACGTAGCTAATAGTCACCTCTCCCTCTTTGCATTGGCTTCTAGGCAACTCAGATATAAATCTGAAGCCCCTTTCTACAGAGAGTAATTTGACATTAACTGTACCCCCAGCTTCATCTTATTCCCTGCCTCCACCCCATATGGCAGCTCTCCTCTCTGATGTCATCAAGGAATGGTGGTGACAATGACCATGATGTTTGGAGGCTGGAAAAGCAAGGACAAGCAAGGTAGGAAATGCCAGGAGTCTAACCAGAGTACTGATCAGCTCTGAATCACCACTCAAGAGCTGGTTTTGATTAAATTTTTAACCATCCCCATGCCCCTCCAACCTGGGAATCCAAACTTGGGCTCAGAGGCCAAGATAGAAGGAGACTCTCATTTATACCAGACTAGATGAGAAGGAGCCTTGTGCATGGGAAAAACAACTCCTTACTTGAAATTACACTAGAACTGTTGGAGGGTTTGGGAAAGAATAAGTTCCTGGGGTAAACAATTCCCTATTTGGGATTGCCTGCAATAGAGACTTCTTACACTTTAGTGTTTCTTACTCTTTTTCCTCTCTCTCCACTGAGTGACCTCCCTATCTTACTTGGGGCTTCACTGACCATTAATCATTGCTACCATCCAGGTAATCATTTCCTACATTGATGATGGTGGTAATGACAGAATCCATTGTAGTGGGAAATATGGTGATGGGATGGATGGTATACCAGTGATGGAGGTGGGCATACTGATGGCAGAAATGATGGTGACTGGAATAGGGATGAAGGGTATGGGGCTAGGGATAGTGGTAATAGTGATGTGGTTATGAGGGCAGTGGTGGTGATGAGGATTATGTGGTAGATGATACTGATGGTGGTGGTGGTGGTGGTCATGTTGAAGATATATAAGCTCCTGGAGAACAAGAATTTTGTCTCTCTTGTTAATCGTGTCATCAGAGCCTAGTAGTGGTGATGGTGATGGTGGTGGTGACTGCAGCGGATGGAGAAGGGTATCTGTGATTTGGGTGATAAGGGTGCTGGTAGTGGTGGGTAATAGAGTTAGAAGTAGGTAATGGAGATAGAGGTGGTGATTGTGGTAAAATTGATGGTGGTGGCAATGGGTGATGTTACACTACTTTGGGCTTAATTGTACATGGGATGGAGAGGAATGCAGAAGATGCCACCTGGAACGGATGAAAATGTGCTTGTCTCATATTTCCCTCTGACTAATGGCCAAATTCCAATGACCATGCAGATTCTCCTCCCCCATCAGCACATCACCATGGGCAAGACTAGGCTCCTGCCTCGGCTGAGGGCTTAGAAGTTCATCTTGACCACCCTTCAGTCTTGGCTTGGTCTCAGCTCTTATCCTGGCCTTGACTCCTGAGTAGACAATGGGAAAATCTCAGCAGGCCCCAGTGTATGACGATCAGAGACATGACACCCTCCACGTTCCCACTCTGGTCTCTTTTTTCAAGAGTGTCCCCCAAGGACCTCTCTTTACTAACAAAGGCCCCTCCAGTGTCCTGGGTCTTTTGGCCCCTATCAAGCCCCTGATTGAGGAACCTTGCTCAAGCCACTCATTTCTCTGTGCCGCCGTCCTCAGAGGTCTCTTGGCCCTAGAACAGAAAAGACAGTCTTTCTGAGGGAGTGGAGAGAAGGTCAGCGGGGGGCTGGGCAGGTCCTCACCTGTGGAGCCAAGCTGTGAGGGAAGTGAGTGTGCCTCGCAGGTCTCAGGCTCCTGGGGGAGGAGGGCGGGCAGGGGTTCTCTGTAACCCTCTAAAGCTGTCCTCCTTGGCATAGCCCACCCCTGTCACAGGCTTGGTCCTGCCCCCACTCACTCCTCTCTCTACTCCCCGAATCACACCAGTGACCACCACACTGAACCACACATAGTCCTCACACCTCCACACCTTGCCCCCACTGCTCTCTATGTGCCCAACTCCTGTTTCTCCTTCAAAATTCAGTCTTAGAGTCATATTCATCGGAGGGCCTTCCTTCAAGTTTGCAGTCTGACCTGGGAGGCCCTACCTGAGCCTCATGTATCAGTGCACATAGAGCATCGTGTAAAGTGAAAGTTAATTTACAGCCACCTCCTAGAGGGTACACTCTGCCTTGTCTCAGTTCCTGGATGGTGTCCCATGTCTGGCATAGCCTCTGGTACATGTGGGGCTCAGAATTAGTTGAACGAATGAATGATTGAAGGAATTCTAAACAACAATGAATGAATAATCCTTGGCATTCTTTCATTCATTCATAATAATAAAAGAAATTAAAAAATAGAACAAGATATTTTTCATCTACTTGATTATTCTGGGGATTTCTCCTAGAATTAGACGTGAGCAAAGATTAGAGCCAGGATATTGATTTTGGCACTATTTGAAATAGTGAGAAGTTGGAAAGACTCTAATGAAAGCACAATGTGGAGCTGGTTGGATAGATGATAGAACATTCATGCCATGGACCATTACGTAGCCATTAAAAAGAACACGAGGATCCTCCTACATTGCTGGTGGGAAAGTAAAATGGTATAGCCCTTGTGGAAAAGTTTGGTAATTCCTCAACATATTAAACATAGAGTTACCATATGACCCAGCAATTCTACTTCTATATTCTACCTATATACTTAGAATATATACCCAAGAGAAATGAAAACATATGCTCACACAAACACTCGTAAATGAATGTTCATAGCAGCATTATCCATAATAGCCAAAAGGTAGAAGCAACCCAAAGTCCATCAGTTGATGAATGGATAAACAAAATGTTGTCTATCCATACAACAGAATATCATTCGGCCCTAAAAAGGAATGAAGTACTGATAAAAACTAAATATGATGAACCTTGGAAACATGCTGTGTAAAGAAGGCAGTCACAAAGAGCCACATGTGGTGTGATTCCAGTGATATGAAATGTCCAAAATAGGCAAATCTATATAGAGCCAGAAAGTAGATTGCCTAGGGCTAGAGGGGTTGTGGGGAAATGGGAGTGACTGCTACAGGTATGGAGTTTCTTTCTGAGGTGATGGAAATGTTCTAAAATTGATTGTGATGATTGGTTGTACAACTCTATGATATACTAAAAACAAGGAAGATCTGTATTTTAAGACATTGCTGGGTGTAAAAATCATGTTTCCGAATAGTAGGTGTAATATGCTCCTCTATTTATAAGAAATATATATGGAGAGAGTGCTATTATTATAAACATAAAAGAAGGTCTGAGATGGTATACACCAAGTGGTTCACAGGGGTTACCTGTAGATGGTCACATTTGTGGATGGGAGGCTTTCACGTTTTATTTTATATGCTTTTAGCACTTGCCTTTTTACTACAAATATGACCTGCTTTTGACATTTTTGAACAAGAAGGAAGGTAAAAGCACATGGGGGCCCCACTGAAAGCTAGTGAATCAGACCCTAGAGCCCCCTTGCATCACGTCAAAAGAAAGGGGGGCCCAGGAAGTCACGGAGGGAAACAGGAGATGGTTACACAGGTTCTGGAATGTCAGAGCTGTGGTGGAGTGGTCTTCTCGGAGGGAGAGCAGGACATCAAAGCCCGGGCCCTTCTCTCTCTGATCTCAGACAGGGCTGGGAGCCTACCCTGGGACAGAAATTATTTACGTATTGCCTAGGTGAAAGATTCACACATAGTGAACCTAGGGTCCAAAATCCAAAAAGTACAGCGAGTATACTATACTGCAGCCTCCCTCCCCCCAGCTCGCCTCCCAAAGCAACCAGAGGCCTCTAACTCATCTACACAGTTGGACATTACACACACAGTTCTTTTACTGTATACAAAAAGCCACCTCCTTCATTGTAGAGCTTCACAGTACCCCACCATGTCACACGGGTGGCCATGTTCTACTAACAGGCCCCCATTAACGGACATTTAGATGACTTCTGAGCACTTGCTTTTACAGGTCTACAGTCTCTTACCCAAACCATCGAAAATCTTTTAGAATCCAGAATATATTTATATTTAGAAAGGCAATTCAGTGCATATTCCATATATTATGAAACGCCCTAGTAGGATCTAAGGCAGCGCCGTGCAATCAAACACATTAGTATTTCCACTGCAAACATGTATGATAAATGGAGTTAATAAAGACTATAAACAGTCTTGGCAGGTTTTGTTACCAAATGATTGGGAACAAAGTGAGGCACACTCACTTTGGTTTTGTTACCAAATGATTCCCATGCCAATCTAATGGGAAGACTCCCAAGTTTCAGAAACTTTTGGCTTTCGGAATTGCAGGTGAGGCTTTGCAGAGTTCAAAGAATGCTGCCATGAATAACTTGGGACACATATAATTTTGCAAGTTTACAAGTATATCCATAGGATACATTTCTAGGAGTGGAGGCTCTGTTCATTTGTGATTTACATAGGTTTTGTTAGAATAATGACCATTTATCTTCCTTGCCTGTAAGCTGCTGTACTTTATGGTTTTCCAAACACTTGTATATTTGTCTGTTAATTTGGGGGGCAATGAAAATTCTTCCTCCCTCCCTCTCTGCACAAAGCTAGACTTAGAGTCTCTGGGAGCCAGGGGAGCCAAGAGAGCCTGAGCTTTGCTGTCAGAGACAGCAGGACCATCCCCTTCCACCAGTGTAAGCCTGAGCAAATTTCCAGTATCCGTCCTGAGCTTCCATATCCTTTTCTGTAGACAATCTGCCTCCATGACAGTCCCTCCCCACTTTCCCACCAACCTGCTCTCTTCTCTCCTGTCTACCCCCAGCCCCAGGGCCTGGGCTTTGCCCTCTCTCCCAAATGAAAAAGAGTCCAGGCCAACAGAAAGAAAGGTCCACAGGCTTTTTAATGGTGTGATGGCTACTTCCCTTCCGAGACCCGATCGAATCATGACAGGGGCTTCCAGGGGGTGGGGGTGGCGGGTGGACAGGTGCAAGGTGGGCAGAGGCCATGCAGTGACTAGGAGGGGTGGGGGAGGGTGTTACATTCTTTTTGGCATGTAAACATTCTTCAGTGGCTTCCCCAGGGGGAGGGCAAGGGCAACTCTCTGCCCCCTACCCCATGACCACCAGGGCTGGTCCCCGGAGCTGAGAAGACTGAGCAAGCCAGGCCCCTGCGAGGATCTGGGAAGGGGGCAGCCCACGTGTTTGGGGCCCGGCTCCTCGCCTGCACCTTCTTCGTGCACAGTGCGGCTGGGGAGGGGAGGCATGTTTCCGGGTGAGCAGACCTGCATCCGAGCCAGTGACACAGGCTGTGGTGATGAGGAAATGCTGGAGGGGTGTGGTGGTGGTGGTGTGACACTCTTTTATAGAGAAGGCGCTCAGGACTGGGAAGGCTTGGTGGCAGGGAATGGGTGCCCAAGGGGAAGAAGCTGCAGCTGGGGGTGGGGGCACTGGAAGGTGTGGTTTCCTCTGCCCTGGATCCTTCTGAGGGAGAAGAGCAGAGTCAATCCCCTAGCCCCCTCGCACACTCGCCCCTTCCTCTCCTCCCCCCACCTCAGTGACATTCAATGACGCAGAGGCCTGAGGTCAGTTGGGAGCCCTAGGGAGGTCCGGAATCCCAAAGGCAGACAGGGTTTTGTGTCTCTGCCCAGCTCCAGTGCTGGGTGAAGCGAGAGGGTGGGATGGGCCTGGGGCTCTCTCAGGCCGCCCCCTTTTCCCTCCCAACACCAAACCAGGGTGTTGTTGGTCCTGGGGCAGGGGTGAGGCTGGGGGCCCTACATTCACAGTTCGGTTGGTGGCAAGGAGCAGGCCCAGGACCTGGGCACCAGGGGTCATGCCCGGGTCCCCACCTGGCACGAGCTGATTGTCATTCGGAGAAGCTCTAGGTGGGAGGGAGTGGCCCTTCCTCCACCCCCTCTGCTGGATCCAGAGGGCAGCAGAGGCCTTGGGAGGGTCTCGGGTTGACAAAGAGGGCTCTGTCCGGAGAGGTTTCCTGAGTGTTCTGGGAGCTTCTGCGTCAGCATTGGGTGAATCTCGAAGGCCATCCACCCTGGAGTCCTCCCCTGGGCTGGTCTGCAGAGAAACCACCACCTTGGCATAGAAGCAGCTGCCCAAGCTGCCGACTCTCCATCAGGGGCTTCAGCTGGCACCACCAGGCTTCTCTCGGGGCAAATTTCCTCATGGGCATCCTTCTAAGTGATGGTGGCTGGATGCTGCCAGATCACTGCGGCAGGCTGGGACCTTTCTTCCTCTTCCCTTGGTTGTCTTGCCTTGCTGTCTATGACCCAGGGAAGAACAGAGGGGCCAGGCCAGGGGGCAGAGGCTGTGTGTGCTGCGGATGGAGAAGGCCCGCAGGGGACCTGTCCCGGGTAGGCAGGACTGGCCACCCCTTCTGCAGCCCCTTGGCCCGGAAGCAGGCAGCTGAGGCTGATGACGAGTTGGGATGAACTGTGCGGAGCCAGACCCCGGAGGAGGCCCCATATCCATTCATGGAGCAGCAGAGGCCTCACCGCTGCAGGGACTGCTCAGCCGCACGGGTTGGGATTAGGACAAGAGGGGACAGGCTGAAGGGTGAGCTGGAGGCGGAGGGGACTGGGGCTGGACCTATCACACAAGAATACAATCTGGAAGTTAAAAGGGCCTTTCTGCCTTGAGTCCAGGGGCCAGCTCTCTGTCTGTCTGCCTATTTCTGCTCTCTCTCCCACTGGGGGAGATGATGGTCTGATCCAGCCTACTCCCCGCAGGCAGGAGGACAGGGATGGTGACCCAGCTAGAACTGAGTCCCTGAACCTCCAAAGGGCCAGTGCAGAGAAGATGATAACCAGTCATTCTCCACCTCCACTGAATTCAGGAGAGAGAGAAGTTGGCTGAAACTGCAGTAGGCAAGATTGAGGTTAGATGGCAAGAAGGAATTCCTGATGGTGAGGGATCCTGAGCACTAGATCCGGGGACAAAGGGAAGGGGTGAAACCTTTTTTAAAGCCCCCCTCTAACTTCCCATTGGGAAACACTTGCCCAGGAAGGCAGCCCACACACACTTGATGGTTCCCACTGAGGTCCCACACAAACTAAGGGGGAGGGGGTCTTTGCACCCTAGAGGCGCAAGGGAGCACCCTTCCCCCATCACCTGTCCACTGCCTCCTACAGGGGTGTCCAGGATGGTACTGACTTTGGGGCAGGTCAGACCTGCCTCCTCACACCACAGTAGACCAATGGCTCCTAGGTCTCACCTCCCCAACCCCCATCTGGCAGCTGAGAAGAGCCCTTTCCAACCACCACAGCTCCCAGGAGATGTGAGATTAACCCCTAGTGGGAGGCTGGAGCCTCCACTTCTGGAATTTGAGGCTGCCTTTCCGAAAGGGTTGGGGCGTTTAGCTTTGGCTGGATGAGGGTCAGGAGGAGGGAAAGGCGCCGCAGGATGTGTAAGCAGAGTTCCCTGGGGGGGCTTGGAGAGCAGCAGAGGCCTGGTGGTTAGCAGGGCGTCCCCATTCGTGGAGTCCTTGGTGAAGAGTCGCTGAGCCTTCCCCGGGGCGTAGGGTGAGCCTGCCCCACCTGAAGGGCAGCAGGGGGAGGGGCGGAGACAGGGAAGGATGGGGAGGCGGACACTCCCCCCGCGGCGCCGCGTCCCCTTCCGCAGGGCCGGCGGGTGGGCGCGGCGTGTGCTGGCGCGCGTCCTCGCGGGTGCAGGCAGGAAGCTGGGGCCGCGGGTGGCGCGCGTCAGGCGTGTAAGGCTGTGCTGGGAGCTGTTCCAGTGTGGCCGGCTGCAGGTGGGGGGCCGGGGTGAGGGTGAGGGGCCACGGAGCGCCGCGCGCGTCATTATCTGGCCCCAGCCCGACCCTCCGCAACCCCCGCCCGGCCTTTGGTTGCGCGCTGAGTCTGGAGTTTCACTCTGGGTCCTTTCTTGGGGGCCCCCGGGGAGGGGGTGCCTTCAGGCTGGGCCCGGGCCTGCGGGGCGCCCCGGGGTGGGGGGGCCCCCGGCCGGGCCTGGTGCGAGGGGGAGGGGCTCTCTTTGCGGGACAGGGACCGGCTCCGGGGGGAGGCGCTGGGATGGTGCGCGGAGGAGGCGGGGAGGCCGGGACTGCGCGGGGCTGGGGGCCTGGTGCCGGCTTGGGCTCGCCCTGGGCCCGGGCCACGGCCGGGGGGCTGTTTGGGACGGAGGTCAGCAGCAATGGCCGTCCCTGGGGGCTTCTGCAGCTGGACCCTGCGGGAGGTGCGGAGGGCAGAAGGCAAGAGACAAGAGGCGGGCAAAGAAACAAAAAGACATTTTCAGAATCTCCCTGGGCACTGAGCTCCAGAGTCCTGCATCCTCAGAGCTGGATGAAACTGAGGAGACCTTGGCACAGATGGATAAACTGAGGCATGGTGCCCCATCCTCCAGAACGGGACCTCTAAGGGCCACACACTCCCAGGCTGCTACCAAAAGAGCTTGTTCCAGGCTTTGTTTGATGTCTCTGTTTTATCTTTAAAATTCGCATGGATTTTACATTCTACTCTATTATATACCCATGTTTATATTAATATGAATAATGTTTTTTCCCAACTGTTCTGGCCTTTATCCTTTGGCCTCAAATGCCCCATGGCACGCCAGAGGCTGTGTGTGGACCCCACTGGCCCCCATCAACCTCTTCCCAAGCCTGGCCTCCTTGGAACCCCTCCAGACACACTCACTGCAGCCACTCCCTTGAGCCCAGTGAGAGGGCTGGGACCTGAGTGAGAAGAGAGACTTAGTTGGGGAGGTGGTGGACAGGGGGTGTGGCTGAGGGTCCTTCCTGAATTATCAATAGCCCTTGGCTCAGGGAAGCGTCTGCTGGTGGGGGCCTTCTGTAGTCACCCTCTGCCTGCCCTGGGACTAGCAGCAGTTTCTCACCTGCTGGTGATGGCTGTGTCAGATGCTGGGGCCGCGCCTTGGGGTCTGTCAGGGGGCTGCTGGGCTGCGGCAGGCGTGGGCATGCGGATGCTGATGGGACGGGGGATCCGGCTCCGGGTGGCAGCTGCCCGCCCGGCTTTCCTGGGCACCGCGGGCTCAGAGGCAGGCGTGTCCTCCTCAGAGCCTGTGCCTGAGAGCGTCTCAGAGGCACGGCGCTGCTCCTCACTGGAAGAGGATGAGGCCCCAGAGGCCAGGCGCAGCAGCAGGCGGCCCTGCCTCTTCTCCATCACCAGCCGCGCCAGGTCCTGCTGTGGTCGCGCCCTCTTGCCCCACCGCTCTTTGGCCGACAGTGAGCCTGAGGGCTCCGAGCCTGTGTCCTCCTCAGACAGCAGGACAGGGATTCGGCTCCTGGGGCGAGGGCCTGGCCTGGCATGGCGACTGGGGGAGACGGTGGCCAGTTTCTCGGGACCCGGCTCCAGCAGGGACGCCGGGGCTGGCCCATCGGCAAGGGCTGGGCCATTGGGCAGTGAGTCTGTGGTCACCTCCAAGGGGCTGCTCTCGGGGGGGGCGGACAGGACACAGCTCACCAGCCCTGATAGGGCAATGCCGTTCTCCAGGTACACGGAGGCCCCCTCCTCCGCAGCCCTTCCATCAGAGGGCACCTCCAGGCCCAGCTCCCCCCCAGCGCTGAGCTCCTCAGACCGGGAGGCTTGTCCACCAGAAGACATGACATTGAGGTGGGTTTTCTCTGCAATGTGCACAAAGGTCCTCTCGACTTTGGTGAAGGGCGAGGAGGTGACTGCCACTCCCCCTGCCCCTATGGTCACTGCCCCAGCCCCCGGCCCTGTCCCGGTCCCAGGGGGCTTGGGCTCAGACTTGAGGACAGAGGACAGGGTGCCTGGCTCAGACACGTCCAGCTGGCTGCCAGTGGGCTGGGGCCGTTCGTGCTGAGGAGTGAGGGCAGCCAGAGTGCCCAGGTCAGGGTCGGGGGCCAGGTCGGCAGTGACAGGCGACTTCTTCATGTCGCCAGGGGAGACGAGCACCAGCGTTTTGGAGCCCTCCTCAGGCTCCAGGTCCCCGTCAGCCATGGAGGCTCGGCCCCTGGACTCTTTCTGATCATCGGCCAGCAGCGTGGACGGGGCGCCCTCCTGGCTCCGGTCCGTGCTCCTCTCGCTGCCCTCACTGCTGGAGCCACTGTGTGGCCCCAGCACCTCCCCCAGGGCCACTGCCTCCTCCTCCTCCTCTTCTTCCTCCTCTTCTTCCTCATCTTCCTCCTCCTCCTCCTCTTCTTCTTCCTCTTCTTCCTCCTCCTCCTCCTCCTCCTCTTCCTCCTCCTCCTCCTCCTCTTCCTCCTTCCCATTCGTTTGAGGCTGAACAGGAGCCAGCGGGACCTGCGGGGTGGCAAGTAGCATGTGCGAGAAGTCCACCCTCCGGACCCTGTTGAGCAGCCGAGCCCGTTCACGGTAATCGGAGAGATCCTTCTTGTAGTCCTGGTAGGGCAGGCTCAGGGGCACAGCTCGCGGGAGACCATTCACCTCAAACGGGGGCGCCACGGAGAATACCTGCAAGGGGCACACACAGGGACCCACTGAGGTCACCCCCCCCCATCCTGGGCCGGAGAAGGCCTGACTGCACTCCCAGGCTAGGAGGCCCGTGAGACTGTGAGTTCCACTAGAGCACATGCTGGGGCTGTTTTGCTCATCGCTCTGTCCCCAGGGCTTAGAATGGTCCCTGGCACCTAGTAAGTGCTCAATAAATCTCTGATGAATAACTGTGTTCATGCTCCAGGTCCCCTGAGGTCCCAGGCCTTGATCCTGGTGGCTTTTCTGTCTACCAGTCTTCCCTTTACCCCGACTCTTCTGTATCCTATGTGTATCCTGAAACCCAGAGGCAACTGCAAGCCATCATAGCCACCATGTAGGAAACCAGGTCCAGAGAGAGGCAGCAAGTGTCTGGGTCAGCCCTTACTGCCTCCTCACAGGGCACAGTTCCTCTGCAGCCAGGGAGCTGGCCACCAGGGCCACCAGAACCTGTCAGACAAGGGCAAAGTTCAGGCTGTCCTCCACCCCTTGAAGTGAAGGCTGGGCCCCTGGAGCTCCAGCCCCCTTCCCACCTGCCTGTCAGCCAGGAATTTTCCAGTCCTCTGTAGGTATGTTTTGAGTCCACACTTCCTCCAAAAACTCACAGCCAGCCTATGAAAGGCAGTTTCTTTTCACTTGATTAAGTTTTACCCTTTGAAGCTTTGTGCAGAGTTCTTGGCAATGTGATGGCATGTCCTTGGTTTTCTAGATTCTTGCCACATCTGCCCTTAGCCCCCTTCCTTCCAGACTCAAAAGGCCTGACCATCTCACCAGGACCTCAGCTGCTGTGTCTTCTCTGGCTCTGCCCTTGTCAATCACACACATCCCCAGGCACCCACAATGCACCAGGCCCCATTAGGGCTGACATGGCTTTGTTCCTGGTGGGATGGTACTGATGGTATCCAGCACTTTGTTAGCCTTTTGAACACACAGGGCCTCTGTTTTCCTAAACACAACCCATGCAGACCAGAAGCCCTGGAGGGGCTCCAACACCTTCAGGTGCCATCCAGACTCTCAGGGAGTCCTGCCAGGCATTCCTCTTGAACATCTGTGTCTGCTGCCCTATGCCCCTGGGCACAGCCCTGTCCTGCCTCGTGGTTCCCCAGCCATCAGCCTTTTTCCATTCTGCATTGCCCATCCGTTCTTTTTACGGCTGCCCAAGTGATCTTCCTGAAACTTAAATCTGATCCCATTTCTGTCTGCTTCAAACCTGCAGAAACCTATGGTGGGTCCCACAGTCCTCAGGAGACAGTTTCAGTCTTTGGCTTGGCACATGAGCATCCCCACCCCCCCACTTGTCCCCACCCCACCGCATGATCTGACTCCTACCTTGTGCTCCAACCTCACTTTGAGCAGCACCCTCTGGTCCCCCACTTACGTTCCAGCAGTTCTCTAAATGCCTCATGCATCTCACATTTCTGGGTCTTTCCCTAGGCAGTTTCCTTTGCCCAGGGGGTCCTCTCACTCTCTCTATTGACATGACAAATTCCTATTCTTCCTCCAGGACCCAGCTAAAACAGCTCATTTCCCCAAAAGCTTCTTGTCCACCCACCAAGCCGACTTCATCACTCTACTTGTTTTCCCACATCCTTCCATTACAGAACCTTCCACCCTCTATTTCACAAGCACGTGTTTACATGGCTCTCTTTCTTGATAAACACTGAGCCTCTTAAGGGTTTTTCATTCATTCATTCAAGAAGTCCTTGAATGTCTATTGCCTTGGCCGCTGTGTTAGAAGCTGTGAATTTGTGGATCAGCAAGACAGATCTGGTCCTTGTTTTCATGGAGTGTGAAATCTTTAGATTAGGAAATTAAATGGGGATAATGCATCCTCCACAAAGGCTGTGACCATAAATGAGGTCATGTTAGCCATGAGGCTGACTTATAGCGGTTGACTGATAAATGTTAGCTCCCTCCCCACCCTGCCCCCCACCTCCTACCCCCACCCTGCTCACTCTGGTTTGAAGATCATTGATTCCTTCCTCAACCCCAGAAACTCCTGGATGCCACACCTGTGGGCGGGGGGTGGGGAAAGAAGGGGCTCTCCCAGCTGAGGTCTCTGTGCAGTCAGCCCAAAGGCTGGTGGAGGGGAAGGAATCCCCAAGGCCAAGATTTGCTCAAGGCTGTGATTTCTCCCATCCTTAACTGCCATAATCTTCCTCACAGTCAGACCATCAGTGAGGCCTTGATGGAGTGGGGAGGAGCGATGCAAGACAAAATAGCATCAGACACTGGACAGGACCCCAGCACACTCGGGGGTGTGTTCTGATTATGTTTTTATCCTGTCTGGCTCAGAGCTCACCCACCCAGCACTAGATACATCCTACCCAGCAGGGATGTCCTTCAGCCCCACCAAGCCGTTCTTTCTCAGCAGAACTTCTGCCTATGTTCCCTGTCCCGTCTCTGACACTTCGGACATCCCTGTTAGAACCACCTTTTCCCTTGCCATCCGGCCAGTTTTTGGATCTCTCAGGAAAAGCCCCATCCATAGGATAGCTCCTCTGCTCACAGTGCCCACATTAGATGATCATAGCTGGAACCCTCTCTCCTTTCATCTCAAAGCCCTCCCCTTCCATTACATGAGGGATGAGAGCTGGAAATCAGGCATCGCTGACAATATCAGACTGGGAAACTGAGGCTTGGAGAGAAGCATCAACATGCCCAAGTCACAAAGCACACCACCCAGGGTAGCCCAGAGCTCAGAATTCTTTCCACTGCCTCACCGGCCTCCCATCCTCCCTCGTGGAGAAACTCAGGACCTTCTGCCCTTTAGCAGAGCTGTGAACCTCAGAGTAGGGACAGGTTTGCCCTAAGGATCACTGCCAAGCCCACCCTGGCCTGGGCATGCTGGGTTTTCTATTTCAAAGCCCCTCCCCATCTGGCTCCATGTTGGGGAGGGCCAGGGCTGGGCTCAAGTTCCTCCTTCCTCAGAGAGCGGGAAGTCCTCCCACACCCTTTCTGGCCTCTCCTGGATGCCTGTGCCCAATGCCCATGTGATCCTGTGCTCATTCAGTCAGCCAACGGTCACTGGATAGCCCCTGTGTGATTGGCCCTATAGGCCTGAGGACACCATGGGAGGGGGACAGCAGTGACACTCTCCCAGTCTATCTCAGAGGGAAGAAACAGTGCTGGGTGTCACCAAGCGGAAGTCGGGGTCTGGGGAAGCTCACACCTTCCTGCTCCCTTCCCAGGGCAGTGGCCCTTTATGATTCCAGTCTGCTTATCGTGGTACTCCAGCATGCTTGGCACAACGTGACTTGGGGGTGCTTTTTAAAAAAACAGAGCCCTGAGTCCTACTCCCTAGATTCTGTAGGTCAGAGTTGAGGCCCGGAAACCTGTTTCAAAGCTCCCTGGTGAACCGATGGAGTTTGGCCAAAGGCAGATGTGGTGAGGGTGAATAGTGTGGGAGGAGGAGAGGCAGGCCTTTGGAGCTGAGACAGAGAGAATGAAAGCCTCAGCCCTGCCCCTGCCTCCGCTGAGCCCAGAGCAGCAGCATGTGGCCTCACCAGCTTCAGAACTCAGCCCAAGCCCGTGTTTACTCCAGTCAGCCGGAGAAGTGAACAGAGGTAGACGGACCAGACTCCCAACTGCCCCTGCCACCAACAAAACTGGGCTCTCCTCAGCCTTGACTTCTCTGCTACTGACGCTGGAGACAGGTTACTCCACATACCCCCATCCCCACACAGTGTGCATTGAGCAACTCTCCTGCCTGGACCCTAGCCAGTCCCAGACATTGTGCACTGCACATCAGCCCACAGTCCCAAGGTCAAAGAAGGGGGGCTGCCGATGGACAAGAGGAGTGTGAACTCTGACACCCCGCCCCTCCCTCACTGCAGGGCGGGGAGGGCTTTGTGCCTCTCACAGCAGTGCCCCATCTCCTCCCTCAGCAGCTGCGCAGCGCATACCTCCCATCTCCCCTCCTCCCCAGGGGACCCCCCCCCACCGCCAATTGCCATAATTTCCCAGACTGAAAACTGGAGATGAGAAGTCAACAGGGTAGCTTCCTCCGCCCACCTCTGCCTTTCCCAGATTCTTCATCTGTCTGTCCGGGTCTCTATTCTCAAACCACATCTGCCAAGCCAAGAGCCCTCCCTCTGCTCCTCCACGCCACAGCCAGGGCTGCCACCCACCCCGGGCACACTGGCCTGTGGCAGTCATCTGGGTGGAAGGGGTAAGATGACCTGGGAAGGCAGCTGCCTACCCTAGGTCTCTACAGATCCTCACATACTTGACCCCCAGATCTCAGTGTCCCCAACCCCTCCCTGGCTGCCCCAGGGCAAGGATCTGACAGCCTGGGGACATTCTAAATGCTCTGCGGGTCAAGAAATGCAGCTGTAACTTGCCCTTCTTCTATCCACACACTTGCTTTAGGCCCCGAGAAAAGCATCTTCCTCTTTTGGTGCTGTGGCTGCAGGCTTGCAGGGGTGGGGTGGGGGACAGAGAGAGGGTGAGCCCCTCTCCACTTTCACCCTCTCTCTGCAGTCTCCAAAGTCTCTGCGATCCTCTCCTTCCTTGTGTCCCACCCCTCTCCTTGTCCTAGTTCTCCCTCAACCCACATTCTATCCCTGCATTCCCTTGGCTCTGCACAATCCACTCTCTCACTGATCCCCCTCAACAGACCATTCTCCCCCAAGCCAGGGCTACTTCAGACCCCCCATTAAAGCAGGGGACGGGGGAAGGCTCCCGTGCCCTTCCCTCCCACAGGGCTCTCTGGCATTCTGGCTTCCCACCCCCAGCACACACTTGGCCTCAATTGTCTGATCCATAGAAAACTGATCACTACGCCCACCTTCCTACTCCGCACCCCGCCTCCAGCAAGTTGGCGATTTGGAGTCGGCCCCAAAGCCCAGAGTCCACCCCCAAAGCCCTCCTGCGGATGAAAGGAGACAGCCAGCCGCCTCCTGAGGGTTGCTCAAGTCCAACTAGGCTGAAACCTCCGGTCCCTTCCCGATCTAGCCCGTCTTAGCGGAGGTAAGAGGAGTGGGACTGGATCCATTGATCTGGAGTTTGCCCCCCACCCCATCCCTGAGTCAGCAGAAGACCAGACCCTGCCCTCTGCCCAGCCCGGCGACCCCAGAATTGGTTCTGCATCGAATGGTGGGTTGGGAAGGAGGAGGGTGAAAGAAAGCAGGCGCAGTGCAGGTTCCTGGAAGGCGTCTTTAATCAGGATTTGGTAGTACACAAGCTCTCCGGATTGTCTGCATTAACATACAGGGACTTTAAAAGGCACAAGATCCCTCGCACAGCGACGCCTGACGGCGGGGCGCCCCCCACCCCCGCCCGTGCGTGGCCGTGTGCGCGGGGGTGCGTGGCCGTGTCCCACCCCCCTCCCCGGCGGCGCCGCGCGTGTGCGTGTCAGTTTCAAGTGTTGGATTTGTACAGTACTCGCAGTCTAGGGGCAGGGTCTCAGTGCATGCTCTTCTACCCGGGCCCGGGACCCACCCCCGCCCCCCGACGCCGCTTTGTACACTGAGGACGCACCCCGGAGAGAGAGAGAGAGAAAGAAAAAAAAAAAGCGTCCCATCTTCCTGTGTGTGTGTGTGGTTTCGAGTTTTTCGCGCATGCTTATGCTGGCCGGGGTCGGGAAATAGTGCAAGCTTATAATACAGTATTATTGCAGTACAAAATGCGGGGGGGGGTGTGTGTGTGTGATGGGATGGGGAAGCCCAGGAATAAACAGGCTGGGATTCGGGACCTCCGGGAGGGAGGTCCTCTCACCAATCCCCTTCCTATCCCTCGCTCCCCTCCCCATCTCGATCAGGAAGTGTCTCCCAATAATGCGAGGGGGCTCCTTGGGTCCCTGGAGGGAAAGGGCTCAGGTGGGCCCCAGGGCTGAGCTTCCCCCATTCCACCAGTCTCACCTCTTAGGGGGCAGGGGCCAGCCCTCTCCTCGCTCAGTACTGTCAGACACATGGGCCCCGAACCCCGCCTCTTCACCCTCGGAAGCCCCTCCAAGTGTGGGGCAGGGGTCGACGGAGCAAGTGCAAAGGAAGCAGATGTTGGTCCCTGAGTTTTATTTTCGGGGGTGGGAAGAGAGAAGAGCTGGAAGTGGGGGCATGTTTGGGGACCCCCAGGGCCCTCAGTGGTGTAAGTGGGGTGGGGCAGGAGACACGGACGCAGGGGCTTGGGCCAAAAGGGGGTGTTGGGTGGCTCTGAGAGACCTAGGCTCAAAGCTTGGGTCCCCCTCAACTCTGGGCTCTTTGGCATCCAATTGCAAGGCCAGTTATTTAGCGGGGGGAGGGGGCAGCTCTGTAGGCGGTGAGGTAACTGGAATCAGGGGTGGGCGACAGGGGCTCTTCGAGCCCGGAGAATTGGCCAGCTTCCCCTCCCAGCCCTCGTCAGCATCCTGCCCTGAAGCCCTGAGGGGCGAGCTACCACTCCAGCCCCGCCCCGCCCCGGGCCAGGGACCCTGCGACCGAGAGCCTGCGGAGGGGAAGCTAACACAAGCACAGCGCGGCGCGGGGGCGGCGGGCGGCTGGGGGCGATAACCCGGGGGAGGACTTTAGCAGCAGGCAGCTCGGCGGGAGCGGGGCGCAGAGGCTGACACCCCCTCGGGCGCACACGTCGGGGCGCCCGGGAGGGCAGCTCTGGCGGCGTGAGGGGCGGGTCTCGAGCCCGGGGCTCGGAGGCCTGGCGGTACCCTGATCACGCCGCTTAGCAGCTAGTTAAAAAGACTGAACGTACATTCGTGGTGCGACGGCCGCGGGGGCGGGTCCAGGGGTCGCGGACAAAGGGGAATGTGGTAGATGGGGGTCCCGATACAGTGATAAACCTGTGAGAGGGGCCCGGAAACACGATCCTCGTGCTCTCCTGGGTGGGGGGCCGCTAGTTTGCTGTCCGGAGAGTGCATGAAGTGTGCCTGCAGCTATGGGTGTGTGTGTGTGTGTGTGTGTGTGTGTGTGTGTGTGTGTGAGGGGGGGGAGGGGTGGGCTGTTAGTCGTGGCAAGGTGAACCCCAAGCCCCCCCACCCTCAGAGCCTGTGCAGGTAGAAGGGAGGGTATGTGGTGGGACGCACGGCGGAACCAAGTGGAAGCGGAGGTCTAGGAAGGTTCCCATAGTCCTTTGGGCTTCATTGCCCCTCTTCCCCCACTGCTTCTTAACTACTCACTTGGGGGGCTGGGGCCATTCAAGCCCAGGGGCTCCCTAAGCTGGGAAGCCCACTGGGTGGTGTGAGAAACCATTTGGGATATTTGAGGGATGTGGTCCTCAGACTGGGAGCCTCTCCCTTAGGGAGAAGGATGCTTTAAAATTTTCAGAGGCTGACCCCACCAGTCCTAGGGGGCACCTCTGTCCCTAATGGGAATAATGCAAACTTTGGGGACGTGCCCCCCAACTTAAGAAGAGTGATTTGCCACACTCCTTGTTACCAAGGACTGCCCATGGGGGTGGGCTGATTCCTGCCCTATGGGCTGGAATCTCAGTGGAGTTTGGGGTGGTGTGGGGTGGTGTTCGGGCCCTCCTTAGAGGTCTATTCTTCCATCCTCAGGTACCAAATCAACCGAAGGACAGCAGGAGATACAGCATTATGCTCCCACAGCCAGGGGCCTCCATATCCTCCCTAAGCATGGTCCCCTCCCCTGGCCACCCAATATAGACACATTGCCACAGCTCTTTCTGCACACCCCAGTAGCCCAGGCCCCCGCAACCACTGCCTGGGCAGACAGCACCACCCCTCCCTAGAAAAGGAGATCTAAGCAGGGCAGAGGAGAGAAATAGCAAAGGAGGGTCCTGGGCCCCTCCACAGAGAGGAACCCTGGCTTTTCCTGGGATTGGAGGGGCCTGCCCCTCTTGGCTGGGGGAGCAAGGGTTAAGGTACCAGCATGGCTCAGAGTTTCCACTATTCCCCCATGTGCTGGGCAGGGCTATTCCCCTTTTCCCCACAACTGGAAACGCAAAGGAGATTGCTGGGTTCAGGATGCTAGCGGCAGGGGTGAGTGTTGAATGGTTATTGCTGTGACCCAAGCTGCCTTAAGTGGGTGGGGGGGTGTCTATTCATTACTGAGAATTTACTAGAGCATTTTTCACTGACTCAGGTTCCTGCCCCACAGAGAAAATACTGGTCCTCTGAGGAGGACCCCACTTGCCATGAACAAACCCACCGGCCCACACACACACTTAGGCACACACACCATGAGCTCACTGACATGGACACACAGCACCCAGCACACAGCCCCACTGGCCACGAACTGCCTTCTCTTAAGAAGCCCACCCAGTTTGAGTTCCTGTGGCAGAACACTGCCCCCATTTGAGTGCTACAGCCTTGGATAGATTTGGGGGGGTGAGTGAGTCCTCAGGCTCAGAGAGGTTCAAACTGAGTTCAGGGTCTCTGCCTGTAAACCGGTTTTGTTTAGCTCACACAGTGATTTTTCTTTAAAAAGTTGTTGCTTTTAAAAAATTAGATGCCACTAATTAAAAATTGTGAGATTTCACTTAAAAATTGGAAGATACTGGCAACAATTGGCTGAGCTGAGGACTGGTGGTGGTCCTTCTGTTTACCACAATCCCCACAAGTGCCCTCTCCCTGACACTGCTTGGCTCCTGTTGACATGTGAGTTGGTGACATATCACATCTCCATGGTCAGTGGTCACCAATGCCAGTACCTGCCCTGCCTGTGAGCCTGACCCCAAGGATTCCACCAATACCACTGAGGACAGGGTTTTGAGCACCTGCTTTCTCACCGAAACTCTTACTCCACCCATCTAATCCCCAGAGCTGCTATGGGATGCTTGGGGCCATGTGGGATTGAGAGGTTGGGGTCTCTGGAGAGACAGGGTCCAGCCATTTCAACCAACCCCAGTACTCTGGAGTGACCCCCACCTGGACTCTGGGATGGAGAAGGAAAGAGAGTCTGACTCATAGACAACTTCCTTCTTCCTAGATAGAGCGAGGAGGGGCCAACCAGAAAGGACAGTAAATAGTAAATAGACCAATACACAGACTAAAATGCTTTAAAACTCCCGTCAAACAAGACCTCAGTTATTCGGCATTGGTGGGGTTTTTAATATGCTTTTGTAAATTAGATATTCTGATTAATCCATTTAATGCAGATAATCCTGGGATCTACTTCCGAGGCTATTGTGAGGATTAAACAAGTTATTTTTGTAAAGTGCTTAGATCACTGCCTGGCACATAATAAGCTCTGTGTGCCAGTGACTGTTAAATAAAATAAATTAATTAATAATTGGAAGCCACCACTACATGCAGGGTGTGACTTTAAAGTATGAAAATATCGTTTTCCAATACAACAAAGAGTACTGCTTCTTTTCAAAGCCGACCTTGGGGAGGCTATGTGCTTTCCCCAAGCAGGGTATCATTTCTTGAAACACACTGACCTCTTCTTTGGGAAACCCAAAGGAGCCTGACAACACTGCAGGTCCCTACCCAGCCTGGGACCTAGAGACAGGCACCCCAACTCCAAACCACGCAGGGCTCGGCTGAGCTTCACATGAACTTGCTCCAACACACGTGGCTTCAAATGGCCTTAGATGTTCCAAAAGTCAGAACTACCCTCAAAAGGTAATCATTCCTAGATGGAGAGGGTGCTCTTGGCCCAGATATCCTCAAAAAGAAACAGATTTTGGAGAAAGAAGAGTGGTGGGTGCAGGCTTAGCTCACATGGATGAGCCATCTAGGAGAACAGTCTGGCTCAGGGCACTGCCCACCCACTACGGCATCCCTAGGCTGGGGCAGGGGCCCTGAGATAATCTCAATATTATCAAGATCACTTCCTGTTAGTTCAGAGCTTTATGGCTTATAAGACTGTATCTCCTCCACTACGGAGGACACGTAAAAGGATGTCCCCCAAAGGACAAAATGTTTTGAATCAAGATCTTACTTTAAAGGACACACCCTCTCCCACAGTTATCAGTTCTGGTGTGTGTGTGCGTGTGTGCGTGTGCATGTGTGTGTGTGTGTGTGTGTGTTTGAAAATTCAGCCACTTTGGGGTTGCTAAACAGGATTCCCCACCTCCAAAAGCTTTGGAAACAGAAATATGTGTCTAATGCTAAAACGAGGCTGAAGCTAGTGCCATCATCTCTGATATATCACAAGGCACTTTGGGATCTTAGAGTACCTCAGGGTGCTGGTCACTGAGTGGGAGCTGTGCTCAGGGTCGGGTAGTGGAGCCCTCTGGAAGGAAATGCCGGATAACAGAGTGCTTGGTTTCATCTAGTCCCAGATAACAGGGGCCCTGACCCCACTGCTGCTGACTTTTAGAGTGGCTGGTGGACAGACTCCTCTTCATTTCAGCCCCTGTCACTAGCTGGAGAGGATGGAAAGAGGGCCAGAGGGTAGCAGGGAGAGAAGGGGGCAGTGCCAGAAGACGGGGAGTAGGCCTACTGTCCATCCCACCCCCTCAGCTTTGTGCTTTGTGTTTTCCCTCTTTTCTTGAGGGTCAACCCTGACCCTCCTCTACCTTCTGCCACCGCAGGATGCAGAGCCACACAACACATCCCGGAGGGCAACAGAGGCTTGGACTTGGGGAGGTTCAAAAATGAGCAGTCAGGATGGGGGTGGGCCCGAGTCTGGCTTTCATTCCTAGATGGAGAGGGTGCTCTTGGCTCAGATATCCTCAAAACGAAACAGATTTTGGAGAAAGGAGAGTGGTGGGTGCAGGCTTAGCTCACATGGATGAGCCATCCACGAGAACAGTCTGGCTCAGGGCACTGCCCACCCACTACGGCATCCCTAGGCTGGGGCAGGGGCCCTGAGGCCTCTACCGCAACCAGAGACAGGAGTTGAAGGGAGATGAGCTGGGAGGGAAGCAGACATCAAGAGAGGAAGGAGGGAGAAAGAGGAGCCAGGATGATAGTAGGTACATAGGAAACTACAAAGGACTGCACAGACATGTTTCTGACTCCCTAACACACACGCACACTCATACACACCCACACACACAGGACTGCAGCACCGTGCAACTTCAGTGGACGCCATTCACATTAGGGTCTATGTAAATGGCAGCGCACAGCCTGAGCATCTATCCGTGACACCCCTGCCACATGCACAAATGCTCATACATAAGCACACTCGTACTCATAAGCGTACCTGCACGCGCACAGCACACACACACAGACGCAACCTTACTGCAGTCAACATTTTGCAAACCTTCAGGTCTCCTCCCCTCCTTCCCTCCCTATACAGGCACTGCCCTTCTTGGAGCCATCTTCACCACTGCCGCATTCCCCAGGGGAACAGAGGCGCTGGCTGACATGGGCAGGAACGAAGAAAGAGAACCTTGGGGGTCCCTGCAGTGACAGGTTGGGTGCTGAGAAACAGGCAGAAAGAGCATAAGCAATCTGGCATCCTGATGCCCCACCCATCTCCAGATCCCCATCTGATCAGCCTACCAGGTGCTCTGTTGCTCTGTCTTCACCACCGCCCCTGGGGGGCAAAAAGATTGGCTGAGCACCCACAGGAATGAGTCACCCTCTGAGAGGGGCAGTGGTGGGACTGCTGTGTCTGGAATTTGTCCTGAGCTCACAGGTCCTACCTCATCCTTTACAACCACCCTCTCTGCCACTGCTACTAGACGGGGTCCTTTCACCCCGAGGCTCCAGCTCGCTTTGAGAGGCAGATCCCAGGCCCCTGTTCATACTTGCTCAGCTCCTAAGGAGCTGGGCCAGGCAACCAATCCCACAAGTGGATGATGGCACATATGCCTTGGGGGAGGGACAGCCTACAGTGGATTGAGCTCCAGGCCTCCTGGGTTGAGATGTGGGAGGGCAAGGACTCTGTCCTCTGTGATAATGGCATGGGAAGGGCTCACTGGGTTACAGGGCTGCTTCCTCCCATACCACTGAGTGTAGAGGCACTTTCCCACCAAGCCCCAAATATGGCTGGCCAGGTCCCCGTCTCACACACAGGGCCACACACCTTGCCCCACGCGGATAGACAGACACACAGCACACCAGGAGGGACCCAGTCTCCTGGCACTCCCCTCAAGGGTGGACCAGGCCCAACTATGCCAAGAGATCACAGATTAAAAAGAATAAGCCCCATTCCAGACTGACTCTGACCCAGCATGCCTCTCCCTGACACCTTGGTTTCCACTGGACTCTGGACTCACTGGTGGCTCCAGCCCAGGGCCCCTGTCCTGTCCCAGAAGCTGCACCAACAGCCCCATCCCTCCCTGCACCATTTGGCTGGCGCCAAGCAAAGGGAGACGATGGGGGGTGAGGGGCGGGGCGTTACAGTACCTTGGGCCAACGTTATAGGGGGCTGTATTGCACGATGGGGAGGGACAGGGTGTATGAGTGTGTGATTATTGCGTCCTGGGAAGGAACCACGGTCTCTGCCTGCTCCCCACCCCCCCCACCTGCCCCCTCCAGGAGGGGGGGGGCCCAGCCTAGGTCTTGTGCGTGAAGCGGGCCCACACCTGCTGCAGCTGTGACCGCGAGATGCGGAGCACCGAGGGCACGAGTCTGTGGTTGCCGGCGGCCAGGGGCGCGTGGCGCCGGTGGGGCGCCCGCACGGGGCTGCTCTCCGCCGAGCGGCTGCGCTGAATGAGGGAACCGGAGGAGCCGCCGCCGCCAGGGTGAGGGTAATGCTCGGTCTCCAGCGTGGAGGAGGAGAAAACGGAGGACGCCAGTCGTCGCAGGGGGCTGTACCGCGGGAGGGAGTGCCCCGAGAGTCTGTCCTCCTCCAACTGAAAGAGACCAAGAGAGTGGAGGGAAAAGAGGCGTCAGGCACAGACTCGACAGCTCCGTCTCGGGGGGCCACCCCACCGCTGACAGCCCCTGCGGCACCGGCGTCCCGGGCAGGTCGGCAGGGTCCGGCAGGGTGCAGAGGGGTGCAGACTGTAGTACTTTCCTGCCTCACAATCTAGGCTCCGGCCTCCAATGCCCTTTCCCGGTCTCCTCCTCACACCATGGTCTCCTTGCAGAGACCTTGGTCACTCACTTTCTCCGGGATGCCTTCCTGGCTTAGCTCTACATAGCTCGGGGTTCCCTCTGGGCTGGGGAAATCCTGCCCCCCAGGAAGGCCGCTGTAAAATGTATTAGCGTCTGTGCACCATCTGTCTTCCCGGCTGGACTCCATGCCCTTCATGAGGTCTAGAGAACACCAGCTACATGCCCTCTGAGGTGGCACTCCTGCCCCCATGACAGGGGCAGTCAGGGTCTCAGTGACAACGTAGCAGAGGGTAGGACTCTGAGGTCCGACTACTTATGTTTGAATCCCAACTACACCACTTACTACCTGGGTGACCTCAAGCAAGTTACTTTGCTTCTACATGCCTCAGCTTCCTCATCTGTAAAATGGGGGTGACTACGGTTCCCACATCATAGGACCTTTATAAGGATCAGATGTTATAATATGCAAAGCCCTTAGAACAGTGCTGGCCATGGTGTAAATGCTGTGTCATGTGAACTGTTTTATTACCCTTTGAATCACTCTTGAGAATGAAAAAAGGGATAGAGGACTGGAGGGTGGAGGAGTCGATTGAAATCATTTCTCCAAGGTGGCTTTTTCCCTGTCCTCTGCAAGGTCGAGCCACATGGCAGGGTGTGGCCGCCTCACTTGGCCACCGTTGGGAAGAATCACGCCTGTGCCCTGCTGCCCTCGTGCCCTCAAAGGGAAAAGGGAAAGTGGGGCTCAGTGTCCCAGGCTTATGGGGATGGAAATGGTGACTTGGCTGTCATCAGATGTTTCCCATCCTGACCCCTAGCTCTTCCTGGGACTGAGGCCAGCTTACATATCTTTAGGCGGGGCCAGTGAGGACTGGCTGGGCCAGCTGCTAGAGGGCTGAGGAGGAGGGGGCCCCTGAGGCCACTGAATGGGGGTCCAGGGACCCGGCATGGAACCTCCAGCAGAAAGGTGAGGAGCCAGAATATTCTGTAGGATTGTCTTTGCCCTCACTCTGCTGTCCCTTCCAGCTTCTTTGTGGCCAAGTCTAGGATCCTTCTGAACTGGTCCTGTCTGCACTGAGGGTTAGGGGTCCAAGGCCCACCTGGGGATACTGAGGGCCAGAGGTACCCACAGTTGCCCACAGTCCCTCTAGCAGCACATGCGGGTGGCTCAAGTTCAGCATCTCAGCCAGAGTTTGGTCAGCTGCCAGAGGGATTTAATTCCAGCGTGCTCCTGCCCTTTCAGGCCAGGTACTTCTTGTGGCCACCTCCCTGTCCTCAGTGCCCCACTGAAGTGTCATGTCTCTGAGGCCACCCCAGCTTCCCAGGCAGGCTGGCTCCCTGTTCCTAGCAGAGGAAAGTTCTCTGTTATCTCCCTATGTCCCTTGACTGTAAACATCGTGTCTCCACCTTTGCATCCCCACCCCACCCCCTTGACTGTGAGCTCCGATTCATCTTTGTCCCCCAGCCCCTCGCACACGTGGCAGGGAAATGCTCTAGGGGCTGCCAAACAAATGTCCATGTACTCAGGGAATGTTGACCCCCTGGGTTATCAGCCAGAGACAACCGCGCAGGAGGGTAAACATCCCTCCCCCAAATCACACACTCTGTCTGCTGCTCTCTCCTCTGCCCTGGCTTTCCCGGTCACTTCTAATTTGCACCGTAAATTCCGGAGAGAAGAAAACGAGGTGTGTGTAAGAAAAAAATTAAAGTACCATGCTATGCACACCAAAGAACAATAGATGCTCTAAAACTGCCTGGTTCCACGTTATCCTCGTCCCTGCTCCCCACAGGGGTAGGTGACAGAGTTGCAGGTGCTCCCATCTTAGGAGCTGTTAGGAGGAAGTTCACACGTCAGACACCAAGCCGACGGAGCTGGGACTAGGAGGGGCTTCCTTGCAGAAAGGCGGCAGGGTGGGGTCCCTATAGAGACTTCCTGCCTGCCCTGAGCCACTTAATCTAGTTACATTACAGGATGGGGGGAGTTCCACAAACTGTGATTCCAGGGTGCAGCCAGCTTTGGATCCCCCACCCAGGCTGGGCTCAGGACCCTTTCCAGATCAAAAGAAGGAAAAAATGTGCCAGTCCATTCCTCCCTCTTCCCCTGCCCTTGGCGAAGGAAGGAGTCAGCTTCACCCTGCTGTACTGAAATACTCCAAGACATGTCCTGCCCCATGTGCTCACACCCAGACACACACAGAGACTGCACCACACACAATGACACGCCCACAGGCACACCTGCCTCCACAGTCCAGCCAGCAGGCGCACACACATGTGTGCATGCAACACACACACACACATACACCCCCCGCACACACAAAGGCTCTTTCTGATCCCGCACAAGTCATCTGTTCTCTCTGGCCTGTGTTTGCTCCTCTCTTAAACACACAGGCCTCAGACTGTGTGGCTCCGGGCACAGCCCTGGAGCCAGCTGCCTGGATTCAAATCTTGCTTCTACCACTTAGCAGCTGGTGACCCTGGGCTAAAGACTTAGCTACTCTGAGCCTCAGTTTCCTTACCTTGTAAGTGGGGATGTGGCCTCTGCACGGTATGTGAGGACACGCATGTAGAATATGGAATTTCGGGAGCAGTGCCAGCTACTACATCCTCATTAGAACTATCACTGTGATGATTACCCTGCCAGCTGTGACGTTCTAGCCTTCCCTGGATCTCCACACACTCACAGACCCACTACGCGCTCTACACAGACACTCTGACATGTGCACCCACATGTGTGTGTACACACACGGACACGCCCACACACCGCTGCACGCTCTTGGGTAAGCTGACACCGACATTCTATGGCACACACGCAGCCATAGAATGCTGTACACTGTGGGGAAACCAAGGCCCGCACGCACCTAACATCCCCTCCAGGCTCACACGACTCATCGCTCACTGAGACAGGCAATGCCCACCCGTGTCATGAGGAGGACCTGAGCCCAAGACTGACTGTACGACAGGCCTGAGTCTGCTCCCCCAAATCTCTCCTCACCCCTTGGCTGGAATTCCCCAGTGGGAGGCTGACTCCTAGGACAAGCGGGGTGCATCTGAAGGTGAGAAAAACCTCCCAGATAGCTCAGCACCCCAACTCTGAGACCCAGTTGGCCTACAGTCACCAGGAAGGGACTGGATGAGCCCAGGTCCAGAACTCGGCCTCCTGATTTTAATTCTGGGCTTTCTCTCCACCCCACACCACCACCCCCTGTCTCCTTTCCTCCACTCTGCACGTCCCAAGAGCACGACCTATGTGTGTCTGATCTCTGATGCCTCCGGTCCCCAGCACAGTAAGTAGGGAATGACTAGGTGATGAATGAATGCATGAGTGAATGAGAGGGGAGCAAGGGAGCCCAGACAGGTCTTGCTCCCTCTCCTGCTTCCCAGTGCTGGTTCTGGTGGGCACAGTGTCCAGGTCAGCAACACAGCCATGCTGCCCACATCCTGCCACAGCTGAGCCTCCAACTCAGGCTGGCTAGGACCTCCCTGGGTGGAAGCTCATGGTCCCCACTTTTTGAGCCCCCAATTTTCCAGTGTCCAGGGCAAGGTCAGGATGAACACTCCTCAGGATCTTGGGTCAGAGGTTGTCTCTTCTACACACTGGGATAGGGCGTAAAGACAGCCCTACTTGGAGCTGCCTTCTCCAGAGCACCTGCGATCTCCCGGCCAGACCTCCCGATTCTGAGCACACAGCAGAACTGGCCCCAGCCCTGCACCTGGCATCTCCCAGAGCCTTCTGCGTGCATGCCCCCGACGTGGGACAGTCCAGTGGAACGCGGCACAGCCCCTGAGCCCTCTAGCATCACCTCCTTGCTCTCCCCAGTCCTCTGAGGGAGCACAGACCCCATTCAACACCCAGGGTGAGTGCTGGAGCCATATTCCTGGATCAGAGGTCAGCCTCTACCCCACACAGAGAAGCCAGGCCAGGCCAGTGGCCTGCTGCCTATTCTGACACCCCATGTTTGCCAGAAGAAAATACCATGAGACGTGCTGCGGACCCTCCCCCTGGCATTTATGATTCAACCACCATCTGGCCCCTCCCTGCCAGTCCTGCCTTGTCCCCCAGTCCTCCCACACGAGAAGGTGCCATGGCAGTCTGACCGGGTCCACCCAGGGCCCCCAGCATGCCCGCCCCTGTGCCCAGTTTAGGGTCCCTGCTGCCCGGGCTCCTTTTCTCCCCATCACTGTCTGAGCGTCCTGGTCCTCAGGGCTCACCCCCCGCATGGAGCCTGCCCTGACCACAGGACATCCCCTGCCGCCCTCACCCTCTTTCAGCAGCTCCTTCGCTGACTTCCAGGAGCCCTCTCCCCAGGTGTTCCACGCTCTGACCCCTTCAGCTCACTCGTTTGCAAGGGCTCCCTTTCTTTTCACCTCCCCCCTCCCAGCTCTGCCTTCACCCTTGGCTCTCCCCACCCTCTCGGGTGTCCTCTTGGGTGACATCATCCGCTCCTGTGGACTACAAGACCCCCCAATCCATATCTCCTGCCGAGATCTCTCTCCTGAGCACTGATGCCTTCACAGTGGACATCCCACAGGTACCACGAGGTCATTGCATCCAAAGCTGAGGTGATACTCCTTTTAAAGCCACTCAGTGACGGCACCGCCACCCACCCAGAACACCGGGCGTCAGTGGAGAACCCCTCTGCTCCGTCACAGCTCCCTCAGTCCTCACCCAACACCTCTCGGCTGCATCCAACTTGCCCCGAATCCAAAGTCCCCACCCTGGTCCAAGCCACCAGGGCACTCTCCCACTGGCGCCTGCCATGTGGCCTTCCTGCTGAGAGTTTTGTGCCCCTTCAATCCATTTTCCACACAGCAGCCAGAGGGATCCTTCAAAAGTACCAATGTCATCATGCCGCACCCCTGTTTAAAAGCCTGCGGTGGCTCACCAAGCCTTCAGAATCCAGCCCCAACCCCAAGGCCCTCCCAGACAGGGCACCAGGACCCACCTCGCAGCCTCATGTGCTGCGAAGTGCAAGTAGAGCAGTGCTTTCTGATGGCCGCCTCTGGGCCTTTGCACACCCTGTCCCCTTGGCCTGGGAGGTCCTTCTCCTGCTATGTCACCTGGCTGACACCACCCAGAATGCAAGACTCAACTCAGACCCGGGAGGTACTTCCTCTGGGAAGCCTTGCTGCCCCCATAAGCTTGGTTTCAGACCCTTAAGCCTGTCTCCCTTCATCAGAGCTGCAACAGTTTGGTGCTAGTCGGCAGCCCCCAGGGAGCACACAGGAGCACTTCCGGCTACGTGCCAGGACTGCGGGCGTCGGGCGTGGGGAGTGGGGTGCAAGCCCAACCTTACCTGTCTCTGAGGGCCCGTGGGATCCGACTCTCTCCGTCGAGGGCGGGGTCCGGAGTGCAGGGGCGAGTGGGAAGGGCTGCCGGGAGTGGGGGGCTGTGATGTCTCTGACCGGCCATCGGCCTGGTTCAGCTGGGGTGGCAGGGGCTGAGCCGGCGTCAGCCGCAGGTCCTCCTCGGCCAGTGTGTGCATGCCGCGTCCCCGGGGCCGGACGGCGGGCTCCGGCCCTGGCCGCCGACGCTCCTCGCCCTCCTCGGGCAGCGGCCGCAGCTCCTCGGGCTCCTCGTCCGTGGTGCCCGACGTACTAGGCTCAGCCCCCGGGGGGAAGTCCTTCAGCTCTGTCTCCTTGTCAATGATGACCCACTCCTTGCTGTCGAAGTCCTCCTCCTCGGCCAGCGGCACCGAGCGGAAGGCATTGCTCAGGGCCTCCTGTTCCACGGAGGCTGACACGTCCATGCGGCCGCTAGCCTGCCGGTCGGCGTGGCCCGTGTCCACTGACAGCATCTGGGCCGGCTGCGAGGAACAGGCCTGGCGCGAGGGTGAGCCGGGCAGATCCATTCGTGACCTGCAAAGCCACCCAACGTGGGGCTCAGTGCCCAGCCTCTCTGGACCCCCAAGGACCCCAAGGAGGTGGCAAGGTGGAAGCTGATGCCTGAGACCCCCTGACCACTGCACTTCTCCCACCCTGGGCCAGGCTCAGCCACGTCCTGGGTTGCCACCCTCCAACCTCAGTCCCTGCAAAGATCTCATTCATTCATTTAGTCATTCATTCAACACACTTTTTTTTTTTTTTTTTTTTTTTGCAGTACGCGGGCCTCTCACTGTCGTGGCCTCTCCCGTTGTGAAGCACAGTCTCCGGATGCGCAGGCTCAGCGGCCATGGCTCACGGGCCCAGCTGCTCCGCGGCATGTGGGATATTCCCGGACCGGGCACGAACCCGCGTCCCATGCATCGGCAGGCGGACTCTCAACCACTGCACCACCAGGGAAGCCCCAACACACATTTTTGAATGCCTACTGTGTTCCAAGAATCTAAACAGGCAAAAAGTAAAATCTGGTTCCTGTGCCCAAGGAACACTGTCCTCCAAACCATGCCCAGGAAACTGGATCTTCTGATTTTCCTAAAGGCAATTTGATGTTTGCCCAGCTGGGGCTCCCACCCAACGCGGGCTCTCTCCCGCTACATCCAGGGCAAACACACCCACCTGGCCCTCGAGTTTGCTGATGGTTTTCTAGCCTCTTTTACCACCACCCTTCAAGCCTACCTGGCTGGTTTCACCACCTCCAGCAAACTCCAGTGACTCCCAGCCCAGGACAAAGTCCGCATGCCTTAGTTTGGCATTCAAGGCCCCTGACGGCCAGCCAAAGGCCCCATTTCCCCCTTCGCCTAGCCAGACCCATCTCAAATTCATTTGCTTTTCCACAAATTGCTCACACCTCTGTGCCTTTACGAATGCCACTCCCCACACACAGCCTGTCCTCCCACGCTTTGCTGTCCACCCCAGCTCGATGTCACCTCCTGCAGGGAGCTGTTCCCTCCGGCATTGATGGGGGTTAATTTGCCTTTCCAGCGCTGCCTGTGTCCCCTCTCGTCACAGAGAGGAGCATGTGTATGTTTACGAATCTGCCACCCCAGGAGACTGCGAGTTCTGCCAGGCAGGGGCTGGGTCCCTTCTGACCTTTGCTTCTGGGACCTGGATCTGGGACATCTCTTCCATCGTTATCTTAACCTGTGCTGTGAATCTCACGTTACTTGCAGAGGTTCTCAACTGGGGAGTACCAGCCCCAAGGTGAGGGTATTCCTGGTTGTGGGATGCTATACAAGGAAGAATTGTCCTCTCCCAGATGCCAGGGTGCCCCCCTGAGAACCACGGAGGCCTCAGTCACACTCAGGCTGTGGACAGGGGGCGGACTGCCATCCTCCCCCCTGCATCGAGCCTGTGAGGGGAAGGGTGAAAGATCAAAGCCTCCTGTGGGGCTTTCTCAACATCCTCGTACCCCAGCCTGTGTGGGACCTGCCAACTCCAACCTGCACACCATTTTCATCAACTTGTTCATATGGCTTAAAATAAAACCCCCGGAGGGAGGCCACCCAGGTCTTACATTCATACTCCCATGTAAGTGGCTAATGTCACTTCCTTTCCCAAGAGCATGGTTTGTTTAAATAGATGTGAAGGAGAAAGGAAGCCAGAGGAAGAGAGGGGCCGAAGATTGTGGGGGGAGCGGGAATTGACGAAAGCAGGGAGGTGGGACACCCTGATCTCACCAGCTTCATAGGTTCTCCTGCTCCCAAGTGCCCCAGAGCACCCCAAACGCTTTTGCCCTGCCTGAGATCCTGAACCTTCCAGAAAATCTCTCCTCAGCCCTCTCCTCTCCCCAGCATCCCTGAAACAAGGGTTCAGTCTGAACCAAACCAATGTGCTCTTCAGGACTGTCTTTGCTCAGGGCATTTCCCACCTCCCTTCTCCACTCGTATCCCTTCCAAACTGCCCCTCCTGACTCCTCCCTGTTTCCTGAACCCTCTGGGCGACCATGGATGAAAATGTGGTCTTCTGGCCCGGGTAGTTCAACCTGTGAGTGTGTGAATGTGTGTGTGAGTGTGTGTGTACGAGCATCGGAGTGTGTGTGGATGTGAGTGTGTGTGTGAGGGCTGTCGGCTCCCTCCGGACAGGGCCTGTGTCTCTTTGTCCTGGGGGAGCCACAGGGATTGGCACAGGGCTGCCCTGACTCGGGTGTCTCCACACCCCAGAGGGGCACTGTGCCCATCCCAGAGGGGGCGTGCAGGTCGGGGCAGAGTCCAGAGGGGGGTTTCTGGCTGAAGTGGCGCATGAGGAGGCAGGGACCTCCTACCCCAGGGCTGGGCCCCAGGAAGAGACCTCTTTCCTGGTGCAGAGAAGGCCTCAGCCTTGCTGTGAGGTAAAGCCCCACCCAGAGCCAAGGGAGGTGGGGTCATGTCTCCCACCCGAGGTTGTCCCACCCATCAGATCTAAGGTGAGGATGGGACCCTGGTCCCTAGCGGCCATCAGTCACCCAAGGTCGACCAGCCGCCCTCTCATCCCCTATCCTAAAGGCTCACCTTAACTCTAAACTCTCCAACACTGCCACCCACCAACCAGGTCCCTCCTTGACATTCAGATCCCTGAGGCCTGACCCCCAAAACTTGGTCTGTCTTCTCCTCAGGCACTCCCCGAACCCTTCTCCAGGCCCCTCCCCCAGAGCTGAAGGGGGAGGGGCCTGGAGAAGGCCCCAACTGCTCTGAGGCATCTGTGATTAGTCCCCAGGGAAAGAGGTTCTGGAAGCACGCCCACCTACATCTCAGCTCTCACCTCCTCCTACACCTTCCTCCAGCCCCACGCCCCTCCGAGGTCTGAGCCGGGCCCTCGGCATGCCCCACCCCCTCTCCAGGCTGGTCACTGACTCTAACTGAGTCTGACCCCAGACCCAAGTAGAACCCTCTTAACGCTTCCAAGGTCCCCCCACCTCTGCCTGGAATCTGAACTTTCCTCCAGACCAGCCGTGTGAAGGTGGAGGGGACCAGGGGCCCCTGATCATCCCCCTGGCTCCAGACCCACCTCCTCTCATGCAGTTCCACCCGCCCATCCGCCGTGGACAGCCTCTCCGACTCAGGGCTGTTGACCCTCCGGTAGTGCAGAGAACGGACTGGGGTTGTCGGTGAGTCTGGGGGGGCACGCACCGGGGATCCGGGGAGCCCCGCAACTCGGCTCTGCTCCTCCTCCACCACACAGGGGGTCTGCAGGGCAGGGGAGCTCCATGAGTGGGGCTGACAGGGCAGCTGTGGGCAGGTGGTTTTCTGGGGTGAAGGAGAGAGAGGGAGGTCCGAGCACTGGGATGCCGGTGATCCTGGGATGGGACCGGGCCAGGGAGGCAGGGCGAGCAGGCAGGCGGCTGGGGAGAGGGGCCCACGGGTGGGGAGCAAGGTGGGAGGGGGAAGGCCACCCGCGTCCCCCTCCGCAGCTGCAGTTACTTTGCCAATGTTGATCCGGAGTTTGTTCCGGTTGACATCTGTCTCCTCCCAGACTTCAGCCTCAGGACCCCCGGGGTGGGGGGCGAGGTGGGGGCTGGAGCCCGGCCCCTCGGGGGGCCGCCCCGGCAGGATCGGAGGTGCGTTCTCCTGGTCACTCAGGTGTTCGCCCTGCAGCACATCCTCAGTGTTTTCCCGGAGCAGGTCGCCGGGCACCGGCGTCACGTTGACCACCCTGTGGAGGCCAGGAGGAGGCCGTGGGCAAGGCTGGCAGGGGTGCCATCTCCTCTAGCACAGGCCCTGGAGACCACCCACCACCCATGAGAGTGGGCACAGGCAAGGTCTGGCAGGGTCGGGGCATCCGTAGGCCCATCTCCATCCCTGGCTTGCAAACCCTCTGGGACCAGACCACCGTCAGGTGGCTCAGGTGGTCAGAGGGCTGGAGGGCAATTACAGCACCACCTGGCTCCGTTTATTTAGGAGATCTCGATGCTCTCTGGCCCTGCCAGCTCCCCACTACATTTCGCTGGCTGGCTTCCTTGAGACTAGGAAATGGGTCTAAAGAAAGAATCACTTTGGAGTTCCTGGACCAATATCTTTACAGACCCGGCACCTCACGTGCTGGCAAGTCCTGTGGAGTCTCCGCAGTGTGTCCCCTGGCTCACCCCTAGGGCTGGGTGGGGAGCCCTTCTCACTCTGGCCCCTCCCTGGGCCACTCTATCTTTGTGCTTTTCAGTTAGATCTGAAATCGCTGACCCATCGATTACAAACAGCCCAGACTCAACTAAGAGTGCTTGGAGGGCAGGGCCTGCACATCTCTTCTCTGAGCCCCCACAGGGCCTGGTGCCAGGGCTCAAGACCTGTTCCCTGAATGGATGCGTGTGACCACCAAGAAACAGACAGACTGTGGCGCTGGGAGAATCTCACTCAGGGCTCCCTGCTCCCCAGTAAGGTCAAGAACTCCAAATAAGGATGCCCCCTCCATCTCCAGATTGAAGGGAGAGATGTGGCAGAGCTTCCTGGGATTCAAGAACCCTGCTTCTGAGCACCAAGAACAGGAGAGACAGCCAGGTGTGTCCAGGTAGGAAGAGGAGGAGAGGACTGGCTTCTCAGGTGACACCTCGGGGCAGGGGTCATCTGCCCCCCCGTCGCCCCTCCCAAGACTCACCCAAACATGGCTGCCGTCTGCCGGGTGTTCTGCTGGGGCGGGGTGGAGGTGCTCGTGGACAGGAGGGCGTCATTGCCCGCCTTCTCCCAGTCAAAGGCCTCGTTCTCCGCGATGCCCCGCTCCTTCATGCTGTTCTCAAACACTGACATGATCAACTGCAGGGATGGGGGTGGCGGGAGGACAGAGAGGTGACCCAGGGGCTAGCCAGGAGGAGGGGGCAGTTGCTGGGATTGCAGGGGGAAGAGAGGGGCCTTCCAGGACAGGGATGGGCCACAAGGGGGCATTGAAAGAAGGGCACATTGATTTTAAATGAAAACATGCACAAAGTATGCAAATCAGCATGCAAATTATCATCTTGACTTAAGCTCCACTGGCTGGACACAAGCCCTTGGAGATCTGTCCCCTGATTTCCAGCCCCAGCCTCCTCTGCCATCTCCACCATCTCAGCAGAAGCAGCAGCAGTAGTTTCCCAAACCCACCACCTGGGGTCATGCCTCTGCACAGGCTGCTTCCTCAGCCTGCAGTGCCTTTCCCACTGTCTTCTCCACTCTGAAGCCTTCCCTGAATACCCCGCCCACACGACTGGGCACAGAGCAGCGGTTTGAATTGTTCACAGGCCTATCTGCCACCTCTACATTTCTAGCAGCCAGCCCAGGGCCCAGCACCGGGTGTGCTCGAAGCTGTGTGGTCTGGGGGAACCCATGAGGCTGAGCTAGGCCTGGGGGGCTTGGCCTCCCACTGCCCGAGTAAGGGACCTCTGCCAACAACTGGGTCCCTGGGTTCAGGAGGTGGCGGCCCCACAGACCTTTCCACTTCTGACTTAGCTCCCTCCAGAGGGTTCTCTCTGCTAGCAGGACCCCCTTCACTGCGAGCCCACTGTGTGCCTGACGCTATCTGTGCTCCCTGCTGTGTGTAGCCGTGCCTCGCACATAGTGGATCCTGGGCAGAACGTTCTCTGATCAGTGGGTCCCATAGGGGTGTAGTGATGGCGCCTTGGAAAGAGCACTGGACTTGGAGTCAGATGTGCCTGAGCCCTGCCCTGCTCCTAACCAGGCTGTCAGGCCTCAGTTTCCTCATCTATGAGATGGGGATAATCATCCCACTTGGCCTCCTGCAGAGTTTCAGTGTAAAGTCCTTGAAAGCACTTGGCTTCATTAATTGTTAAGTGCTGGAATAATAACATAAAGAACACGCAATATCACCAAAGGCTTGTTTTAAAGCTTAAATGAGTTAATGCAGGAAAAGTACTGAGAACAGGGTGAGCTCTTGATAAATCTTAGCTGTGACTACTGTTTACAAGAGCACACAACAGTTTCTTTCGTGTGGTTGGAAGACCGGGGGAGGTGCTCAGGGCCAAGCCGGCAGGGGCGCAGGGCCTCAGCAGGATGGGTGGCGCTGGAGACAGTCACCCATAGAGAGGCGTCGGGGGTGCAGGAGCAGGCAGGCAGGCTCCCACCTGGTAATCGGGCTTGGTGAAATAGTCGAGGCTGGCGATGTGGTCCAGGAAAAGGTGGAACTCGGAGGGCATGTGCTTCAGTAGCATCCGGTGCTCGTACTTCTCCTTGATCATCCCCACCTGCTCCTGGAGACAAGAGGGCACTGGGAGATGCAGCCCCAGCTGCCCCACACGCCCTCCCTGCCCTCAGACCCAGCTGTACCGCCCTCACCTTGTCCTTGATCTTCCTCCAAGGCAGCTGACCCACTGCAAACTCCACAAGCATGTAGAAGAGGGACCACAGGTCATCGTGGCGGCCCATCTCCTGGGGGTGGGAGCAGGGAGGGGGTCACCCATGGCTCTCAGGTCCTTCCCTGGGAGTGGAGGCTGACCCTTCACTGAGGGACACCAGTCAGGGTGCCTATGGGCAGAGCTGGGGTCTCCCTGAAGCCACGGCTCCATTCCTGACCCGCCAACACACAGAATCCCACAGTCCAAAGCTCCGTGTGTGCTTTCTCATCCACAGAGATTTGTGGTGGGGACAGAGAGGAGGGAATCCCCAATACAAGGAAGAAGGTGACGTCAAGGGGAGACGCCCGCCGAGCCCTCTTCCAATCAGGGTCTCTGGAGGGGCATCTTCCAGCCCCTGCCCTGCACTCCTCTCCCCACCTCCCATCACAGCTGCCTGCCCTGCTCTCTTCCTCAGCAGCATATTCTGCCCCTGACCTCTGCCCTTACTGTCCCCACATCCCTCAGTCCCGCCCTGCCACTCACCCGGTTCTTGTGAGCATTGACCGAGGCATAGCGAACAGTCCCGCGAAACCCGGCCACATTCCGAGGCTGCAGAGGGGAGGACACCACCACGAACGTCACCCACTGCCCCTGACCTCGGCCACATCTCAACCCTGCTTACCAAGCCTAATTCTGCCTACTTTAGCCCTGACTGCCTCCTTCCCCATCACCCACCCCCCCACCGCACTCCCGAGTCGGCCTGGTCAGGAGCAACCTGACACACCAAGCCCAGTCCTAAACCCGTCTCCCGACCCTGCTCACTGCCCCTGCGTCTGCCCTTGACCAGGCAGACCACAGGGTGTGGAAGTGGCATCCACCCAGGCCAAGGGGGACAGGGGGACAGGGGGACAGGCCGAGTGTGGACCCAGCACTGGGTGACACTGAACACAAGGCCAGGCCTGTCTAGGCAGCTGCAGGGAAAACTGGTGAAGGGTCCCCAGATCAGGGGGTGGGGCGAGGATGCCAGGATTCCCGTGAGCGGCGGTACTCACGGGCCGAACGTCCCCCGTGGTGTTGGTGTACTGCCGGGCCAGCCCAAAATCCAACATGTAGCACTTTCTGTAGGTGGAGGGCAGCCTGCCCATGGCAAAGTTTGACTGGGGGAAGACAGTAGCTGTGAATTTTGGGGCTCCAGGCCCACCTCAGGGGACACCAAGAAACAGCTCTGGTGAGGGGCCTTCCACCCCACATACACTCACGTGAGAGTAAAACATCAGTATGTACAGCAGGTCACAGACCTTATCTGAGGGGCAGGTGTGATTATGCTCATTTTAGATAGGAGGAAACTGAGGGCAAACTGCAGGCTTCTCCAAGATCACACAGCAAGAGGTGACCCAGCCAAGGTCACCTGGCTCCAAATCCTTGGAACTCCCAGCAGGGCTGTGTGGCTTAGTGTAACTGTCCTGCTCTGAGGCATCAGGAGACCAGCATTGTTCTTGCTGTGTGACCTTGGGCCATTCAACCAACCTTTCTGGGCCTCAGTTTTCACCACTTTAAATTGGGTCCAAGCACCAAGATCCAAGATGTTACAAAATCAGCTACTTGGAATCTCTTACCAAGCCCCAGCCCCTCGTCACCCTTCCTTCTTCAATCCTTCCATCCTTCCCCAACCCCTTCACCTTTCCAGGTTCAAGGACTATTCAGGTCAGGGGTGAGAAAAAGGAAGAGAAGAGAAAAGAGAGGAGGACATCGGCACGCCCAAGGGGCAGGCAGGGGTGCTCCTCAGAGGCAGGGGAGAGGAAGAGTTGGAACTTGGGATGGAGAGCAGGAGGAGGGGACAGGTAGAAGAGGCTGTCCCCACCCAACCACTGCTCTGGAGAAGAAACCAGGGGACCTAGGGAAGGAGAGGAGGTGGGGTATGTGCTTCAGAGGAGGGGGCAGCCCTCACCGGCTTGATGTCGCGGTGCAGGAAGCCCACGGAGTGGATGGCCTCGATGGACTCCAGGATCTGCTTGCCCAGCCGCAGAGTGGTGCTCAGCGTGAAGGTGCCTCGAGGCTGGCTGCGTCGCAGGTCAGCCAGGTTCCGGCCCTGGGGTGGGGGTGGGGGTGGGGACAGGCCCAGCTCAGCTGCCATCCGACCACCACCGCCATGACACTCTTCCCAGCCTCGCCCCAAAGGCTTGCGCCCACTCCCCATTCCTCCCAGGGCCACAGTCTCCGTCCCGCCCCAGGAGTCGCTCCCGGGGTCGGGTGAAGGGAGGACGGGCCGCGGGGACTCACCTGGAGCTGCATTACTACGTAGTTAAACTTCTCGTTGCGGCCACAGCCGATGAACCTGCACACGTGGTCTTTCCCTGAGGGATACAGACAGGGGTCTCTCAACTCCTACTCCTTCTTCCTCACTCCCAGCCCTAAGGTGGGCTTCCCGTGCACTCTTGATTCCTGGTTCCCCCAGCCCTGGCCCCGTGGCCACTTCTCCCACCTCCCCCTGCCCTTAGGCCCGTCATCACTCTTGGACTCTGTTCCCACATCCCCTCGCCCATCACCTCTCAGCCCCTGGCTCCATCACCTCTTCCCTCCCATCTTGCCCTGGACCCGCACCTTGCAGCTTTTTGAGCACAGCCACCTCCATCTTGAGGACCTGCTTGGGCTGCTGGGCCGACTCCACCTTCAGGGCCACGTTCTCCCTGGTCAGCAGGTCCATGGCCTCGTAGATCTCACCAAAGCCCCCGCCCCCGATCTTTTTGAGCTACAGAGATGGGTGAAAGGGGAATAGGGGACACAGGGATCAGGCTGAACAGCTCCTCACCCCACTCATTACTGGGTCACATCCTTCACTGATGGGGACAGGGGCTGTCCTTGAAGGGGAGGACCCCGTGGCTCCCTTCTTCACCCCACCCACCCGTGCTCCCACCTCCTCTCCTAGTGCTGGAGACAGAGAGCTCAGTCCATGGGTGTACAACTATTCACAGACACAGACACACACACACACACACACACACACACACACACGCATGGGGCTAGATGTCAGAGTGGACAGTGGGAAAGTTATGAGACCTGAGACTCCACAGAGACAAGGAGACAAGCCGATGCAGGATTCTGAAGAGATAATGGGCCATCGTGAGCCTTTTAAGGACAATAAATATCACGCTCCCCCCATCCCCCACCTAGACTGAGCAGCCTCCATCCAGAAGCGAAACTAATTTCCAGAACCTTGCAGCTTCAGGTGGGTCCCTCCCCCAGGGAGGCCAGCCCTTCCCGGGGTTGGCAGTCTCCTGAAAGATGACACCAGGGGCAGAGAGCATTTAGAGGGAAGTGTTCGGGGGAGGGGACTCAGCAAAGGGTGTCCTCTGCCCAGGCCCCCTGCTGAAGCTCACATCACTCCCGAGGCCCAGGTTAGATGCCCAAAACCAGGGTGAGCCTCCTGTCCAGGGGAACATGGTGGGGATGGAGGTTTGAAGAGGCTCTGTGTGTTCCCAGGGAGCATTGCAGTGGAGCTCTGATGTTCTGGGCAGGCAGTGAGAAAAGGCAGAGGGGAGAACTGTGACAGAGGACGAATTGGCCAGGGGAGATGAGCAAAGCTGAGTTATGGGGTGGGATTAAGTCAGGGGCCCAGGGGTCTTGGAGAGTGAGGGTGCTGCTGGCAATGATGGGGGGACAGGGGAGAAGGTGCTGAGTTCTAAGTTGGGACTCATTTGGCTTAAGAAAGATGTACACCTCTTTCCGCCATCTTTCCGTGTCGTCATAATGGTGCGCACAAAGGTCCCGGCTGATGCTCTCAACAGCATCAACAAAAGTGAGGCAAATGCCAGGTTCTTATTAGGCTGCGCTCCAAAGTCACCGTCCAGTTTCTAACTGGGATGCTGAAGCACGGTGACACTGGCGAGTTTGAAATCGCTGATGCTCACAGAGCTGGGAAAATTATTGTGAACCTCACAGGCAGGCTAAACAAGTGCAGAGTGATCAGCCCCGGATTTGATGTGCGGCTCAAAGAGCTAGAAAAATGGCAGAATAACCTGCTTCCGTCCCGTCAGTGTGGTTTCATTGTACTGATAACCTCAGCTGGCATCATGAACCGTGAGGAAGCAAGATGAAAAAACACAGGAGGGAAAATCCCGGGATTCTTTTTCTAGGGATGTAACACGTCTGTGCAAAGAAAATGCCTCGACAGAAAAAAAAAAAAAAGCTAAACAGTTCAATTCTCCCCTCCCCAGGGAGCCCCCCACCCATGGGTGGCCTGACCTCTTCCAGAGTCCTCACTTGTGTCCTGTTGGCTTGTAACGTACCAGCCGCAGCTGGGCTTGCTCATGATTGGATGGAGGCTGCTCTGAGCATCTGTAAACTCCTGACTCTAAGCCTCCTGCATCTGAGCCCGCCCCTTGGCATTTATTCAGCACGCGGATGCCCAATAAATGTTTAATGGTGGTTGAAACATGGGAATGGTGAGAGATAGGGGGCAGGGCAGAGCTGAGGACTGCGAGTTCCCAGCAGGTTACAGTTGTAAACACTAGAAAAAGAGAGAAGGATGAAGGGAAGATTTGGAAGACAAGTGGAAGGCTGGTTGGGTTCTTGTGCCCAGGAAAGAGGAGGGAGGAAGAACAGTGAGAAACCGGGGTCCCTCTCTACTTGAGATGAAAGTTAAGGTCAGACTTCCAGCAGAATTTCAGAACAGGAGGAGACAGATGCAGACTCAAGGGAAGCAATGGCATGTCTTGCTCTGGGAACGTGAAACTCAGGGGAGATTCTAGTATCTTCTAGACTCCTTTACTGTTTTCTTTGTGGGAACGTGGAGGAAACACCTCGTTTTCTGTGCTCCAGACTCACAGACATCATCTCAGCTCATCCCCAGAGGCTCCCAGCAACACAGGTATGGAAGGTCACAGGAGTTGTCATTTTGCACAAAAGGAAAACTTAGGCACAGAGAGTTAAGTACCTTGCCCCAGTTCACACTGCTAGTAAGTTGCAAAGCCGGGTTTCACTTAAACCCAGGGAATCTGATGCAGAACCCACAGTCTTAACTGAAATAATAGGAACCATTGACTATACTGTGATTAACAGTGTGAGTGCTGAGATTCAAGGCCAGATCTGCCAGGCTCCAAAATCCTTGCTGGAGATGGTAAGGAGGGCTCGGGGCACCCAAGACATTTCTGACACCTACTGTCCAATTTCCCAGGATGCCAAAGGGTATTTCTCTACCACCTCCACTTCCAAACAGAGTCTATTTCTCTTTCCTTAGTTCCTTCCTCACCCCCCACCCACCCTTTACAGAACCTCTGGGGGCAGGGGAGTACTGCAGGCACCCTAATAATACTTTTAGGAGGCCATGAAAATGTTTTCATTTCTTTTACAATCAGAAGGGGGAAATGAACTTTTAGGTCAAAATAATTTTATTATATAGTATTAATTTATTCCTCATTATAGCAATGCAGTCATACAATTGCAATCTTTAGTACTTTATTATGTTGGAAGGGGCCGGTAAGGGCAAAAGTGCCCAAGGCCCACGAAAGTCACAAAACAGCTTTGCCCACAGCCCAGTGACAGGAATGTTCTCTCAACCTCCCTGCACCAGACCCTATTCCTCCCCTCCTAAATTTTTTCCGGACCCTCTCCCCTGCCGAAGGACCTCAAGAAACATGACACAATAGGACTAGCATTCACTTAGGAAAAAGGAAACCAGGTTTCTTGGCCCAGCTCTGGGTGAACTGGGGTGAGTTTCTGCTTTTCCCCTTCTGTAAAATGAGAGTTGGACTATAGAATATATGTCACAACTCTCCCTCCGTTCTCTGATCCTGATTCTCAGATGGGCTAATTCTTAGGAAGCAACATAGTTCAGTGACTGTTGCCCCAGCAGTCAGACAAACCTGGTTCCACCGACTAGTCACGGGAACTTGGCAAGTTAGCTAATCCCTGTGCCTCAGTTTCCACAACTGTGAAACGGGGATAATAACAGTATCTACTCCATAGGTTGTTGAGATAATGCATGTAAGGCATTTTGCATAGCGCCCGGCCACAGTAAGTACTCAAAATAAATGCTAAGTTTTTATTGCTATTATACTTTGACGTTCTGATTCTAAGGGGCACCCCTCAAGAAGAAAAAAATGCTATTATTTTTAAATACTCCACCAAATGCCATGGACCCTCATTTTCTCTTGGCACAGCCCATTTGGGCAGTTTTCTTGGTTCCTGAGCTATGCCTCACTCTCTGTCTGTCCCTCGTGGAGACTGGCTGAGGGGAGGCATCTGGCACCCCACCCTCTCTATTTCTCCAGGGTCCAGGGAGGGAGGGGAAAGCGAGGTCACCTGGCAAAGACTGAGGGCTTGCCCCTTTCCCCTCCACCCCTGCCACTTCTCTCCCCACTCATCTCCCACCCCCTCCCTCAAAAAGCACAGGAAATTTCTAACCCAATTTCACTATGTGCGTGAATACCCTCTTTTTCTCACCTCTTCAATGCAAAAGTCCTCCTGCCTCCAATCTGCCAGAAACTATGCCCTGAGCAGGACCCGGAGGGGGTGAGGGTGGCGTCTTGGAGGAACACGCCTCACTTTGCCAGACCCTCATGCCTTTGATTACTGCCCTGGCTCCTCCTCTCCCAGTTTCTGTCCCATTCCTCTCCCCCTCAGGAAGTCCCCCTCTGGGACATAGACAGCCCTTTCCCTCAGCTCTCGGGCTCCTCCAGCTCCATCCCTCACCTCCTCCAGTCCCAGAGACATCTCTGACAACGTTGCCACATTTGCCCCTCTCCCTGGCCACTAGGAGACCTGCCCACTGGGTAGTTGTTGCCATGGAGACCTGCCCGCAGCCAGGCCCCACTCTCCTCTCAACCCCGCACCTCTGGTGAGCCGAGCACCCACCCTATGCAGACCCACAAGCTCACATAGTCACCCCAAATTCTGCCCCACATCATCCTGCCCCCATAAAAACAGGACATCAGAGTGCCCTCAAGCATCGGAAAGAAAAGGGGGGCGGTGGGACAGGGATTGATTTTTCATAGGTTCCGCTCAACATACACTACACTGCCTTTGCCTCGACCCTCATGTGTCGCCCTCCCATCCGAGAGGCAAAGCCCTGAAGAGGCTCGGACTACAACTCCCAGCAGACCGAGCAGCCCGAAGTCCTGGGCTGGAGGAGCAAGGCACGCTGGGAGATGGAGTCTCGGCATGTTGCACCTGCCGCAGGAAGCAGTGAAGGGAGGAGGGTGGATAGAGAAGATGGAGTGCGGATGCGGTGGGAGCCGCCTTCAGGTCCTCTCTCCCCGAACCCAAGCTTTTCTGTCCTCTGCGGAAGAGGAGGGGCTCACTCATTGCCCTTCTCCAAGGTCCAGCAGAGAAACGGCCCCCTCCCCCACCCCCGCCCTCCTCCCCTCAATGAGCTCTGCAGCTCCTGCTCTGACATCCAACCAGGAGTTGTTGCAGGCTGGGCCCGACCAACTTGACCTAGCGGGGAAAGGGGTGAGAGACGGCGGGGCTGGAGAGAGGGCACTGGGAGAAAGCGATTGTCCACAAGTGTAGGCAAAATAATGACCTGCAAGCCATATGCAAATGAGCTTAGAGGCACCTCCCTCTTAGGGTAGGGGCGCCAAGGGCACCTGTTTTAACAGGTCTCCAGATCCTCTCCTCCCATCCTCCCCCACCCGTCCCTCTGCCCTGCTGGGTCACTCACTCACCACCTTCCAGCGATCCTTGACCACGTAGTTGGCCGGCAGGATGTCGGCCTGCTCCCCTCCCCCACTCATGTTGGTTTCGTCCTTAAGAGCGGCCGCTAGGCACTGCATCCGCCAGCCGGAGGGAGGGGTGTCCGCAGGGCCTGCCCTGAGGGGGCCATCTACCTGGGGGAGTGGGGAGGGACTGTGAGGGGGGCAGGCTAGGACCCGGGACCCACTTGCAGATATGGAGGAGGGGAGTTCCATTCTCCTGGCAGGCATCTTTCCCTGGCCCACTGGGTGGATGCTCCAGGGGTCAATGGGGGAAACATTGTGTAAAAATCAAGTGGAGGTCAGAGGAGAAGACAGAAATGCCATTCACAGGAAGGGAGATACAAACTACAAACTGGAGATGTGAAAACCAGCAACGGGCACACACATGTAATGGAAAAAGGAGAGGAAAATGATTTGTGAACAGGCTGTGGGGAAAGGGTTTCCCAAAGAGACATGCTAACTAATGTGGGGAAGACTTGCTGACCGAGGGGCGCACCAGACTGGAATCAGTGCCTAGGCCGGGGAGACCTGAGCCAAGAAGGACCAGTCTGGGGATTCGATCTGTGGCCCCCACACCCGCACATTTCCCGTGCCACACCGTTCCCAAGGAACTGTGTATCTGAGGCTTATTGAAAGGGGAGACCTGCTGAACCAAAGGGTGACCCAGGGAAGACACACACCAGAGTGACAGAGACCTCCAATCAACCATGGGAGATGTGATTATCTGAAAAGGAGGAGCTACCCAACAGCCCCTTGAGGACGGTGCTGAGTTAGGAGGCTGCCACCGTGCTCAGAGCTGAGCCCAAACCACTGACACGGCCATGGGGGTGAGAAGCAAGGACGTGAGTGATGGGGTGAACATAAGGCGATGGATTCAAGACATGGATTTTAGAGGTATGGCAGCCCTGTGGCCACTCAGAGGGAGAGAGGCAGGCTGAACTGGGGGGAGGTGAGGACAGCGGGGAAGTGGAAGCGACCTAAGAGAAGGCAGATGTGCCAGGGGGCAGTGGGTCTGGATGGCCAGTGGATGAGAGAGCCTCTGCCCACACTTTTCTGTGTCTGCTAAGGAAGAAACACAGCTCTTGTCGCATTCGGATAGGTAGAAGTTGGATATCAGGGGGAGTGTCCCAAGTGTGAGGGCTGGGAAAGCCAGCCAGGGTTACCCAGGGGAATGTCAGTGTGCGCATGTGTGTGTCTGTGTGTGTACCCTCTGTGTGCGTGTGTATATGTCTTTGTGTGTCTTTTTGTGTGTGTCTATCTATGTGTCTGTGTCTTTGTGTCTGTACATCTGTGTCCACGTGTGCTTATGTGTGGTTTTGTGTCTGTTGGTGTGTGATGTACCCGTGTGTGGGCAGGGTTGAGATCTCTTTGAGATCTCTGCCACCCCGGTACAGGAATGGATCTTTTCCTCTCTCCCTTCCCCCTACACTTTTTATAAGTACACGGCTCTGGCCTCCCAGTGACCCAGGACAGTCACAGATAGAAGGAAGCTCCTCAGGCTGGATATGGTGGGGGAGGTGGAGAGGAGGAAAGTGCCTAAGATACCAGTGGATGGGGCGGGAACTCCATGAGCCTGTCTTTACTTGGGATGGACTCATTCCCCAGGGCTCCTGTGTCTGACCATCCAGGTACAGGGGCAGCGTGGGATAGCGAAGGCGTGGAAACAGCCTTCCACAGGTCATGGTGTGCTGTGAGGGATCTTCAGGGAGAGGGACACTGTCACTCTTGCTCTGCCAAATGACTCAGCTGACTGTTTCCTCCAATCCACACAACTTCAGAGTATCAGGACTATGAGGATATTAAATAGGCCTCTGCCTTCCTTCTGCCAAGTGGCAAATGGGGCATCAGGAATTCAGAGGGCAGTGAGAGCAATGGCAGGATGAAGGGAGAGGGAGGGATGGGGGATTCTGAAATAAAGGTGGAGAGACAAGTTGAGGACAAGATTGAAGAAGCAATTGAACCAGTAGGGAGGGAGCCTTAAGGAGTTAAACAGGGTGACCTCTGGTGGGCCTTCCAGTCCTGTGATGGTGGATTCTATAGATTGATGAGGAAGATGTGAGTCCTGCCCCCATTCTATAGATGGGCAAGCATAGAGGAACAGGTGAGGTGGGAAAAGGGGGAGTGGAGGCAAGAGGATAAATGAGGGTTCCCTGCCTCTCCCTGCCCACCATCCTTCCCACTCTCTGCCTCAGAGGACTGCACTCAGCCCAGGCTAGGGTTGGATGACACAGACACAAGGAACCTGACTGCCCCATGACCGCCCCCTCAGGTCCCTTTAGTGTGTGGAGGGATGGGTGTGTGGAGAGAGAGGGCTTGTGGAGGAGGTTTTATATCTGTCAGCAAGTGTGTATGTATGAGAGTGTGGGACCAATGATGTGTGTGTGTGCGTGCAGGTGTGTATGTTGGGGGTGTATATCTAATCTAGGTGGTTGCGAGCTCATCATGGCATGTGCATATAAGTGTTGGTGCGCACCTATGCAAGGTGTAAGCCAGGTGTGTGTGTGAATCTGGGAGCCCAGGTAAGGAGAGGTGAGGGGTAATGGGAACAGGTGAAGAGAGGTGTGGAAGGGGGCACAGGGAATGCAAGGGACAAGGGTGATAGGATCAGAGGAGGGGGTTGCATAAGACAGAGACAGGTGAGGGATAATCATGACAGGTGAAGAGGGGACAAGACCATGAAAGGGGCTTCTGGGCACAGTTGAAGGGACGAGGAAGTAGGCAAGGAGGCTGGTGGGAGGACAAGGGAGAGAGGTTATGGAGAGAGCAGGGAACGACTGTCAGGGATGCCAGGAGAGTGAAGCCATAGGGACGGGGACAGAGGTGAGAAGCGAGGAGCAAAACCCCTGGAGGACAGGCTGGAGAGGGTGGGTGTGCTGGGGGCAGGGCGCCGATCCAGGCCTCGGGATGCGGCCCAGGCTGTGTAGGCCAGCGTCCCACCTCGGGCGGAGACGGAGACGGCACAGGGAGGGGGAACTGGAGAAGGCTGCGCTGGGAGGTGAGCCAGGCCAGAGTCCCGATGGGTTCACAGAAGGAGACCCCTCCCCGACCCCCGCCCGGCCGGCCGGCCCCGCCCCGCCTCGCCTCGGCTCGCCTCGCCTCACCTGCTCTGAGCCCGCTGCGGCTGCGGCTGCGGCTGCGGCGGCGGAGGCAGCGGCTCCAGGCGGCGCATCCCCCGGGGACGGGGCGGAGAGGGGGCGGGGGCGGGGGCGACTCAGTGCGGTGCTGGGAGGCCCGCTCCCTCCGGCGGCGGTGGCGGCGGCCTCCCGACCGGGACCATCCCGGCCCGGCCCGGCCCGGATCCTTCTCGGGCGACGGCGACGGCGGCGGCAGCGGCAGAGCGGGGAGCTGCCCACAATGCACTGCGCCGCCAGCATCAGCACCAGCCCTGACATCACCTCCTCACCGCCCCGGCTCTTACATCACCGCCCTTGCTCTGACATCACAGTCTACTCTGCTCCTTTCTCCACTCCTGCGGCCCTAGGACTCTCTCTCGTATGGACCTGTTTCTGATCATAGATTCTCTTCACTGGTCTCTGCCATTCGCTTGACCCCCATCCCCCAGCAGGGCCCTGTCACTCTTTACCTGTCCCCACAGTCCTCACCTGTCTCCATCCTGCTTTATCTTCTCCACTCCCAGCGTGTCTCTATCACGCCTCACCTGTTCCCATCAGCCTCAACTGATTTTCCCACATAATCTTCCATACGTTCGTGTTACTTTCCTCTAAACTCATTTCCCCTCACCTGTACCCATCCTCTCATAAGCCCCCCCCATTTCTTCTAACACCATCCCTCACCTGTAACTCTCACCTCGCCGTATATATATATACACCTTACCTCCTGGCTCAGCCTGGCCCTTTCTTTCTTTGGTCCTTTCTCCCATCTGTTGACAAACTCTCGTTTCTCTTAGCAAATTAGATGCACACTCTTTACTGTGACATGAAACATTCTTCCCAATATGGGCCCAGAGAGGCTATTATTACCCTTCTGACAGATTGGATTACTCAACATTCCTGAGCATACTTTTGCAATTTGTCTCTCTCAGGTCCCTTCCTTCCATCCTTCTTGTCTTCAACAAATGCACACTGAGTAACTTCAACAACAACCACAACGACAACAACAATAATAATAGCAGTAACGATTTACTCCTGCCAGACACTGTTCTGACCTTTCACATATTAACTCATTTAACCCTCATAACAGCCCTTTGAGGTAGCGTATTAGTGTTATACCCATTGTATAGATGAGGAAACTAAGATGCAGAGAGGTTGAATAATTTGCCTTAAGTTACGTACACAGCTAACAAGTGGCAGAGCTGGGATTCAAACCCTGGCCCCAGGGTGCATACTTCTAACCTCTATGCTGGCAAGAAGGATCATTGAATCTGCAAAAGTAGCCAGAAGAGACTTCTTGGAGGAGGTGCACTCGACTGTAATTTGAAGGATTAGTAGGAGTTTTTCAACAGATGAGTGGGGCCAGGGCAGAGGGTGGGACAGACTTCCAGGCTGAGAAGATAGTGTGTGGTGAGCTGGGGGTGACCTTGTGCAAGATCATGAATGATGGGCCTTGTGTGCTGTGCTAAGGAGATTAGATTCTCTCCATTTAGTTTTTGGAAGCATAGTGGACAATGTGGTGAGCCATCAGATCCTCCTTCAGAATCCAGGGACTCATTTCCCTGGCTGCCTGGGGTGCTGCAGACTGGCTCTCTCAGCTCACTGTCTGTCTGGAATTGCCCTTGACCAAGGGAGCTGCCGTGCCCAAGATCATGTGCCTTTCCTGGGGCATCCCATAGCCAATCGATGATAGACCCGTGAGTACAAAGGCCTGGCACCATCACCCCAACTCAAGGCCACTCTGAAGGAATATCCCATTTGCGAACCCCCGATAGGATGAGCCAAGGTTTCTGTTGAGGCTGCGTCAAAACTCAGCATCTACTCTGCCCAGTGCTGCTTCCTTCAGTCCTCCCCAGATGTTGATCCTCAGAGCACATCCCAATAAGCCTACTGCATGAGCATCTCTGTCACAGAGTCAATGTACAGAGGACTCAGACTTTTAGACAGGAAATCACTGAAGAACTTTGTGCAGAGATAAGACAGTCTGATCTGAGTAGACTTCCAGGTTAGACTTCTAGGTTGACTTTTTTCTTTTTCAGTATTTTAGAAATGTTGCTGTACTGTCTTCTAGCTTGCATTGCTTCTGATGAAAAATCTGCAGTTATCCTTATCTTTGCTTTCTCTGTATGTAATGTTTTCTACTCCTCTGGCTACTTTTACGATTTTCTCTTTATCACTGTTTTCAAGCTACTTGATCGTGATGTGCCTTGGTGTAGCTGTATGCATGTTTCTTCTTTTTTTAAGTTTTTAAAAAATATTTATTTGGCTGCGTCTGGTCTTAGTTGTGGCACATGGGATCTTTCGTTGCAGCACTTGGGCTTTGTTTCCGCGCATGAGCTTCTCTCTAGTTGTGGCATGCGGGCTTAGTTGCCTCTAGTTGTGGCATGGCATGCGGGATCTTCGTTCCCCAACCAGGGATCGAACCCGAGTCCCCTGCCTTGGAAGGTGGATTCTTAACCACTGGGCCACCAGGGAAGTCCCTGTATGCATGTTTCTTGTGCTTGGGGTTTGTTGAGCATCTTGTATCTGTGGATTTATAGTTTTCATCAAGTTCAGAAAACTTCTGGCCACAATTTACTCAGATACTTTCTCTTCTCTTCTCTTTCCTTCAGGGACTCCAGACGCTCTGTCTACTAGGCTGCTCGAAGTTGTCCTGCAGCTCGCTGAGCTTTGTTCATTTTTTTCCCAGTCTTTTCTCTCACTGTGTTTCATTTTGGATAGTTTCTACTGCTATTTATTCAAGTTTATTCATCTTTGCTTTTGCAGCATGTAATCTGGTATGAATCCCATTCAATGTATTTCTTTTATTATAGTTTACATTTCTAGAAGTTTGACCTGGGTCTTTTAAAAATCTTCCATATTTAATTTTCCTTCTAACTTCTTAAACACATGGAATAGTAATAACTATTTTAATGAACTGTCTACTAATTTTATTATCGGAATCATTTCTGAAACCATTTCAGTCGGTTTATCTTTGCACTGTAGGTCATACATTTCTGCTCCTTTCCATAGTGTAATTTTTTTAATTGGATGCCAAATATTGTTAATTTTACCTTGTGGTGTCCTGGATATTTTTGTGCTTCAGTAAATACTCTTGAGCTGGGCTTCCCTGGTGGCGCAGTGGTTGGGAGTCTGCCTGCCAATGCGGGGGACACGGGTTCGTGCCCCGGTCCGGGAAGATCCCACATGCCGCGGAGCGGCTGGGCCCGTGAGCCATGGCTGCTGAGCCTGCGCGTCCGGAACCTGTGCTCCACAACGGGAGAGGCCACAACAGTGAGAGGCCCGCGTACCACAAAAAGAACAAAAACAAAAAAATACTCTTGAGCTTTGTTCTGGGATGCAATTAATTTACTTAGAAACAGTTTGATCCTTTCAAAGCTTACTTTTTAAGTCTTCGTTAGGAGGGAACTGAGAAGCATCTAGTCTGGGCCTAATTTTCCCCACCATTGAGGCAATCGCTTTGATATCATCTACCCAATGCCCCAAGAATTATGAGGTTTTACCCTTTCAGCTGGAGGGAAAGGCATGATTTCCACCTTGTGTGGGCTCCACAGATTGTTCTCTCTGTTCATTTCAGATGGTTCTTTTCCCACCTCAGGTACTTTCCTCACACATATGTGCTGATCAGTCCTCAGCTGACTGTCCCAGGAAACCCTCTGAAGATTGCAGAGCTCTGTCTCCTATCCTGTGCTCTGTCCCGCAAGCTAGCTGCCTTGGCCTCCCCTTCCAACTCCTCCGCTCAAGGAGACAGCCAGGCTCAGCCTGGATCCCTCCTGCCTGCAGCCTAGAAACCCTGCAGACAATACTCTCACCTGGCTTGTTTCGTCTTTCAGGAGTCACTGTCTTAGGCCGCCTGATGGCCAATGTTCAAACGTCATTGTTTCATGTATCCTCCCAGTTTTTTGGTTGTTAAACATGGGAAGGTATACAGCAAAGGAAACCATCAACAAGATGAAAAGGCAGCCTACGAAGTGGGAGAAAATATTACAAATCATATATCTGATGAGCAGCTAATATCTAAAAAATATAAAGAATTCATACAACTCGAAAACATCTGATTTAAAAATGGGTAGAGGATCTGAATAGACACTTTTCCAAAGAAGATGAACAAATGACCAACAGATACGTGAGAAGGTGCCTAACATCATTAATCATCAGGAAAATGTAAATCAAAACCACAATGAGGACTCCCCTGGTGGTGCAGTGGTTAAGAATCCACCTGCCAATGCAGGGGACACGGGTTCGAGCCCTGGTCCGGGAAGATCCCACGTGCCGAGGGGCAACTAAGCCCGCGCACCGCAACTACTGAGCCTGCGCTCTAGAGCCCAAGACCCACAACTACTGAGCCCGCGCGCCACAACTACTGAAGCCAGCGCACCTAGAGCCTGTGCTCCGCCACAAGAGAAGCCACCGCAACGAGAGGCCCACGCACTGAAACGAAGAGTAGCCCCCACTCGCCGCAACTAGAGAAAGCCCGTGCACAGCAATGAAGACCCAACGCAGCCAAAAATTAATTAATTAATTAATTAATTAATTTTAAAAAAACACGATGAGATACCACCTCACGTTTGTCAGGATGGGTATTGTCAAAAAGACAAGAGGGAGTGCCCTGGTGACCCAGTGGTTAGGACTCTGCACTTTCACTGCCATGGACCCAGGTTCAATCCCTGGACAGGGAACTAAGATCCATCAGGCCACACAGTGTGGCCAAAAAATAAATAAATAAATAAATAAATGACAAATAACAAGTGTTGGTGAGAATGTGGAGAAAAGGGAACACTTGTGCCCTGTCAGTGGAGATGTGTGTATATATATATGCAATGGAGTATTATTCAGCTGTAAAGAAAGGAAATCCAGCCAGTCACAACAACATGGATGGACCCTGAGGGCATTAAGCTAAGTGAAATCAGTCAGACAGAAAAACACAGGTACTATATCATATCACTTATATGTGAAATCTGAAAAACAATGACCTCACAGATACAGAGAACAGACTGAGAGTTGCCAGAAGTGGAGTGTGGGGGTAGGTGAAATAGGTTGATGTGCTCAAAAAGTACAGACTTCCAGTAATAAGATAATAAAGTCCAGGGTATGGTGACGGTAGTTAACAATACTGTATTGTATATTTGAAAGTTGCTAAGAGAGTAGATCTTAAAGTTCTCAACACAAGAAAACAATCTGTGACTATGTGTGGTGATGGATGTTAACTAAACTTATTGTGGTGATCATTTCAAAATACATACATGTATCATATTATTATATTGTATACCTGAAACTAATATGATGCTATATGTCAATTATATCTCAAACTTTAAAAAATCCACATAGGAGAAAGCATGACAAACAAACAAAAAGAAGTGAGGAAAAAGCATAGTAAAAAAAAAAAAAAAAAAAAGCATAGTAAATATAAAGGATGAAACAGGATAATAGGAAAAACTTCCAAACATATAAGTAATCACAATAAATATAAATGGATGAAGTTCACTGATTAATAGAACATCGGCTTTTTTAAAATGCAGATATAAGCTGCTTACTAAAGACACACTTGGAATACAGAAAGGTTGAAACAAAAGGTGTAAAAATATATGAGTCCAAAAGAATTTATTAGGAAAAAAGTGAGTCACTTCATAAGGACAAAATGCATACCACCAAGAACATATAACAATTCTGAACTTGTACTCACCTACTAGTCTCAGAATACAAAGTAAAAATAGTTAAAATTACAAGAAAAAAAATCTTTTAATCCACTGTCAAAGGGAGATTTTAACAAAATTACCTCAGTAATTGATAAATAAGCAAAAAAAAAATTGTAAGGATATAGAAGATTTGAAAATAAAACTATAACTAACGGGTTTCCCTGGTGGCGCAGTGGTTGAGAGTCCGCCTGCCGATGCAGGGGACACGGGTTCGTGCCCCAGTCCGGGAAGATCCCACATGCTGCGGAGCGGCTGGGCCCGTGAGCCATGGCCGCTGGGCCTGCGCGTCCGGAGCCTGTGCTCCGCGACGGGAGAGGCCACGACAGTGAGAGGCCCGCGTACGGCAAAAAAAAAAAAAAACTATAACTAACAAGCATGATGTAAGGTATATGTGTGTATAGCCTATCATATATATAAATAATATATTATCTACTATATTATATATTTAGGTATTAGGTTATTTTTATACATAGATATCAATACTATATATATACATACATATCTATTATATACACAATAGATAGTGTATTTATAGTATTTATAATATATTATAATATAATATATATGGATCTGAAATAGATATAACAAAATTTTAAGATTTGATGAAACTGGATAGTGGATACAAGGATATTTGATATACTATTTGATATACTATTCTTCATTCTTTTCTCATACTTGCTAAATTTTCTAATAAATTTTAAAATTCATAATTATTCACAAGAAAATACAAAACTGAGCACCAAGGTTGAGTCCCCTGTTTTGGCCTTTATAGATTCCCGACCCAGGAAAGACAAGGACTAGGACCCTAGATGTTCCCCACTTTCACAAAATTGTCCTCATAAATGACGTCACCAGCAAGAAAACAGCCTAGACGCTGGGATGGGGAGGAAATCAAACTAAGAATGTACCTGAGTAGGTGGGTATAGTATATATTAGGTATGGTATATATTGGGGCAGAAAATCTCAGCGCTGCTCTCTCTACAACATTCTGAGAAAGGAAAGTCACATTTGAAAAACAAAAAAACAAAATATAAGGGAGGGTAAATCTGCTCCCTGCCACTCCTTCTTGGCTGGAAGTGATATTTGATCTGGGAGTTAATGGCCGGAGTGCAAGGATAAACCGGAAGGGATACCCCCCATGCTTGATTTCTACTTTCTTTGAATCTCTCCACTCATCGCACATCCCTGCATGACATTGATTTGATTTCTACTCTTGAGCTAACTCTGGCCCTTCTCCAAGCCAAACAGAGTCTCAAGTCTCAGACTCCTCTTCACTCCTTTTTTTTTTTTAGTTCTTTGAGTGCCCACTGAGTGTCTCACACAAAACACATGCTTTAAAAAATGTATCCCCAAAGCTATAGCTTAAAAGAGATTTAAAAGGCCTATAAAACAATGAAGAAGGTTAAAGTATATGACGAGGGATGCACATTGGGTGATAAAACCATAAAGAAACATAAGGAAGTTTATTTTTGTCCTTACCGTAAAAGTATGGGCAGTGGTTACTTTTGGAGGGAATGAGGAGGCTGAGATTGGGCTTGGGCACATGGAAACTTCTGAGTGGGAGAAGCTCTATTTCTTGACATGCATGAGTGGTGGTTATAAGAGTATTTTATTATACTTCATTTGCCTTAAGGTGGCTTTCTGCTGATGAGTTTTATTTTAATATTAAGACATTTTTATTGGTGTGTCCAATGAATGAATGAATGAATGGGTCTGGGCATTGACCATCCATGGTTGCTAACATCAAACAAGAGAGACATCCAGACATTCTGTGCCCCGTGATGGGAGCACACACCACCACCTGTGACGTAGTCTAGCCCCAGATTGAACCTGAATCTGGTCACGCCTCTAGATCCAACTCCAATTTATAGCACAAAGGAACACTTTAAATGGCACTACAGGTATACCATCAGTCAACTCCAGACTGTAAGAACCTCTGCAGGACAGATGAGGGGAGGAAGGAAGATATGCAAGGGGAACGTGTTGATTAAAATAGACTTAAAAGGCATGTCAGCCAATCACAACGTGTGGACTTGATGTGGCTCCTGATTTTATTTTTATTATTTATTTATTTATTTTTAATATTTGTTGTGTTTCTGTGAGTCCGGAATCAAGGTGTGTCTCTCATAGGTTGTAATCAAGTTATTTATTTATTTATTTGGCTGTGTTGGGTCTTCATTGCTGCGCGTGGGCTTTCTCTAGTTGCGGAGAGCGGGGGTTTCTTTTTGTTGTGGTGCGTGAGCTTCTAGGTGTGGTGGCTTTTCTTGTTGCAGAGCACAGGGTCTAGAAGCGTGGGCTTCAGTAGTTGTGGCTCGCAGGCTCTAGAGCGCAGGCTCAGTATGTGTGGCGCACGGGCTTAGTTGCTCTGCGACATGTGGGATCTTCCCGGACCAGGGTTCAAACCCGTGTCCCCTGCACTGGCAGGCGGATTCTTAACCACTGCGCCACCAGGGAGGTCCCGTGGCTCCTGAATTTAAACAGATAAATTGTAAACAAACATTCATAACATTTATAACATAATTGGATATACCAATAAAAACAGACAATTCAAATTTGAACACTGATAAAATATTTGATGACAAGTAAGAAAATCTTACTGAATTTTTCAGCTCTGATAATAGTATTATCGTTATATTTTTTTAAAGAAAAAAGAGTATCTTTTAGAGACACACTAAAATATTTGCAGGGCTTCCCTGGTGGCGCAGTGGTTAAGAATCCACCTGCCAGTGCAGGGGACACGGGTTCAAGCCCTGGCCCGGGAAGATCCCACATGCTGCGGAGCAACTAAGCCCGTGCGCCACTCATTCTGAGCCTGCGCTCTAGAGCCCACGAGCTACAACTACTGAGCCCATGTGCCACAACTACTGAAGCCTGCGTGCCTAGAGCCCGTGCTCCAAAACAAGAGAAGCCACCGTGGTGAGAAGCCTGCACACTGCAAGGAAGAGTAGCTCCTGCTCGCTGCAACTAGAGAAAAAAGCCCGCACGCAGCAACGAAGACCCAACGCAGCAAAAAAAGAAAAAAGAAAAAGTTTACAAATGAATTAATATGATCTTCAATTTGCTTTTTCTCACATAACTTCTTTTTAATTCATCTGTATTTGTTACAACTTTTAAAGGAGGATGTGACTTGAGCACTACATTTCCATTCACAAAACTTACTCTCAGTTACTTTTCAAACAGCTTTACAACATGCCTAGGTAGGCTTATAATCTTGCTACTCTAAACAATACTTTTCTTTGGAAAACAAGCCCTATGTATGGATAGTGACTCCCATCAAGTTGGTTCAGTTTAACATACTAATTTCTAGAGGCCTGGCACATGCAGTTGATAACTACAGGGGATAGAAGTTTTAAAAAGTGGATCCCAGAAGATGAAAAGTTGCTTTAACTAATATTTTTCTTTTAAACATCAAGGTATATGCTTCAGAACATTTCAGTGACAAAAGATTTGGTCTACTAAAGAATCCGCTTGATAGCTAGACACTTCAGACCACGAAGTTAACATAGGTTACATACACCTTACAACAAACGCTACTTCCGTCTGTTAAAATAAAATTCCATCTGTTAAAACGCCAATATGAAACTAGAAAAGAAGAACTAGCTGTGCTTTAATGCCTAAAGTATCACAGTATCACACTTAGTAGAAAGAAATCTTATCTTCCCCTTAAGGAGTTGTCAAGCCATACAGATTTTTAAATGTAACAAAAAAATACTTGAAAACATATTATCAGAGGGAATGAAGACAGTGTTGAACACGTAGCCAATTTGCATCACAATAGGACAGCGAGGAAGTTGAAGATGCATGTAGGTGAAACAAGATCATAAATTGGTCATAAATTGATAATTGTTGAATCTCATTATATTGATACTACTTACTATTTTCAGTACTTTATTTTTGCCTTTTTAAAAACAGCGTTAGGGCTTCCCTGGTGGTGCAGTAGTTGGGAATCCGCCTGCCAATGCAGGGGACACAGGTTCGAGCCCTGATCTGGGAAGATCCCACATGCCGCGGAGCAACTAAGCCCGTGCGCCACAACTACTGAGCCTGCGCTTTAGAGCCCGTGAGCCACTACTGAGCCCATGTGCCACAATCACGGAAGCCCGCACGCCTAGAGCCCGTGCTCCGCAACAAGAGAAGCCACTGCAATGAGAAGCCCAGGCACCGCAATGAAGAGTAGCCCCCACTCGCCACAACCAGAGAAAAGCCCACGTGCAGCAATGAAGACACAACGCAGCCAAAAATAAAATAAATTTATAAAAATAATTAATTAAAACAGCTTTATGAGGAATAACTTACATGTCAATAGAATCTGCCGTTTGTAAGTGTACAGTTTAATATTTTGTAAATTTATAGAGTTGTGCTATCTTCACTACAGTCCAGTTTTCGAATATCTCCATTACCCCAAAAGATTTCCTTGGGCCCTACCCTGCAGTCAGTTCCCACTCCCACCCCAGCCCTCCACTGCTCTGCTTTCTGTATCTCCAAATATGCCCTTTCTGGACATTTCACTTAAATACAATCATGCAATAGATAGTCTTCTGCTGCTCCCTTTACTGTTATACAAGTTGGATACACTGACCTGCCCACCACCGTTGCTCCCCCAACCCATCACTTAGTACCCTGTCCCTCCGACTCAGGCCTCTCTGCATTGAGGCAAGGATCTGAGCTGCCAGCCATGGCTGGCTCTGCATCCTCACCCAACTCAACTGTGGACACAGAACCAATCGCAGGGCTTTATATCGCATTTAGAGAAACAGACAAAATCTCTCTCTCCTCTTTCTCCTTCAGCCTGAGGTGGGGATGCTAGGCACATCAGAAGTGTGGGAGCTAAGGAGACGAAGGCCGGCTTATTTTCTTGAAGACACCGAGGCAGAAACAAGGTGCTCTGTGTCTATATGTGCACGTGTGTTCCTCACCTGTGGCGAGAACCAGAGGACGGCATGACCGAGGGTAGGGAGAGTGAAGGAAGTTGCCCCTCAAGGCCTCTGGCACCTGAGGCCAGCCTCCTAAGTATGCACCTGTGGCTGTGTGTGCGAAGGTGCTGAGGGCACTAGTGCACAGCTGTGCACACACGTTTGCCCCATGGTTCATGTACCTTCGGAGCTGGGCCCATCAGAGGACGAGATAGCCTAAGATGTCTTTGCCTTCTCTTCGTGTCTTTGCATTTAAAAAAAATGGTTATTGTGTCTGCTGTGTCACCCCACGCTTTGGTATTTCATAGTTAATCAGGAAGAATTCAGAAGAAACCTCCGATGATGCGCTCCTCTGGGGAATGGGATTGGGGTCTCAGGTCTCCCTTTCCACTGTGTACTCTCTCATTCCACTTGAAGTTTTTGTCCTATATTTGTGTAATTTTCAAAATAAAATGAGGGAGAAATCATGGTTATTACCAGTGAGCCATGGTGTGTTTGCCTGGCTCCCTGCAGACTCTGCTTCTATTAGCTTAGTCTAGGGCTAAGCAGATTACAAAGTGCTATCAAATGCAGCTGCTCATTTAATCCACTCATTCATTCAACAAATATTTGGTAAGTGTTTCCTATGTGCCAGACACAGTTTTAGAAGCTAGGGATAAAAAAACAGAGAAAAATGCCTGCCCTTCCGGGGACTTAAATTCTACTGAGTGTAGAAAGACATACAACAAAATTAATCAGTTCTATGGTAAGGAAGGTGATAGGGATGGGAGGCTGCCATATTGAAGAGGGTGGTCAGGGAAGGTGACCTGAACAGACTTGGAGGAGGTAAGGGAGTGACCAGGGAGCTCTCTGGGAGAAAAGGGCTCCAGAGAACAGCAAATGCAAAGGATCGGAGGCAAGATTGCATGTCCAGCTTGCTTGAGGAAGAGCCAGAAAGGCAACGTGGCTGCAAAACACCCAGTGAGAGTAATGGAGCTGGGATGAGAGAGGTAAGCGGTCACCAGATCCCGTGGGGCTGGTGGGCCACTGCAGGGGTTTGGGGTTTTACCCCAAGTGAGGTGGGAGCCATTGGAGGGTTTGGCTGAGGAGGACATGACCTAACAAATATGTTCACAGGGTTCCTCTGCTGGAGACCAGACTGTGTAGCAGGGAAGTGAGGTGACCCTGAGAGGTGGTGGAGGTGTAACCACGCAGGACCTTATGGGGTCTTCCCGGGACAGACCCCTCTCCCATATCCTCTGCTCTCGCTGCTCTCTGAAGTACCTATAGGTAACGGTATCTGCACATTTCCTGAGTTGTTTGGCAGATGCTCGAACCACCACCAAATGGAAGAAATTAACTACCTGATGACCATGAGCTCGTAGCCCCCAGACCTAAGGGAACCTGAGGATTGATAATGTCTACCCCCGTGACACAGCCCGTTACCTCACCATCAACCAATCAGAGAATTGTGCTCGAGTTAATCTCCTACTCTGGGACTCCCCTCCCTCGCCTGGCCTTTAAAAATGCTTTCCTGAACCCCAAGGGGGAGTTTGGGTTTTTTGAGCGCTCCTGTCCTGAACTCCTTGCTTGGAGCCCTGCAGTAATCTCTGCCCTTTCCTTCACCACAACCAGGTGTCTGCAGAGAGGCTTTACTGGGGGCACGGGGTGGGTGGCGACCCAAGGTTGGTTCCCCAACAGTTGGGCGTCAGAGTCTGTATTAATTTGGAAAGGAGAAGCCACCCATAGGGGTTGCCGATAGATTGGAGGTAGGGTTTGATGGAAAGAGAAGAGTCAAAACTGATTCCAAGCTTTGGGAGCTGAGGAGCTGGGAGGATGAAGTTGCCGTTGGCAGAGACGCGGTGGCCTGGGGGCGGCGGGGAGCAGTGTATAAGATCGGGAGGACCCCGCCTTCTGCCACGACGAGTTAAAGAAGTCCGGGAGGCGGTGGATTCCCACACGTGGGTACAGTTGACGTCTCCATTTCACAAGTGTGGACATTCCTGCACCGGAGCCCCGCGGGCTGGCCGCATCACGTGCCGTAGGCGGGCGCCCCCTGGCGCGGGGAGGGAAGTGCGGCGGCTGCGGCCGGAGCGCGGGGAGCCGGGCCGCCCCTCCCTGTACGTCGGCGGGAGCATCCCCGGCGGACGCGAGGACCGGGAGCTGTACGGGAGGATCGTGTCGCGGCTGCGGCGCTTTGGGGCGGAGCTCACCGAGCACTTGGCAGCCGCCGATCAGGGCGCGGGCGGTGAGGCTGCCGGGGCGCGGGGCGCGGACGGCCGGGAGGGCGAGGGCAGGTCCGCCTCCTCGGCCCAGGCCCGCTCTCTTGCGGGGAAGCTCCCGGTAGGGCCCCTCCCCTGCCCGATAAGGAAAGGCTGCCCGCGTGCGTCCGACCTGTGAGCCCACTCTCCGCATTCAGTTACTATCTTGACCTTTGGGTCTTTGGAAAACTTTGTCGGGCTCTTTCCGGAGGCGTTTGTAGAGAGGAGCAGAACGGGAGTGGGCCGGGCTGCTTCAGCGAGATGCCTCACCCGCTGGCATCTTCTCTCCCACCTAGGACTAAAGCTTTCCCCTCCTGCTACCCCTCTTTGGGCCGAGGTATCAGCCCTCCCTCAGACCCGACAGACCCCAGCTCCCGCGACCACCGATCAGACTGTTACCAGTATGTGCTGCTCCTGCGGCGTGACTGGCCCGGAATCTGGCTGACTTTCTAGAAATGGTGCCAGAACTCTTGTACTTCTCGGAAAACCTTAAGTGTTTTCCCCTTTCCCCACCAGGGGCAGATCCAGGATCTGAGGGACCCAATGCAATTCTGGGCAACCTCTTTAAAGAGACCAAATCACAATTGCTGGGGCTTTTGGAAGGGCCTGTGCAAGCCAGGGACCCTGAAGCTTAAGTGCTTTTGGTTTCAGGGTCTGTGCCCCCTGCCTGTGGCTCTCCAGCTTTACTGTGCTCAACAATCATCTGTGGGAGCACGGTGGAAATGCAGGTTCTGGGATGAAGCCTTCGAGGCTATTCTGCTCTGATCTGGGGGGCTGTGAGCCTCGTGCTCCTGGTGGATTTTAATCAAGCTGGAAAGCTGGGCTCCTTGCCCTGTGACCCCAGTGCCTCTCCTGCCTTCCTTGCCAACACCCCTACTGGTTACACTCTGCATTCCAGCACTGGTTCTCAAACTTACCTGGCTATGAGAATCACCTGGAGGTCGGCCTGGGCTCATCGACACCTGGGTCTTTGTAGTTTGGTCAGGTTCTCGGGTGGTTCTCATACCCAGCGCAGTTTGAGAGCCTATGAGGCCCTAGTTTCCCTGCACGGGGCCAGCCTCTTGCTACTGCCTGCCTTCCCCCCACCTCGGATGCGATTCCTCCTTCTCTCCACCCCAACCACGGACCCACGGTGAATTAGTCCTTCCTTCCCTTCATCTCATCTGTATCACTCCCCTGGCCCTAATCACACATCCCCCTGCACAGGAGTAAATTTTTCTTTCGGGCTGTTTCATTTTCTCACTCATTTTCATGGAATCTTAGTGTTGGGTGGGCCCTTGGAGCTCATCTCTTCTGTCTCCCCGCTTCCATGAGCAGGGTGGGGCTGGGCAGGGGGTCGACATCAGAGGAGAGGAACTGAGGACCAGGGCGGGCCCTTGACCAGCTTTCCCTCAACCACAGGGGAAGAGGCTGCTGGGGGCAACAGGCTCATCCATGAGCAGGACCTGGCCTGGTTGCAGCAGGCAGAGGGTGAGTGGCGCCCCCCACCTGCCTGCAAACTCCCCTGGGGTCTTAGATCCCCTGGACACGCCTGGCCTCCCCACCTAGAAGGGACTTTCTAGAGCTCCCTCCCCACTACAGCCAGACTCTCATGTCTCCCTTACAAACCCAAGTGAGCCTTGGTCTCCTCTTTCTTCCCAGTGGTTGTGTAGAAGTGGCCCAGCCCTCTCTGGGTATAGGCTACGAGCTGGACCGGGCCGTGGCCCGCAGTAAGCCAGTCCTGTGCCTGTTCCGCCCACAGTCTGACCAAAGTGAGCACCCCCAGCCCTGGATGGCCGCCCCTGCCTCCCTCCCCAGCTCTCTGAGGACCCCACCCTCCACTCCTTCCTTGCCGGGGGGGGGGGGTCTGAGCACAGTGCCCACCCAAAAAGGGACAGGAAAGGGAGGAGAGGGGGGAGTGTGGGAGGCAGCCACTTTCACCTCCCTCCTCCTTCCCAGTGCTCTCGGCCACGATCCGGGGAGCAGCCGAAGGCTTGCAGGTCCAGGTGTGGGGCTATGAGGCGGCAGAGGAGGCGGCCATGCTGGATGCGTACTTTGCGGTGGATCCTCCTGAGCGGTGGCTGCTCCCCTGACCCCACCACTTGACTTCACCCCAGCTTATTAAATTCTCCTGACCCCAGACTTGCTCTAGTACCATTCCTACCCCTTAGCCCCAGTACCAGATTCATGGCACATTTACAATTCTAACTTTCCGTCTGTGTGAGAGTGGGGTGGGGGCAGGTTCCCCATAATACCCTCTTAACACCCCACTTCACTTCAAGATGTAGAGACCCTTTAAAGATCCACAGGCCCCCAAGACGAGGATACTTCCTAACACCCTCAAGCTCCCCCCAGGAACACTCAGGAGTGTGGAGGAAGCTGATCGATCGTGGGAGTGGCCATTCCTCTCTGTCTCTGATGCAGGGCTGGGTCTGGGGCAAGTGGGCCAGCCTGTACCTGGCCCTGTTATCACGTGGACCTTTATTTCCCTTTATCGGTGTAAGTCACACAGGTCCGCCGTGGGCTTTCTCTGAGGATGCAAGTCTGGACGCCTAAAGAAAACAGTAAAGGAGGAGGAGGGCTGGGTGTGTGCGATGGAGGGGGAAGTTGAAGTGGCCCATTGAGGAAGCTGTCTGGTCTGCTTCCAGAGAAGTATATGAAAAAAAGAAGTTTATTCAGTGAACAGAAGACGGTGCCACAGACACTGGTAACCGCCTACCCTCACGACAGGGGGAAGGGTGCACTCCTGAGCCTGTGGCCCCAGGACTCTGGCGGCTCCAGCGCTCCCTGCATCCTACCCCTCAATCGTAGCCCTCGTCGTCTTCCTCCTCGTCGCCAAAGAAGAAAGTCTCTCGGTCCAGGTTCTCAGACTCCTCGTCATAGGAGAAGCTGTCATTGTCCAGCTCCTCTTCAAATTCATCCTGCTGCCACTCAGGCACATCGTCCTCGTCGTCGTCATCCTCCTCCTCCTCCTCCACCTGCAGCCCCGAGGAGCCCTGGGGCCTGGGAGAGCGCCACGCTCAGCCCCAGAGGAAGCCTAGTGCCTCCCACGCCCCCTCCGTGGCTCTGCCCCCTCCACTCACTGACTGCCGGGCACGTTGGATCCTTTCGCCTCCCGGGCCTCTGATGATGGGCTCTGGAGACCAACCCGGAAATCCTGGAAAGGAAACGGGAGGATGCGGGGAGCAGGAGAGTAGAGGACACAGGGCCTCTGTGCCCAGGCTCGCTTCACCCAGGGTCCTCTGAGGGCCGAGGGGGGCCCGGCCCCTGCCAGGAATGCCCCCCGCTCAGCACCGCCCTCCACAAGCCACTGCCTCTGTGTAATGTGACTCAGAGGTGGTCTCCAGGGACCCAGGATACTGCGGTGAGGCACCACCCCCACTTCCCATGTATGTTCATGCCTTTTCTGCCCAAGTTACTACCAGTCCGCAAGCTCCCTGAGGGTGGGATTCCTAGTTTAGACTCGACAGCAGAGCGTTAGAGCAGGAAGAACCTCAGATCCCCTATTCTAGTGGATGCCAGTCCCTTGCCCCAAGTCCCAGGATTCTAAATCCCCATCTGCGAAGAATCTTCTGAAGAAGCTCCCCAAGTGATTCTGGGGAGCAAGCAACTGGCCAAATACCCTTGATCTGGGATAACCAACTCCATTTTCCAGGAAACGCCAGGTGGCTAAGGGGCAGGCCTGGGAGCTGGGATGCACGCCAGGCCCATTTGCCCTTGACGCCTTTCCTTCAGGATCCCCCAGGGCGGCCGGGCCGGGTGGGCGGCTACCTGGGTGGAGTGCTGCAGGATGGCCAGCAGCCGCTCCTGGATCCGCCGCAGCAGCTCCAGGCCCGTGCTGAGGTGCTCCGCCCGCAGGAGGCGCAGCGAGGAGCCCAGGTCTCTGCAGCGCAGCAGGGTCTCTTCTGCAGAGGGGGCAGGGCACGGGGGCTCCCTCCCTTCTTCCCGTCCTTCCACAGATGCATACTGGACGCCCACTATGTGCCACCCACATCTACTGGGGCCTAGCGCCTAGAGGTGGGGACAGGTCGTAACCAAAGCAAAGGTCGGGTGAAGGGCTGTGTACTGTGTACCTGAGGACTGGAACTTTGTAACGGTGATAAGGCTATGAAGGACAGGAAGGGGACAGAATAAAGGTGGGCAGCTGGCTCTGCTCACCCACCCGTTTGTGTGTCGGGGGTGGGTGCTGGGGGAGAGGGGGCAGGAGAGAGCACTGAGTGGGCAGGGGGCTCACCCAGGAGGATCTGCAGGGCGTTGGTGTGCAGCTCCAGGGCCTCGGTCTGCTGCTCCACCACGTCCATGTGCTCCGTGTCCTGGTTGTAGAAGCTGTACACGCAGGCGTAGGCCAGCACCTGCGGAGCCCAGGCTGCCAATCCCGCTGAGGCCGCCTCCCGCCAGCTTCTTCCTCCCTCCCTCCCTCCCTCCCTCTCCCAGCCCACCAGACCCCTGGGCACATCGCCCCCCCCCACCCCGCCCCGCCCCGCCCCACACCTTTCGAGCCTGCTCGAGACCCCGGCAGGCGTCGCTGAGGAAGGTGAAGGATCTGGGCGGGGGCACCTCGTGGATGGCAGACACGCGGTTCTGCAAGTTCACAGCAAAGTCCTGCACAGGGAAGGCAGTCAGTGCCAGCACGCGCAGCCCCACCCAGTCAGGAAAGCACTCGTCCCGTTGGGACCTACACGCGGTTCTGCAAGTTCACAGCAAAGTCCTGCACAGGGAAGGCAGTCAGTGCCAGCACGCGCAGCCCCACCCAGTCAGGAAAGCACTCGTCCCGTTGGGACCTCTAGCCTCTGCCCGGCCGTTTGGCCCAGCCCTCTGACCTCCTCACCGACCCAGCCGTCTGCCCCGCTGCTCACCCGGGCCTGGTGATGGAAAGTACACCTCTCATTATAGTCCTGGAACCGCTTCTCCTGGCGAGCTGCTTTGCTTACCTGGTAAAGACAGGTCGAGAGGGCTGTCGGGTGCTTGGCAGGACAGGATGAGGTTAATAATCAGACCAACTACCATTCATGGAGGCCCAGGTTTTCTCACTCAATTCTCATAACTGTGAGGTAGGTCAGACTATCATCCCCTTTTACAGATAAGGGCGCTGAGGCCTGGACAGGTTAACTGAGTGCACAGTGGAGCCAGGCTCTGACTCAGAGTCCTTGCTCTGCTCTGGGCTGGTGCTTCCTGGGAGCGCCCAGCCTGCCCCGGCCTCTCTGTAGCCACCTCGGTGTGAGGTGTCTGACTCCGGAGCTGAAGGTCTTCATGCACAGACCTCCCAAGATAGAACTCTCAGCACCCGGGGGCCCAGGTGGCCTCTGTCTTCTCCCCACTGAGCCTTCGCCCCAACAGCTGTTCGGCTGCTTGGGACACAGAGATGTCTGTGCCCAGGCCCTGCAGCAGCATCTCATCCTCACTGCCCTTGGGCCTCTGCCCCTCCTTCCAGCGCCGGCCCCTTACCATGGCAGAGCAGTTGTAATAGTCTTTGTGATTTGGCTTCCAGGACTTGAGGCAGCGCCAGCAGAATCCATGGTTGCATTTGGCACAAGTCATGCTGTGGAGGAAGCTAGCTGGTCAGAGGGCTCCTGCCTCTGGCCAGGGCCACACCAGGAATGCCCAGGGCCTGGACTCACCACTGAAGATGCCCTGGTCCCTCTCATGCCCTCTTAGTCTCCTTAACCTTACCAATCCTTACTGACCACACCCTGGCTTCTGAATTCCCCTATACAGCGTGGGCTTCAAAGTGGGGGAAGGAATACTCAGATCCAGGGATCACTCTGGAGGGTGCAGCGAAGGTGGCTGAGTAACTGCCCTTGTTTGCTGAGCTTTCGGGTAGGCCCCCTGCCCCTTCCTTCTGCCAGGCCTCCCACCCTCTCCCATGCCCCCCGACCCTGCCGGTGCCCACAGTACCCCCTTCTTACTGCAGACACCCCTCGTTCTTCTCGATGGGAGCCTGACAGCTGGGACAGCGCTTGGAGATGAGCTTGGCCAGATGCTTGCTCTGGGCCTCCACGCTCATGCCATCGTAGTAGCCACCATCGTCCACCCACTGAGACATGTGGCCACAGCTGGCCGGGTAGTGTGCCTAGAGCAGGAGGGGCAGTGAGAACGCAGCCCAGCCCTTACTGCGGGGAGGGAGGGGGAGGTCAGGTCTGGAGGACGGCAGTGTGGGGAGGACAGGGAAGAGTCCTTGTGGGTGGCAGGGAGAGGTGCGGATCCCGGCTCCAGGGCAGAGCCAGGGTGGGCACCCACCTCAGGGAAGCTACAGTTGAAGCAGGAGGCCCAGCCACACTTGGAGCAGCTGGTCCCACAGCCCAGGCCCTGGCGGCACAGGACGCGGTCGCAGCCCTGGGGGTTGGTGCACCAGGTCAGGTTGGCACAGCTCTCCACGTAGCCACGCAGGAGGGCCTTCTCGTACTGTGGGGACGCAGGTGCCACGAGGTGAGGGCCTGGCTCTCCGGATGCCACACCTCCGGGCCCCCCGCACGCTGCATGTCAGCCCACTCCCTGGGGCTGTGCACTGGAGCCTCTCCGAGGAGGCGGTACCTTGGAGATGACCTCTGGCGAGGAGATGATGGTGCGGATGAAGGCCCCCGTGGGCTGGGCGGGGCAGTCGGCAATGGGGCAGGTGCAGTTCAGCACAAGGTTCTGCTCAATTCGAGTTGTCAGGTACTCCTTCCAGCAAGACTGGGAGGGACACAGGAGCAGCCGCTCAGGGGCAACGCGGGAGCAGCACAAGTGTGACTCACCTAGCACCCCTCCCCGACGGCGCACGAGGCCAGAGACAAGCCTGCTTCTACGTCAACCCCGAAACTGACCCTAAGCTTTCCGGCCTCCATGAGTCTTCCTGAGATTGGCCCAAATTACAGTTCACTTTGAGGATGTGCAGGCCATGGTAATGTAATTATAATTATTGTTGGGATGGATGTGAAGGGAATGGGAAAAGAGAATCAAGAAAAAGGAGAAGATTCAAGTTCTAAGAAAGATTTGGAGACAGCAAGAAGGTCAGAGAGAAAGGAGGCCTGAGGGGCTGGCCAGGGTCACTGCGCCGCAGCGGCAGCCTCGCCTCCCGGCTCCACTGCTCACCTCAGTGCCTGTCTCGATGCTCCCGCTTCCCCAGACTCAGCCTTCTCCACAAAGCAGCCTTGCCAGCTGCACCCCCTCAGCCACCCCACTGCTCCCCCAGTCCCCAGTGCTGGAACTGTCACAACTCCTGAATCCTTTTCTTGCTTCCACGTCACTGCCCCGCCAACCCAGGCCATCATCCCCTCACCCCTCAACTGCCGCGGGAGCCGGTCCCATGAGTGCGCTTCCTTCCCCCATCGCTCTTGACACCATGAGCACCCTAGCCTCCAAAACACTCCATTAACGACCCTTTCCCTCACACTGCCAATGGCCAAGCTTCCCCAAATGACGCATCCAACCCCTGGAGAGTCCCCCAGGTGGTTTCAAAGCTCCAGGATAAATAAGAAACACTTCACTGGACTATTTTCACTCAAAGTACTAAACAAAACCAACCCCTTCTATAGTGAAACAAGCCCAGATAAACTGGGAAGTTGAATGCAAAATTCTTGCATTTTTGAGATCATACAGGGGAAATTTCTCCAAATTCAGACCCCCACGCTTGCAAGCACACAGGCCATGAGGGCCCCTCACCACCATGGGGTGGGAGCCCTGCCCTGTAGGACGAAGGCCAGCATCTCAGTTCAGAGCCCACTCCACTCCCACAAGAGGTGGACTGGACTCCCCCTCCCGCCCTCTGCCACTCAAGCCTCACCCTGGGAAGCCACCTCCGACTGCTCCAGACCCCAGGATTTCCTGTCTGATCGCTCCTGCCTTGCCACTGGCTCCCCTTTGGCTGGGACCTCTGCCATCAGCCTGCTTTTCCTTAGTCCCATTTTCCGGCTCCCCGTCTCTTCACCTCTACAGGCTCGGGGTACAGCTTGGGCCTGCTCTTCTCTCCCTGGGTGTTGCCAGCCAGGCCTCTCCACTTAATTCCAAATTCAAAGATCCACTGTCTGCTTCCCAGTCCCACACAGGTGTCCAACAAAGCAAAAGCAGCTCAGACTTCACTTGGCCAAAACAGATGGAATTTCCCCTCAAAAATCTGCCCTTCAGCCCAAACCTCTTCTCCAACTCAGTAAAAGATGACACATCCCCTCCTCCCAGATGCTCAGGTAAAAAACCCAGGAACTGCCTTGATTCCCTTGTCCTAAGCCACCAAAACCTGTCAGCTCTATCTCCAAATGTGTCCCAATCCGTCCACTCCCCTCTTCACTGTCCCTAGGCCCAGCTGCCACCAACTCTTGCCTCTTTGTACAACAGTCTCCAAACCAGTGTCCCTGCTTCCACTCTTGTTCCATCCAAGTCTTTTCTCCACAAAAAGTGATCTTTTCAAAAATGGAAATCAGATCATATCATCTCCCTGCTTAAAACCCACCAGGGCTTCCCATAAATTAAAGGCCACTGTCCACCAACCCAACCATCTGGGACCCTGTCCACCTCCCAAATCGCCTCTCCTTCCACTGTCCCACCAGTTTGCTCACCTACCTCACAGAACTATTTTAGGAATTAAGCAAGATGATGTGTGTAAAACAGCACAATGGCCCGGAGTGAGTCCCCCATAAATATTAGCTGTGGTTAGTATTAGCTCTCGGATCCTTGCCAGTTGGGGTTTCCCCACTCCCTCACGCAGCACCCAGAGCTGTGCACGTAGTAAGTCCATGACAAGTATTAGTTGAATGAAAAAGTGAAAGTGTAAAGGAAATAATTAAGAACCTGGAAAAAGGGAGCAGAGGCAACTATGTGAGAAGAGTAACCTGAAGCCGAGCAAAAGGGAAGGAGAAAAAAGTACAAGTACACATGCATGCAAACGCACACAGCCCCGGTCACCCACCACTGGGGCAGCGCTGCTGAGAGAGGCGACTAGAATTCAGGGCAACAAGGGAGCTCATCCTGCTAAGCAGGTGGGTTTGGACACCGGTCCCACAAGCTGTGAGGCAGGGAAGATGAGGCACTCAGTACCCGGCTTCCTGCCTCAGCCCCTCCCCCTCTGAGGACTACTCCCTCTCCATCTACAGCCTTCTCTGCCTCAGCTTTCCAGCAGCCTGACTTCTCATGCTTCCCTCTGCTTTTGTGCTATTTTTTGGTTTAAACCATTCCTTCTTATTTTTATATTAAATGAGAGTATGTATGGTAAAAATAAGTGATGATGTTCTGGGATAAAGAGCCTTGAATGGTGATAAGGAAACCATAAACTACAGTCATCACCAATTTCATAACACTTTTCATTTAGAAAGTACCTTGATTCTGTATATGTGTGTGTATATCTATCTATCTACCTACCTACCAACCTACCTATCTACCTATAGTTCTCAAATTTGGCTGAACACTGGAATCACCTGAGGAGCTCTTAAAACTCCAGATGCCTGGGTTTCACCTTCAGAGATTCTAATTGGTCTGGGGCATAGTTTGAGCATCGGGATTTTTCAAAGCTCCCAGTGATTACAATATGCAGCAAAGAGAGAACCACTGACACGTACCGCCAGATCCTAACAACCTGCAGGGTGTCAAGGCACCACTTACGATGACAAAACCAGTTTAAGGGAGACTAAGAGACTCGTTCAACATTGCCCAGGATGGGAAATGGCAGTGCTGGGGCTGAAGCCCAGAAGTTCCCAAGGAGTTGTGTTGTCGGGCGAGAGCCGGGGCAGGAGAGCAGCTGGCAGGGCCTTACCTTACAGCAGTAGTGCATGCAGCACAGAGAGGGCAAGTCGTCATCGGGCTCCAGGGGGCTGACACACACAGGGCAGTGGTCCGGGCGTGCAGGGGCAGCCTGGGCCTGGGGGACGCACAGCCCGGCGGCCAGCAGCAGTGGCTCGGGGTTATCGCTGTAGCGCTGCAGCAGCTGTTCGGCGCCCCAATGGGAATGAGCCAGAAGGTGCTGAGCCACGTCTGGCTCTAGGTTCAGCGTCTCCTGCACCTGCCTCACTGTGTGCTCCATCAACCCTTCCACCTCCTGGGGGCTCATGGTGCGGCCCGCAGGCAGCTGTAGGGATGCTAGGGCAGCCACAACTTCCGGGCTTGAGGGGCAGAAGAGTCAGCGGTCAGTCTCGCTGCCCTGCTTATCCAACCTGCTAGCTGAACCCCACCCTGGTCCCCCAGTCCCCGCTTGCACATCTCCATCCACACTTGCTTAACCAGCCTGAGGATAACCATCCAACCGTCAGAGCACAGCCTCCACAGGAGCATTTGTAAGAGGGGGGGCTGGCAGTTGCAATGACTGGGGGCACTACAGGAATCTAGTGGGCAGGGGTCACGATGCTAATTGACCTGCAGTGGATGGGACAACCCTACTGCAGGTCCCGCCCAAAATACTACCAGGGTGTCTGGTGAGAAACAATCTACAGCTTTATGCCTCCAAGTGCGGTCTGTGGACCAGCAGCCTAAGTGTCACTGGGAGCTCAACTGAATTTGAACGTGTGTGCGTGTGAAAGTTGGAGAAAGATTACTCTAGAGAACTTGCTTTCCACACAGTGTGAACAGCAGGCATAAAAATGAGCCGTAACAACTCCTGGTGAACTGGAGTTGATGTAAGAAGCTTTAGGGGTGCCAGCTACTTAGGGGAATCCTACGGCAAATTCCTCTGTAGAACAGACTTCCTGAAAGCTAGAATTTGTATATTTCACTGAGCAATGTGCATGGTTAGGATTCAATACATATCTGCGTAATATTTCAATTTTGCTTAGAATGAAAGACACCCAGAAAGGAGTTTACATGTCTGGGTCCCTTGCCTAAGGGCTGGCTTTAGGAGGCTGAGGAGAGCAAGGCCCCTGCTTGGGAAGGAGGCAAAGAAGGGGATGACAGTGCTGGGAGGGGGAATGAAGACTAGCAATATGGGGGAGATGACAGGGAAAATGGGGTTAGACAAAGAAAGAAATGAAATATTTTTCCACTGGGAGCCTGACTTTGGCACTACGACCCCTCCCATGTCACTGCAGTGCCGTCCGTCCTGCGTGGCAGTAAGGGGACAGAGCTAGGGGTGGCTACCTAGGCTTGGAGGTCTCGGAGGTCTGGCTGCCACATAAGGGGACCTCTGCCTGACCTCGGCAGGGCCCCATGGGCTCTGGGCTGGCATACATCAGGATCTGGGGGCGGTCATCCCGTCGTTCCACGTAGCCCTGGCCCAGGAGGTGCAGGATGCAAGAGAGGACATCGGTGCTGGTACAGGCCACGCCCCCGGCAACAGCACGGCCCAGGCTTCCAGGGGGATTTGGACCCTTCTGCCAGGCCTCCAGCACCTGGACGGGAGGAGAGGAAACAGGCGGGACGCTTTTACCCAGAGAAGCCAGCTTGCCTGGGTTCAATGCCCAGCTCTGCCCTTACTAGCTGTGTGACTATGGATCAGTTCCTAATTCATGCCTCATTTTTCTTATCTGTCAAATGAGAATAATAATAATAATAGTAATAATAATAATAACTCCACCACCACCTATCTCATAGTATTTTTGTGTGGATTAAATGACTTAATCACGTAAACTCTTAGAATACAGCCTGGCACATGGTCAGCACTCATGTCTTGTCTCTACCTTCTGTCTAACTGCCTGTCGGGAATAGAAAACCCAAATGGAAATGTCACCCTACCAGGTCTCGGGCTGAGACAGTTCACCTTCCCTGTGATGACCCCTGCCTCCAACCCCACCCCCAAGCACGACTCCCTCCCTCTCCCACCACCATCATGGTCTCCTCTGCCTACCAGACAAACCAGCTGGTCGATGTGGAGACCCTTCTCTCCGTGGGCTTTGAGAATACGGACAAGAAGACAGCTCAAGAGGTTCCTCTTCTGCTCCAGGGTTTGGCCCTCATCCTTCTCTACATTCAGGTACGTCTGGGGAGGTAGCAGCCACAGGGCCTCCCCGTGGGGCCAGAGCCCAGGCTCACGGAGCTGCAGCACACCTGGAACCCGCTCCCAGTCAGTGCCCGAGGAGGGGAAGGGACAGAGAAGTGGGGGCAGAGGGGACCCCATTCTCATTCCCTACACCACCCCCACCCGGAGAGCCCCGCCCCCTCAGAGCAGAGGCTCAGCCCAGCCCCCCTCAGACCTACCCCCACATGGGAAGTCCTGACCCTCCTGCAGGGTCAAAGGGCCGCTGTCAGCGGTGAGGGGCAGGAGTGCCTGGAGCAGCAGCTTGGGGCTGAGGTCAGAATTCTTCAGCAAAGCCTCTACTGACACCTCCTGGTCAGGAGAAACAGGGCTAGTCAGGAGAAGACAGTCAAGGGAAAGGAAAATAAGAGGGAGGACAGAAGGAAGGAGGGAGACACTTGAGAAGAACAGTGACAGACAAAGAAGAGAAGAAGATAGCGAGAGGCCAAGGAGCTGAGGCACCTCCATCTGATTGAAATTCAGCAGCAGCCACATCTGCACGGTGGACACATGGAGGGTCTGGTCCCCAAACTGCAGCTCAGCCCGGCCCAGCCATGTCCACTGCAGTCGCCGATGTGGTCCCATGTCCAGGACTGGATGGTTCTGACCTGGGAAAGTGTTGAGGGAAAATGTGGAGACAGAGTAGGAGAAACAAGGGGTCAGCCTTGAGGTGAGGGTGCACCATTTACCAAACTTCGCTAGTCTCTGTGGGGAGCAGGGCTCAGCATTCACAGACACAGAGGTGCCTCGTCCAGCATCCAGGGCTCAGCCTCCTCTGTGTCTGCCACAGGGACCTGGGAGCCCACCCTGAGCCTAGCCCTGTGCCAGGCGAGCTCCACAGCAGAAACACCAGAGAGGAGAGCTGGGTTTTGCTCCCAGGGAGCTGACAGTTTTAAAGACCCGCTGGGCTGGGTCTCTTCCTTCTCCTGTGAGCCTGGGCTGTTTGCTCAGACTAGAAAACAAGGATGCTGTCAAAGGGAGAGGGTATCAAAAGGAGCCAGCCTGAGAGGTGCTCTCTGGCCAAAGATGGGACAATGTGAAGATCAAAAAAAAATAACACCTGCGATGAACTGAAACACATGAAATGTTTTAAAAGCCATGAGTTCAAAATGATATATATTTTTTAAAAGACCTCACCAGTCATCTTTGGAGGAAGCTAGAGAACCAACACATTATTTTGAAAACTGGTTAAAAATAAGGGGGAAGAGAAGAGAATCAAGTCTTTCCTGTATAAACGGTACTTCAGGGTAACCAAAAAGCTGATGAGAGGAAGTTTCTCTTTATAGAGGAAGCATTCTGGCTAACACATGGAGAGGGAATGACAAAAGCAGAATGTCACTAGTTCCTAACCCTAATGGCAATGAGAATGAATGAGCGTCTAGCAAACGGCTAATAGGGAAATTATATATAAGGTATAAATTGGACAGACAACAATGAAATCCACTGATCCACTTTAACATCACAGAGAGAGACAGCCTCCAGGAGGAAGTACACGATACTACCTATGAAGTGCCCTTGCCCAAGAAATCAACTCTGAATCTGAATAAGCTCCTACGTCTAAATATTGGTCTTCGGGAAAGCAGACAGAATACGGTGCCTAGAGGACACCGTGTAGACACAACCAGCAAAATTCAGCCAGTGGACAACTACCCAGTTTATTCTACAAACAATTGCAGGGGGAAGAAAACAGAGGCAGGAACCTATACATTAAGGGCGACAGGAGATAGAATTCATCAAATGTAATGCGTGGGCTTTGGTTGGATCCTCAACAGGCCAAAAAAAAAAAAAAAAACCCTAATTTTAAAAGCTCGAGATAATTTGGGAAATATGAATATTGACTGTATATCTGATAATATTAGGAACTGTTACTAATTTCTGTAAGTTTGATAATTGTAGTGTCCTTGCTTTTAAAAAGAGAGTCCTTACCTTAAATTTGAGGGCTAGGGAAAGCGGGTGGGGTACAAATGAAGCAAAATCGGCCATGAATTGATATACGTTGGTATACTGAAGTTTATCTATTCTGTCTACTTTTGTGTATGTCTAAAGTTTCTCATAGGGCTTCCCTGGTGGTGCAGTGGTTAAGAATCCACCTGCCAGGCTTCCCTGGTGGCGCAGTGGTTGAGGGTCCGCCTGCCAATGCAGGGGACGCGGGTTCGTGCCCCGGTCCGGGAGGATCCCACATGCCGCGAAGCGGCTGGGCCCATGGGCCATGGCCGCTGGGCCTGCGCGTCTGGAGCCTGTGCTCCACAACGGGAGGGGCAGCGGCAGTGAGAGGCCCACGTACCACAAAAAAAAAAAAAAAAAAAAAGAATCCACCTGCCAAGGCAGGGGTCACGGGTTCAAGCCCTGGTCTGGGAAGATCCCACATGCCGCGGAACAACTGAGCCCGTGTACCACAACTGCTGAGCTTGCACTCTAGAGCCCGCGAGCCACAACTACTGAGGCCCTCGTGCCTAGAGCCCGTGCTCCACAACAAGAGAAGCCACCAGAATGAGAAGCCCACGTACCACCACGAAGAGTAGCCCCCTCTCGCCGCAACTAGAGAAAGTCCATGTGCAGCAACGAAGACCCAATGCAGCCAAAAAGAAATTAATTAAATAAAATTTCTCATAATAAAATGATTTTTTAAATGACGGTAAAAATAAGCCATTCTGAAATAAAAACTGATAAAAGTCTTCCAACGATATTCCATCAATTAAGAGACTTCTTCGTAAACAAAGCGACAAAGGATTAATCTCCAAAATATACAAAAAATGAGCAGAATGATGCTTTGTGACCACCTAGAAGGGTGCGATAGGGAGGGTGGGAGGCGGACGTAAGAGGGAGGGGATATGGGGATATGTGTATATGTACGGCTGATTCACTTTGTTATATGGCAGAAGCTAACGCACCATTGTAGAGCAATTATACTCCAATAAAGATGTTGAAAAAAAAATCATTATGCTGTGACAGCCACCATCATCCATTTAAAAAGTACAAGACAAGCTCTTTAACAATCAGACATTTTACATCATTCCTTTTACTCCTTGAAATTATATTTCCATTTCACTTCCCCCACAGAATTTTATCCTGATGTAACACATGGATATTTTTATGCTTGACAGTCTTTTACTGATCAGTCTCATATTTCACAGCAACAAAACATGTATGCAAATTTGTTTAAAATTTGTTTCCTATAACCGTAAATAATAAATAATTATTACATTTTAAAAAATGAGTGGAAGATCTAAATAGACCTTTCTCCAAAGAAGACATACAGATGGCCAAAAAGCACATGAAAAGATGCTCAACATCACTATTACAGAAATGCAAATCAAAACTACAATGAGGTATCACCTCACACCGGTCAGAATGGCCATCATCAAAAAATCTACAAACAGGGCTTCCCTGGTGGCACAGTGTTTTAAGAGTCCACCTACCAATGCAGGGGTCACAGGTTCAAGCCCTGGTTTGGGAAGATCCCACATGCCATGGAGCAACTAAGCCTGTGCACCACAGCTACCGAGCCTGTGCTCTAGAGCCCGCGAGCCACAACTACTGAAGCCTGCGCGCCTAGAGCCCGTGCTCTGCAACAAGAAAAGCCACCGCAATTAGAAGCCTGCAAATCGCAACGAAGAGTAGCCCCCGCCTGCTGCAACTAGAGAAAGGCCACAAGTGGCAATGAAGACCCAACGCAGCCAAAAATAAAATAAAATAAAATAAATAATTTTTTTTAAAATCTACAAACAATAAATGCTGGAGAGGGTGTGGAGAAAAGGGAACCCCTTCTACAGTGTTGGTGGGAATGTAAATTGGTACTGCCACTATGGAGAAGAGCACGGAGGTTCCTTAAAAAGCTAAAAACAGAGCTACCATATGATCCAGCAATCCCACTCCTGGGTATATACCCAGAGAAAACCGTAATTCGAAAAGATACATGCACCCCAGTGTTCACTGCAGCACTATTTACAATAGCCAGGACATGGAAGCCACCTAAATGTCCATCAACAGAGGAATGGCTAAAGATGTGGTACATATATACAATGGAATATTACTCAGTCATAAACAAGAACGAAATAATGCCATTTGCAGCAACATGAATAGACCTAGAGATTGTCATACTGAGTGAAGTAAGTCAGACAGAGAAGGGCAAATACCGTATAATATCACTTACACGCGGAATCTAAAAAACTGGTACAAATGAACTTACTTACAAAACAGAAATAAGAGTCACAGATGTAGAAAACAAACTTATGGTTACCAGGAGGGAAGGGGGGTAGGGATAAATTGGGTGATTGGGATTGACATTTACATACTCCTTATATATAAAATAGATAACTAACAAGGACCTACTATACAGCACAGAGAACTCTACTCAATACTCTGTTACGACCTATATGGGAAAAGAGTCTAAAAAAGAGTGGATATATGCGTATGTATAACTGATTCTGTACAGCAAAAAGTAACATGACACTGTAAATCAACTATACTCCAATAAAAATTAAAAAAAAAAAACAACTTGGGCTTCCCTGGTGGCGCAGTGGTTGAGAGTCCGCCTGCCGATGCAGGGGACACGGGTTCATGCCCCGGTCCGGGAAGATCCCACATGCCGCGGAGCGGCTGGGCCCGTGAGCCATGGCCGCTGAGCCTGCACATCCGGAGCCTGTGCTCTGCAACGGGAGAGGCCACAACAGTGAGAGGCCCGCGTACCACAAAAAAAAAAACACAAAAAAAAAACAACTTCTAAAGGATGTACTTTAGGAATAAAATTGAACTCAGAAAGAAGGATCAAGATGCAAAAGGAGGGACTTCCCTGGTGGTCCAGTGGTAAAGAACCTGCTTTCCAACACAGGGGACATGGGTTCAATCCCTGGTTGGGGAACTAAGATCCCACACGCCGCAAGGCAACTAAGCCAGTGCGCCACAACTACTGAGCTTGCACGCCTCAATGAGAAAGTCCACGCACCACAACTACAGAGCCCATGTGCCACAACTACGGAGCCCTCACGCCGCAACTACAGAAAAGCCCGTGCACTGCAACGAAGAGCCTGCATGCCACAACAAAAAAATCCTGCATGCCGCAACTAAGACCTGACGTAGCCAAAAAAATAAGTATTTTTCAAAAATGCAAGAGGAATGGTGACTAAAGCAATTGTTAAGATGGCAAATCCAAACTGAATAAAACAATAATAATGATGACTAGCTGGAAGGTAAAAAAAGATACAAGATGCGAGTCACAGCTGGAATTAAGATTTCTATGGTCCTTTTATTGTTCAGGAAGATGCAAAGTGATAGTAACAAGTTAAGTTTACATTAAAAATAGAAGGGCAATCAACTATAGAAATAGAATGCATAACTTCCAAAACTGATAGAGACAAAAAAAGGAATTTTTAAAATCCAAAATAATAAAATGCATAAAACCTCAGGGCAGAATCACATCAATAAAGGTGTTCCTTTTTTTTTTGCTTTACTTGTACATTTTATATACTCTTTTGTGTATATAAAATAACTAAAATTTAAAATTAATAAGAAGGGTGAACTAAGAGGTTAAAAATAAAAGCCAAATACATCATTACTCATAATAATTATAAATAGGCAAAAATTGACAATTCAAAAAGAGATTATTAGGTTGATTAAAAAAACAAATTCTAGGTATTTATAAGGCACATTCCTAAAATATAAGAGTATGGTAAAGTTAAAAGTTAAATGAGGGAATTCCCTGGCAGTCCAGTTAGGACTCCATGCTCTCAGTGCGGGGGTCCGGGCTCAATCCCTGGTTAGGGAACTAAGATCTGCAAGCCACAGAGGCAGCCAAAAAAAAAAGTAAAATGCTACTGGGGGAAATTCTGATGAGAGTAGAATATTGGCATGTTTTAAAGTATACTGCCAACAGATTGCTTATTTTTTTTTAACCTTTTTATTTTATATTGGAGTAGAGCCGATTAACAATGTTGTGAATAGTTTCAGGTGCACAGCAAAGGGATTCAGCCATACATACACATGTATCCATTCTCCGCCAAACTCCTCTCCCATCCAGGCTGCCACATAACATTGAGTTCCCTGTGCTATACAGCAGGACCTTCAGGTTGCTTATTAATAGTAGGAAGGGAAAAAATATTAACTATACAGTGGAGAAATCAAACAACCTCTTGACCAGGTTGTCAAAATTAACATCACAAACAAGGGGCAGACGGTAATCCTGTGCTCCTAGATGTAATACCCTAAGAAGTATGTAATATCAGTTAGTACTCTGGCCAGGAATACATAACTTGAATCTAATCATGAGGAAATATACCAACTTAAGACAGGAACTACTTAGAAAATTTTAAAGGACTATATTCTCCCAAACTGTCAACATCACAAAAGACAAAGAACGGCCAAGGAATTGTTCCAGACTAAAGGAGACTAGAGACATGACAACTAAACATAATGGGTGATCCTAGACTGGACCCTCTCCTGGACTGGAAAAAAAAAAAAAAAAAGATCTTGGAGTAATTGACAAAATTGGAATATGGAAAGTAGATTAAAAGTATTATATGAATGTTAAATATTTGAAAGTAATAAATGTACTGCGGTTTTATAAGAGAATATTTTATTCTGAGGAAATGTGTATTATTTAGGGGCAAAGAGCCAGCATATATGCAGCAGTTCATGAGAAAAAGTATACACACACACATACCACATATACATACATATACACATTTATAGATATGTATATGTACACAAAGAGCAAATAATAAAAGCAAATGAGTGAAAAGTTAACAAAAAGTAAACTTGGATAAAGAATATATGAGTGCTCTTTGTATTATTCTTACAATTTTTCTGTAAATTTGAATTTCCAAATAAAAAAATTTTCAAGTAAAGGAACTGAATTTTATACTTAAAGTGGTTAAAATGGCAAACTTTGCTATTCATATTTTACCACAATAAAAGAGACCTAAAAGAATGATGAATTCAAAAAAAAAAAGTAAAAGGATAGAAAAAGATATACTAGAAAGATACTAATCAAAGAAAGCTGGTATAGGGACTTCCCTGGCGGTCCAGGTGTTAAGACTCCATGTTTCCACTGCAGGGGGCATGGGTTCCATCCCTGGTCGGTGAACTAAGAGCCTGCATGCCGTGTGGCGTGCCCAAAAAAATTAAAAAGAAAAAGAAAGCTGGTATACTATTAATACCAGATAAAAATAGATCTTAAGAGAAAAAACTTTACTAGAAAGAAAGATGGTCATTTCACAATAATGAGGCTTAATTGACCATGAAGATTCTAAACCTGCACAGTCCATTACGGTAGCCACTAGCCATATGTGGCTCTTTAACTTTAAACTGGTTAAAGTACATAAAATTAAATATCGAGCTCCTCAGTCACACTAGTCCCATTTCAAGTGCTCAACGGACACAAACGGCTGTCATACTGAACAGCACAGAAAAGAACTTTTCCATCATTGCAGAAAGCTCTATTGGACAGCACTGTTAAATGATTTTAAGCTTGTATCTGATAATACAGTCAAAAAATACATAAAGCAAGACTGACATGATTAGAAGTTTAAAAATTCACTATTATAATGGTAGATTTTAGCATACTTCTCTAAGTAACAGAGCAAACAGACAAAAATGAGTAAGGTTACAGATGTGAACAACATAAAGTCAATTTAATGGAATATACAGAAATCTATATCCAACAGTTGAAGAATACACATTCTTCTTAATCACACATAGAACACTTATAAAATCTGACCATCTACTAGGCCGTAAAGGAAGTCTCAATAAATTGCAGATTCAGAATCATAGAAATCGTGTTCTTTGGCCACAAGGAAATGAAGGTTAAAATCTAAACCAGAAAGATAACTAAGCAAAATAAAAGTTTGGAAACTTAAAAATATACTTCTGGGACTTCCCTGGTGGTCCAGTGGTTGAGAATCCACCTTCCAATGCAGGGGACGCAGGTTCGATCCCTGGTCGGGGAACTAAGATCCCACATGCCACGGGGCAACTAAGCCCACGCACCACAACTAAAGAGCCCACGTGCCGCAACTACGGAGTCCACACACTCTGGAGCCTGCGTGCCACAACTAGAGATGCCGCACGCTGCAACTACTGAGCCCGTGCGCCACAACTAAAGCCCACGTGCCTCAAGGAAAGATCCCGCATGCCGCAACTAAGACCCAACACAGCCAAATAAATAAATAAATATTTTAAAATATACTTCAAAGAAACTAATAAATCAAAGAAATAAAAATGGAAATTAGAAAATTCTTAGAACTAAACAATAATAAAGTACTACATGATAAAAACCTATGCAACATCCCAAATGTCCATCATTCATGCAGTGGAATATGACTAAGCAATGCAAAAGAACAACATAATGACATAACTGACAACCTGAATAACTCCCACAGACGTTATGTTGACTGAAAGATATCAGACACAGCAGAATACATACTCTATGATTCCACTTACCTGATGCTTAAAGGCAAAAATCTATGATGATAAAGGGAAAAAGAATAATTTCTCTTGGAAGAAGATGCTGACTAGAAAGGGGACATGAAGGAGGAAGCCTTTTGGGGTGCTGGAAATGTTCTGTATCTTGAGCTTGGGAGTGGTTATGGGAGGGCATATGGACATTAAATTCATTAAGCTATAATTAAGATTTGTGCACTTCACTGAATATTAATTATACGTCAGAAAAAAAACTCTAAAAGAAAATAAAACCAAAAAACTTACTGAATGCAGCTAAAGTAATGTTGAGAGGGAAATGAATAGCCTTAAATAGTTTCATTTGAAAATCAGAAGTCTGAAAGGACTAAAAATTAAGCAAGCATGCAACTTGAAGCTAAAAAAGGAAAAATAGAACAAATTCATACAAAGGTGAAGAAAAGAAGAGAGAAATTAATGAAGATCTAATCCACACTTTTCCACCCTTCCTTAGGAGATGGTTCTCTCTAGAGGCTATTTTTCTTCATATCTACACATTCCTGTCCAAAGATCCTCTCCTCTTCCTCTCTGAGATGCCACCCCAAATCTCACCCCAGTCTCCAAATGCCTGCCCCTATCTCCTCACTCTGGTTGTAGAAATTGGAGAAGCGGTCAAGGGCATCACAGAATTCTGTGGGAAGGCACTTTCTGGGATGGTACAGGTAGCAGAGTGGAGAGACCGGCCAGCAGCGTGGTGACAGGACCAGTACAGAAACTGTTGGACTTGGATCTTCGATAAATAGTTCTTTCTCAGCCTTCTCTTCCTCCTCTTCCTCCTGAGAGACAGAAGGATTTCAAGGGCTCTTGGGCTCCCTTCTTTGGTCTAGTCTTCCCCTGCTCTCCCACTCTTTCCCTTGCTCTCACCTCCTCTTCTTCCAGGCCCTGTTCCTCCTCATCCTCCTGCTCCAAGAGCAGCTTGTCCAGCTGCTGGAGCTGGTACACGTGGAACTGGCGCTGCAGCTCCTCCGAGGTGCTCAGGCTCCGCAACATCTGCTGCGGGAGGCGGTTGGGGAAGCAGGGGCCGATCTGCTCCAGCACGGCCCCCTCCAGCCAGCTCGAGCCCACGCTCAGGAGACGGTCCGCCATGTAGTGCCTGCAGCGCACACAGCCCAGGCCGAACCTCAGTGTGGGGGCTCGGCATGGCCCCCCCACTCCAGAACGTAGGTACTACCTCTGTTGCAGCCCGCCTGGGTCACAGGCCATCCCTCACCTTGTCCTTCCCACCAGTGCCACGGCCATCTCTGCATCTTAATCTCTCCTCCCTACTGCTCCTCCCTCACCTTCCCTCTAAGACTCAAGTCTCCCCCTTCTCTAGACTCTATACCTCCCATGCCCTACTTCTCCAGCCCTGCACTCACTGGTAGAAGTGCTCAAAAGTCGTGGCCAGCTCCAGGCCAGAGAGGACCATGATGGGCTCCAGGTGCCACTGGAGCCGTCCCAGCATTTCCACTCCAGGAGTTCCACCCATCAGGCCACCCTGGATCTGCTGGTCGATGTGCCTGGCGAACTGCTCACTCATCTGGGGGCAACAGGAAGGGCAGCAGCAAACCATGAAGAGGGAGTGGAGTAGAAGGGTGGCAGGTGGAAGGGGGTGAAAAGGCAGAGCAGAAATGGACTGGGAAGCCGGCGGTCCCCAGCACTCACGTGGGCAGCGGTGAGGAAGGATTGCTGTAGCAAGGCGCCCGAGAAGCCGCTGCGCAGGGCCAGCATGAAGGCTGCTCGGGGCCCGAAGAGCTCCGAGCCTGCTCTCTGCAAGCGCCCATAGAGTTTACAGTAGCGGGGCACGAAGTCTGGCGCCCTCCAGGCCGCAGCCAGGAACCTGCTGACCTGAGGAGAAAGGGGAAACTGCATCCAAGGGGCAGCCCAGCAGCCTCGGTCCCGCCAGACCTCAGCTCCCTCTGCCCACCTGCTCCTGCACCACACTCAGCCAGCACTGGGTTATGTTCCTCAGGCTGCTGCTTGGAAGAACTGGTGAAGGCCCAGGGCTCCGGTCCTGACCCTTACTGTTCTTGCTGACTGTGGACACAGAGGTCAAAGGACGGGGTTCATCTCAGTCCCTGGGCGAGTCCCAGCATCCTGGGAACTGACCCCTTGGAAGGCCCATGGCAAAGCAGAAAGGATGAGTAAAACCCAGGAGAGAGGAGTCAGATATCACCGCTGCCCAGATTCTTAGTTCAACTGGCCAGACTGGGACTCACAGGGCCGAGTGGACGGTTCAGGAGAAGGCCCAGGAGGAGGCTCCACGTGCACCAGCAAGTGGCAAAGGCGACGGACTCGAGAGGCAAAGGCTGCTGCTCGACTCAGGGGGTTCCGAGAGCTCTCTCTTTGCTCTAAGTACTGATCCAGCAGCCACCCCAGGGAGCTCACACCTTCCACATCTAAAAGAAGATGGGTCAGGAACAGGTCTCCATGGGTGATGGGGAAGGGAGAGCCCAGGAGAAGGACAGAGAAGGAGTGACTGTACAAAAAGGATTTGGGGGCAGCAGGGCCTTCGTCCTCCCCTCACCAAGGTTTGCTTCAGCTGGAGTCTGGGGACATGGGAACAGGTTGGGGGTGGGGGTGGGGGTGGGGGTGGGGGTGAGAATTCAAATACCAGAGTTTCAGGGAGCAGTCCCTGGGGCAGGAAGGAGAGGAACACTGAGGTGACAAGCCTTCAGGGATAAAGACAGGAACCAAAAGAACCAAGAGCATTAACTCAGGTCAGCCCTGGGAATAATTACAAGGAGCGGGTTAGTTGGGGCAGGGGTGGGGACGGTTACCCGGGGAGGTGATGTTCTGCACCAGGGGGCTGACCAGGGCCTCCCAGCAGGTCTTGCCCAGTGCTTGGGCGGCCTCGTCGTCAGGGAGGAATCGATCGGCAAAATTCTGCTCGTGACGCAAAACCCTGTTCAGTCTGGGAACAAAGAGTGTCTGGTCAAGGATTAAAGACTTCCCTGAGGCCTCCACTCAAGCACGCTCAACTCCCAATCACCCCGAGCTGAGCCAGTCCCTTACCCTGCTCCCCGCCTCAGCACACACTTCTCATCTCTGCTCTGTCCCCGATCCCGGCTGCTGCTTTACCCTTCAGACTCCCCTGAAGCACATCTCCTGCTCCCTTAACCATCCCCTCTCCTCCCTGCCTGCCTCCCGCCCACTCACCTGGGGCAGAGCTGGAGGAGGCGCTTGCGGTCCTCTGCAATGTCCCGGCTCCAGGCTTGCGCCCGAATTGTGTAGAAGAGACATGTACGGCGACACAGCTGCTCTCGGAAGAGTGGCCAGAAAGTGGGCTTGGGGCCCAGGACCTCCACGCCCCGAACCCGGGTGTCGATGCCGCCCTGCAATGTGCACAGGTCTCATACCCTCGGCTCCCTGGAGACATTCCCGCATCTCTGGAACTCAACAGGTTCCTGGGCCATCCACGAGCAGACCAAGGAGGACCCTGGCCTGAATGCTGGAGAATCCAGGCGCTGCGGAGACCCTGTGCTTCCTCCTGGTCCCCAGCCCCCAGCCTTTGCCCTCGCCCCACCTGCTGACAGCGCTTTATGCGGATCTGGATGACAGGCCAGAAGCGGTTCAGGTTCTCCAGGAGGACCACCCGGCTGGCGGACGGCATCACGTTCACCTGGTGGCGCAGGGAAGAAGAGGTAGAGAGAGAGCTGTCACCTGCAGAAGTGGAACGGGAAGGGCTGTTGACAGCAACCGAGTCTGTGACAGTGTGTGCCCTTCACCTCTCCCACCCTGAGCCCATGGATCTACACGCCTCCACAGTCCTAATTCTATTCTCGCTGCTTACGAGGCAGTTGCCTGCCTGGGAGGAAGGGATGTGGGAGCTCCCCACGGACTGGGTCCTTCTGATAAGGCCCCGGGACCAACAGAAGGATGGAGAGTAAGGGGAAGCGGGGCACAGGATCCCCACCGTGTTGAGCTCCGTGCTGATGCAGCTGACACTGTCACCCCCAAACACCACCACCCTGGCCGGCATGTAACTTGAGTCCTCGCTGGCCACCAGAAGAGTCAGCTGCCTGGCAGAGGAAAAAGGAATCAGTCAGAACCAGGACCCTGGTCTTGGTTCAGAACTTCAGCCCACCACTTCCTCTTCAGACTCCTGTCCTCTGCTTAAGCGTCAGTTTTCCCCAGACCCCCGCTCTTACATTTATCCTCTCCCAAAGTGGCTTCATTTAAACCCATAGTTTCAGCTGAAAGTTCACACCCTAATGACTCCAAATCCACATCTCTACCCTAGACCGCTCTCCTGAGCTTTCTCGCCATGCATCCAACAGACATTTCTATGTCGCGCCCACAGGCACCTCCAAGCCTACATGCCCATACAGACCAGTCGTCTGTCTGTAGAAACCTGCTCCTCTTCCTATTTCTCTCTCCTGGGAAAGAAAACTGCCATCCACCTAGTTCTCCAACTAGAACACATGACTTCTCCCTCGCGGCCGCCCTCATCCAGTCAGTGGCAGGCGCTGTAGATGCCACCTCTCAAGCTCCCCCAGTCCACCGCCCCCTCGCCATCTATTCCCGTCCCCTCTGCCTCACTGAACGTTCATCACTCAGTATGCCTTCCAACTCTCTCCCAGCCTGCCACCCGAACTCGCATAGTTGCCAGAGTTCTCTAAATTAAAAAGCCTACTTTTGTCTCTTTCCCTCTTAAAATCCTTCAGTGGCTCCTCAAGTTTCAGAATAAAGCTCAGAGTTGTTAGATCAGAACTCTGTGGTCCGGCTCTGCCTCCGTTTCTGGCTTCCTCTCCTGCCACTTCACTACACATACCCTTCGTTCCAGCCAGACACAATTACTTAAGGTTCCCCCAAATACATCGTTTCTTGCTTCCATTTTGCACATACGTTGTCCCTCGACCTGGAGTATCTGTTGCCCTCTCTTTACTACATCAATTTCTACTGCAAACTTAACCCAGTCAGCCCCTCCTTCCGGCAGCCTCCTCTGAGCTCTCAGCTGGCATCAGGATCCAGTGCACACATCAACCGTAACTTTTTTCTTACTCTATTTCTTACTGATTTTCCAGCCTGGCTCCCAACAAGACTGTAAGTTCCCTGAAGACAGGCCCCTTATCTTACTGTCCGCGCAGCTCCAGACCCTTGCAGGGTGCCTGGCACAGAGTACACAATAAACAAATGCCCATGGGAGGAGTGGATAAGTGAGTCATTGCTCTCCCTCGACCAAAACCACAGGGCAGTGACATGTGACCTGTAGCAGGAGTACGGCACAGGCTTGGGGAGTGAGGGGAGGTCTACGCTTAGCTCAGGGAGATGAGGCCAACGTGTCACTGCACAAAATGGGTTTCAGCGTGTCCCTCAGGCATAGGGGTTCAAGTGTGTATGTGGGCAATCCTCTGAGGATGTGTACTGGGGCATATCAGAATATTCGTGTGCACATTCGCGTGAGGGCACACATGCGCACGTGGACATGGGCATGCTCACACCTAACAAGAACACCACGGTGCATGTGTAGGGTGATGTAGTGGGAGCCGGTGCTGCCGTTGGACTCCCAGTAGGTCTTGGGGTTGCGGTCCGTCAGCTTGCTGGCCCGGTGCGGGTTGGAGGACACCTCCACCTTCTCCCAGCACTTGTCTTCCTTCACCTCCACGCTGGAGCCTGCGGGCAGGCGGGAAGCCTGGTTAGTTGAGAGAGAAGAAAGGAAGGGGACTAGGGAGCACGAAAGGAAGGGGGGAACAGATGCTGGGGTGGCAGCAGGAGAAAGTAGATGGGGGCACGAACCCTGGCAGAGATGCCTAAGGAACACGTCAAAGAAGGGGATGTTGATGGGGCGGTGCGTTCGTCTGTGGTCTTCGATCTGGCCCAGCACCATCTGCAGCCCGGACATCAGAGAGAAGGGGTGCGGGGAGGGGGCAGGAACATGGAAACACATGTGGAGAAAGAATCAAGGGGCAACAGACACTCAATCCCTTTCTTCCCAAAGTTTGGCAGAACAGAACCATGCGGGGTAAAGGTTGGGGAACAAGTGCCCTAGATTTGCTACTACTTATGCCAAACAGGGACATGCACTGAACCACGTTCCCCTGCTTCTGGCTTACTTCTCAGCTCCGGACCCACACACCTCCTCACCTGAATGCAGCCAGCCAGGATGCTGGAGGTGAGGTTACTATAGAGCTGGGCGTGTTTCTCACATTCTGTCACCAGGTCCCGCAGCTCACAGGCCAGCAGCAGCTGAGCCGGGTGTTTGTCCAGGACTTTGGCCAGGGCCTCTTTGGCTCCCAGGCAGCAGAGCACCACGGCATAGTCTTTGTGCATGGAGGCCAGGCGATACAGGAAGCACAGCAGCTCCTGAACAATCTGGCCCAGAGCCACAGAGATTAACGTAGGGAAACAAAGGGCAGGCTGTACAGGCTGAGGGGTGGGTTTAGAAATGGGGATGTGGTGGCTGAGATTTTGGAGAACTTGAAAGCAGAGTACCAAAGCCAGGCTGGCACAGAACACTGGGGTGCCAGGACTCCAGAGTGAGGTGGCAGGGGCAGAGCTCAGGCGCAGCTCCCCAGGCTTCTTCCTGCCAGGACCAAGCTATCTCAGGAGCCAACCTCGGTGTCTGAGCCTTGTTCCACAAGGCACAAACCCCAAAGGCGGACCGCAAGGACTGCGTGGACTGGTGAACGTGGGCTTCTCCTAAACCCAGAATCTTAAAATTCAGGTGCAGCCAGAAGGCCTCAGTTCTGGAGACGCTCAGATGACGCTGGTCTCCTTCCTACACACCCCTCCCAGTTTCCAGACTCATCCAGGAAGGCTGTGCTGTGCCCTCCAGAACCTCACTAGGTAGCTGGTGTCCAGAAGCTGCCTTTCCCTCCCCCACCCTTGCCAGGGCTCTGGTACCTCAAAGTCACTGCTAGGGCCACTCAGACAGTTGAGGCAGGGCTCCAAGACCTCATGCCAGGGAAGGACCATGGCCTCCGGGTGATCCAGCAGCCGGGTCACGACCCTGGCAAGGGATGGAAACAAGTGAAGTCCCTGCAGTCTGCCAGCTGCCCTTGCCCCCGACGCACAGGCGCCCCCGAGCTGGCCTCTCACCTCAGCGCCGTCAGCAGCAGAGTTTTGTTGGGCCCGGGGGCGTCCAGAGTCCGCAGAAACAGGAGGAAGGGCTGGCTCTCCTGCTGGAGGCGCTTGAGGAGAGGTCTCACGGCACCCCCTGGGCTGCCCTCTCGGCACAGCACACGCTCCAAGTCCAGGAGGAGCTCTGCAGACGGGCCCCCCACCAGGGACCGGATCAGCAGCTCAGGGGACCCATCCTGGCCCTGGGCGCCAGGCGTTTCCAGTGCTGCTGCTCAGACACACAGGGGGCAAAAATGGGTAGGAAGGAGAGTCATACAAATTGGTCAAACTGAGAAACTGGCAGGTGCAGAAAATAACCGCCGCCCCCCACTTTTCCTCCCGTTGTGAGGATGTCTGAAGTTTCTACTCAACTGTGGGGGATTTTCTTTTCTGGCACCAAATATATACCTAACTACATCTGTAAAAAAAATTAGTATGGCAAAAACTGTCCAGTTAAAGAGCACAGTTTTAATCTCATACAGTCACACAACTACCTTTTATTATTAACTATCACTTTATTATTACACAAGTTAATAACTATTAGCTACTACAGTCACATCCCTATACTACCTAGCATGGTGGCTTCAGATGTACAGACTAAAAGACACACAGTGCTTATTCTGATTTGCCCCCATACTTCCAGGTTTCACTTGTTTGTTAAATACAAAAGGTTCCTTCCCTATGGCATCAGTACTTCACATTCTAGTCACCAACTTTCTGTACCATAAGCTACAATTCCTCTACAGAAGGCCCCTCTAGAAGTCATTTCAACCAACCTTCCAGTGTCCAATAAGAGCGGACCAAACCCAGCCCAGAGAGATGGAACCCTTTTATGTTTAAAGCCATTTAGAGAAGGCAATTTCCTTGTACCTATTCTACAGTCCCCCTCTCCTCTTGGTCAGGAAGTTCTACTTGAGACCTAACTTGAGCACCAAAACCCTCACTCATTTCCTGAAGGTTCATCGTGTCTTTCCAGCACGGTACTAGGATGTAAACCTGAGCCCTCCTGGCCGCGGGCGGGGACCGATTCCTCAGCACAACCACTGCCTCCCCGATGGTACCTGCACGCTCGGGACTGCCCGGTGGCTCCGAGTAGCGATTGAGAAGCATCATGAGGATGGTGCGTGTGGTGGGCATGGCTTCTGTCCCCGGTGCTATCCCTGAGTGTCTAAACAAGGTGTCTCTCAGCTCTCTGGTTATGATCTGGTCTCCCAGAGTGTGGTGGTTACACAAAAGCAGGTTGAGGAGGAGCAGGCCGTTTCTCACCGCGGAGGAGCACCTGGGAGGAGGGAGGTGACCCAGAAAGAAGTTGAAAGAGAGTGAATGCAATGGAAGCAGGAAGCCAGCCTCCTGGAGGGAGGAGCCCTGCAGCTGGGGAAGGAGGGGCTCCGGGGGTCCCCCTGAGGCCAGACATCTGGCCTCTTGACCTCAGATCGCTCCTCCCAACTCCAGGAAGGAAGATCAGGTGTCTCTGATCTCTCTGGAATCTCTCTACCCTCAACCACTGGCCTCTCTTCTAACAACAGCCAGAGAGGGCCACCACATTTCATCCAGAGGCAACGACGTGAGGGGAATTTCTGTGGAATGCATGAGACCTGGGCAGGGGAGCAGCAGGGCTTGGGGCTTAGCAGGAGTTTGGAGTTTGGAAGGGGAGGTCCTGACCCCTCCGTGTTCAGCATCAGGATCACGGCAGCAGGGACGGCGAGGAGCAGGCTCTCAGCGCCCGGGCGTGTGGCCGAGTCAATGCTGGCAAAGATCTCCCTGGTCATCTGGGCATCAAACAAAGGGTGGATGGAATCTCGACCGGCAACAAGAGTGGGGATCTCCGAGGAGCTGGCAATGGCCAGCATCTTCAGCGCCTGCGAGGGGATGTGAAGGCAGAGTCAGGAGTGGGCAAAGCCATCATGCAGAGGAGGGGAGAGCCGGGCCATCATTCTAGGCCTCAAACTTTGGGGCAGCTGAGCTGTTTGCAAACAGAAATGAAAGAGGTAGTGATGGGACATCAAAAAGAAAGGAAAGAAAAGAAAGCCAACCAAAAAACCTAAGGCTCCATGGTAATGTGAGCCTGTAACTTCTCTCTGCCAGCACCGAGGCTCGCCGAGTGCTGGGGTGGCCACCCCTCCGCAGCTTCCCCTCAGGACGGAGCCCTTTCACAGCCTCTACTTGCCTTCAAGGCTTTCCTTTAAGCTGTCTTCCATCTCACTTGGCCACTCCTCCCTTTGAAAAACCTCTCTTCCCTTGAGTTCCATAACTTCTTGTCCTCCTGGTCATCCTATCTCTCTGGAGTTTCTCTGCTGCCAGGTCCCAAATACAGAAGTTCCTTGTCCCCCTTCTCCTCGATCCCCGCACCCCCTCCCCATGCAACCTCGGCCATTCCCACAACTGCCGCTAGCACCTGTGTGCCAACACTCCCACCCCTATGTCCCCTGGCCTCCAAAGGCAGTATCCAGCCTGCCTGGACGAGGCTACTTGTGTTGACTCACAGGCAGAGCAACTGGAATTATAGGAAAAAATACTGGTAATATGCCAACTTGTTTGCTGGTACTAAAGAGAATCTTAAATTAGGATGAACACTAAACCATCAGGGTGGAGAATGTCTTGGCTGGTGAAAGGGTTGACTCTTGAGAAGAAACCTTCTAAGGATGAAGTAAATTAGAAATAATTCTCAGGACGATCCCCCTTGTGAGGGCTGGACCCTTCAAGCAAATGCTACCTCATAATGAGGCTTTTTCCTTTTAGCTACCTCCCCCTCCCCCAAGCTGAATTCTGTAGACCTTAAGTTATATACAAAAAGATGCAATTCTGTTATAGGGCAAGAGTTCAAATTTAGAGGCAAATGTCGTATTTTGGTCATGCGGTTTGAAAGGATCAGGGAATTTTTTGAGCAGACACGGCCTCAACTAGGAATGCTTGGCTGCTCTTGGGAGGAGCAGCACCAGGCTGGCCCCATAAAGGACAAGCCTCCCGGCCTCTCCCTGGGAAGCCTGCCCTAAGAGCACCTGTGTTCCAGTCCATGCTGCTGCCGTTACACTGCTGGAATCCATTCTCAGAGCTGCTCTGGACGAGGCCTACCTGTCCCCTGCCCATACCTCCACCTCCCTACCAGCCAGCCCTTCTGTCTGGAGTACTCAGGAAGCCAATTCTTCCTCCCTGAACGAGGGCCTCCTTTCACCATTCTCTGGGCCCGGGGAGGGGGTGGGGGGTGGGGGTGGGGGTGGGGGTGGGGGTGGGGGGCGGGGCAAGGCAATGGCAATGCTGGCTGGGCTTTACCCACATCTGGTGAGGAGGTAATTTCTGTGTACCGGTACCACTCAGACAAAAGGGTTAAAAAATACTCTGTCACATCTAGAAATTTAGTCTTTAATCAGACACCTAGCTGTAACTAAAAAGCCATGGGAAAGTCAGCATACCTAGAAATTCAACCTGACCTTCTCTCCACACCTCTTCCCCCTCCAACATTCTCCCCCTTGGCAAGTGACCACCTCATCCATCCCTGCTGCTCAATTTTCAACCTGGGAGTCATTCTCAAAAACATCCTTCTCCCTTGCTCCAAATACGCATTCAACCTCCAAGACTGTCCAGCTGGATCTCTTCCATCCACCTGCATCTTTCCATCCCAATGTCTCCTCCTTGTCCGAATCACCAGAGAACCTCCTTGAGATCAGCCACGCCCCCAACCTGCCCACCCTGCCCATCACTCTCCACCCTCAGGCCCGGTCCACTCACCGCCAGCCCTGCCTGCTGCACCAAGACAGAAGTCTTATATTCTTGCATGCAAACCAGCACAGCGTAGATGCCACCCTCCCTGGCGAAGAGTGGACGCCACTCGTGCTTGGTCATGAGCAGGTAGAGGAGGCGCAGGGCCAGCACCACCACCATCTTCTCTCCCACCTGGTTGGTCAGCAGCTCCACCAGCGTCTTCACTAACTTCTCTCTGAGAGAGAAGAGACATCGGGGTTCCCCATCCCAAGAGTCATGTCTGATTGCCTGCCCGCCCAACCCTGTCCACCAAGATCCAGTCCATCACCCCCCACCCCCCTCCATCCTACTCTCCCTGCCTCAGTCCCAGTCCTGCTGCCCTCTCCTCTGCAGTCTGTCTCAGGCTCTTCACCTCATCAAGTAGGGAGTACTGCAAAAAGGTTATGAACTCTGGTTCATCTTTTCAAATAAATCTATAAATTTAGTATAATGCTAATCAAAATGCCCAAAAGGTTTAAAAAAAAAATGACAGGCAGGTTTAGGTATAGGACGAGAAAATGCAAGAATTGTCAAGAAATGTTTGGAAAGAAATAATTGTAGACTTGCCTACTACTTATCAAAATATAAACTTACAATAATTAAAACTCTGGAAACAATACAGGGTAGCCAAACAGATGAATAGATGAGAAGAGAGATAAGGGTAGCATCTCAGACAGTGAGGACAGGAAGGACCATACAAAACGTGAGGCAGAGACATGTGGCTATCTATCTGAAAAAACGAAGGCTGGAGCTCTGCTTCACTCCATTTGCAAAAATAAACCACAAACAGATTTTAAAATAAACATGAAAAGTAAAATCATAAATATTTTTAGAAAGTAAAAGGAAATATTTTTATAATCCTAGAATGGAATAGACCCTCTTAAAACCCAGAAGCCATTTTTTAAAAGTTGAAAATATAGCAACATGAAAATCTGAAACTTCAGCATAATGAAAGATACTACCCACAAAATTAAGAGCCCAGCCACATAAGCTAGAGAAAGGGTCCAGTGGAAATGCTGATCTGAAGGGAAGGAAGAAGTGTCTCCAGAGTTCCTAGATCACAGTGAGCATCACAAGAGGAAAAAAGCCGGGACTGACATTTTTCTCCACAGTGACAGAGATGTATATTGAGGAGGTGGCCTGGGAAATAGGAACGAAAGGAGGACAAAAAGAGAAATTCTGGGAAATAAGGCAAATAAAAGCACTGAGAAAGTTCTGTGTTTATCTCTGTCTTTTTTGTTGTCACTGTACTGGGGTCTCGAGGTCCAGAGGTCCTGGGGTCCATAGAGCCCTAACTCGACCAGGTGCCAATGGGGACCAGCGGCCAGAGTGCTAACAGCCCCTCCCCATGTAGAGATGCTTTCTGTCTTCTCTCATGAGCTTTATGATGACTACAACGTGAATCGAAAGTGCTTTAGATATATATCCCTCTCTGTAGCCATGATTTACTACAAACAAGTTAACATACATATGAATGCATCTGAACATGAATAAATAAATATAAATAAGGATGTTTACTAAAATGTTAACAGTAACTATCTCTGCATAAAGGGTTTTCAGATGATTGTTATCCTCACAATTTTCTATTTTTCTTACAGTGAGCATGTATTTTATATTCAGAAAATTAAGTTAATATGATTTTGAAAGAAAAAGACAAGCAAAATATTTGAAACAGAAGTAATGGATTAATATCCAGAATATCTGTAAATTTAAAAACAGGTTAAGACCAGGGACTTCCCTGGTGGCACAGTGGTTAAGAATCCACCTGCCGATGTAGGGGACACAGATTCGTGCCCCGGTCCGGGACGATCCCACATGCCGCGAAGAGGCTGGGCCTGTGAGCCATGGCCGCTGAGCCTGCGAGTCCAGAGCCTGTGCTCCGCAACGGGAGAGGCCACAACAGTGAGAGGCCCGTGTACCGCAAGAAAAAAAAAAGAAAAAAAAGAATCCGCCTGCCAGTGCAGGAGACACAGGTTCGATTCCTGGTCCAGGAAGGTCCCAAATACCGAGGAGCAAGCCCGTGCACCACAACTACTGAGCCTGCGCGCCACAACTACTGAGGCCCGTGCACCTAGAGCCCGTGCTCCGCAACAAGAGAAGCCACGGCAATGAGAAGCCCATGCACTGCAACAAAGACTAGCCCCCGCTCGCCGCAACTAGAGAAAGCCCACAAGCAGCAACAAAGACATAACACAGCCAAAAATAAATTAACTAATTAAGAAAAATACATTAAAAAAAAAGACTAAGACCCAATAAGAAAGTGGGCAAAGGATAAGAATATTTATAGCAGAAGAAATACAATGCATGCAAATATGACTAACTTCTCTAGAACTAAGAAATTAAAACGAGGTACCAATCACTTCAAATTTTGCCAACCTGATAGATTTAAAAAATGATTAATATCCAGTACTGGCAGATGTGAGGAAAAACAGATCGATTAGAACAGTATTTGAGAGAACAGACTTGTGGTTGCCAAGTGGAGGAGGAGAATGGTGGGGGGAAGGATTGGGAGTTTGGGATTAACAGAGGCAAACTCTTATATATAGAATGGATAAACAACAAGGTCCTACTGTATAGCACGGGAACTATATTCAATATCCTGTAATAAAACATAATAGAAAAGAATATGAAAAAGAACATATATATGCATAACTGAATCATTTTGCTGTACAGCAGAAATTAACACAACATTGTAAATCAACTATACTTCAGTAAAATAAAATTTTTAAAAAGAATGCTATATTTGAACTTGGGTATAATCATACTGCAGAGTCCGAGGCAGTAGTGAAGAATGAGGTAGCGACATGTGGACTGACATACTGAGTGTAGACCTACTGCATGCAGGGGGAAAGCTGCAGAAACAGGAAGAGTGAGATCACATATACGAAAACACAAACTCAGAAAACACACTAACAAATGTCAATCTCTATAAGGTCTGAAGGATATGTGCTGGGACATGACAACAGTGGTAAAAACGGACCTTGCCTTTTCATTCTGGTCTTTCATACGCTTTAGATCTTTTAAAATAAGAATGCAGTTGTGTATTATTTGTATAACTAAGAAGTATTTAAAATTCTTTTAATAGATAGAAAGTAGGGAGGGGGGAAAAAGAGGGGAGAAAAAAGAAAAGAAAACTCAAGCTCAAAAGCCAAAAGGACCTAGATTTGAATCCTGGCTCTGTTATCTGTGAAACTGGGCAAGTTACTTAAATTCTCTAAGCCTCAGTTCCTGACCCACACAATGGATAAGAACAGCATCAAGTTCTCCTCTGGAGATAGAAGGATTTAATGAGAGAATGCTTATAAAATTTTAAGCACAAGGCCTGGCACTGAACAAATGCTCCAAGAATATTAACCATCGTTAATATTCCACCCTCCTGCTCAGCTACCCCTCAGGCTGACCCTTCTTTCCTCCTAGCCTTTCTAACTCTTGATCTCATAGCTCCTTCCCTCCCCAACCATCCTCCCCCACTGACAGCTTAAACCATAACCCCCTCCACCTCTCCACGGTTCTAACCTTAGGGATCTGTCGGGACTGACCAGAGGGTGGTCCCGTTCAGTGACTTCCTCCACGGCCTGAGAGAGGGCATAGAGTCCCGAAAGCTGCAGATTTGTGTCCAAGCTGGATATCTGCACAGTGGCCACGACCGCTGCCACATGCTGATCCAGGGAACTGCGTGGCCCAGGACCCCGCAAGGCCCTAGCCATTTCTGAAAGCGGTGAGGGAAAGGCAGTGCCTTCAAAAAGCTGTGGCACCTTCACGTTGGAAGTCTTTAAAGGTCAAGTCCAGTTATCCTACTGACATTTTAACGCACTGTTCACTACTGTAGCTTGCACCTAGAACTTTCCCAATTCTGTGTGAGGGATTTAATAGTCAAGCAATGAAGATGACAGTACTCTGGAATATGGACCCTCCTTTTCCAGGGATACTGAAGAAAGGGAGCTGTGATCAATTACCGATAATCAAGGTCGAAGGAAGGAAAATGGATGCACGCTTCTAAAGCATTTTCCCATACAAAAGTGACCTCCGTCCACGGCTTGCCCTCTGCCCTGACTACCCACTTCTCTGGGGACCACCGGGGACTTGCTCCAACCTCTTTGCCCTCCCCTCCCACCACCTGACTCACCACCGGCTGCCTCCTTCATCTCGGCGGGCAGAGCTATCCCCTCAGTCACCAGAAGCTGGTTAAACAGCTGTGAATCACTCTGCGCCATGGGGGGCTCAGTTCTCCCCCTGGCAGGCTCTGCCTCTAACTTAAGGGGCTTTGCTTTGGGGGACTCAGCCTCTTCCTCTGAGAAGTTGGCCTCTGACTTGGACTCCTCTTCCAGAACTGGAGAACTGGAGTGACTTCGTGAAGACGACGAGCTGCTCAGTGCCTTGGGTGGCAGCCCATACTTGGTGTAGATCTGAGAGTTGAGCAGGTCGCTGAGGGCGCTGCCCTCAAACCGATTACTGAGAACCTGCAGCAGACCCTCAGCCATCGCTATGGGCACGGAGATTTCACCTAGGGCCTTCTCACCCAGGGTCTGGCAACAGAATGGTATGTATTTTTTAGGAAGGAGCAGACGCAAAGGCCTTGGGGACAGGAACAGAAGGGCGGCCACCTCCCACCGTGCCTTGCACACCTGCTACATACTAGACCCTCCCAGCATTTGCCTCCTCCCCCAGCAGGACCCCCCCCCCCCCGCCGGGCTCTCTAACCTCTCGCTTCAGCCTTCCCCTAGGCAGTCCCATATGGCAAACTACCTTAGAGGATCCCGCCTCCAATGCCATTGCAAACCCCCCAGGTATCACAGGCCTGTAATACCTCATCCAGGTTCTCCCGAAGATTCTGGAAAATTGGCTGCTGCTCACATACATCCAACTTCTTGATGAAGAAGAGGAGCTCCCACCACTCAGCCTGGGTCAGGTATCCCAGTTCCTCGTTCTTCTGAGGCTCGGGTTGGAGGTAGGGCAAAGAGTAGAGCCCATCCACCGGCTTCCAGTCCCAGGAGGGAAGTGCTGAGGAGACAGGCATGAGGGGCCTCAGCTCCACCAGGAACAGACTGAATTTCTGAATCTGTGGGGCAGTTCCTGGTCGGGAAGGGCTTCATTCCAGCCACTCCTCCTCTGTTCAGAGACACGACGTCCATGTCCCCTCCCTCCACGGCTCACCTGTGCCCAACACAGCAGTCCCCGCCCCCTTCTCCACAGCTGCTGAGGCCATATCCTCAGCAGTTTCCTCGGGGCCCAGGATCTCCAGCATGTGCCAGTGCACCCAGTAGGTACGGCCCGTTGACTGCCAAAAGACCTAGCATGGAGGGAGAAAGAAAGAGAGAAGACAAGAGGGCTCAGCCCTGTGAACCCTGAGCTGTGCAGGCTGGAGAAGACATGGCTGGACCCAGACCTGGGCACACAGTCCTCAGGGGCACACCTGGCTAGGCTTGGGAAACCTCCGTTCAGCAAAAGGCTCCCTTCCCCTACCAGGCAGGCCCTGCCTCTCATCTCTTCCTAATCCGGATGGCCTCCGCGCCCACACTCCCTCCTAGCCAGCTCCACTGGTGGGGGTCAGGGTGTGTGAACATGTCAGCTCTGCTTCCTGGGTGGGAAGGAAGAACTGTTTCCTTGACCTCACAGCCCACCCACTCCTGCCAGATTTTCTCAGCCTTCCAAACAGCCCCCCTCTCCACCACTGACCCCCTTTAAACCATTCCAATTTTCTTGGGGTTTTCTCCTTGGGTGGCCTGCAGGAGTCCCCTGTGTGGATGCCCCAGCTATGCCCCACCCAACACAGACCCCCAACGGTGGCCCGCCACCGCACTCTGCTCACCTGCACAGGGGGCACGCCATTGTTGCTCTGCCGGAACTCGCCCTCGTCCCCGGCACTGATCTCCTCGTAGTCGTCCAGCATCCGCACTCGCATGCCCGGCTGCAGGGTCTGCTGCACGTACTCGCCGTAGCCACTACGGCTAGAGAATCCAGCGCGCTGGCGGAAGGCCCGCCCTTGCCTCCTGGGGGTGGCGACGTTGGTGGGGAGTAAAAGGCTGGGGCCTGAAATGCCGGGCTGAAAGATGGACCGGGTTGGCCGGGGTGGCGATGCGGCCTGTTCACTGAGGTTCCGGGCCCAGCCCATGTTCCGCACGAGCTCTGAGATGAGGTTGCCCACAGCCATACTGAACTCCAGCTCCCGCTGCCCCCGGCTTTTCTCCCGGCCAAAATCCTCCCTTGAGGGTCGGGAGCCTCGGTCTCCAGTCCCTGGCTCTGGACTGTTATTCAGCTGATCCAGCAGGGAAGTGACACATAGGTATCGTTTCACCAGGGAGAAGAGCAGCTTTCCTGGGATCTGGAGGACACAGTCCATGGTGTAGGCTCCTCTTCTCCCGGCTTTAGCCCCTCTCCTTTCCCCTCAATATCACCCTCTCCAGAAAAAGATAAAGGCCTCATCCCCATACCTGTAGTTCTCAAACTGTGATTTATAGAAGAAACACACAAGGAGTACCCTAAAACAGAGATTCCTGATTCTCATCTCAGAGATTCTGAGTGGGGAGGGTAGCACGAGCCTTCATTTTAATAAGCTCCCCAGGCTGACGCAGTCCTGTACCACATTTTCAGAAATGATGCCATAGGCCTTGTACAAAGCATTTCCCCCACAGCTGCCAGGGTACCTGAGGCAGATGAATGCCCTCAAAGGCCATGCAGTGCTCCTCAGAAGACGTGGTCTCTGCAAACAGCTCCAGCAAAGTATAGCGGCTGTCAAAATCCATGTGCTGCTCGATGCCATCTTGCTGGCTCAGTGACAGAAGGACGTGAGCCCGACTCCCTGTAATCCACACCCAATCTGTATTTTCTCCTCAATCCCCACTACTTACCCACTGCCTTCCCCCAGACTCTCTATCCCCTACCCCCAGAGGCTTTCAAACTTCTCTGTGACTGAGACTCACAGGAACACACACATTTTACATGGTAACCTAATACAAGTGTACACATATGAAACCGAAACATATATTTTAGGTTACAAAACCTACACTACTAAGTGCCATGTACTGATGTGTTACATTTTAAAAAATGTTGGTTATAACCCACCAAACTGATTTCATAACCAACTAACAAATCTCAAACCAGTTTAAAAATATAAACTTATTCCCTTCTCTTCTCTGCCACTGCACCGAGAATGGACAGATAAACCAGGTGCTATCATTTTATCCTGTTTACGCACCTGTGATAGCTTAGTTTATATTTTTCCCTTTGCAATGAAACTGATGTCCACCAAATACTAGGTATTCTTACAGAGCTGGGAAATCCCTCCTCTTCCTGTTCTTACTCCTGTAGCCTCATTCTCCCCAGTGTTTACCTTCTTCCCCTGGCTGTCTCTTACCAGCATCATGGGCTGCCAGCGCCTGCAGCATCTTGCCCGCACTCCGACGGATCTGAGGCTCAGGGTTGCACAACATGTGCATGAGCAGGTCTAGGGCGCCTGTCTCCCTGAAGACACCAGTGAGGGGCCCGATGCTGGCGTAGGCGCTGAGCACGTGGATGGTGTGGAGCACAGCGGCCGTGAGGCTCGAGGTCCCACCTTCTGCCAGCTGCCTGGCAGCCCTGCGCACCAGCGCCCGCACATCAGCCTCCATCTCTCCCATTGCCACATCATCCAGGCCTCCCGGATCTCGGGGAAAGCTTCCAGAACCCCCAGCTGTTTCATGCTGAGGTCCCTTAGGTAATGCCCGCTCACCTAACAACATGGGGCAGTTGGCGTAGACCTCGGGGGCTGACAGCCACATGAGGATGTGCTCTGCCTTGCCCTCTTCCACACCCACTCTTCCCACTTCCTCACACTTCAGGACACTCCATCGGATCAGGTATTCAGGACGCCCATCATGCCCAGGCCGCTGTCGAAGAAGTTCTTCAGGATATGCTTGCAGCCGGGGCCCCAAGGGCACCATGAGGTCCCCAGGGCGCCGTTCCCCCACCATCCTGACTTCCTGGGACACACAAGGAGAAAGACAGAGGCTGTGTTGGAAAGGGAAAAGGCTACGTGAAGGGGGTGGAATCTTGAGGCGTAGACAGGGTGGGTGGTGATTGGTAGGTTGCATGGAATTTAGAGGCCAAAGAGAAAAGGCCAAGAATAGGATGGAATGAATAACTTGAACACACTTTGGGATTTATAAGAGAAGGAGAATGGAGTGAAAAACGGCGATAGAAAGAAATGAAAAGATTTAAGAAATAGAAGACATTACAAAAGAGTATGAGAAGAATAAAAGGCAAGGTAACAAGAAGAGTTGACAGTTAATCAGGACAATTTGGGCAGAACAGTAGGGTGGCTGAGGGGTACAGATCAGGACTTAGAAGGATGACACGGGTGAGCAGGTAGGACAGCAGCCTGTGAGACAGTGGGGCCAGAACAAGCCAGGAAAGTCAGGATGGGGAAGTGGCAGGACAAGGAGTATAAATGACAGGGTAAAACTGGACTGTGGATATAAAAGGGTGGGCCACGGCAGACACAGAGAACAGAGATGAAAGGAGGCCCCCACGTGCAGATGGCTGGATGGGAAAGGGGTATGAGAATATTGTGAAAGGGGGAGGGGACTAGGGGGCCAAGTAAAATCATGGGAGAAAAAAACCAGGTCCCACCCTGCACTTATGCAATAGGTACGGTGAGGCTCTAAGTCAGGTAGTTATAGACAGAGGTAGTAATCATGGAGTTGAAGGCTAGGGAATGAGGTCAGGAGACAGTAGAGATTCTAGAGAGGCAATATATCAACAGTACAGATTCAGAGTCAGATAAATGGGACTCTGAATTCTGGCTCTTTCACTTACTGTGTGCATGCTTTTGGACAAGTTACTTAACTTCTACGCCTCAGTCCCCTCCTCTGAAAGATGGTAATAATATTCATACCCAACTCACGAAGTTGTTGTAAAAACTAAAATCACTACATAAAGCATTTAGAACAGCCTCTAACATACAGTGAGCGCTCAGTAAACAGAATCTAATATTATTATTCTTAGAGGAGAAGGTAGGATCAGTCCCCAGATAAACGGAACGCTGTTAAGCCAGAAAGGATTATAAATACGTGTGGGGTGATGGCTATGCTAGTGGTCAGGGAACACTATGAAGCAGTGGGGGACAACAGGGAATGATGAGGATAAGAACGGAGGATAAACCAAGATGAAGAAATGGTGATCAGGGCAGGGGTCATGTTGGGGTACAGGGATAGAAGATGAGAATAGAAAGCGTGAAGAGGAGGGGAAACATGGGATGTGGACCTCGATGGGGGTAGGGGTCCAGTCAGCATGGGGGGCAGGACAGGGAGGTAACCAGAGATGTGCGATGGACAACTGAGGAGCAGAGTGAAGTAACACCATCGGAAACGCCTAAATGGGGGGGGGGAGGGAGAGCTTAGAACAGGAGCAATAAACTGAGGTGTGGAGTCGAGGTCTGGATGCGGGGATGAGACAGCAGGTAGGCGTAGGTGGCAAGATCAGGCCCGAGCTTGCAGGCCCAGGGGCCGCAGAGGAGGCCCGTATCGCCACAGGAACGGGCTTGGGGGGCGGGGTGAGGATGGAGAGGCGCGGTCGCAGGAGGCTGACTGGTCCGAACGAATCTCAGCAAGACCTGGCTCCTATCGTCAGCCCCACGGAGAGTGGGCAAGGGACCGGGGAGGGAACTAGGCAGGGACCGGGCCGTCGCAGAACTCTCCTCTCACCTCCCACCGCCCGGCTCGGCCCTGCTGGGACACAGCGCTGGTCCTGCCGTCCCGGCCCCGCCGTCCTGGTCCCTCCGTCCTGGCCCCGCCGTCCTGGTCCCTCCGTCCTGACCCCGCCGTCCTGGCCCCGCCTCCTCAGCAGCTCCCTTCCGGGTCACGTCGCGAGTGCACGCACTGCCGGGCGGCTACGGGTCCCACCGCGGCCCACAGCCGAGCGCGGCAGCAGCGCAGCGCGCAAGCGGAGCATGCGTAGTACTCGGGGGCTGCTGCGCTGGGGCGAGCGGCCGGGGGAGGGGTGAGTGGGCGGTTGCCCGCGGAGCCCGGGGTAGTGGTCACATTGCTCTTTTCTCAGCAGCCGTAGGCAGCCCTTTCCATCCAATATCAACTTTGAAGCCCTCCCTCCCCTTCACTACGTCTGCCTTCCTCATCCCCCACTGAAACTCACACTCCCACCCTAGGGCTTTCCTCTTATGTTGCACTAGGTCACGTGGCCCTGAGTTTCCCAAACCCGATGCTTTGGATTGGTTGCGTCACTTTTCCTATTAATTAAAATTGCTCCTCTCTGTGTTGACCTAAGCACCTAGCACAGCTGGGGCCAAAGATAAATGCCCGAGCCCCCCCGGAAATGTTCCTCAAGTATAATCCTAGAATTTCAACAGCCCAAAGCAACCCTTAGCATTTCATCAAACAGACAGGCTTGCTTCTCAGAGCAGCAACTTTTGGGGTTTGATTCATGTTCACACCTCCCTCCCTCCAATATGGGAAAACAAAGGCAAAGACCCCACAGTCTGTGCACAAAAATGATACATTTATTGAAAGAGTATTTTTTCTTAATACAAAAGAAAGCTCTGTACATAGGACTGTGACCATGTCCACTATTCCTGGGTCAGCATCCCAGGGAAGTAGAAACCACTAACATACACACCCCACATTCACACACACACATTCACTCAGGCACACACACACACCCCAGAGCCACCAAGGAAGGGAAACACCAAGGGTCGCTGCACATATAAATGCCACCTCATCCCTGACGCACACATGTTCTCCCAAGGCCACGCTCACACAACACACATTATAAGCACTTTGCCTGATTCACTCACTGGGTCTGTCTTTTGTGGGAAGGAGAGGAGGAATTCATCAAGGTCTCCTCCCCTGGGTGAGAGGGGGGAGTGAGTGAGTGATGGTGGAGTGAAAACAAGAGCAGAGAAAAGGGGCTGGGCAGTTACAGACCTGAGTCCCAAGATCCCCCACTCTCTAGCCCCTGATTTGCCATGCCCCAATCTTGTAAGCCACCCATAAGCCCCCAGCTACCTCCAGGAGAAAGCCAGAAAGATGACTTCCATCTTGGCACTCCGAACTGGGGCAAGACAGCAACGGGGGTTAGAGGTTCGGAGGTTCTCAAACATGTCGGCAAATCACCCCCTTGATAACTAGGCTGTGCGTAAAAATTTCCCCCACCCCTTCACCTAATCACAGAAGCAGGCTTGTTCCTACTGAAGGCAGTCCTAAGGGGTTAATAAAACTCCACTCCACCGCTGCCCTGTTCTGAAAAAGCTCCCTCTCTGGATACAGGTGGTAAAGGTAGGCTCTGACACAGGGTAAAAGACCCTCCCCCTATGTTGGCCCACCCTCAAGGTCTACCCCAAAGCAGGTAGAGGGGGTGGGGCACGGCCCCTGTACAAATTACATAAATACTGAGGTTACACTTAGAAAAATAAAGTCATTTTCTTCAAGGCTTTTTGTCTTAATTTTAAAAAGTTACAGTAGCTGCTCACTCCCTGGGAGAGCTGCCATTTCTGGCTCCCCTATCCCCACACTCAGCCCAAGAGCTGCTCCCATTTCTTCTGCCCCCCCATTCCTGCCTTCCGCCCCCTCCCAGACCCCACCCTGCTCACTGCAACTTGGGCCCCAGGCAGCTGCAGGCCTGGGGGCACACAAGGCTGCAATGCCCATGCGTGTGGCACAAATGAAGTCGGTTGCCTCTGACACCCTCCCACCCCCATCCCCACATTTGGTCTCCCTTTTCCCTCTCCCTAGCAACAGCCCCGAAGGACAAAAAGAGGCCCAGAGCTGTGGGTCACCCTCCCCACCCCGTTGGGGCATGGCCTGAGGGCCCCTCCCCCGGGTTTCTCCTGGAAACAACCCAGGACCGGGTGATCCCAGCATCTCCCCCATACACTGGCGGGCCCCAAGCTCATGGGGCAGCTCTGTCCCCAGAAGCCCAGCCAGCTCCAGGGAGCCCCAGGGCTCCCCAGGGAAGGGGAGCTTGGCCAGGGAGGGGGACGAGAAAAACGCCATAAAAAAAAGTTAAATATTTTAAAAATATATATTTATAGATTTGTTTTCACTTCGTCTCCTCAAATAAAAAGTTCAAAATCAACTTTAAGTAAAGCAGCTGGGAGGACGGGGGGGGGGAAGACAGGGGGAGAGGGAACACCGGTGGTTCCCTCCAACCCAGTAGCCCCCGGAGTTCCGAGGGGAGCGGCTGGGCAGGGCAGGTCACCCCAGGAATCTGCTCCGTGCACAGGCCCCGCTACTCAGGAGCTGCAGGGGCCACAGGCACGGGCAAGTCTTGAGGGAAGAAGCCCCATCTCCCCAGCTGGCTCCCTGAGGGGCAGGGTTAGGGCTCTTTTGACCCAGCCTGTGGCAGACGCAGAGCTGACGTGGGGTCAGCAAGGAGGCTGGGGAGAGGACCCCGACTGCTTCCTCAGGGGGACACAGTGCCTCGTCCCACAGAGACCTGTGTGTGGGAGGGGGAGCACGGTCCCATTGGGTAAGCTAATACTCATGGCAAACACGGAGCCAAGCTGGCAAGGGGAGTCTGAGGAGGCAGGACAGCCCCACCATCAACAGAGATGGGAGGTGGAGCTAGAAGGAGGGGAGGGTGAGGGAGGATGGGGTGGAGGGCAGGCTGGCCCATTTCTTTGGCTGGAGTGAGAGGGCTCAGTCCTGTGGCTGCCCACTGCTCCTCCCCGCCTCCCTCCTGCGGCCCGTCAACGTGTGTGTAAAGAAAACGTGAAAAGGCAACAATAAATAAGTGGTGCCGTCCCTTGGGCCATCTGTCCAGGGCGGCAGCGGATCAGTCACTCTTGGTGCTGTGGGCGGCATCCAGGTTCACCACCTGTAATTCGGTGAGGTTGCTGCTGCTCCCGGCCTGCTGCCCTATCACAGCCATCTGGAGGGAAGGGGATGTGTGAGGAAGACGTAGGGGGCTGGAACTGACCAGCCAGCTCAGGCTGCCCCCTGCTCACCTGCCTGCCTGCCCACCACACAGGCCTGACCAGGAAAATGGATAGGCCTCTCGGCTAAGGATCTTGGCTTGGACCACCCAGTAATGGAATCCCTGAGGTCAAGATAAAGAAGGGGCTGGCTGACTGGGGTGAAAGGTGCCCCCACCTACCTGGTGAAGCTGAACTGCAGAAACAGGGATCTGCACTGTCCCAGATGGCGCTGTCAGGAACACCTGGGGGACGCCACCTGCATTAAAAAGCCACAGGAGAAACTCAAATCACTTGCTCAAGAGAAACTTCCAGATCTTGGAGGTGTGGTGATAAATGCACAAGTGACTGGGTGAGTCTCAGATGTAAGTGCCCAAAGGTAAGTGTCCAAATGTGTCTAAGTATGTATGTGGGTGTGGGTGTTCAAGTGTGCATGAGTGTCCAAGTGGACAGCCTGGGTGCTGGAGTATGTGTGCAAGCATCTGTAAGTGTGTGTAAATGTGTAGGTATATGTGTGAGCACCTGGTTTGGGTATATGTGAGTGTGTGCATCTGAGTTGGGGGAGGCATTTGAGTGTGTGTGTGTGTGTGTGTGTGTGTAAGGGAGGAAATGGCCCTCCTTTTGGCAGCCCTGCCCCCCCAAAACTCACCTTGCTCCTGGACCTGGCTGTGGGACACCTGCATGGTGGATGGTGCCTGGGAGAAGGCATTGAGCACGGTGAGGCTGCCATCAGCCAGGCCCGAGGTGGGTGCATACATCACTGCATGGGGGCTGGGGTACATCATGTGGCCTCCCACAGTTGTGGGCACAGATGACGTCATGATGGTGGCGGGCAACGTCACTGGCAAACACAAACACCCGTCAGGGAGGTCGGCACTGGTCCATATTAACATCCCCCATCCCACCCCCGGGAACCCCAGGCCTCCGGAGCCCTCTTGCCATTTCCCAGGTCAAAAGCTAGATAAAACTTATTCCTCGGTTCCCTGTCATCAACTAAGAATATCCTTATTTTTTCTTGAACACAACCACACCAACCTTTAAGTGTATCCTATCACATCGTTCTATTCCATTATCTATCTGCTCTGTTCCAAGACCCCAAGGCCCTGGGAAAAGCAAAGATTACAATGACTGACCCAACCCAAGGAAACTCAGATACTCTTCTTTTAGAGAGCTCCCTCATCCCGTTTTTCACTTGTTCTCACTCCTCTTCCCTCTTCCTCAACATGTGGCTAACAGATTCAGCTTTTAAATAAGCACTTCTCCAAAGTTAACGTGCATACAGTCACCGGGGGAACTTGTTAAAAGTGTGGATTCTGATTCAGTAAGTTTGGGGTGAGGCTAAAGAGTCTGCATTTCTATCAAGCTCCCAGGTGATGCTGTGATACTGGTCCTCTTTCCACAGACCAAACTTCGTGTAACAAGGTTGCAAATAACTTAAAGTACTTAAAAGTACTTTTATTTTGAAAGTGTCTCGTCATTTCTGAAATGACTAGAGACACAGAGGGGAATTATGGTTACTCAAAACCTAGAACACCCTCCCACAAGGAGACAACTACTCTAGAAGTCCTTCCTGGTAATTGAGCAAACATGTCTTTGGGCAAGTAACTTCTCCTTTCTGGGCCTCAGGCTTCTCACCTAAGTAAGGAGTGTAGCTTCAATGGTCCCTAATTTCTTCCTGAAATCCACAGCCCTACTGCAGGGCAGGAGTCAAAACCCAACCATCCTCACCTGACTTTCTCATAAGGATTAGGGTAAGGGTTAACCCAAAAGCCTCAGTCTCCACATTAAGAAATTCTCTGACCTTAGTTATGGGATGGATACTGCTGGGCACCTGCTGCTAGGCCTCATGAAGGAGGCAGAGCAGGGAGGTGACAGAGCTTCGAGCTATACCTGTCCCGCTGGAGGAGGTCTGCGTGAGGTCTGTGCTGCTGTCGCGAGAGGGAGACGCTTGCTGTGGGGCCTGGTGCACCTGAATGGCCTGCACTGGGACCTGCTGGGCCACTGCCCCACCTATGAGACACAGAGACTTACTCGTGCTCTGTCCTACCCAGCCACCACCTGCACCAAGCACCCTCAAACACCCCCAGGCCCAAGGTCTGGCATTCTATCCCCGACTCCCATCACTATCTTTCCTGGGAGCCAAAGAGGCCCTTCATGACCAGAATCTTGTCTCCAGGGGCTTCCACACTCTGCTCTTGCCCTTCCCTCCTCCTCCTGCCCTAGGCCCTGACTCTACCCTCTTCAGTTGACACAGGAGCAGGCACTGACCCATCAAGGACATGATCTGCCTTCCAGTCAAGGTAAGGAAGTGGTAGAATGTCTGCTGTCCTTGTGGCAATGGAGGCACAGGGCTGGCTTGCTAGACAAGGCCGGAGCATATGGCTGAAACTTACTGACAAGGATAGTTCAAGTCCCAGTGGGGAGGGACCCAGTGCCTACCAATGGGACATAAGAGGCTTCTCTCAGGCTCTGGCCCCTGTTCACCCTCCCTCCTCCTGAGTGAGGAAATTCATTCTCCTTGTGTCAGCCCTAAACCCACTCTCAGCATGCTCAGTTTGCCCCTTGTGACTCACCAGGCATCAGGGTGAAGCTGGTAGGCAGCTGCATGAGGCCCCCAGAGGAAACAGGGCCACTGCCTGCACTCTTCAGCACAGTCCCGTTGGCACTGCTGACAGCACTGGGGCTGACGCTAGCAGACACTGGTGCCAGGTAGTTGGTGATGGGAAAGGAGGGGCCGCTGCTGACTTGCATGGTGGTAGAGGTGCTGGGTGCTGTCTGGATGGTGGAGGTGGTACCCGGCAGGTTGGTGACAGTAAAGGCCGGTTTCAGTGTATCCTACACCCAGAGTAAAGATGGAGTGGTGAGCCTCTACCAGACCCTGTCCCTTCAAGAAACTGTGTGGGTTGACAGCCCAGAATGGAACCAGTGTGCTTGCGTTCAAATCCCAAGTCCACCATTTACCTGCAGCCTGACTCTTAGACAAGTTATTGAGCTGCTGAGCTTTTTTCTTTAGTCTTCTGTCTGTAAAAGAAGGATAATACCTACCCCATAGGTGTTGTGAAGATTAAAGAGGTTAACATATGTAAAACACTTAGAATAGTGCCTGGCTCATAAAAAAAAGCAGTATTTGCTGCTCTTATAATGATGACAATGATAATGTCACCTGAGGTCTGTTCCCAGCTCTGGCAATGATATCCTGTGTGACGCTTGGAAAACCTCTTCTTTCTAAGCCTCAATTTTCTTCTTCTGTAAACATGAGGGGGCTGGGCTACTATGTCATCCTTAAAAGGGTCCTTCCAGATCTGAATTGCCAGGCTTCTGAGACAGGGACCGACAGTTTTTCAGGGAATTTAGGGTTTGAGAGCGATCTTGGGGGTTTGGCAAGGAAGCACCAAAAGAATTTATTCGTTCAGCAAAATTTCATGGGAATAAATTAGCCCTACTGCTAAAAGAGTGGGGAGCCTAGAGCACTGACTCGCCCCTCAGGGAGGCTTTGTTCTTAGAAGAGGAAGGAGGAAGCCACGAGCTGAGAACCAGGCCCAGAGAACTGAGGGGGCTCCGATACTGGAGCTGGGTCAGCGCGGGATGTTTGCTAAGCAGTGGAGCTTGAAGCCCCTGATTGGCGAAGGCGTTGCTAAGGCAAACAGTGCTGCTTCCTCCGATTGGCCAGTTAGTGAAGGGCCACACAGAAGGTGGAGCTCCCCAGAGCAGCAAGGGAGGAAGCTCCGCCCCCTCTCCTTACCGGGAAAAGGAAGGGGGAGGCGTAACCACGGCTGGCATCCCTAGCAGCCGGGCGAATACGCTCCCTAACGTGCGCAGACCCGGACATCCTGAAGAGGCAGGCGGCTGGCTAGTAAGGTAGTCTCCAGCCTAGTCAGCCAGCCTGCCTGCTGACAGTGCTGGCTTCCCAGGACCCTGGAACCCATGAGCACTCCCTTCCTACTCCCCGGCCACCCAGGCGGCCAGGAGGGCAGGGCTAAGCGACGCCCCCGCCCCCAGCAGGGAGACAGCTGGCGGGAGGAATGCAAGGGCCCTGCCAGGCAGGCGGGCTGCAGGCGGGAGGCCGGCGTGGAGCCGGAGCCGGCCTTATATGGGCACGGAGGCCGCCCGCTTATCTAGGGGGCCAGCCTCCTGTCAGGATAGAGAGGATGGACACCTGTATCCTAAGATGCGGGGCACTAACCCGGCTCCACTCCACATCAGTAGGCACCTATCCACCGGTCCTGGGCGAGGGAGAGAGACCCCTTCCCCTCTCTGCCGGTCAAGTCCCTCCCCTTCCTTCCCCTCAGACAGGGGACCCAAACACACCTTGGTCTCCCCACTGCTGTCGGACTCCGACACCTGGTAGGTGAGATCTGTTTCTTCAAAGCCCGTGGCACTCATTCTCTGGTCTGTGGTGGGGTCTGAGCGGGGTGGAGAGTCTGGCGAGTTGAGGCAGGTCTGAATCAGTGCCTTGCCAGTCTCACTGGTGATCATGGGCTGCAGTTTGCGGGTGGCAAAGGTATACACATGGCCTGTCTCACTGGCCACCAGCAACAGCACCTGTGTCCCTGTCAGCGTGGACAGCTCATAGGCCTGGGGGTAGGGGGGGGAGATGGGTAGGTCAGCAAAACTTTTAATCTCTACCTTCCTTGGGTAGTGGGAAAGAGAGGGAAGTACACAGTGATCTCAAGCCCCCACTCCCATAATTACCTTCCTCTCCAGTGACTCTATAGGGGTCTTATCTGAAGGATATCTGAAGGTGAGCTGAAGAGTAGAAAAACCCCATGCTTCTCTTTTGAGGAACAGCCTCACTGACCTGCAGATACCCCAAGCAAATAGCCACAGCTCCCGGTGACAGAACATATAACACCTCAGCAGACATGGAGGGGCCCAGGTAGCTGCTCCTCACTACAGCTTGGTGCCCAGAGCCTCACAAAGAGATGGCTCCCACTACGTCTTCACTGTCAGAGGGACCAGGATGAAGTCGCTACTACACTGGAAGTCACATAGATATTAGGGATAAGGGGCCACCTAAGCTCTAAAATGTCCCATGTTTCTTCCCAGAAACTGCACAGGCACTAACCTGTTGCCATTTTGTCCTGCTCTATAATACTCTGCTCCCCCTTTTCTCTTTCTTTGTCTTGATTCAACAGTGTCTGGAATGAGGGGAGATGGCAGCTAGATTAGCAGCTACTACCCTGCCATAAACCCAGGAAGGGGACCTTCACAGACCTTCAAGGATGGCCCCATAGGTAGCATCCTCACTCCCAACAAAGTTCCACAACCCACTGGAAGCAGCCTTGGTTTCTATATGGGATAAATATAAACACCGGCCAATGTTCCCAGAGTTCTAGCTTCTTGTTTCCCAGTTCCTCTGCTTTCATCCCTTCCCATATCTTCTATACTCCAAGACAACTCCTTTCCTCATCCTTTTCACTGGATAATCAGCTAGAAGAGGAGGCATTTCTAGGTACCTCTGCAAACCTTCTCCCCAAACTCCATGCACAGATTTTTCCCTAGGGCTGGAAATCCCACTTGTTCCAAGGGCAAATGGTTCTGAAGCCTGTCCTGCAGGGAGTATGCCAGCTTCCAGTGGATGCACGGAAGACACATGGCCATCTCAGGACTTGGTTTCTGATGCTTAGGGCAGCATCAGTTCTCCTGCCCTGCTCCCTTACCTGGGGCTCTTAAGCCCCATTCGGTCATCAGCCCTGCCCATCCTTCCAGCCTGCACTACTCTAGTGATGCCCACCTTCCTCCCACACATGTTCGCTCATTGTTGTTATGCAGCTCCAACCTCCTCACCCCCATACCTTCTCTTCTCCCTGCTTTTCCGGCGCCTTCCCCCCAACACCAGAGCGCACTGGACCTACTGACCCCCGGGTCTCATTAACCACCTAACGGGCAGCCCCGCAGCCTCCCATTACCACTCCTCACTCCTCCGCTCTACGAGGGCCCCGTTCCTTTCTGGCGCCCGTCACTCCCACCTCGGCGCCTTTCCTCTCTTTTCCGGACGTTCCCGGCATCTCCCCTCTCCCCATATTTCCCTGGCGGCCCCTCCCCTTTCACCCTCCTGGGGCAAAAGCCATCCCTTCCCACACACCTCCTGCGGACTCGCCGCCTCTCACCTCCGCCTCGGCTCTGTCTCCTTCCCGGGCTCCCCTTGCGCGTCCCCACCCTCCCGGTCTCCCGTGGCCAGCCAGCCTCCCGGCCCGGTACCTTCTTCATGATGCCCGTCTTCCTCTTGCTGAAGGTCGTGTAGCGCCGCAGCTTGTTGTCGATGAACTCCATCTTGATCTTCACGCGGCCCCGAGTCTTCTTACCCGGCTTGGCGCCGCTCACTGCGCCGCTCACCGGCCCGTAGCCCCCAGTGGCCGCCGCCGCCGCCTCGGGCCCACCGACCACCACGCCGAGCTCCATCTCGCTCAGGCTCCGCTTCAGGCCGCGCCGCTCCGCGCCCAGCTCCTCCTCCTCGCCCGACTCCGAGTCACCCTCGCTGCCGCTGTAGAGGGCCCCCGCGGTGGGCGCCGGGGTGGTTGTCGCTGCTGCTGCAGCCTCCCGCTCAAGGCGGCCCGGGCCGAGCCCCGCGCCGTTCCCGGGGACCCGGCCCCCGTTAGCCCCGCGAGTCCCGCCGCCGCCTCCACCGCCTGGCCGCCCCGTCGGGGTCCGGTTCAGGCTGCCCCCCAGGGCCGAGCCCCGGCCCAGCGCCGCCGCGGCCCCAGCTTGGCTCGGTAACATGGCGCTCAAAGTAGGAGGGCGGACGGGCAGTCAGCGAGGAATCGGTGCCGCCGCCGCCGCCGCCATCGGCTTCCCGGCTCAACCCGGCGCTCCCGCTGCTGCTTAGTGCCGCCGCTATCGCTGCCGCCGCTGCCGCTGCTAACCCGGGGCCCCTGCACGCCCGGGCCGACCTGGGCCCTCACTTTCCTGCCCCTGTGGCCCGGGTTGCCCCAGGCCGCGCGGAGCGCCCCCTGTCCGTACTCTAGGGCTGCGCGCCCGGCGGCCGTCAGCGTCCCCCGGGGGGCAGGGGCTGCTGGCCGCGGCCGAGACGGCGGGTGGAGGGGGCCGGGACCACGCGCTGGTGGCGAGGGATCCCCCGACCCTTCCCCCCATATAAAGAGATACAATGTTTCCTTTTATGGCGAGGCCGCTCCTTATATGGTGAGCCCCTGCACCCCCGCCCCATTGGTCCGCGGTTCCAGCACCTCCGCTCCCCATTGGCCCACAGGGAGCGCTTATTTGCATAGACATACCGAACTCGCTGCTGTCATCACGCGTCAGACGGCAACTCCGAAAGGGGAGGAGCCGACGCCTCTTAAAGGAACAGGAGAGGAGATACGACTCCGCCCCCCTGACCAGAGAATGGTAGAGAATTGGGGGGAACCTGTGGCAGAGGAAGCCTGGAAGAGCACTGGAGCGCAGTCTTGCGGAGGAGAGGGAGCGGTACTGGGAACCCGGAGCTGGAAGGGCTGGAAGCTAACACTGGGATAGTCCCTGAGTGGGTTGTGCGGATTGCAGTAAATGATTTGCAGCCCAAATTCCCAGGGACTGCAGGGATTAGAGCATTTCCCCACGCCTTCCCGAGGGAGTCAAAGTTACTGACGGAGCAAAGGGGGCTTGTGTCCCCGCTGTCTACACTCTTCGCCCTGCGGCCTCTCTGCTCCACCGCTTCCCCTCCCCCCCCCACCACTTCCTTTCCCTTTCCCTCTCTTTTCAAGGGGACGACACTTTCCCACCAGGCCGGCTCCCCGGTCCTCATTCATCATTCTCTATACTGGTTTGGGGGGGGGGGGCGGGGATCTTTGGCAGACGTACATCTGGAAAAGACCGGGGGAGACAGTCGGCCTCCCGGTCCCCAATGGGGGCAGGGAGGAGAGATGATGATCTGTAAAGACTTCCAGCTGCGGCCTGGGCTGGGGGAGGGGGTGGTCGCGGGGATAAAGCCCACCCCTCAACCAGTGCAAAGGCCTGGGAAAAAGTGTAGCCGGACAAAGTTTAAGCAAGCAAGCAAGTGCATGCGTCACACACACACACACGCGCGCGCGCGCGCGCCCTTCTTTTGAAAGCCAAGCAAAGCCCATAGGAGGAAAAAAAAAAAGTGGAGTGCTGCAAAACCCAGGTTCAGGGTCTGGGTCTGGCTCTTAGCTCCAAGGCAGTGCGAATAGCTTGAGCTTTACTATTACAGAAATTATTAAAATCTGGAAGCTGCCTCTTCCCAGCCCTGTGCCTGGAAACAAGTTTTTGACCTCTCCAAACTCCACATTACTCATTGTCGGTATGAGGTCCTTAAAAAGATTAGATGAGATACAAAGTGCAGTGGTGGTGTAGTAGGTGGTTAGGGAGTTAATCACCTTGTCCCTCGGATGAACAGCCTCTTGCGTTTAAGGGGATGGCATAGGGTGATGGTTCCTGCCTTAAAAAGTGTTATGAAGATTAAATAAAGCAGTCAGTTGTGAATAAAGTGGTAGTGATAGTGAAATCAATTTAGTATACTGCAACCAGCATTTAAATTAATAAAGTAATGGCTCTCAAAAAAAAGAGACAAGAGTAAATATTGTTGCATAAAACTTTTCTTTGCATTATTTTTAGTTTGAACCATAAAAAATTGCCATTTTATAGGTCAAGAGGGTAGGATACTGTCAGGTTCATATGATTCAATGTGTGTATACTGGATGACAACGTCAAATGCATTTCTTACTGTGAGTCGCAATCCAAAGACTGAAAAATACTGAAATAAAGTATGTTCAAGTGATTTGTGAGATATCATGTGTGTATATATACATACATATACACATACATACTAAAAACATGGCTTGTTCATCAAACCCCTAAATACAGGAATTAAGAGCCCTCCTCTCCCCGCTTTCCCAATAGTTTTCTAAAGAGGTTTTTTTTCCCCTCTTTTCCTAATTTACTCTGCACAACAGGTAGTTAAACATATGGAATGTGTTAGCTCAAGAGGAAGAACAGGTCAAATAGATAAATAGGTTCCAGACGGGCTTCAGGGGCCACAAACGTTTGCTTGGGATTTGTCTAAGCCACACAGTCAAAATCACAGCCATTGGGGTTCATTCTTGCCTGGCTTCTAAAGACTTTTCCATTTGAAAAACCTACTTTAGACACGCAGGGTGGACAGCCCTAAGCGGTGGCACTCCACTCAGCAGAGGACGACAGCCGTCTGCCACGTCCGCAGGGAAGGGGGTCCAGGATGACAAAAGTACTCAGCTTCCCTTCACAGAGGCTGCCGTCTCTCCCAGTTCACCGAACCCCAGGGCAATTGCACAGCAGCATTAGTGCCACAGCTCCTTCACAGCCCTTTATCACCGGCGGGGGAAGGGGGCACCACCCTACCCACACCACATTACTGCAGGCTCAGGAAACAACACTGCTGACGTGGATAGTTACAATCAAAAACTGGCTCATAGGTGTGTCTTCTTTGGACCATAGAATATTTTAAAATCAGGAGATTTTACATAGAAATCTGATTATCTGGCCTCTCTCAAAAAATTGGAATTTTTAGCAACCCCGGGCCTACATGCCTGCAGAAGCCCAATATTATGGAGCAGAGTTGAATGGTGGCCAGAGAAGAGGCATCTGCTCCCAGGTTCACTATAGACTCTGCACAGCCCACTGAACTCAGATAAGTCCCCTGCCTGGCCTCCCTGGAATGTGAGTTTGGTGCTTCTCCGATAAGGCCTCAATCGCAGTAGCCCCCTGTCCATCCAGACCATGAAGGACCTCCAGAAGGGCATCAGATTTTCAGCCAGATCCCCTCATTCTACACCATTCCCACCCTGAACTTTCTTTCTCCTGATTTTTATCACCCAAATAAAATCGGAACAAAAATTTATTACTTTTTTAAAAAATTATTTTTTGGCTGTGTTGGGTCTTTGTGGCTGCATGCGGGCTTTCTCTAGTTGCAGCGAGCGGGGGCTAATCTTCGTTGCGGTGCGCAGGCCTCTCGTTGCGGTGGCTTCTTTTGTTGTGGAGCACGGGCTCTAGGCCGCGGGCTTCAGTAGTTGTGGCACATGGGCTTCAGTAGTTGTGGCTCTCGGGCTCTAGAGTGCAGACTCAGTAGCTGTGGTGCGCGGGCTTAGGTGCTCTGCGGCATGTGGGATCTTCCCGGACCAGGGCTCGAACCCTTGTCCCCTGCATTGGCAGGTGGATTCTTAACAACTGCGACACCAGGGAAGTCCAAGATTGCTTTTAAAAAAATTGCTATCACACACACACAAAAAAATTTGTAACACTCTAAAACTGTTTTCATTGGGAAATAACCAATTAACAACGTTGTGATAGTTTCAGGTGCACAGCAAAACGACTCAGCCATACATATACACATATCCATTCTCCCCCAGACCCCCCTCCCATCCAGGCTGCCACATAAGATTGAGCAGAATTTTACACAGGGATTCTTAACTTCACATAGAAGAAAAGAGGTCTCAATGGTGATGGCAGCATTAGGGGGAATGGAAAGGTCATGAGTCAGTGTGCCCAGGAAATTTCAGGAAAAGCCACACTGCAAACACTCATCGTGCTTTCCATCAGACAAGAGGAATGTGTTTAATTTTTACTGGCGTATAGTTGCTTTACGATGTCGTGTTAATTTCTGCTGTACAGTAATGTGAATCAGTTATACGTAAAAATATATCCCTTCTTTTTTTTTTTTTTTTTGGCGGTACGCCGGCCTCTCACTGTTGTGGCCTCTCCCGTTGCAGAGCACAGGCTCCGGACGCGCAGGCCCAGCGGCCATGGCCCACGGGCCCAGCCACTCCGCAGCACGCGGGATCCTCCCGGACCGGGGCACGAACCCGCGTCCCCTGCATCGGTAGGCGGACCCTCAACCACTCCGCCACCAGGGAAGACCTATCCCTTCTTTTTTAAGAGTTCTTTCCCATTTAGGTTACCAGAGAGCATTGGGTAGAATTCCCTGTGCTATACAGTAGGTTCTCATTAGTTATCTAGTTCACACATAGTAGTGTATATATGTCAATCCCAATCTCCAAATTCATCCCACCCCCCTCTTCAGCCCTTAGTATCCATGAGTTTGTTCTCTACATCTGTGTCTCTATTTCTGCTTTGCAAATAAGTTCATTTTTTGGACTCCTTTTATTTCTTTTTCTTCTCTGATTGCCATGGCTAGGACTTCCAGAACTATGTGTAATAATAGTGGCGAGAGTGGACATTCTTGTCTTGTTCCTGATCTTAGAGGAAATGCTTTCAGTTTTTCACCTTTGAGAATGATGTTTGCTGTGGGTTTGTCATATATGGCCTTTATTATGTTGAGGTAGTTTCCCTCTGTGTCCACTATCTGGAGAGTTTTTAATCATAAAACGGTGTTAAATTTTGTCAAAAGCTTTTTCTGCATCTATTGAGATGATCACATGGTTTTTATTCTTCAATTTGTTAATATGGTGTATCACATTGATTGATTTGCGTATATTGAAGAATCCTTGCATCCCTTGGATAAATCCCACTTGATCATGGTATATGATCCTTTTAATGTGTTGCTGGATTCTGTTTGCTAGTATTTTGTTGAGGATTTTTGTGTCTATGTTCATCAGTGATGTTGGCCTGTAATTTTCTTTTTTTGTGAAATCCTTGTCTGGTTTTGGTATCAGGGTGATAGTGGTCTTGTAGAATGAGCTTGGGTGTGTTCCTTCTAGAGGAATGTATTTTTTGCTTTATGCAAGTCTGTACCACTTGACTACTTCCATGATCAGTATTACTTCTATGCGAAAATTTTTCTCTTAAAATTAAGCAAAGGGCTTCCCTGGTGGCGCAGTGGTTGAGAATCTGCCTGCCAATGCAGGGAACACAGGTTCGGGCCCTGATCTGGGAGGATCCCTCATGCTGCGGAGCAGCTAGGCCCGTGAGCCACAACTACTGAGCCTGTGCGTCTGGAGCTTGTGCTCCGCAACAAGAGAGGCCGCGACAGTGAGAGGCCCGCACACTGCAATGAAGAGTGGCCCCCGCTCGCCACAACTAGAGAAAGCCCTCGCACAGAAACGAAGACCCAACACAGCCATAATTAATTAATTAATTAATTAATTAATTAACCAAAGATAGAAACAGGGCAGAGGTAGAATAAATGGATCTTGGTGATGGCCTGCATGGGAAGGGGGTGCACAGAGAAGAGGGCTCATGATGGGTTGAGATTCTAAGTAAGGGTGACTATTCTCCACCAATAATGGGAACAGGGAACTTGGCTTAAAGAACAGGTTTGGGAGAGAGGTAAGTTCAGTTTGGGCCCAGGGAAACAGGTAGAGAGAAATGTCCTGTAGAAAAAGGGGAGTGTGAGTCTGAAGCTTGAGGTAGAGGCTGGAACTGGAGCTAATGCTTTGGGAACTGTCCACACTGAAGGGCCAGTTAAAGTCACATGAAGTAAGATGAGATTCCTGAGGGTGAGAATGTCGAGAGAGGAAGGCCAAGGACAGAAGCCAGTGGAACAGCCATCTCTGGGGCAGGCAGAAGAAGGAAGCCACAACCAGGGATGGAGAAGGCCTGGTCAGAGAAGGTGGATACGGCGTACCATCACCAAAGGCAAGAGAGGAGAATTTGAAAAGGCAGATGTGGCCAGCAGTGTTAGCCACTGCAGAGCGGTCAAGGAAGACCAGGCATCTTCCTTGATGCCTCTAAGAAGAGGCTTAGTGATAAATGACCTTCTACAGTACTGCCTTCCCAGTACTTCTGAGTGCATCCCACAGGAGGAAATAATTTTTACATCACAACATCGAGTGAATTCAATTATTGTATCCCATTTTTACACCCTGTGTTGGAATAAGATATCCACATCCTTTGCAGTCACATCCTACTAGTGCTGATGTTGGGTTTTGACATGTGACTTGCTTTGGCTGATAAAATGTTAATAGACCGACGCTTTTAAATGTGCTGGCATGATCTGGCGGGACTTCTTGTGCTCCTGCTACTGCATGAGAGCATGCTCTGGGGGCCAGCAGAGTAGACCCAAACCAGACCTACCACCTGGTGCCAAGCCCGCCTGAACTCAGCTAAGTCCAGCCAAGATCAGCCAAACCTCACCAACTTGCAGATGTGTGAGAAAAATAAATTGTTGTTGTGAGATTTGGGGTTTTTATGCCGCAGCACCACCCCCATAGTTGACATAAGCTAACATACCCAAACACGTATCAAATATAATAAACAAAATTTTGTAAAACAATACTTACCCATAAGGTATACAATGTACTCAGATAGTTTTTTATTGTTTCATATTTTTAAAATGATGGTTACAACCCACAATTTGAAAAGCACTGCTCTAGAGAAATTGTTCTTATGGGTTTTTCTTATTTTTGTTTTTGTTTTTTTACACTCCAACACGCCTGAGGGATGTACCACACTGTATATCTACAACAGTGGCTCAGTTACCATTTAACCTTAGGGAAACTACCTGACCTCCCTGAGCCTTGGTTTCCTAATCTGTGAAATGGGAACAATAATATCTGGCTAACAGAGTGGTCACAGAAGTTCAATAAGATAATGCATGCTAAGTGCTTAGCAAAGTGACTGGTACAGAGCAAGTATTTAATAAAAGCTGTTCTTTTCATTACTGAGAAATTTGGTGAGGAAAAGAAGGAACTAGGGCAATTCCAGAGGTCAGGACTTATCTCTTTAGGATGCGGAACCATGCTGAAGTTACGATATGGTAGAGTGTAACTGATGACACAAGGTCTAGGTAATGAAGAGGCAGGAATCAAACCAGCTGAGGGCTGAAAGCCCTGGAGCAGTGAGGCATTAAGCGCATCTCTGCTCAGCCTTATCTCCTCCATCACCTTCCTAGAGTCTTAAAGGGATTCAGAGACCTGAATCTGTCACTAACTCCTTCTCCAATCCCACTCTGACTAGTTCCCTCCTCACACTTCTACGCTCAATACCTGAGTGTGAGTACCAGGCCAGCCAGCAGAGAATAATTAGTTGGCATCAAAGAGCAACACAGGGTCACATGAACAAGAGGTGGCCTCACCTCCTCTGAGCCCACATTCTCAACTTCCCCAGGAGGAAACTCCCTGGCAGTCCAGTGGTTAGGACTCCGTGTTTTCACTGCTGTGGCCCGGATTCAATCCCTGGTTGGGGAACTAAGACCCCGCAAGCCACGCAGTGTGGCCAAAAAAAAAAAAAAAAAAAGTATTCAACTGCTCCACAAACCAGAGAGAAGGACCAGTGTCTGCCAGTTATCCCTGCCCAAGCACCCCCCAAGACTCCGGGAAGGCACATGGCTCCTTCTGATAAGTGAGGGAAGAAGGCACGTCATTTATGGGCAAAAAGTAGGGAATGAGCATCAGAAGCAGGTTGTAAAAAAGGCTTCTTTATTGAGAGCAGCGAGTGTAAAAAAAAAACCAAAACAAACAAACAAACAACAACAACAACAATAAAGGTGTGAGGCAGGGGTGGCCCACTGTCCCATCTCCTCCAGGACCCACCCCTACGTCCCATGCCCTCCCACCCCACGCTGCAATTACATACAAAAGCCGCCCACGGTGCATACAAAAAGGGCGGGTTATATAGTGTCAAAAGCTCCTGAAAACTCCTTCATCTGCCAGGCACTTAGGATGAAAAAAGGAGAGAAGGGTGGGTAGGAGGCGCAGGTCTGGGTCAGCGTGCACATGTCCATGGCAGGGGTGGGGGTGGGGGGGGACTCGCTGGCTGGGTCCTCCATGATCCTAGTGCAGACCCCAAAGTGGTCCCCAGAGGCCAGAACAATCCAGGACTTGAGTATATTAAGGAACTCCCCTTGAAGCCAGCTCACCTCCAGCCTAGCCCTCCCCCGATGAAGTTGGCAGGTGAGTGGCAGAACTGGACCTGGTGGAGGGGAGGAGACCCAGGCCAGAAATTGGGTTTACCTGAGGCACCCACACTTCCCCTGATGGGGGAAGGGGTGGTAGAGAAAGCTGCCCAGCCCAAAGCCCCAGTCACCCAGTCTGGGTCCAAATCAGCCTCCCCAAGGGCTGAGGGTGAGGAAGAGGAAGAAAGCCCAGGCCCTGCCTGACCTCAGCAGTGCCTGTGGTGCCCGGGCGGGGCCCCTAGGGCCCAAGAGGACCAGGATCTTGCCCATCATGCTGTGGGCACCCCTCAGGAGGTCCTCCCCTGCCCACGCCATCCTGAGGCACAGCCTGCCTGGGCTCCCTCCTCACGGCTTGTTATCCGCGGGGTTGTCTCCCAGGGTGTTGGCGATCTCGCTGAAGGAGGGCCGGTCCTTGGGGCTGAGGGCCCAGCAGCGCTGCATCAGCCGGTAGAGCTTGGAAGGGCAGCCCTCAGGCTGCGGGAGTCTGGCCTTCCCAGCCTGCAAGTCTGCAGAAAGACGGTGGGAAGAGGGTGAGTCAAAATATTTAACCACCTGTCCAATACTCTGTGGAGCCTGCAGTTCCCACAGGCAGCCACGTGAGGGAGACTCTGAGGGACGCTGGCCAGTGTGGATGAGCAAGGATTCAGGGAGTTTACAGAAAGCATCTCGCAAGCAAAGGGGAGGACTCCCCTGATCCCAGCTCTCTCTGGCTGGCGGGGGCAGGGTCCAAGCAGCACAAGAAGCAGCCAATACACAGGGGCTGAAGTGGGGTCAACAGGCAGGCACCAGAGTAGCTGGAGTGAACGCTGGGGACAAGGGCTATTTACCAACCAGTATGAAGGTATTTCGGTAATCTAACAAGTGGAGTGGCCATATCCATGTACGTGCTGATACCAGCCCTGAGAGAGGAGGGCGGGGGCTGAAATGGCCCCGGGACCCTGAGCAAGCTCTCCACCTAGAGAACATCTGGAACTGTCTCTCGGAAACAGAGCTGCCTACCTGCCAGCACTTCGTCGTCTGCCTGCCCTCCGTGGGGCATTTCCCCGTGAGTGAACACTTCCCACATCAGCACGCCGAAGGCCCAGACATCAGACTTGGTGGAGAAGTCGCCCTCCAGGATGGCCTCAGGGGACATCCAGCGCAGCGGCACCCAGGCCTGGCGGAAGTGGTAGTACTCACTGTGGGACAAGAGGACACACACAGGCATGGGGGTGGGGGGGTGAGGGGCACAGCCTGGGATCCCCACCTCATCCCAGGTCTGGGTCTCATACCCAAGCTACAGCCCAGATTTTCTGTATCAAGGCATTCAGGGAAATTGGAAACATTTTTGCTTAGCAAGGGGTGGGGTGGGGGGGTTGTATACTGGATGAAATCTGGAGGCATCCACATGGGGTCTGATGGTTAAAAAATTCCCTTAAGAATCAGACTTCGCCTAATGTCAATATTTAAAAGCTAATAATCATACATACTTTCTATATTAGTTTAAAAGTGTGAAAAATGAACACGTTAAATGGAAAGAAATCTTAAAGAGCTTTACTAGTGATAACCCAATCATGACTAAAGCAACAGTCAGACAAACCAGGGTGAGTCAAAACTGGGATGACTCGAGGGGAAGTTCCCGGAGGCACTAGGTAATGTATATTCCAGCGCGATCTCTGGCTATGGGTGCTGAGCTTTAAGTCTTAGCCTTAAAAATAACTACTGAATTCAGGAAGTTACAGAGAGAACCATATGAATAGTTAAATTCTATAGAAAACTATATAAAGTGTGACTAGTTACTTTTGAAAAAGGTTTATAATTTTTTTATCCCTAGAGAAAATGTGTAAGATGAGGGAGCTGTGGTCCACTGGCTGGGACGTCTACTGCACCCTTGGGAGAGGGTGGGAAGGTTCTGCCCCTCCAGGGGCCTCCAGCTTTGGACTAAGCCCTTTCCCACCCCCCCACCAGCTGTGTCTGCCCTCTGCCCCTCGCCCACTCCACCTGTGCCCCCTACCTGTTGTACACGTCCTTGCTGAGCCCCAGGGCCGACACCTTCACCTGTCTCTGAGCGCTGACCAGGCAGTTTCGAGCGGCCAGGTCCTTGTGCACAAAGCGGTTGTTGGACAGGTGCTCCATTCCCAGGGCCACCTGGGTACACAGAGCCACCTGGAATGAGAAAGGGGGCTGTCAGAGCACATCAGGACTGGGGTACTGGCGGACCGCCCTTGACACAGCTCTTGGTGGGGTCTCAGCACCATCAATGTGATGCTGAAGGAAGCCCCAAAACAAAGGCACAACAGCCTGTTCCCTTCTCTGTAAAATGGGAATAACAGGACCTGCGCCTCCTGGGTTGTTGGAGAACTGAACTGAATGAAATAAAGTTTTCGGTCCCACTCCTATGCACAGCAGGTGCTAGATTAAGTGAGTGGCAGGTGGGGTGGGGAGACCACATAGTGACCACCTGCTGAGTGAAAAATAACTGGGCAGTAAGTATAGCTCACATCTTTATGGGCTGCTCCTCTTTTTTTTTTCTACTTCAAAGTTACATATTTTCTACTAGTTGCATTTCATAAAAAACAAAATAAACAATCATATATATCTATATATAAAATATATGTGTGAGCGAAGGTAGAGACACCCCCCCCCCCCCCCCACACACACACACTGGTTACCTCTGAGAAGGGTAGCTGGAGGCCAGAGAGAAAAGGCAGGGAAACTTTTGGTTTATATTTTGGTGTTAACTACATATAGAAAAGTTCATAAAATATGTCTACTTTCACGAATAACTATAACGCCCACACCCAGGTAACAGTCATCAAGTTAAAAAAAGAAACCAATGATAGGCCCCCAGAAGCTCCTCACTGGCTCCTTCCCCATCACAAATCTTCCTCTCTCTTCAAGAGGTAATCACTATCCTGACTTGTACGAAAATAATGTCTTGTCTGTTCGTTACAGTTTTACCGCTGATGCGTTATGTTCCTAAACAAACAATACAATTCCATTTTGCCTGTTTTAGAGCCAGATAAGGCTGCAATCATACAAATACGTATATTCCTTTGTGCCTTGATTCTGTCACTTAACATTGCAAGGTTCATCCTTTTTTGGGGATATCATTGTACTGAGTTCTTTCTCATCATAAACACATCATAATTTATTCCTTCTAATGTCAGTGGAAATTTGTTTCCCCCGCCCCCCGCCAGATTTTCGCTATTAAGAACAGTGCTGGGTAACTACTGAGCCCACGTGCCACAACTACTGAAGCGCCTAGAGCCCGTGCTCCACAACAAGAGAACCCACCACAATGAGAAGCCTACGCACCGCAACGAAGAGTAGCCCCCGCTCGCCACAACCAGAGAAAAGCCCACGTGCGGCAACGAAGACCCAACGCAGCCAAAAATAAAATTAAAAAAAAAAAAAAAAAAAGAACAGTGCTGGGTACTTCCCTGGTGGCACAGTGGTTAGACTCCGAGCTCCCAATGCAGGGGGCCCGGGTTCTATCCCTGGTCAGGGAACTAGATCCTACATGCATGCCACAACTAAGGAGCCCACGTGCCACAACTAAGGAGCTGGCAAGCCTCAACTAAGGAGCCCACAAGCCACAATTAAGGAGCCCACCGGCCACAACTAAGACCCGGCACAACTAACTAACTAAATAAATAAATAAGAGCATGACCTCTCTCTTCCTCCCTCCCTTCCTCCCTCCCTCTTTAAAAAAAAAAAAACAGTGCTGTTATGAATGTTCTTATGAGTGTATATATGCATGAGTTTCTCTAAGATACCTCGTGGGGGGTCATGGACTGTGAGTAGCTCTAGCATTACAAAATAATGCAATACTATTTTCCAAAGTGTAAGAGAGTTGGGGAGATTTTTCACTGATACCTTTTAAAAGTTTTTGAGCCATGTGAATGTATTACATATAATACATTATATAACATATTAAGTGTAATTATAATTAAGAAATATTAACATTTAAAAAATATACACCAATGCACTGAACAAATATCAACTGAGCATCTACTATACACCACATACAATTGGGTGCTGATGGAATATAACAGGGACGGCAAGACTGGGCTCCTGGTGAGAGGGCAGTCTAGAAGGGAGGTAAGAATTGTACCTGCAGAAGGGTGCCACCAATTGGGGGAAGGTGAGCCATGCCAAACAGAGGTAAAATCAGAGCACCAGGAGAGTGCTTGTAAAGACCAATGGTCCCTATGCCTCTGTCACCTTATCCAATCCTTGGGAGCAACACCAAGGGACACAGGACATGTAGCATTTCCTTGTATATAAAAACAAGGCAAACAGAAATGCAAAGAGGTCCGCGTGGAAGGTTATTTAACAAGTTACTGGCCAGCTGTGTATTTCTTCCAGCACACAGACTCACTTTCAGGATCCATAAGGGAGAAGCCACCCACCACATACTAAATCACGGAGAGACAAATGTGGCTAATGACCAGTATCATGGGTGATCAAGAAAATACTAATCAAGACCTGACAAGGTATCATTTGCCACACATCTGATTGCAAAAGGTCAAAAGTCGGCCTCTAACCTACCTCCAATGGTTCAGAAAAATGCATAATAATAATAATGTACAGACACAGAGAATAATAAAGCAAATGGGGCAAAATGTAAACAACTGAATCTGGCTAAAGGGTTTGTAGGAGCTCCTTGAACCATTCTTACAGTCTTTTAAGTTTGAAATAACAAAATGAAACAAACATACACACATACATACACACATCAATAAACACATTAAAAAAATAACAATAAGTAAGTAAAAGCAGCCTGTGTGTGGACCAATGACAGTATGTCACCGATTAACCAAGATTATGGTTTATCTGATTCTATGTCCCTGAAGTTCAAAAAGGAACAAAGGTGAATGTGAGTGGTAGAAGGGCTGCTCCCACATTACCCAGGGCAAGGAGGAGACCAAGCAGTCAGAGAGAAGGGGGTGGGAACACTTGTTGTACACCTACTGTGTGCCCGGGCCCTGAGCCAAGCTAGCCGCTCCCCTTCTTGCTCTCTGTGAGGTGGGCTCCTCCTCAGCTTTGCCCACAGTCCCAGCCGAATGCCAAAGCCTGGCTCTTTCCTCAACACTGCAGCCGCCTTTCCTGGGTCACCTCACTGTGGATGGGGGCACAGGAAGGGCTGTCTGCCATCAGTGACCCCAGGGGTGGGGTGCTGGCTGTGGACTGGCCCTTCGGCATCCCTGGCTGGCTCTGAGCAGCTTCACCGGCCTGACTCCCAGGGTCATGGAAAGGCCAGGAGAGGAGCTGAGTCCAAACACTGGGAGAGGGGTCACTCCAAAAACAGATCTTCTCAGTCTGTGTGCTCTGACCAGTGAGATCCCTGCAGGCCCCACTGCCTCCACTGGAGAGTTGCTAATTGTGGTCACAACCTACTAGTATGGCATAAAACCCATTTAGTGAATCTTAACCAGCATTTTTTTTTTTAAAGGAAGAGAAAATATCAGAGTGTATCACACGTGGTAAGGATAACTATCATTCATGGAACTTTTTTCATTTTTTAAATATACACGTCTGGGACTTCCCTGGTGGCGCAGTGGTTAAGAATCCACCTGCTAATGCAGGGGACAACGGTTCAAGCCCTGATCCAGGAAGATCCCACATGCCGAGGAGCAACTAAGTCCGTGTGCCACAACTACTGAGCCTGCGCTCTAGAGCCCGCGAGCCACAACTACTGAGCCCACGTGCCACAACTACTGGAGCCCGTGCGCCTAGAGCCTGTGCTCGGCAACTAGAGAAGCCACCGCAATGAGAAGCCCGTGCACCACAATGAAGAGCAGCCACCACTCATCACAACTAGAGAAAGCCCGCATGCAGCAACAAAGACCCAACGCAACCAAAAATAAATAAATTAATTTTTCAAAATGATACTTTAGAATATTTAAAATAAATAAATAAATATGCACGTCTGTGTTGCATTGTGATGTAAAATGTGCTCTCTTTTCTTTCTTTTTTTTTCTTTTTTGCTACTGTGGGTCTCAGTCAAAAAAAGTTTAAAAACAATGGTCTACACCTGCGCTGTCCAAAACAGTAGCCCCCTAGACCCGTGTGGCTATTTCAGTTAATTAAAACTTAATAAAATAAAAAATTCAGCTCCTCCGCCTCTCTAGCCACATGCTAAGTACTCAGTAGCCACGTGGGGCTGGTGACCACTGCACTGGACAGCACAGGTATGGAATGTTTCCACCACCTCGGGAAGTTCTATTAGGCAGCACTGATCCCAACCACGACCAGTCTGGACCCATTACATATCCAATATATCGACTGACACTGCATATGCAGACGGGCTGAACGCGGGCCACTACCAAGAGTTAGGGGAAATCTCATCTTTTTGGTGCATTTTCTTTATCAAAAGTGAAGCCACAAAATCTCCGGAGAGCTTCCAACCAAATGCATGAGCCAATGAGAAGAGGTCAGGTGAACAGGTCCACCAGGATTACTGAGCCGTCCCTGGGTGCAGAGCCAGGCACTGGATCTCCAAAGAAAAGTAGAGGTCATGCTCCCAAAAGAGCTCCCAGGCTGCCATCCTCAGGAACCCCAAGTGGCACTGGGGGTAAAAGGCGTTATAAACGGACACACTCTACTTCAGTCTTCAAAACGCCAGGGCAGGGGCTTCCCTGATGGCGCAGTGGTTGAGAGTCCGCCTGCCGATACAGGGGATGCGGGTTCGTGCCCCGGTCCTGGAGGATCCCACATGCCACGGAGCGGCTGCGCCCGTGAGCCATGGCTGCTGAGCCTGCGCGTCCGGAGCCTGTGCTCCACAACGGGAGAGGCCACAACAGTGAGAGGCCCGCCTACCGCAAAAAAAAAACAAAAACGAAACGCCAGGGCATTGTCCAGCCTTGCCCCGTTGTCTGTAAGGGGCAGACAAAGGCTTTTGTAACAAGCCCTCATCAGACTTGGCTTTCCCCTCAGCCTGCCCTCTCTGCTCTGGCTCACAAGCTAAACAATCTGCTGCTAGTCATGGGAACAGAAGACAGAGGTCTTGGCCCAGTGACTAACTTGCTATCTTTCCAGAGAAGCAGTGCTTCTGGAAATACTGGCTAAGCGAGGACAGTAAAAGGGAATTCTGTTAACCCAAGCCAGTTAAGTGTTTCCTTACTGCTGGGCAAGCCGCCATCAGATGGCCACGGGATTAATTTTCAAATGCTGTTATAAACACCTGCACTTTGGTAAAGACCAGATCCACCCCTCCTTTCCAACTTTAACACCCTGGGGGCTCGCCCGAGTTCTGGCTAAGCCACCGTGATGCTTCCCTGCTCTTCCCAAACAGGCTGCTGCTTCCTATCCGGCATCTGACCGCTTAAAGCAAAGCGTTGTCCACCAGGTGTGCTAAGCTGCCCCTGCTCCTGGTCCCATCATTAGCTCGCAGGTGATCCATGGAGAAATCACAGGTTACAGTGCTCCAACTTCAAAATCTCCATCATCTTATCAGCGACTCTAACAAGCATCACCTACAATTATGCCACCACCCAGGGCCTGTGTCTTTGATTGCCATCACAATCCCACAGCTATCCTGGAATCCTCCTGAGGCTCCTCCCCGTCCAGGCACAGCACCCTCATTCCAGCTCTAGCTGGCCAGGGAGCACCCTGCTTACCACTCCACCTCCCTTTAAAAACTGAACGTTGGGCTTCCCTGGTGGCGCAGTGGTTGAGAGGCCACCTGCCGATGCAGGGGACACGGGTTCGCGCCCCGGTCCGGGAAGAGCCCACATGCCGCGGTGCGGCTGGGCCCGTGAGCCATGGCCGCTGAGCCTGCGCGTCCGGAGCCTGTGCTCCCCAACGGGAGAGGCCACAGCAGTGAGAGGCCCGCGTACCGCAAAAAAAAAAAAAAAAAAAAATGCAGATCGTCAGACCCCACTCTCACAGATTCCGCAAGTCTGAGGTACGGTCCATAAATCTCCAATTTTTTTTTAAAGCAATGCCCTTCCCCCACCATCCAATGCAGAATATTGTCCTTGGAGAGTATGAAACCCAACTTACTGAATTTTCCCCATCCAGTTCAAGACACTTGGGCAAAAAAGTGTGGAGAGATCTTCAGCAACAGTGGTGACGACTCTCAGCCAGAGTCCCTCGGATCACGTGACGGAAATAACTTACTGTCACCTGCCTACGCCCCTGTCCCAGCCAAAGCAACATACCTAAACTCCTCTTCTTCCCACCATTCACCTACTTCTTGTCCTTGAGACTTGAACTCGAATGCCTTTCTCTACCAGGAGACCTTCTTTGTTAACCACACTGTCTGTCCACCTAAAGGACGTGGACGTCTTCAACGTCTCTTATTTTATGTCTCTCACTTGCTTTCTGTGTCTTACCTGAAGTCTGTAAGGCACACGCCATACTCACTTACCCAAGCTCTCCCACTAGATCCTAAGTGCCCCAAGGACATGCAGAGTCTCAATTTTGCATCCCCAAGGGCCCATCATGCCAGATTCACTGACTCCACACGTGCCCTGATTTGTGAGCTCTGGGGTCCTGACATCCCACCCAGCTGGAGAAGCATGTCCTGTCCTGTGGCTTTCCATATACAGCCATAGCAGACAATCCTGTGGATTCTCGGAGATGGAGGCAGGGGCACCATGTCAGGAGGCCAGTTCACACGCGGAGGATGAAGAAACACGCTCAGGGCCACGCCCAGCCCCGAAGGCCCCTAGACGCCCAGGCTGCCTGCTGCTCCTCCAGCTCAGCGTCCAAGGCAGGCGACAGAAGTCCTGCTCCAGCGGCCAAGGTGAAGGGCAGCTCTTCTCTCCGAAAGCAACATGGCCACACAAAGGCACTCACAGGCTCCATGACTGGGACAAGTCACCTAATCTCTCTAAACCTTGGCGTCTTCACCCACAACTCGAACAGCGACATGTATCGCAGAGGATCACCGTGATCGCTGAGGTAAGTACTTACACGGGGCCTGGTCCACAGGATGCATTCAACCAGTGCACTGCTGTTAGGTAACTGCCCTGGGTCCTGGCCCACCTTGGGGGCCTCGACCCGCCCCCGTCCTCACCTTCTGCTTCGTGCTGAGGGGCTGCGACTTCAACTTTTCATCCTTGCTCTTGGAAATCCTCAGGAACTGTTTGAGGTCTCCCTGAGGAAAAGCCAAGCGTCTCTGTCAAGTCAGAGTCCAGCCGGTATCTCCAAAACATCCAACCCAGCAGGTGCTCACAAGGTACCCGCCCCAGGGGGATGGCGGGTGGGTGGGGGGGTTGAGGAGCTCTGACCTGAATGCCCAATCCCCAGCCCAGACCCCCTCCCATGGGGAGTGTCCAGTGGGAATTAAAAACTATAGGAAGTGCCTCCTAGAAGCTCTCACGTCGGAAAGGGAGGAGGACGGTCATTGCGACCCTCAGGGGAGGCCCCAGATGGGCAGGTGAGGAAGCCCCTGCCCTGAGGGAGCCAGGAGAGGAAAACCCCACAGCCCCCAACCCTCCGTCTTCACGGGGTCTTCACGGACCCCAGACAGGAAGGCTGTGTCCTCCAGACATAACGAAGAGGGGACATCAGCGGCAAAAACATGCACAAAGTGCTCACGAGCACTCACTAACGGAAAGACGAGGGTCACTCCGCCCCCTTCCTGCCCCGAGCTGGGGAGTTTGACAAGCAGCAGCTCGAAGACCAAGGGGATTAGGCCTAGATGGGCGAGGGAATGAAGGGTGAGGGGTGGAGCTGGGCGTGCCAAGCAGGGTGGAAAGAGAAGGCTAGTGGCTGGGTTAACACTGTCCCTCAAGTGGTGCGGGCTGCAGGGAAAGAAGGAAAGCCAGTTTCTGAGCAGCGGGCAGAGGGAGAAGCCGGAAGAACCTGGGCCCCACCCCCAGACCTGGGGCTGGCAGACGGGGTGCGGGTCAATGAAAGGTGGGTGTCGGAGAGCTGGGGGGACAGGAGGCTGAGCATCTCCAGGTGGTGACAGCAGGTTCCCGCGGTGCCCCCCGCCCCCCAGGTCAGAGCACTGCCCAGCCCGAGACAAGCAGAGCCCCGGCCAGCAGCATACCAGGTCCACATACTCCAGCACCATGTAGTGGGGCTCGGCCTCCCGGCACAGTCCCAGCAGCCTCACCACGTTGGCGTGGTTCAGCTTCCCAAACATCTCGAACTCCCTCCGGAAGTCCAGCTGCTGCTGCTCGTCCCGGCTCTGCAGGCTCTTCACAAGCACCAGGGTCTCTGGCACCCCCTCCTCCAAGCCCTGCGCCTTTGCCAGGAACACCTCCCCAAACTCGCTCTTCCCTGCGGGCACACGTCTGAGTCGGCCAGCAGCCTTCCCCAGAGCAGAGAAAGCCCCTGACTTGGGAGGCACCTGGCCTGTGTCACACAGCAGGGAGTCTCTCTGCTCCACCACCTGGACCGGGCGGTGGCCCCAGCTGTGTGGGTGACCCTGAGCAAACCACTTCCCCTTCTGCCCTGGGCTTGGCAGATGCTAACAGAGGGGTCAGATTAATAGTACTTTCTAGAGGGTGGTCTGTATGAGAATTTTAGGTCATTCACCATAAACAGATCTTAGTTCCACATTCTAACCTATGCTCAGAAAACATTTAACTAGCACAGATCCGTAACTTCTCAGAGTTATTCCTAAAACAAAGCTAACTTTAGTTGATTTCTTTTTAAAGGTGAGGGAGAGTCGATCTAAATAAAACATCAAGTGAATAATACACAGGAATGACAAAATCTGTGGAGGTGGGGTGTGGACAACAGGTGGGGGACACACTGGACCGGGCCTCTCCAAAGCTCCCTCCATTTCTGATGTTCTGGGCCTCAGGGACTCCAGAGCCACCAGCCCTAGCGCAGCCCCAAGACAGACCAGAGCCTGTAGTTAAGCAGGGGTGATGATGGCCAAGGCAACACACCCAGTGTGGTGATGGGCTGCAGGCTGGCCCGAGGGAAGTGCATCTTGTCACTTGTGCTGTGGCGTTTGTTGGTGGCCGCGGAGCTGGAGCCCAAGCTGGTCAAGGCCACTTCCTCTTGGATCTCTGCTGAGGGCTGTCCGTTCTGCAGAGGCCCGCCTGGGAAGAAGGGGCAGGGAGGGTGTCAGGATAAGACCTGACACTCTGGCCACCATGGCGGGGACTGCAGTTCTTTTCCACAATCTCCCACTTCCACCAAAGGGGTCCAATCCTGGGGTCCCACACAAAATCCACACACAATCCAACCGATGAACTGATGGGGCTGGGGCGAGGGAGACAGGCATCCCTTAGGGTATGACCACTTATTGACACAGCCGATTACAACTTTCGAAATGGAAAAAACTGCACAAGTCTTATCTGAGTCAATGGTCCCTGGACAGCATGGTGACATAAGGGTTTTTGCTTTCATAGGGTCTCCTACAGGCACAAAGGGAAAATCACAACAAGGGAAACCCAGGCCCTGCTCCTGAACTCCTAAACTGAGAGGGGAGACCCAGCAATGTCCCCAGGGGGCTCCCAGTCGGAGGAGAGAATGGCAGGAGGAGGGAAACAGGCAGACAGATCGCCCCTGGGGAAACTCAAAGACTAATGGGGGGAGACAAGGCGTGCAAAGAAACATGAACACATATACTTAAATTATGTCTGTGGTTTCGAACTGCAGGGAGAAGGCAGGGAAACGTAGGAGGCTGGCCCAAGAGGCTCCAATGAGCAAGATGTAAGCCAGGTTGCGCAGAAGCCAAGGCCCAGGGAATCGGCCAACTCCAGGCTTCCAGCTGGGATTGGGGCGGGGGGCGGCGGGGGAAGGGGAGGGGGGCGGTGCGGAGCGGCTCTGCCCTGGCTCCAGCAGTTCCCTCCAGCGCCACAGCGCTGTCCTCCGTGGCCACGGGAGGGCGCTCAGCACCTGCGCACAGCACCGCCTCCCTCTTCCTGGGCCTCCCTCCTCCAGGGCCCCTCACCGTTGAGGCACTCCATCTCTGGCTCCTCGCCCTCCGGCTGCTTCTGAAGCCGCTTGGCCTTGCAGCGCTTCTTGCAGTAGAACATGAGGCCCAGCACGGCAATGATGTAGGCCACGGCGGCGCCCACCGACAGCCCGATAGTCTGGATCATCTTGTAAGGTGGAGGGCTGCCCAGGCCCTCCGACTCCTCCAGCACCGGCTTGTCTGAGAGACATACAGATAGGTGTGAGCAGGGGCCGCTGAAGCAAGCCCAGCCCTACTTCTCTACTGGCCGCTCCCTACTGCACACATAAGACAACCTCCCAGACACTTGGCCTGACCAAGCCAGAGCGACACAGGGAGGGTCACCACCAGCAATGGCGTCAACAAGGGCCAGGTCCTCAGGGCCCCACCAAGGCCAGAGGGAGCTCTGCAGGAGTTGAGGCCAGTGATTCCCAAGCTGGCTCTGCATCTGGACACGAGGCCAGGGACACAGCTAAGAGGCACATCTGTCGGCCCCACCACAAACCCACACTGTTTGCTAACAAGCTTCCTTAATGACCTAACATCATGAGTCAGGCTCTGAAGAGCTGCATCTGGGAACTTTTGGTTTAGAATCCCAGCCATCGCCCAGCACACAGTGGTTCTTCTAGAAAAGTATTGGTAGGGACTTCCCTGGCGGTCCAGTGGTTAGGGCTCTGCACTTCCACTGCAGGGGGCACGGGTTCAATCCCTGGTCAGGGAACTAAAATCTTTCATGTGCGGCATGGCCAAAAAAAAAAAATAATTAAAAAAAGAGAAACGTATTTGCAGAAGGGATCTTCTAGTCTAGGGGCTTTCAGTGGCCTCGGGTCCCATGGAGAAAGAGGTGTCTGGAGGGAGAGAGGCCCAAGGGGGAGGCCATGCAGGATTCCCCAACTCTCACACACACCCAGTGGCTTCAACCAAGGAGGCTGTCACTTCACCTTACTCATTTAAAGTTCCACATAAAACTTTGTCTAGAAAACCAGTTCTGCTGCTAAACCAAAAAAAGTTTGAAACCTCTCATTTAAACCACGCCCACCTTACAGACAGAGAAAAAAGCCCCTGGGGAGGAAATAACACCTGCAAGGGCACAGAAGTGGTTAACAAGAGAGGCCAGACCCAAACCCCAAGTCCCTGACCCTAGTCAGGGTGTTTCCCCTGACACACCATCCTCTCTGGGCCTCCAGGGTAAAGGAAACTTGTGCCGCTGCTTCCTGGCCTGATCCCCTCCCTGCCCCACCCAGGGACCTGTAGGGAGACCTGGGAGGAAGCATTTTAGGACAAGGGCACCATCCCGACTTCCCCGGAACAGGCACACACCCACTAGCCGTGGAATGTTTAAGGGAGAGCCCAGGTCCAGGCAAGGAACCTGAGACTGACGGTGAGGTGGCCTGGTGGAGGGGACACAGCTGAATGCCCGCGCCCACCGCAAAAATGGTTTCGTGCCTTCTGTGTACAGGGGCCGATGAGCACAAGGATGAGAAAGAAGTGAGGTGCCCCCACTTCCTGTGCAGGACACCCCTCCGGGTCCCATACCCACGACATAGAGGGGGGCCTCCGTGTGCTTGATGTTGCAGCTGTTGCCCGCGATGCAGGTGTAGCGGCCCGAGTCCTCGGGGGCAACATCGTGGATCACCAGGGAGCCGTTCTGGAAGATGTGCATCCTGCCAGGAGAGAAGTCACAGCGCTGCCCACCAGGCCAGCTCCAGGGAGACTGGGATGCAGGAGAGGCAGGGTGGGTGTGGGAGGGAGAGAGCCTACCTGGGTCCCAGCTTGGTGGGGTCCAGGATACGGTCTTTGCCCTTCCACTGAATGAGTGGCTTGGGGTCCCCCTGGGCCTCGCACCGCAGCAGGGCCGTGTGGCCCTGGTACACGGTCGTGCGCTCCGGCTCCACCTTGAAGGTGATGAACACTGGATGGGAAGAGCCCGGTGAGGGGCAGGGAGCACTGAGCAAAGGGGCTGGCGGGGTGCAGGCAGCTGTCCCACAGGGCCCGCCAGCCCCAGCCCCAGCCCCCTGCACAGTCGCACCTGCCACGGTGAGCTGGACGTGGGCACGGATCTGGCCCTGTAGCCCATTGGAGGCGATGCAAGTGTAGTTGCCAGCATCATTGCGGGTCACCCTGGAGAAGTGCAAGGTCCCAGCGTTGTCCGTCACCCACTCTGGAAGGCTGCTCCCATCTACAGGGGCAACATTGGGGAATGATGGGATGGACCAGAGTCCCATGAGTGGCCAGCAACGCCCTCAGTCACTCACCTCTACTGAAAAACACGCCATCGCTCCTGGCTATTCACAGACAAGATCTAAACGCCTGAGCCAGGCATTGGGAGTCCCTGTTACTTACTCCTTTTCTAATTTTTCAGTCTCACGTCCTTCTACTGCCCTGTGTAATGTTCCACTTCCACCAAACTGGACTTCTGGTTGGGCTTGGAATTTGCCTTGCTCTCACCCTCACTGCCTGTCACTCTCCACTCCTAGAACCCATTCCTGCTCTTTGCCATCGTCCCGCCCATTCTGAGTCCCACCCCCCAGAGACAGCTCCCCCAGACACCTGAGCAGAGACAGCCCACTTGCTGCTCAGAATCTACAACCCCCCTCTCTCTCACTGTTAATGGGAATGTAAAAACGTTTTAAAAAACAATTTGGCCATTCGCATCAAGGGTTGTAAAAATGTGCATACCCTTTTATACATAATTATTCCATTTCTGGGAATCTTTCCCAAAGGAAATAAACCCAAGTCCAGAAAAAACTCTGCCTCAAGATGTTTACTGCAGCAATAAAAAGACAGAGAGAGAGAGAGAGACAGAAAGAGGCAGAGAAAGGGAGGGAGGAAGGGAGGGTGGTTAACAACCCAAATGTCCAACATTTAGGGGATATTTAAGTAAATTACAGTGAATCCAATCATTGGAATATTATTGCAATCATCAAAACCAATGTTTATGTACAAAACCACGGGGAAATGCTTGATAATGTTAAGTAAAAAAAGATAAAATTACATACAGTTATCTGCATCTTCCATTTCTATAGTAAGCATGACTCAGCTCATGGAAGTATAATAAGTGAAAATTATATGTACAGTAAAACTGCTATGTAAAAACAAAAAGATGTACACAGAAAAAGGTACACACCCAGAGATGACTGATGGTGGGATTCTGCATTATTTTCTGCCCAAATTTTCTAAAGGATTACCTTTACATTGGAAAGGATGACTATTTTGAAAAGAGGGAAAGGACTTTACAGCCCTGTCTGGACCAATCCAATCATTTGTTGCCTTGAGTCGTCTTATATGTTGTCTAATGCTGTAACCTGACCTCTTTTGTGTCTGGCTTTTTTTTTTCTAACTGGACCATAAATCGGCCCCTACATTTCTTGTCTATCCCAAAGTTTCGGGCACTCAGCTGGTCCTCAGACAGGCATACATCTGACCAGTGGACTGCCTGCTGCCCCCCACCCCATGCTCACACAGTACCCACCTGCCCGGACCCACTTAATAGTGGGCTTCTCTCGGCCTGTGGCTGAGCAGGGAACCGTGGCCTCCTTGTCAAACTCCATGCACTGCTGCGGCCGGGGCGGTGGTGTGAACTTGAGCTTTTCTGTTTCAGTAGCAGAAAAGGGGAGGAATTGAGGCGGCAGGCCTGAAGATTCTGGACGCTGCTGCTCCCTCCCTGGTCCTCTCCTGCCCAGGAGGCCAGGCGCCAGCTCACCCAGCACTTGGACGCGGGCCTGGGCCTCGATGCTGCCAGCGGGGGTGCTGCTCACGCAGCGGTACCACGTCCCGTCGTACACCTCCACGCTGTTGATGCGCAAGGTCCCGTTCTTGAAGACCTCGAACCGCGAGTCCTGCAGCACAGGAGATGTGCCTGAGAGCGGGTCTCGGCCTGCCCCCCACCATCATCTCCCTGGGGGACAGCCTCGGGGTGGGGGGAAGCGAGCCTTGGAGGTGAGCATAGAGGACTCCGTGTCCCTGCCCCCCCCCCCAGCAGTAATCCCCGTTCTCACCTCCGAGATGAGCATCTGGTTTCTGTACCAGGAGACTGTGGGTTTGGGTGTGGCCTGGGTCAGGCAATGCAAGTAGCCTGGCTTGCCCTCCTCCAGCTGGCTGTCTTGGGGCTTCTCCAGCCACGTGGGCACAGCTTAGAGGGACAGGGAGGAAACAGAAGGTTGACCAACACATCTGCAAAACCAACAGATCCAATCCCAAGAAATTCTAATACCCTCCCCCACAACCCCGGCCCTGAGTTTAGAAACCCTTGTCTGCTCCGGCGATAACTGCAGCCATGACCCCTTAGTGAAGGCCCATGCGCCGGTACCTTTTGAACATTATCCTAGCTAATGATCACAATATACCCCCAAGGCATTTATTTTTATACCCATTTTATAGATAAGACAACAGAGGTTCAAAGAAGTAATGGTGATTTATTAATCCATGATAGAGAGAGGATTGAAAACCCTGGTCTGCGTGACTCCAAAATCCTTGCTTTCTTTATTACACCATAACGTTCCGAGGCTCGGTCCCTGAATCTCTGTTCCGTTTTAGCCATGCTCATCCCCCGAATGATCTCATCCAGTCCACGGCCTTCAGTACTATCCAAGTGGATGAGTCCCAAATACACAGCCTGGCTCCTGACCTCCCCCCAATGAACTTCAGACCTGCAAATCCTACCGGCATTTCCAATTGGATATCTAATAGGCACTCCAGGCTTTATACGTGCAAAAGAGAATGCTCAATTTCTCCCCAAACCTGCTCATCACAGTTTTCTCTATCTCAGTAAATAGCACCACTATCCAGCCGACTGTATAAGCCAAAAACTTAGTTGACTTCTCTCTCTACGTCTCCCCCCGCCATCACATTCATTCTATACAAACCTCATCTACCTCAGCTCTAAGATGTATCCTGAATTTCACCACCTCCCACCTCCACCGCTACCACCTCTGTTCAAGCCCCTAAAACACCGCCCCTACATGATTACAGTCATCTATTAACTGTCAACTATTAACTCTTGCCCCTAACAGTCTAGTCTTCTCAGAATAGCCAGAGTCACCTTTTGAAAATGTCACTCTCACACTCAGTCCCTGCGAGGACTTCTCATCCTCTGACTTGGTGGGGCAGACTTAGCAACGATGGCTTTAAACAGTCCTCCCATCTCTTGCTTCTCTTTGTAATGTGGCGTTGCCACTTTCCCATCCAGAGGCAGGGTCTATTTCTCTACTGCCTGGAATCTGGGTGGCCTGAGACTTGCCCTGTCCAATAGAATATAGTGGACAATGTCTAAGCTAATGCCTTGAGAAGGCTTGCAGCATCCACTTTTGCACTCTTGGGACCCAGCCTCCACGTGAGAAGCCTGAGCTAGTCTGTTGGAGTGGCTGTGTGGAAGGGAACCAAGGCACCCAGGTCGATATCCTCCCTCAGCTGCCAGACTGAGCGAGGCACCTGAGGGAGGACATCAGGGAACAGCCAGCCACCAGCTGACGTATCAGCTGCCGCCAACAGCACGTGGAGCTGAACCATACCCACAGAATCAACCATGAGCAAATCAGTGGCTATTGTTTCAAGTTTTGGACTGGTTTGTTACACAGCAGTAGCTAACTGGTACACTTGTACTACAAACCAAAGTCCTTACCATTTTCTTACAAAGCTTCATATGATCCAATCTCTGCCTCTCAGACAACCTCAACCACACTCACCATCACTTATTCAACACAAGCCACACAGGCTACTGCTGTCCCTTCAATTTACAAGCCCATTTCTTGCTCAGGGCCCGTCCACGTGGTTCCCTCTTTAATTTAAGCATCAGCTAAAATACCACCTTCTAAAGAAGTCTTGTCTAAACTCCCCCTGGCCCACATGCCATCTCTCTGTCACTTACCCTATTTTATTTTTCTTCATGGCTCTGCTGCCACCTAAAATCATATATTTGTTCATTCAATTGTTTTCCTTGCTTGCTTTGTTGCTATTAGACTACGAACTCCACAAGGGGAAGGATTTTTGTCTGCTTTGTTCATTGCTGCATTCCCAGTACTGGGAGCAGTGCCTAGCACAAAGAAGGCACTCAATAAATCTGTTGATGGAATGCAGGGATGGAGTCCTCCCTCCTCCGAACTGCACCCACTACCCCTTCGCACCTGTCCAGCCCTGCGTGCGTCACGCACTCTCTCTAATTCCACAGGTCTTCTTCTCAGGGAGCAGTGCAGGCACAGGGCACTGTTGGTGCCTGTCAAAAGACTGATCAAAGCCAGCACTCCCACTTCCAGCAAGCATATGCCTCACTTGGAGCATGTGCTGAACGCTCTTTGTCTGGGCCCACCCCCAGAGAGGCCGGGGGCAGGAGATGTGGAGTGTGGTCCCAGATTCTGTATTTTTAAAAGCATCCCCGGGACTTCCCTGGTGGCGCAGTGGTTAAGAATCCGCCTGCCAATGCAGGGGACATGGGTTCGATCCTGGTCCAGGAAGATGCCACATGCCGCAGAACAACTAAGCCCATGAGCCACAACTACTGAGCCCACGTGCCACACTACTGAAGCCCGCATGCCTAGAGCCTGTGCTCTGCAACAAGAGAAGTCACCACAATGAGAAGCCTGCACACCACAATGAAGAGTAGCCCCTGCTCTCTGCAGCTAGAGAAAGCCCGCAAACAGTAACGAAGTAACAAAGATCCAACGCAGCCAAAAATAATTAAAAATAAATAAATAAATAAAATGCAAAATTAAAAAATAATAATAAAAAAATAAAAGTGTCCCCAATGAAACAGGTGAACAACAGACCCCGACTGGAGAAAGGCTGATCATGGCTGCTTGCATTTGTCTGCACGTCGCTGTGGAAGTGTCCTGAGCGCATGTTACCTGGATGCTGCAGCTTCCCACCCAAACCAGGTACCTGAGCACGAAAGTGCATGTCTCCTAGGTTTTAGTATCTTAATGGGAATAATACCATCACAACTTACAAGTGTACAAAGCTCTTTTCATGTTTGAAATCTTTTTGAATTTTTGCAATTTACCTACTTGGAAAGATGTAGAGGTAAATGGAAGAAGCAGGTTGCAAAATGGTATGTGTGTGTGTATGAATTTGTCTCGGATATCCTTTTAAATTATCACAAACGTTTGACACAGGCATGGTGTAAATAAGTAAATCTCTATGCCTGTAGCAAGGGTATATAGGTCTTTATCATTTATTTCACAAGTCATATGTTCACTGTAGAAATTTAGAAAGTGTAACAACAAATAAAATAATTACTACCTATAACTCTGACACATCACCTTCCCCAAAAAGAAAAGGAAAAATCTTTTTTATCTACTTCACTGGTCTTTCTGGCCATCTAGTAGGGAAGGTAGTGAGTTATTAAGCCCTATTTTATGGATGAGGAAACTGACCCCTGGCAAGGCAGGTGACTTTCTACCCATGGTCATTCCATGCACTGGGGACGGAGTGGGACCTGGGTCTCAAGACTCCCACTCCGTTACTTTGTCCTCTGCAGCCAGAGGACCACTTTTCTGGCACCGCAACCTCTGTGCCTGACTCGCCACTGTCCACTCCAATATCACCTCCCAATGGCTGACTGGTTCCCAAGCCGGCAGGGCTCAGAGCTGAGGCGGGGCCTCAGGTGAGCACCAGGGAAGCCTCTATCCATCACACCCAGAGCCCAAGACCTCCTGGGACCTGGGCTCCCCTCCTCGCCTCGCCCTTCAGGGCAAAGGTGCTCACTGGCCACGGTGATGTTGACATCCTGTCTCCGCCAACCAGCCAGGTTGGCTGCATGGCAGGTATAGACACCAGCATCGCTCTCGGCAGTGCTGGCAAATACCAGCTCATGGCCCTGCTGGTAGACTCTGCCGTGGGCAGGCAGACGGGCTCCCGCGTGCTCCCACCACACACTGGGCTCCGGCAGACCCTGGGGGGGCGGGCAGGCCACACGCTCCTCGCTGCCAGCCGTGAACACCTGTGGCTCAAATGGTGGCATATCTTCAATCCCTGCAGGGATGGGAGCAGACAGCCTGGTTACTGTGGGGCCCAGGGTACCTGACGTTCTCCCGCAGCAAGCCTTGCCCTTTCCAGCACGAGCCCTCCCCGTGACCTTCAGCATTTCCTCTTCCAACCCCAGCATCCTCTTCCTCCCTCTGCCCTCCAAGCTGCTCTGAGTGGAAACAGGAGCCTAAATCTCTACATGCCCACAACGTTGAAGGCGGCTCCCACCTCGGCACCCCAGACCCAGGGACCTACCTGCCAGGTGGAGAGTGGCCTCCAGGATGACAGGAGGGCCCCTCTGGCCCTGGCCTACACAGCGGTAGACCCCTGCATTGCGCGGCCGGACCTGGGTCAGCAGCAGGGACCCGTTGGCAAACACCGTGGCTCTGCGGACGTGCGGGGGGCTGTGGAGGGGAGAGAGTGCTCTTTGAAAGGAGTGGCCCACAGGCCTCCTTCTGGAGGGCAGCCAGGGGAACCCCATCCTGCACAGGTCAGATATGCAGGAAGGAATCAACCAGGAACAGGGCAGAGAGAAGGAAGCCAACACGCCACTCTGGTGTGTGCGTGTGTGCCTGTGTGTGCACGTGTGTGCGTGCGCTTGTTCGCGTGTATGTGGAGGTGTGTATCCTAATTACAAGAGACGCAGCTTTGGGGCAGCCAGGCGAGCAGCAGTGCAAGTGGGAGGCAGCAAGCAATCAATGTGGAGACAGAGTCAAGATACGCCTGCTGGTAAAGCAGCAACTCCAGCACCAGAAGTCCCTCAGACGCACCAGATGGACTACTGATGATGTCCTCAGGGCTGCAGCCAGGCGGGATCCCAGCCCACAGCCTAGGGAGCCACACCTCCATAGGACCATGGCCACACCTGGCACCACACAGGTGGTATGGTCTCTGCTCTCATAGGGCCTGGATGAGGACAGAAGTCCCTATAGAGGGCCTGACACCTCCTGGTAATGTTCGCTTCTTCCAAAAAATGTGTGTGTGCGTGCATGTGTGTGAGTAAGGTATCCTTGCCCTCCAGGACCTTCCTGTGCAGACTGTGATCCCCGAGGTCCCCTGTGTCCCTCCATCCTTGGGTCTCTACCCCCCATCCCAGAGGACCCATGTGGGCAGAAGGGGAGGGGAGAAAGTAGCTGAGCCATCGCTGGCTCACACAGTGTGTCTGTGGGAACTGGAAAAAGATGCCCTTCCTGGAGACCCTTCCCTTTGTTGGAATCATTTTGTAACAGGAAGACATTCTACTGCCATCTGCTGGAAAGTCGAAGTAGTACATGTATAGATCTATGATATCTGTGATAAGAACTTCGTTCCCTTTTAGAGAACCATACACAACTTCTATCACCATATACTGCAAAGCTGCTGCCAGATGCCTTACCGGCTGCGGTTAGTGATGGGAGTCTCATCCTCAAAGACCCACTGCAGGCTCGGGGGCGGGTGGGCTGAGAACTGACAGTGGAACATGGCCTCCTCGTTCCTTGCCACTACCACGTCCTGGGGGGCCAGTACCACCCTGGCAAAGCTCTCATCTGGGATGAGGGAGGCACAGACACATGAGCAGGCAAGGTGGGGAGGCCCCTCCCCCATCCCCAACTCACCTTCTCCATCCCCGCCCCAGGCTCACCAGCAATGCTCAAGGTGAAGTTCTGACTGCTGCAGGCCTGGCCAAAGGCATTGTGGGCACAGCAGGAGTAGATGCCACTGTGCTCAGGGCCGGCTGGCCGGAGGGTCAGGTTCTTCTCCTTACTGCTGACCGTGTGGTTGCTCTGACCATCAGAGAGGGCGCTCCCATCTTGGAACCACTGGTAGGTGGGCCTGAGGGGCCGAGGGGGTCAGCAGCAGGGGGGCAGGGGGGGTCTCAGGTGGCCGGCAGGGAGGGCCAGAATCAGAGGGTCAGGGCTAGACCCCTCAGTTTACAAATGGGGAAACTGAGGCCTGGAGAGGGACCGTGACTTGCACAAAGGCACACAATTCAGGGGCAGAATCTGGCTGAGATTCTAGATTTCTCAGCTCCCAGAATCCAGGATCACTCCACAGCACAATGCTGCCCCTTCTCTGGTGACCAGGGCCCAGTGTGGAGCAGCATGGGGCAGGGGCGGTGGCAGAGTCCACAGTTTGGGGAGACAGCTCTTGACATCAGTCCAGAATAATCCTTTCCCTCCCCACCCTCAACGTCTCCTTACCGAGGGTGCCCGTCAATGTGACAACGCAACATGACCTGGGTCTGTGGCTGGATCTCGGCTTCCGAGGCTGGATGCTTCAGGACCACAGGACCGGACTCAATCCCTGGAGCAGAGGCCATGGTTGCAGAGTGAGGGGCAGGGCAGAGCAAGGGTGAGAAAGCAGAGGAGGAGGACAAGCAGGAAACCATGGAACCTGGAGGCTCTGGAGCCAAGAGACACTGGGGCACACTGCCTCACTGCTCCTGCCATTTGCAAAAGTATCTGGCAGGTCAACGGGTTCAAGACTTGAAGGGGAAAAAAAATAAATTCTGGAAAAATTAAAACTTTTTAACTTCCTCTTATCCACACAAGCAGAGAGCTGACCCCAACTGCATTCTCCCTGCCCCATTTAACTGGAAATGGGAGAAGCTGAGGCAAAGGAGGAGTCCCACAGGGCTCAGGAGTTGAGGGTCTAGAGGGAGGGCGGGCACAGCTCCCGGCTCTCACATTTGATGTTGAAGGAGGCATTGGCACTGTGGGCCTCCTCTCCGGTGGCATCATCCCGAGCCACGCACTGGAAGGCTCCCGAGTCCTGCAGCCGGTCCACAGCTGCGAAGCTCAGGCTGCTGCCCTGGGCGAAGCGCCGCTCGGTGTCCTGGACAGGGGCCCCATCCAGCAGCCAGTACACGTGCACTGGGCCCGGGGCCTCGACCTCACAGCGGAGCAGCGCCCGGCGGCCCTGCAGCGCATCCTGGGAGGATGGCTCCTTGATGAAGACAATGGTTGCCTGGGCACCTGCAGATGGAGAACACGGGAGAGGCAGGGTCAGGGGGAGCTGCAGCCACTGTTCTAACACAGGTCACCCACTGTCCTGTGCACAGGAGACGTCCAGTAAGTGCAAGTGAGAAGGATCATGAGACCACAATTGCCAAGTGTCCACTGAGGAACGTTTACACTGTGCTGGGCGCTCCGCAGGATACAAAGATGCAGTACCCTCCAGGACGCTAGTCTGGAGGCGGACCCAGGATAAGGCAAAGCTCGTGCCAAATGAATGATGTGGGCAGTCGGTGCCTCTAGAACACCGAAGAGGGAGGGAGCCCCAAGGGCTAGGGGAAGGAGGGGATTAATGCCACGTGGGACACTCCCTAGAGGAAGAGGGCCTTGGAGCTACGGGACCAGATCATAGGAAATGCCAGACCAAGGAGCGGGGAACATTAGCAAGCAACCCTCCCACCATCTTCAGAATGCAGGACACTGAGCAAAGTTAAATCATGATCCAAAGAGCTTCTTGGAAGGATTACTGGCACTCACATACCCACTGAGGGTCCAGCATCAGAGGTGGCCACAGGTCAGGGAGGCGGCTTTGAATCCCATCCACAGACCGCTCTGCAGCCCAGCATTCCCCAGGGGCGTCTTTGGGAGAACCCATCCCATCACAGGAGAAGCCAATATTCTCTTGAACTGGCATTATTCCCAAAGACATGCCAGGGCCACCCCCCACGTCCTTCTCTCCATCCTTAAGGATCCGTCTGTGGCCAAGGCTGGCTCTTCTGTGCTAGGTGAGAGGTGAGCTAAGTGGTCCCAGGTTTTCACCAGAATCCACTCCTCCTCCTGCATGACTACAGTTCAGCTCTGGCAGGGGTCAGGGGGGCACCCTCGGAGGAAGGGACCCTGCAATCAAATGTGGAACTATAGCCAAACAAAGGGGAAAGTGAAGAGCCTGTGCAGAGTGGCAGATGGGCTGGGGAGGCGGAGGGCAGGGCCAGGCAGGTGGCATAGTTACCAAGCAGGAATAATACACCGGGCTTTGTTCCTGGTCCATGTGGGCGCCCTGCAGAGGCCCGGAGCTGCAGAGCCCGGGACACCAGCCACCTGGGGAGTTTGGGTGGGGGGGCGGTGATGGCACAGAGTAGGATGTGCTACCCCTCCAGGAAGAAGGAACAGGCCACCTGGGGCTGCTACGTGAAGAAGCAGGCTCTGCCTCTGGCCAAACTGGGCCCAGCAAGGGCAGGAAGGAAGAGGCTAATGGGGTCCTGCCCATCCCATCCCAAACCACCGGAGACTGATCTTGGCCCAAAGAGCACCCTTCCCAGTCCCTGGGCGGAGCAGGGGGAGGGGGGTTTGGTTCTTTAGGGCACAAGAACCTGTCTCCTCATAAAGTCAGTTTCAAGACAAGTTCAGGATCCCCCAGGGCTGGGTCCAGAGGAGGGGCTGACCCGATGTTGGTCCGCTTCCCAGCATTCCAGAGGGGCCGGCCCACAAGACACACAGAGCTGAAAGGGGCTGGGAGCTCCCGCATTACTTCTCATTGGGTTCCTGCTGGCTCTTTGGATGGGACAATTCTCCACCACGCTGGGCTACCCCACCCACTATGCAAGTTAGCAAATCTGCACCCAGTCACCCTAACAATCCAAACAACCCCGCTCAGTTCCAATCTCTGCCCAGGAGTGCGGTCCTGCCCCCGCTGAGCAACGTGGTACAACCCCTGTGTAGTACAGATGGGTGGGTCAACTGAGGTCCAGAGAGATGAAGGGATTTGCCCAAGATCAAACAGCTAATTGGTGGCAGAGCCAGGACCATAACCCAAGGAGGCCAACTCCATACCCCACCCTCTTCCCAGCCCCGCCCAGGAACTCAAGACCAATCCTGGAAGTATCTGATCTCAGAATGGGTCTCACTCCCCACAGCCAGGTAGAAAGATAGACATGCCTCCTGCAGACAACGCCAGGCTCACAAAGGCACTCAGCGAACACTAGCTGAACTGAGGTGACCTCAGAGGAAGTGTGGGGCAAGAGCTGGTGGACACAGGGGCGTCCGGAACACTTCCCGACCCCCACTCCTGACACAGATGGGCAGCCTCGCACCGAGGCCTCAGCAGGCCTCTGCAAATGTGACTCACCCAAATCTTGGGACCCTCGACCCAGAACTAAAGATGCTCATCAAAGACCCGAGAGAGATCATCCGCCTCAAAGTGTAGCTGACTCCCCACTTCCCAGCTCAGCTTCTCCAGACACAGTGGGGGCCAGGAGTCTTGTCCATACACAGCAGCGTTAGTTAAGCGTTTGCAGTCAGGTCCGACTCAATCCTGACCCTCACACTCGGTGTGCCTGACCTTGGGTAAGGAACACAGACCGTGCGCCAGCTTCCTCTGCCTCTCCCATGAGGCTGTCGTGACTTGAAAACGCAGTAACACATGTGAAGTGCCTTGGATGAGCTCGCTCGGCGGGCGGCTACCGTGATCCTTACCACTATCACCCATCCTGCCCAAGGACTCGAGTTTTAGGGATATTAGAAAGCTCCCCCCAGGCAAGGCCCAGCACCATCTCAGACCCCAGATGGGAAAGGGATAATCAGGTGGGGGGTAGGATGGAGGGAAAGGGGCTGTGGGGTTGCAGGAACCACAGACCACTTGCCACAGAAACCTAAGCTGGGAGAAGAGATGGCATGACTCAGAGGGACCCCAGCTCAGCCTCCAGCATCCCGTCCTGTCCCGGGGCTGGAGCTGCAGGAGCTGTGGTGAGACGCTGCATTCCCAGACTGCCACTCAGAGCCCCCGCCGCACCCCCAAGACAGGGCCTGGGAAACATCAAAGCCGGCCCCGCGGGGCCCTCTGTCCTGACGTCAGCTCACAGCAGGTCCTGGTTAGTGCTTGGCTGGGGCAGACTTTAGATGTAACAAAAGGCAGGGAGGGCAGCCACCAGGCCTCCTCTAAGACCCCGGCCCCTGCTCTGAGCGCACACCCCTGGCCACCAGGCTTCTCACGCAGGAGCCTGGCCCAGTGCTGTGGCACCCACGTTTACTGCGCCCAGTCTGGCCATCTGCATGGTCTGCAGGACAGGCTGGTCTGTTGTTTTGTTTGAGGGGAAACGGGCAGGCCGAGGAGCCCCTGGCAGATATGCCAGACTCCAGACAGGGAGGGGCTGGGAAGTGAGGGACTCTTCAGAAGCTTCAGCTGAATGACAGAGAAGGAGGAAGCCTCTGGGGATCGAGGCGGTACCTGCCTCGAGGTGGCACAGTCCCCAGCACATCCCTGTCCCTGCACCTCCTGACTTGAGGATGCCCCCAGGGCTGTGGTCCGGGGAAGGCCCGCTCTGGAAGCACACCGGTCCTGGGCTTCCCAAAGCCTCCCCCCTTTCAGAGTCCGGTCCTCCGTGCATGACACCTTCTACACCCTCACGGAACACCTGGCCCACGTGCTCCTCAAGGAAGCCGCTCAGCATAGCAGCAGCCAGTGGCCCTGCCGCTCCCTAGCAATGCCACCTCCGCTGGCCTCTCCCTTGACATGAAATGAGGACCCCAAGCCTACCACTCAGGGGCTGTGTGAGGCTAAGTGGGTTCATAAACGCAAAGCCCGAAGCACAGAGAGGGCATGGTGGGCTCAGGAAGCACTGGCACCGTTAACGGCAGGCAGAGTCATCTGCCCACATCAGGCACGACCCCAACAGAGCTGGCGCTGCAAATACCCAATAAGGACATTTTCCAAGCCATTTCCTTGGCTCCTCGACAGCCATCTACATGCAGACACTCACTCTGCCTGCGCCCTGGCCCCAGCCCCCTGAGAAAGGGCTGTGTGGGCAGCAGCCCAACTCCCGCCCCCCACTCACCAGCAAGCGGCTGGTCTGGTGCCCACCTTCCTTGATGCTCTCTGGGCTCCAGGCCCAGTCGACCCACGTGTATATACGTGTGCATCTGCGCACACACATGTGTAAACATGATTTGGTGGAGAGCAGAGAGCAGCAGGAAGTTTTTCTGCTCTGATAATTTCAGCTACTTCGGTCCAAGCAACCATCTGGGCCACTCAACTACCTGTCTCCCAGAGACCAGTCCTCTTGGTCTTGGAAAGACAACCCCTGAATCTGTACAGGTCCCAGAACCTGCCAAACCTGACCAGTTGATTCCATCTACCTTCTCTCCCTCCTACTAAAGAAATTCCATCCTTCGGACAGCTGCCTTGGGACCAGGCAGAGGTACCAAGATGACCCTGGGTGGCCCGGGCATGGGCATTCTGCACGGATGTGTGTAATCACGAGTGACTGTGACCTTTCTCACGCACGAGGCCAACGAGCCACAGGCAGGAAGCTGACTCCTCCATACCCGAGACTCAGTCCTTGGTTCCAGGGCCCACGTCCCTGTGGGGACATCCTGCCTCCCGGATGACCTCGAGAGCACAGGCCAAGACAGCTCCTATTGGGCATATGGTCCTCTGAGGGAGAGGTTTGCCAACTTCCTGTGTCCCATGTGGGGTGACAGCATCAGGACACAGGCCAGGAGAGACAGCCCTCAACCCAAGAGGCACAAATGCTCTGTTCCAGGAAAGAGAGCAGCCCCAGGCCTCCTCACCCACACGAGGATGGCCCTGCTCACAGGTCCCCTCCATGTGGAAACTCTAAGGACACCAAATGAGAGGCCCCAGGGGTACCAGGGTCCCTGCCCCACTTCTCTTCCCCAAGGGGCCAATGCACCACAGGACTTTGGCCTTCAGGGTCTAACTGGTGCACTTTCAGCTGCCCTGGGACACCCCAAGGGTCCACGGCTCATAGGCGTGCGTCATTTTTTTGAGGGACAAATCTCAGTCTCTGTAAGAACAAGTCGTTTGCATGAACAGCAAGCCCAGTCACCTCCCCAGTTCACCTGGGCCGGCAGGAACACAAAATGCTGCAGTGGGGCTTGTGAATCTGGGGATCTGGAATGTCCCCCTCCCCACCACCAGTCCACCACCAATATACCACATGTGCTTTTAGCACCAACAACCCTGTATGATGATAAGCCCCAGAAAATCAGGGTTCAGAGGGTTGCTGAAAATCCACCACAGCTGACTCAGAGACCCAGAGGCAGAGCACAAAGCTCTAGCTGCCCCCACCTCGGCCCCATCTCCCGAGTATCTACAGAAGGCCCCAGGTTCGCTGACAGCAGCCCCGCAGCCCCCCACAAGCCATCACAGCCCTCGCTTGGAGCCACGCGGGAGGGAGCAGAGCCAGGGACCCAGCTGAGTTTTCCTGTCCTGGGATTTAACTGTAAATATCTGGAGAGGCTCCCACGTCCGGATTAGAGAAACAGAACAAAATCACCAGGGATTAGCACAGAAACAACCTAGCGGGCCAGCTCTTCTACCTTAGATGAAAACCACAACTCAGCCTTGCCCCGCCCACTCCTGGGAGGCCCTGGAGGGGGAAGATCAACCTCTGATGGCAGAAGCGGGTCCTCGTGTCCAGTATCACGTGGCATCCAAGCCCAGAGGGGCAGATACACCGGCTGGGAGATGTGCTTTAAGAAGCTCCTCAGCCAGCAGCCACACCACCTGATCCTCGAACCAGCCTGTCTTCTGCTGGGGCTCAGAGGGCCACACCTAGGACACATCTCTCGCCCTTAGTAACCCTCAGATGGCTGCGATGTCTCCAAGGAAGCGGCAATAAATTAAAAGCTCAGCCAGAGTGACGTGGTGTGATCGGGCAGAAGGAACATGGGGTAGAGAGACCTGGGTTCTAGTCTCAATACAATCCCTCACAAGTAGGGTGACCCTGACCAACCACCACCCCCTGACACCAGGTAGTTTTATTATATGTAAAATTAGAGAACTGAAAGGATGTGACTGGACAGTCACCAAGACCTAGTCCTGGATTCGCTGGCACTGAGCCTGAGAGGCAGTTACAGAAACAAAGGGCTCACTCCCCAGAGTCCCCTTCCTGCCCCCCAGCCTCCAGCTGCACAGCTGGCCCCTAAAGCCCACACACCACATGTAGGGCCAGCCCCGGGAGGGATTAAAAGTGATGCTATAAATGGCACGTGTGCAGTTAGAGGCAGCTGGGAGTCGCAAACTGGGACCCAGCATCACTGCTGATGAGCTACTCCCATTCCTGCGGCTCAGCTTGCATCCTGCCTCCCCAGGAGATCCCGCCTCTGCCTCGGCCACACACTTGCACTGCCAGCTCACTGCCCGTGACACCCCTGATATGCCCGCCTGTGCTGTGACCAAGAGCCATATCTTCCAAGCTAGACTGCAAGCTCAAGGTGAGCTTGAATGGGCACCTTCTATGCCCATTCTCAGCTCCAAGGAGAGAGAGACAGCAGCCAGCTGTCTCCTGAAGACGCCAGTGAGCGGCCTGCAGAAATACTCTACACTGCGGGAAGGCAGTGGGGCTGCTAGACCACGAGACTGAGAAATGATCCAGGAGCTCAGGCCCAGGAAGACTTTTGGGATGCTCAGATGGTGTGCTCAAAGAGTCCGCCCTCATCATCCAAAGATGGAAAGGGACTCGCTGCAGGTTCCACAGCCATTCATCAGGCGGGCCCAGACCCAGGCCCCAACCAGGTCTTCCTCCCAGGTGCAGTGGGGAGGGGCCCAGGGACACCACAGCAAGAACAGTGCCAGGGTGAGCCCGGGGGTGAGCTTCCCACGGTCTTTCTTGTGCAAGCAGAGGGCAAACTAAATGACAGTCTGGGGACTGGTTGGACCTGACTTCATTTATTAATTTTCAAGACAGGCTCAGAAAACTCTGGGAGACTCTGTTTTCTGAGCTCTTTTTACTCATCTCTGAGGCACACACCCTAAACTCCCTATGCAGGGAGAACATGATTCCCTGCCCTTTAGGTGGAGTGGCCTCAACTGCACTCAACGAGGGAAAATCCTCCCTGGCTCCTAAAGACAGTAAAACATCTCTTCGGCCTGTTCTGTCCAATATGGCAGCCACTAGCCACATGGAGCTATTCAAATGTAACTTAATTAAAATGAAACAAAACTGAAAACTCATTGCCTCTGTTCCACTAGCCATATTTTTAGTGCTCGGGAGCCACACGTGGCTAGCGGCCACCGTACTGAACAGCGCCGATGCAGAACAGTTCTGTCCCCACAAAAAGTTCCATCAGTCAGCGCTGCCTTAGCTACTCTGACCGTCTGTTTCTTGCCGGCCCTTATTACATGGACGCATTATTTCTCATCCAAAGAACCCTCCACACGGACCAGCCTCATTTCACAGAGGAGGAAACTGGGGTCAAGGCTATCCCAGTAATGGCAGGGTCGGGAACTGCCCCTGGATCTGTCTGGCTCCCACATCTGTGTTTCCACGCTGCCACGCTAGCTGCTCTTTATTTCTTTCACTTTACTCCCTTTTATCCAAGTCCCCCCAACAACCATTCTGTCCTGTTTAAGGTAGGTCCTCTCTTTGTATGTGCTCTGGTCAAATGTGATGTTGTTTCGTGCGCAGCTATTTTTAACCCATATAAATGATCTTGCATGCTCTCTCATTCTGCCTCTCACTTTATTCCATTTAGCACTATGTTTTGAAGTGCCTTCCCTGGGGCCGTCACCTACATCCTGCTGTTTTTCCCAGTACAAGAACATACTGTTGGGTCTGGGGAAGCAAGAGGCAAATGAAATTTTTGAAAACAAGTTAAGTGGCTGAACATAGCTGCCCACAGTTTGAAAATCAGTCTTTGAGCCTACACCCTCCTCTCTGTCTGCCCCGGCACCCTGCCCGGGCCTCCAGCACTGCACCTAGCCTCACGCTGTGCCCCGGCACGCATATGGGTATCAGCAGAGCCTGGGGAAACACGCATGCAGGCGCACCCCCCCAGCTTCTCCCGTGCCCCTTCCTCCTCCCACCAAACCCCAAAAGTGACTAAAGAGGTTGGTCCTCAGCTGGTTCCAAAGGGATAAGAGAAAGAGGCAGTCTCATACTTTTATATTTAGAAGTGCTCTGCAAACCACTTCCTGGAGCAGACAAGAGTGGGGAATGTGAGGACATCGCTTTGCTATGTGTGATGTGGAAAGCACGAGCCACCCAGGGCCTGGAGCAATGGGCTGCCTGTACCACACACCCGATGACATGCGGCGATGCCGAACACATGTGCAGGAGATGAACGTGGCCCTCGGCAGCCTGGCCATCCCCTCGGGGCCAGGGCACAAGGCAGGGCCCAGGAGTCGGAGCCGCACACGGTCCTCCAAGTGCCCCTCTCCCAGCCTTCCTTTCTTTCCTTCTCCACCTGTCTGACCAACAGCTGCTTCTGGAAACCAACCCTTCTCTCCAGGGAAAGGGTTGCTCCAGGCTTTAAGCCTCAATCTGAAACACAAAGAGAAGAATCCCGACTGAAGGAGGCGGTTTGGAAGAGCCAGTGTCTTCCAGAGGCAAGGGTGCCCTCCTCGCCTCTAGGCTGCTGCGGGGGGAGGGGGGCAGGATTTTGCACAGTGTCCACTGCCTTCTTCTGAAGGTAGACCTGCTGCTGCCATCAAAGGCCCTCCCCTCAGCCACCTCTGCTACCACGTGTGGCTGGAAAAAATGTCGGAGGGGGAAGCTATCTGGAGGTGGGGATCGACTACTGTGGCCATGGTCACTGCTCCGACATCACTCAGATGTAACTGATGCTTGCCCAGTTGGGGGAGGGCGTGGTCAGGGGACAGAGAGGGGGAGGGGAAGGCAGGCCAGCTGCTTAATTAGAGTCAAAGCATCAGGCTCCTTATAAACTTCACTTTACGGCTTAAAATATAAACTCTCCAGCAAGATGAAACCAATTTCATTCTTTTATTTCTTAACTGCATCACTGATGATTTGCTCCTTTATTGTTTAAAAGAACAAAACCAAAAGAGAGTCGTTTTTGAAAAATCAGCTGTTCTGAAAAAGCATTCTGGCTAAAGATGGCAAAATATGTATTTCAATCTCCAAATCAGTAACAACAGATGAAAAAAATACAATCTGATGAATAACAGACAGAAACAATTCCTTGTAAGTTATTTTTAAAAGCACCAAAAACTTGCAACACATTACCAGATGCTTAAAGCCTAGGGATAACTGACTTTTGGGGGCCGGGGGGCGGGGTGGTGTTATAAAACATAAAGCACACACAAATAGCTGAAGAAAAAAAAAAGCCCCTAGGAGTGGCTGATGCAATAACTGAATAGCCAAAAAAATGACAAAGACCTAAAGTTTACTTTATGCCTACTCTGTCGATCTTGAAGTCAGGGTCTGGAAGGTACCAAGATCTGGCTTCACTTAAGTCTGGAACTGGCTGCCCCTCCATCCCAGGAGGTGCCTCTTACAGGCCTCTAAAGTCACGCAGAGAGAGAGAGAGAGAGAGAGAGAGAGAGAGAGAGAGAGAAGCAGACACTGATGGAGAAAGACAGAGGGAGACAGGAAGATGAGAAAAAGGGGGCTGGAGGGAGATTGATGGTGTGGGCGGGGGAAGGGAGGGAGGAGCAGAGGAAGGGAGGGAGTGGGGAGGGACGGGGACAGAGAGACACAGAGACCCAGATCAACAGAGAGACACGGACAAACTGAGAGACAGAGAGTAACATACAGTCCTAGAGAGACCCAGAGAAAGGGACAAGAAAAACAAAGACCCAGAGCACACATATGTGCACACACACATGTAAGCACACAAAAGGCTCCCCATGCCTGTAGAGCAGCCCCCAGCCCCACATTGACCCCAGCTTCCCCCCCCAACCCCCGGCCAAGTAAACCCCCCACAGGGCTTTCCCTGCATCTCTAGTAGGGAGGGTCCTCCCCGCTCCCTCCTGCCATCCAACCCAGTGGCCACAGGGACTCCAAACTCAAGAGAGTCCCTGGGTACAGGCCACGGGGCTGCCCAGTGTAACACCAGACACGGAAGGTTACAGCAAACCTGTAGCTGGGAGACCGGGGGAGTGAGAGGAGTCAGGAGGGGCTCTAGATTCAGACCACTCATAGTGGAGAGCCTCAAATTAGAGGCTCCTGGTAAATAATTAACCAGGAAAAATACAGTACCTTCCCTGCGCTCATCCATTATTCACCAAGATAAATGTACCATATTGTTACACTTCCTGACATCTAAAAATGGTCTGAGCCATTAGGCCAGGAGCAAGAAGACAGCAGGGCACTTTCTACCCAACTTTTTCAGAACCCCTGACCCAACAGTCCTGGTGCTCTTGGAACACACTCTGTTGCTCCTCACACAAGGGCAAAGACGTCAACTTCCAGAAACGGCCACAGCCTGGGCTCAGACCATGAGATCCCGAGAGCAGGCCCGCCTCCACAGCCCTCAGGAGCCCAGCAAAGTCCTAAGTAAGACGCCCCCTGTTCACCAGACCCCGGAGGGGTCAGCCCTCTCAAAGGGAAAAAAGCAACCACTGTCAGTACCTGTCTAAGAGCAATTCTGTCCCTAGGAGGTTCAAAGAGCTTGACTTTGATGCCAAATGAGTGTCACCTACAGAAAGGCCTGCATCTGACTTGCACAGACAGCTCTGAGCAAATCACTCTGTCCTTCAGGCCTCAGTTTCCCCATCTGTAAAGCCAGCTGCTCCTTATCCTGCAGGGACGAAATGCCCCCTGGGAAGTCTGAAGAGCTGCACCACTTTAAGGCCCTGGCTCACAGTGTACAGGCAGGACCGAGATGCGACAAGAGCTCAGAGTCTGGAGTCAGACTGTCTGCACTTCAGTTCTCCTCTCCCACTTACCAAGCGTATGACCTTGGGCAAGCTGTTTATCCTCTCGGTGTCTCCGTTTCTGTAGCTATAAAATGGTGCTAATAACAGTATCTACCTCCTAGGCTTGCGAAAAGTAAATTCACATGTTAACCAATGTAGCGTGTTTGGAACAGTGCCTGGCACGTATTAAGTATCATATGAGTTTGGGCTCTTAGCCATTCTTGCTCGTCATTATTATGTTCAAGATTTTTTTTTTTCATCTTTTAAGGGCCTCTGTCCCATGACAACCACCTCTTACCCAGTGTAGGCCTTGGTCGGCATCCCTCTCACGCAGACCATCTGTAGCTGCTGACTGCCCTGTTTGACTTGCCACCCACTCAGTCTCTGCCATGTGGGTGTATAGGTTCTGAACAGACCCTGGGGTCCAAAACTTTGTCCCACAGCTGCCCCATGGAGCCTTGGAGCTGGCGGGTCACTTAAGCGGGTCTCCACAGGGAAACAGCTGACTGCTGGGACCTCTGCGCTCCCTGGCCCACTGCCCCGGGAACCTCCAGGCAGTGCCCAGATTAGCAGTTGCTCGTTGATTCAGTCACTCCCCCACCTTCAATATGAAGAAGAGTCAGAGCAAGTCTGTCTGGGTGAAAATATGGATCCAGACCATGTTGGAAGGAGGCAGGCCTCTGGCCTCAAGGGACCCAACGGTAGTTAGGTGAGGACAGCACAGTGAATGTTTGGGTGCCAACTAATGCCTGGAGATAACTCTTAGGGCTCAGCTTTCTGATCCCGGAAGTCCCCAATGAGAGAGGACTGGAAAATGCTTTATAAAGGAAGATATCTGACTACATAAAACAGAAGTTGTAATCAACTCTCAATGGTAAATAGGAAAATGGTTTCTAGCAATCGACAGAAAAGGGGCTGCTGGCCTTGATACACAGTTACAAATCAATCATAATAACTACTAAAATTCTAATAGTAACATGGTCAAAACAGCATGTCTTCTCAAAACAAATATAAATGATTAATAAAGATAAGAAAACATTCCAATGCACCAGTAACCTAATGAATGCAAATTGGAACATAAATGCAAATAAGAAATGCAAATCATTCTGCCCTATCAAATGAATGCCAAGTTTTTAAAATAACACTCAACACTGGTTGAGTATATGGAGAAAATGGTCCTCATGCCTTGAAGATGGGAGTGTAAATGATAATAATGTCCTTCTGGAAAGTGGTTTGGTAATATTGTACCAGTATCCTAAAAAATTCATGCCCTTCTTCCTTGGAGAAGTACCTGATTCCAGGTCTGGGCAGGAAATGTGCCAAATGAACCTGGAACATCTTATCATACGAGGAAATGAGCAAAGACAAGCAGGGCTGCATCAAAAGGTTCAGGGCCAGCTTGAAGAGGCTCCCACGAGGCCAAGAAGGGACATTATAAGCTTCATAAGGGTAAGAACCACAGGGCCTTAACACACTGGTAAGTTTAAAATCTGTGAGTTCATAATGATGTTCAAAAAAAAAGAGCCCAGGGCTTCCCTGGTGGCGCAGTGGTTGAGAGTCCGCCTGCCGATGCAGGGGATACGGGTTCGTGCCCCAGTCCGGGAAGATCCCACATGCCACGGAGCGGCTGGGCCCATGAGCCATGGCCGCTGAGCCCGCGCATCCGGAGCCTGTGCTCCGCAATGGGAGAGGCCACAATGGTGAGAGGCCCGCGTACCGCCAAAAAAACAGAGCCCAGAGGGGAGGGATAAATTGGGAGATTGGTATTGACATATACACACTACTATATATAAAATAGATAACTAATGAGAACCTACTGTATAGCACAGAGAAGTCTACTCAGTACTGTGTAATAGCCTACATGGGAAAAGAATCTAAAAAAAGAGTGGATATATGTATATGTATAACTGATTCACTTTGCTGTACTCCTAAAACTAACACAACATTGTAAATCAACTATACTCCAATAAAAAATTTTTAAAAAGACACCGGTAATGCCAAATCATAAGATTTAAAAAATTTAAAAAATGTTTTTAAAATTAAAAACAAAAGAGCCCCAAATCCTCCATTGGTCACCTTTGAAGGATGCCAGAAAACCAACTCATTATTTTATTTTATTTTATTTTTTGGTAAGAGATGTAAGCGTTTATTTCCTTGTTTCACAAATAAAGCCGGCTGAGTCGGCTGCTTTTTGGCGATTAGTCAAAGAGACCAAATCCCATATACTCGTCCGACTCCTCCGACTCTTCCTTTGCTTCAACCTTGGCTGGGGCTGCGGCAGCAGCAGCAGGAGCAACAGCGGTGGCAGCAGCCACAGACGCAGACGGCTCACCCAAGAAGGCCTTGACCTTTTCAGCAAGTGGGAAGGCATAATCAGTGTCCACAGACAAAGCCAGGACCCACCTGTACCCACTGATGATAGAAGGGGGTACAGATGCAACAGCTGGGTAACCAGTCTGCAGACATACGCTGGCAACATTGCGGACACCCTCCAGGAAGCGAGAATGCACAGTTTCCTCTGTGATGTCGAGCCCTTCAAGGTTACAGATGCTGTCACTGTCAAACACCTGCTGGATGACCGGCCCAAAGGAGAAGGGGGAGATGTTCAGCAACGGGGCTTCACTGGCTCCCAATTTGTCTCCAATCTTAGTCAGCTGCACATCACTCAGGATTTCGATGGTGCCCATGGAGATTTTAGTGTATTGCCTAAAGCCTGGAATAAGGAGGTCTTCTCAGGGCCCAGACCAGTGTTCTGGACCAGCACAGTGACTCTGCAGGGCGGCAGGCGGCATGTCATTGGCCAGCATCATGTTCCTGATCTCAGTGAGGTCCTCCTTGGTGAACACAAAGCCCACGTTCCCCTGGATGTGAGGCAACCGTTTCTCCAAAGCTGGGTTGTTTTCCAGATGCCCTCGGATCACCTTGTCCATCATCGTGTTCTTGCCCATCAGCACCACAGCCTTCCCGTGGAGGGACACGTGGATCTGCTGCATCTGCCTGGAGCCCACATTGTCTGCTCCCACAGTGAAGCATTTCGGATAATCATTCAGAAGTTGGATGATCTTAAGGAAGTAGTTGGACTTCCAGGTTGCCCTGTCTTCCCTGGGCATCACGGCGGTGCGTCAGGGATTGCCACGCAGGGTTTAAAGACGATGTCACTCACTCGAGGACACCTGGCGAGAGGCTCATTATTTTAAAAACTGGTCAAGAAGCATTTACTCTCCCTTTCGTGAACAGCTATACCTCAGGGTAACCAAACAGTTAATAAGGGGCGGTTTATCTTTATAGAAGTCTCCAGCTGATAAACAGAATATCACCATTTTATAGCCCCTAATGAAATACTGGATGTAGCAATGATTATTGACGGCTGCTAATTCCAGAGAGACAACCAGATGTTATGTGCCTACTGAGAAAGTATACCTGGAAAAAAAAAAAAATCAAATCTAACCCTGACGAAGCCTCCAGATCTATGTTTCATTATTAAAAAGAAGCTCTCTATGGGACTTCCCTGGTGGCGCAGTGGTTAAGAATCTGCCTGCTAATGCAGGGGACAAGGGTTCAAGCCCTGCTCCGGGAAGATCTCACATGTCACGGAGCAACTAAGCCCGTGCACCACAACTACCGAGCCTGCGCTCTAGAGTCCGTGAGCCACAACTACTGAGCCCGTGTGCCACAACTACTGAAGCCCACGCGGCTAGAGCCCACGCTCTGCAACAAGGGACGCCACCGCAATGAGAAGCCCACGCACCACGACGAAGAGTAGCCCCCGCTCGCCCCAACTGGAGAAAGCCCACACACAGCAACGATGACCCAAAGTAGCCAAAAATATATAAATAAATTTATTTTAAAAAAAGAAGCTCTCGAGAAAGAATTTGGAAAACACGGGCTGAAATAGTTAACTGTGAATGCACATTCTTCTGTTGCTCCCGCAAACGGTTAAGACCTAATATTGCTGTTGTTAATGTTTCGTGCACTTCCACCATCTTCTCCACCAGCTTCTCAGCTCCCTGAGGTCAGGGGCTGGACGCCCACTCTTCCATCCCATCCACTGTGGACACCTTGCCCATTGGAGGAGGTTGGGAAATACCAGCTGATCTGTGGTGGGTTCACTGGCCCCTGCATGATGTGAATCCAAACAGAGTTGAGCCCAATATGGGATCCTGGTCGGCAATTACATTAATTATCATTATTAATTCAACAAACATTTATTTAATGCCTACCATGTGCCAAGTACTCTTTAAGACACTGGGGATGGAGAGAGAAAAATACAATTACTGCCTTTAAGTATCTCTGTTTAGTGGGGGAGTCAGACAAGCAAACATATAATTACGATAGCGAAGGCTTACTGACCGCTTATTACGTGCCAGCCACTATTGCGAGAGCTTTAACCCCATTGTTAATGCTTACAACCACCCAGTGAGGTAGGTACTACGACCCCCGTTATGCAGATGAGGAAACTGAGGCACAGAAAGGTAAAGCCACTTGCTCAAGGTAACACAGCTAGTAAGTGACAAATGCAGGATTCAAATCTCCGGTCATCTGGCTCCAAAGGAAAACCTATCATGATCACTAGGCTTTACCACATTATCACACAGCATGATGGGTGGGTGCACGATGGGTGGGTGCACAAGGCAGGCTTTTAACTCAGAGTGAGGGTATAAGGGGGCAGAGAAGCATCCTGGAAGAAGGCTCTTCAAAACAAGATTTTAAGAAGGAACGGGGCTTGGGGACTTCCCTGGCGGTCCAGTGGTTAAGATTCTGCAATTACAATGCAGGGGGCACGGGTTCAATCCCTGGTCAAGGAACTAATATCCCACATGCCACACAGAGTGGCCAAAAAATAAAAAAAAAAAAAAAAAAAGAAGGAACGGGGCTTGGCAAATAGAAAAAGAAGCACAAAAACAAAACACGAACTCAGGGTAATTCCGGATGCTCAGAGTTTAAGGGATGATGAGGGGGAACACAGCAAAAGGCCACTAGGACACTGGTTTGTGAGGGGTGGAGAAGGCAAAGGAGGTGAAATATAAGTTTACCCTGCTTAGGCTGTCCCCGGACAAAAAAAAAGTCACCAATACAGTGAGTCCCTGTTTCCAAGGAGGTGGCTGTTAGGTTAGAAAATGGACTGAAGAAGCTCTTTGTCACGGTACATTCACAGAAGGCATGATTATGGGATAACGTCATACCTGGTCTATTAGTTTCCTAGGGCTGCTGTAACAAATCACCACAGCTGGGTGGCTTAAAACAACAGAAGCTTATTCTCTCACAGTTCTGGAGGCCAGAGGTGCCAAATCAAGGTGTCGGCAGGGCTGGTTCCTTCTGGAGGCTCTAGGAAGAGTCTGTTCCATGCCTCTCTCCCAGCTTCTGGTGGTTGCAGGCAATCCCTGGCGCTCCTTGGCTTGTGGCTGCATCACTCCAAACTCTGCCTCCATCATCACGTGACCTTCTTCCCTCTGTGCGCATCTGTGTCTCTTCTCTTCTTGTAAGGACATCACCAGTCACATAGGATTAGAGCCCACCTTAATGACATCTCTTTACTTGATTACATCTACAAAGGCCGTATTTCCAAATAAAGTCATGGTCACAGGTCCCAGGGCTTAGGACTTGAACATATCCTTTTAGGAGACACCATTCAACCTATTAACACCTGCTATTCTGCAAACTGCTTTTTTTGCCCTACAGCTAACCACAGGTATTTTTCCGTGTCTGTTCACATGGTTCTGGCCCATTCATTTCAACCACCGTATATTATTTCACTGTATCGGTGACCGAAAATCTATTTGTCTAACACCCTAATCATGGACATTCAGATGGTTTTCAATTTTTTGCCATTACAAACAATGCCCCAACTGAATCTCTCTGTACAGGCACCTATGCACATTGGTAATGGGAATGTTTCTTGTAGTATGACTTCCTAGAAACAGGACTCCCCCTGGACCAAAGAGAACACAATTTCAGAGCTTTGATAAATGACAAATTGCTCTTTAAAAAGGCTGTACCAATTTATGCTTCCTTACCAACACTGATACTTATTAATCTTTGCCAATTTGAGAGACGTAAAATAATACTTTGTTTTATTCTGCTACTCATTTAAGACATTTAGTCTGTTCTTAACAACATAAAGCCATCTTTTGTATGTTCACTGGTTAGCTGGTTCAACTTCCTTGTCTACTTTTTTCCTTGTTTATTTTTACTGTTATCTTTTTCTTATTAATTTGTAATCAATAAGATCACTAATATAAGGCCTTTTCTGCATTTCATGTTACACTTTTCCCCCCTGAGAATGGTCATTAAGTTACTGAATGCCTACTAAGTGCCAGGCATTGTTCTAAGTGTTGGGAATACAGCAGTGAACAGGGCAGTGAGGCTTCCTGTTCTCAAATGTTACTTAACTACTCAGAAGAAAATGTGTTTGCACATAATTTGGGCTTGGAAATAGATAGGAAGTGAATTTTCACCCTTGGGTGCAAAGCTGTCTTGGAATTCATTTAAATACTGTCCTGTTTTGCTTCGAGAGCCTTTTAGGGGGAAATCTACTCTGTTCTCCAGGTGTCCTGGAAGCACCCACAAAGGAGCAGTGTGGTTAGTGAAGGTGGAAGCAGGAACAGCTGACAGCTGTGCCCTTTCCTTGAAAGGAAGAGCCACGCCCCAGGCACCCACACCTCCTAGAAGTCCAGGGCCTTCAACGATTAAGCCCTGGTGAGCTCAGAGAGCAAAGGAAGTTTTAAGGAGGAATAACTCTTCCCCATTTCAGTGGAGGGGGTACCACTGGAGTCTCACTCCACCTCCTCCCAGAAGTTCCAGGGAGGCGTGATGTCTCCCCGAGTATGTTTGGCTCTGATCCTTCCTCTCCTGCCCACTTGGGGAGGGGGAATATACCCCCTGCAGACACACACACACACACCCTAATTCAGGGATGAATCAGACAAGCTTATCCTGTTGAGATTACAGCCTTGTTCCTCAACCTAGCCTTTATCTGTAATAAAGGTGATACACTAATTTCCATCTGTCTAATTCCTGTCTGTCTTTCTTTCCTCCCTACATCCACTGGTTTAAAATTCAGAGGAAAGAAGTGTGTTATTTACTGACTCCTTCAACATACAGTTTCCATTCTATTGCTTTACACCTGCGTATTTTATGGGTTTTCTTATTGTTGTTGATTTTGTGAATGGGATAAACATTTCCATTGTATTTTCGAAAAGGTTACTTGCTGATAACTAGTGAAACTTCTGGGTTTTGTGTAGTTTTGTATTTGGCCAAGTGACTCAACTCTCTTACTGATTCTAATGGTTTTCAGTTGATACTTGGGTTTCACATGTAAAAATAATGGCACCACCTGCGAAGAGCATTAACTTTGACTTTCGTTTTCTTACAGTATTATCTCAGCTACAATTTCCAGAATAATGTTAAATAGTAGAGACTTTATTATTTTAATGTAGTGACTTCTTTAAAGAGAATAGCATTAAAATTTCATTTTTTAAAATTTATTTATTCTTTTTTGGCTGCGTTGGGTCTTTGCTGCTGCACGTGGGCTTTCCCTAGTTGTGGCGAGCGGGGGCTACTCTTCGTTTAGGTGCGTGGGCTTCTCATTGCCGTGACTTCTCTTGTTTCGGAGTACAGGCTCTAGGCGCATGGGCTTCAGTAGTTGTGGCACGTGGGCTCAGTAGTCGTGGCTTGCGGGCTCTTGAGCGCAGGCTCAACAGCTGTGGCACACGGGCTTAGTCACTCCGCCGCATGTGGGATCTTCCCGGACCAGGGCTCGAACCCGTGTCCCCTGCATTGGCAGGCGGATTCTTAACCACTGTGCCATCAGGGAAGTCCCTATAATTTCATTTTAAAATACGTTAGCTGTTGTTTAAGATTAAAAAAAAACAGGAATGGATGTTAATTTGTATCTAATGTCATTTTCACATCTGCTGAGATAACTGTGTGACTCCTTTGACTTCTTATTTTGATGAATTACATTAAAATAAACCATCCATGCCATTTTTGGAGTAAATCCTAATTATTTATGGTACATTATCTTTAACATAGTATTTGCCAATATTTTCTTTAGACTTTCATACCAATATTTCTAAGTAGTGTATTTTCCTCTTCCGCACTGTTAGTCAGCATTTGGGATCAAGGTCATATCAACTTTGTGACATGCACGGGGTGGCCATCCATCTGTTCCTTGGCTCTGTGACTGCCTATAAAGCACTACAAGGCTCGATTTTCTACATTTTTCAAAATTTCCCCTCAAGGCCCTCTGATACAACAGTTTGGTGGGGGGTGTTTGGTTTATTTTCTCACTATCTTTCAATTGCTTTTAATAGTTACTGGTCTAGTTAGTCATGCCAATGGCTCATTACATTTCAATAATTTATACTCTCCTAGCATCGATTTCTCAGCACAGCACTGAACATGGTAACCCTCTGTAACTTAAAAAATCTTTTCCATGGCAATTACCACAACTGTCATTATTAGCACACATTTTCATAAGCCCTCCCCACTAAATGGTAAGTTCCATCTCATTCCCTGCTCTAAGTCCCCAGAATCTACCAGGTACCTAGTATGTTGAAATTGGCCTCAAGAAATTGTTGTGAGGCCAGGAATGAGGTTAAAGCTTCTTTTTCCTTTCTTGCTTTGCTTATTGACCATTTCTCTCCTTTTCTTGACTGCATTGGCCAAAGTTTTGTTTCTTTTGTTTTTTCTGAAGCAATGGAACTTACCAATTCTATATTTTTTCATTTCAAATTTATTAATTTCAAAGCTGTACTCAGAAGAAAATTAATAACCTTAAAATTCTTTCCTAAATAATAAGTGAAATAAATTAAGCTGTTGGTCTAAAGTTAAAAAAAGCATAAAATGAACTCTGTCTGTATTTCAGGTTTGTCTCATGTAAAGAACATGAAACTTTTCTAACTCAACCTTAATTTTGTCTTACCTCTGTGGGAGACATATTCCACTGAAGTTTATCATACTAACTGCTATATTTACCTCTGCTTTTATCTGGTTTATGTTTTAATACTACAATTCTTCCTTTGTTTTATGTATTGTGTTTTATTTGCCTCTTAGGATCTGCTTTTTAATTCTACTTGTATATCCTTTGTTTATTCCTTTTTAAAATCTTGAATCTATTTCTCTAATTATCACATTTTTTTCATCGTTTTCATCTCACTGTACATTTTCCTCTGGAATCTGAGAGCTCCTCAACTGCATGACATTGATTAGATTAACTGAAGTGCTGATTCAGCTCCTTAAAGTGAATACTGGAAACTGAATTCTGCTATTGCATTTTTTGTCTCCTCATACTCCTTCATTATCTCAGCCAGTCCTCTTATTACTTCTTCATCCTTCTCGGTCAGCTTCCTTTTTATCTCAGTCTGTTGCGACTCACTGGATGTTTTTATCTTAGGTTTCATGAAGTGCATGACTTCTTGACATTTTTGAGAGGGAAAAAAAGATGCTGCCTTCAAAAACTCACTTCTTTTTTCCAGCAGTATTCCAAGGGAGAAATGGCAAAGCCACAGACAATAGGATAAAAGGGGAGGGAATAGATACGAGAGCAATTAAAGGGATGGTAATAACTGGAGAAGTGCAAAACACAAATCTACAGCCAGCAATGCTCAAGGGCTCCCAAGTCTATGTCAATAAGGAGTGACAACACATGTCAATATGTGTGTCCCTGAAGCCTGCCTCCCACAAACAAAGGCCACGCCGCAACACCCCTGCACAAACGTTCCTTCATTAGACCCTCACCATAGCTCTGTGAGGTGGATATTATCATTGTCATCCTGCAGATTAAGAAATGGAATTCAGGGACTTCCCTGGTGGCACAGTGGCTAAGACTCCACGCTCCCAATGCAGGGGCCCCGGGTTCGATCCCTGGTCAGGGAACTAGATCCCACATGCATGCCACAACTAAGGAGCCTGCCTGCTGCAACTAAGACCCGGTGCAACCAAATAAATAAATAAATATTTTTTAAAAAAAGAAAAGAAGAGAAATGGAATTCAGAAGTTACAGTGCTTCCAGGACTCAAATTCTGGTCTTGGGAATCCAAGAACAACTTGAACAACCACTGAGCATCTGGGAAAACAAAGGTCAGGAACTGGACCCACCCTACCAAGCTCATCATCAAGTTGGGAGCAACAAAAAGAACACAGCTGCTAGAATGGAAAAGAAAATGGAGCAGGTAATTCAGAGCTCCATGGTGTAGAAGAGAGAACATACATGGTCCCAGAGATCAGGGGAAAAGATCTTGGTGGGCAAAGGGCTACCATCCTCCCAAGTTACCTGGAACAACCCTGGCTTATGCTGGTTGTCTTCGCATAATTATTAACAATGCCCCAGGTTGGATGATAAATTCTCCAGTCACCCCAGCAATGTCTCACATCTGAACCATGCTTACTAGTTTTCACACTTTAACCCGTGCGATTTTCACAGGCCCACTGTACAGCAGGGATTCAGAAATTTGATGAAAGCTATAAACACCCTCCCCAGAAAAATAACATGAATACAGAATGCTGTACCCAGTTGTGATATATTCCTATTCGTTGACAGAGCAGCTCCACTTCTGGGAATTTACCCTTCAGGTACACAAGCACAAGGGTACAGATAGATACAAGGATATTTGTGGTGGCACTGTTTACAAGAGCAAACCCTCAGAGACAGCCTAAAGTCCATCAGTAGGGAACAGGGGGTGGGTGGGGTCAATGTAGACAGCACTTGCTTTAGGCTAAGCTTCCCCTTAAAATGCGTAGGAGCCTTCCTGCTCCCGCTTGTGCCCCCAACTCAGCAAGGTCCCAGGGGAGGAAGCGACACGAGCAAACTCGCAGGAGGAGGCTAAATAATGAATTGTAAGTGTATGTTTTCTTTGGCCAGGGCAGTCTGGCCAAGCTCTGGGGGCTTCTGGGCAGACATTTTTCATATTTTAGCAGCTGGCCCATGCCCAAGGCAGTCAGAAGTTAAGTAAGCTCTGAATGAGCTACGCCCATCCACTCCCCGGCCCCAAGAATTCTTAATGAGGCTCTAAGGCAGCAGCCTCCAATATCACTCACCCTTCACTACCTTTTTTTTTTTTTTTGCGGTACGCGGGCCTCTCACTGTTGTGGCCTCTCCCGTTGCGGAGCACAGGCTCCGGACGCGCAGGCTCAGCGGCCATGGCTCACGGGCCCAGCCGCTCTGCGGCATGTGGGATCTTCCCAGACCGGGGCACGAACCCGTGTCCCCTGCATCGGCAGGCAGACTCTCAACCACTGTGCCACCAGGGAAGCCCACCCTTCGCTACTTTTAATGAATGCAAATGATTCAGCAACAAAACACTTAGCCTGCAGTGAAATCCATCTCTGTGCGCCTGGTTTCTCCAGCTTATAGCCCAGCTCAGGTGGGGCCCTACCGGGAGGGCAGCCCAGCACAGCCCGGGGTGCACAGGCTAGCCCAGGCAGACCCCTGCACACCAGGACAGTGGGAGCAGGATGCAGGAAGCGTACAGCGGGGGGGAAGACACCCCCCCCAACCGCCCCGCCTCCACCTACCACCCCAACTACCAGATGCAGACCCTCACAACTCCACCTCTTTACGACTTTGGCTCCAGGGCAGAGGAAAGTGTGAGCAGAAAAACAAAAGGTATTTCTTTGATCTAATGAAAGAGGCTGGTCCCAGGCAACTCAAAGGCCAGTCCAGTCACCACACTTCCTGCATTCAAGGGCACTTCACCCCACATGCCCACCCCCTCCTCCTCTTCACCTGATGTCAGGTACCAGAGGAACCTGAAAAGCTCCCTTGGACTGGCGCCCTCCTCCACCAACCTCATGGAAGCAACAAAAACAGAGACAGTGTCAATAACCCAATTTACACCGCGTTTTCAGAGTTCTCTTTTGGCAGCAAAAACTGAAAGCAATTTGTCAGGAGTCTGAGAGCAACGTTTAACTAATGTATTTCCAACCTGGGGCTCAGGGGGATTTGTTGCCCCATCAGCCTGATCAACACCTCTCCCCAAGGCTGAGGCAGCGGCCTGGCCCAGAACAGACGGCTGTTAACGCAGCTGCCACAGCCGTCACCCTCAAGGCCAACAGCTGGCAGGAGCCCCAGAGAGGTCCAGGCAAGTCCTCTCAAGGCTTCTCAAACTGGACAACTAGTTACATTTAGGACAATGGAGGGCCCCGCGGGTAGTGCTCTGGGTGCTTGAGATACAAAAAGGGCTTCAAAGAATTTGTTGACCTGGTTTGAAAAGAACCCCTGCCCTCAGGACAGACGATGGGAAGATCAGCTTCCCCAGAAGTTTCAGAGTTTTATCAAAATACATTTTTATATCATCAAAAACGCCCTGAAAAGAGCACTGGAATTTTCTTAACCTCAATGCCCTTCTTCCTGATTGTTCAAGGCACATCACCTGCAACACTTTATTCTCCTTCAAAACATTCCCAAAGGAAGTAAAGAAGAGCACTGACTCCATGGAGGGGCTGAGTCTCTAGACCCTGGGACTTCTGAGTTCTTGCCCTCCAGGCGAGCCCTTAATCAGCCCCTTTCCTAGCTGGGCACACCTACCAAGGGTTAAAGTTCTGGGCAACCACACAGAAAGAATGCATTCTGAAACTCCTGTAAGGTGAGGTGCCTAAAACACATATCTACACAGCAATCTACTAAAAAAGAAAAAAAGCTTTGCTCTCGATATCCACTAACACATACAAAAGGGACATATTTTTGTCTTTTCATGTGCCATCCAAATCCCAACCTGACAGCCAATCCATCCCACTATCAGATGAACCAAAACTCAAGCAAAGGAAGAACTCCCCAGCCTTTGGGCCACTTGGGTCCTGAGGGGGAACGGCACCACCCAGCCAATGCTCGGGTAGCACCAAGCAGAATGATTAGCACCAGCTGTCTCCACAAAGCTTAGTTAGATCAACCCCACGCAACTGTACGGCTGTGAGCGGAAGCCCATGCTACCACCCGCTGTGGGTCTCCCGCATGCCCCCCTCAGGTCTTCATCCTCTGAGCACCTGGCATTTACTGCGTCCCCTCCTCTTTGGTGCTTCTCTGTGTCCTTGCCTTGTTCATTACCCCCTTCTGGTTCTGTCTCAGTTTGCCTACCAGACAATCCATTCCTGGAGTGAGTCTCCAGTCTCCCCCATGGAATAGCTCAGCCTTTTTATGTCTTTTTTTTTTTTTTGGCCGCATGGCTTGTGGGATCTTAGTTCCCTGACCAGGGATCAAACCCTGGCGCCAGCAGTAAAAGCGGCAAGTCCTAACCACTGGACCGCCAGGGAATTCCCCGCTCAGCCTTTTTAATTTTTTTTAATATTTTATTTATTTGGCTGTGCTGGGTCTTAGCTTCAGCATGCGGGATCTTTTTTTTTTTTTAGTTGCAGCATGCATGCGGGATCTATTCCTCGACCAGGGATGGAACCCGGGCCCCCTGCACTGGGAGCATGGAGTCTTACCCACTGGACCACCAGGGAAGTCCCTCAACTTAGCCTTTTTAAATGGAGACTCTAGGGGAATTCCCCGCCCAGGCCCAGGTTCAATCCCTGGTTGGGGAAATGGGATCTCGTATGCCAGGTGGTGTGGCTAAATAAATAACTAGAGACTCTACCATAAGAGAGGTATTTTCTTTCCACAAGAGACTGTTTGCCCTCTTAGGGACAGCTACCTCATCTTCTGGGTATAGCTTGCTTTTTAAGGATTTAGAAGTTCCCCCACCTCCCCTCCCACATTACCTAGCATGAGGCCTTCTGTCTTAAACATCCTTTGTTATTTATGTGCCAGACTAAAAGGAAGAGAGCTTCAATTGGAAGTTACTAATAGACAGGAAGCAAAAACAGGTCTGTAACTAAATCACATTCTAACTACCTTTTATCAAGTATTCACAATAGGACAGACAAGTCCTTTGCATACACTGAATTTCAAAGATGTCACTGATTTTAAGATGCACCATTATTTATGTTCCAGAAAAAGGAAATGGTACCAGTTAAACGAAGACACAACATTACATAATTATCTCACAACCAAAGAAGTGAAACTGGGGCGGGGGAGAGAGAGCATCTTAGAGTTCGTGAAATACAGTACTAGCTCATTTAATTCTCACGAGACCTCTAATGGGATGGGTATTACCATCCCCATCTTACAAAACAAGAAACTGAGGCTCAGAGAGGCGAAGTGAACTAAGGTCTCTCGGGGAGCAAGCTGCAAAGCCAGAACTCAGTTCCTGAACAGATTTCTGAATTTCCGGGGTCGGGGCGGGGGGCATGGGGGCTGGCGCGGGGCAGCCAGGCCTCAGACAGACCAGCCTTGGTTAAGCTGCCCCGCCCCTTCAAGGGCAAACAACACTTGCTTGCTGATTCCTGAAATTAGGGTCTTTTTGCAATTGCACCTTCACAGATCCTACCTCCAAAAACAACAAAAGGAAAACAGGTTTTCCTAGCTCCTTCCTCACAAAACTGGCTGGAAATGAAGGGGGGAAGCTCTCAGCCAACTTGTTATACATAAAGCACATTTAATGAGCCTTTCAAGCTCTGGGAGTGGGAGAAGGAAGGGTTCATTGGAAATCTGATACTTTGGCAGCCAAGTGAGAGGGGCAAGGCCCTGAGCATCAACCCTGGGGATTAAACACCATCCCAAACCCCTTTGTCTGCCAGAAGGAGATACTTCCTGGGGGGCAGGAGGCAGCAATGCTTTTTATGGCAAAGCGCACCTAACAACAACCCTCCACCGGAGACCTGGCTGGGGCCTTTGTACAACCCACCTAACCATAAACCCTCTGTCCTCTCCCAAACTTGCTGGGGTTCCTCTTCCCACAAATACCTGTGACCGTCATAAACGCCCTTAAACAGCCCCCGTTTACTGCCCAGCCTGCCTGCTGCTAAATGAGGGCATTTGTTTCAAATTTGCAAATACCAAGAGCGCTGGAAACCTAAGTCCACTCCTAAAATGAAATGTTCTGCATTCCTCTGGGCCGAAGCTCCGCGCTTCAAAAGCTGCAAGAGGCCCTGGCTGTTTACTCACTGGTGGGGCTATTGGGAGAGGCATTTCCCTGCTCCCTGAGGAGGCTGCTTTGATCCCCGCCGGGTGGGAAGGGGACCGAGGGAGGTGCCACCCAAGCCCAGGCCCGGCTGGGCCCAGGCTCTCCTGCCCCCTTTCTGGGTCTCCAGTGGCAAGTTCGGGGGGCCTGGGAAAGTGAGTCTCATGGGGAGGCTCAAGTAGAGACTCACCAGAGACAGAGCAGGCCAGCTCAGCGGACCTCTCGGACCATCTTCAAAAGGCCCTCGAAACAAAGGCAAAGAGAGTAAGGGAAGGCACGGAGGCTGAGAAGCAGCTGACAACACCCCAACCTCTTACACAGAAATAAAGAGGCAAACTCCCCACCCATCCCCCTTGCGACACTGCATTGGGCTGGGTGCCATGCGGGTGTTTACTAAATAAAAGCCTTTTGTTTTAAGGAGGGTTTTTTTTTGGTTGGGGGGGGTAAAGAAAAGACAGAGATCCTCCTCCAGGCCCCCAGGGCTGTTCCAAGGCACAGCATTGCCCCCTCCCCTCCAAGCCCCTCCTGCAGGAGGCCCGAACCCCTACGGTAGAGGAGGAGCCCAGATCACAGGCTACAAAACTGCTGGCAAGTTGGGCATTTTTTAAATTGGTCAGTTTAACAATTGGTTTAATCTGCTAAATTAACCAAACAGAATGATTTGCTCTTTGTAGCTGCAGCTCCAAGACCAACAGCGTTTCCTTTCCCCGCGCCCCCCCCCCAAGACTGTAAGACAACCGTTTTCTTTGTCTGTGATTTGTTTTGTTATTCAGGTGGCTGGAAGTGAACTTGGGATCACAAATGCCATCCTAGCACACCACCTCTCAATGGAACTGCCAGCCTGAAGGAGCCTACTCTTTCTTCTCCCAGCTGGGAAACAGCTCATCTTTGTGGGTTTTTTTAATAGATGAGCTACAAAAGAATCAGAACACTGAAGTGTCGCTTTGCACCCTCCATGATAGAGCGTAAGTTCCCGTGTTGCAACCTGAGGACTTCAGAAGCGGAAGAACAAACTTAGCGGGATTGCCAAGCGCGGTCAACGGCTGAGCCAAAGGGAGATACACCTGGCACCAAAGAACTTACGTCTCTCAGAATGTCGAGGTCATTGTTCAACCTCTTCCGAAACCTCTTGAGAATTAAGACTTGCCTCCAAAGTCAGAAATGGAAGGAAACCTACATCCATCATGCCCCTACTATGTGCCAGGGCACGGGCACATCTATCTATACAAAAGATGTTAGAGGCAGTAAACTGAGAGCAGAGATGATTCTGTTACCACCTACGTAGTCTCCACCATAGCATAACCCAGTATGCAACTCTCAGCAGGCACACCGGTCTGGAATGTGGCGGCACACCTGCAAGCCCGGGCCTGTAACTGCCCATGACCTTCCAGAAGCACCAGGTGGAAGAGACTCAGGACTCATGGGTTCATGAGAAAAGCTCAAATCTTGGGGATGCAGGCATAGTGTTCTGGACTTCTAGATTACATATAGTCTGATCATAACACTAAAAACTTTAAGACGTATACAAACCTCTGAATGGGCCATTGAAAACTTTAACCTGACTGTTGTAACCAAAAAGGGTGGGGGGGGGGGAGAAAAATGAGCAATCCTGAATGCTGTGTTCCAAAAGATCTCTCCAGGTTTAAGTTATGGACACACTCCCTCTGACTCTAGCAGGGTTGCCTCTAAGCCCACCCAGAGAGTTATCTCGGCTGCAAAATCCACTCCCCAATATTAACCTGGTTCCAAGGCGTATGTGCAACATTTCATAGCCTCTAGTGATGACATACATACAAGGACATATGAGAGCACGGAAACAGCTCTATTACTTACCAGCTCTGCAGTCCTGAGCGGATCGTATTTTGTGCCTCAGTTTCTTTACCTGTCAAATGCCTCCCACCCCCACTCCTCCAGAAACAAACAAACAAACAAAACCCAACCACCCTCATCCTGCCTCTGTGGCTTGATAGGATGGAAAGTCAGTGCAAGTGAAAGCATTCTGTAAACTGCAAAGCTGAGTACAGCTGTCAGTTATCACAGACGAGGCTCTCCCAAAGCACACCCAACCCCTCTTCCCAACTCCAAGCCTCCCTCCAGTTGTCCTCCCTTCTGTGCAAAAGAAGAAAAGGGGTTCCCCACCCGGACACTGGTTCCTCAAATACTGAGACTGAAACGAACCAGGTAAAGATTGCTGCTTTCCCATACTCAGATAAAAACTCTCGTGTTTTTTTTTCTCATAAGAACTCCCTCCCCAAACTCTCCAAACCTTTCATTCCCTTTGGCACCCAGGGAATGACACCCTAATTCCAGCTGATCGAGTCCAGACGCATCTGTGCCCATGCACTAGACACTCCAGGATAAAACGCAGTCCTCAGACGCAAGTGCTCTCCCAGTACTGAGGGCGAGGAGGGCAACCTTACAAGGTGTGGCAGAAGCACAGCTGGGGGTTGTGGATGGTAAGGCTGCGCTGGCCTCAACGGTCACCACAGGCAAGGTCCTCCAAGGGCTTCTCAAGTTGAGGTAGGTGGGATTTGCCCAAGGTCACACGAGCAATCTGGGGCAAATGTGGAAGCAGGGTCCACATCTCCCAAGTCCCAACCCGGTGCTCCTCACAATGTCTCCTCAGGCTAAGAGGGAGGAACACCCGTAGGGTTCCCAGAACTAAAGTCCAGCAAGACCTAGGACCCATCCTTTCCACTGAAGTGACACCACTTCTACTGCAGGAATGCCTCTGAATCAGGAATGCCCACACACTTTACCTGGGGCTGTGGGAGGCCCCGGGGTCCCAAGAGAGAGAGGACACAGGAGAGAGGTAAGCATGAAGCTCCTTAATGAAATGGGAAATAAACTGTGAGCAGCATTTCTTCCCTGAAGACAGCCAGTCTTCTACATCAGTGACCACATCAGGCTAGATGCCTGAATCTGCAAGGCAGCAAAATCCTCTGGCAGGGAAAGGAGCCCAGAAACAGGCCGAGACCTCAGCAGCCACAGACATATACTGTGGAATGGGTACAGCACTGGGGGCCCAGCCTCCCAGGCTTCTCCTAGTGTATGTTATGAGCAGTAGTGCCCCACACCCCCACCACAGGAGACAGGAGAACAGTAGTGAAAAGGGCTCCTATGAAACATATTATTAGAATAGAGGTCGCCAAAATCATCTTGGCCTACCAACTGGGAAGCAAAGAGCAACTAGTTGCAAGGCTCTCATTCCAATGGCACAGCCATGTACGACCGTACAGGTTGTGCACTGCTCAAATGCCCGGCCAAGGGGGTAATACTGAAATACTGTCTGTGCTCCACTAGCCAAAGCCCTGTGTCCTGGTGCAGGGCTGCAGTCACTTGGAGGAAGGGTGCCTATTTCTAATTTGCACAAAGGCACCTTATGAGCTAGCTGCTAGGACATCCCAGAAGTCCCAAGAGCAGACAAGCATTCTCCTCGCTGCCCCACCACCACCACCACCACCAACCCAAGAAGGGGACAAAAGAGTCAGTGTCTCCTGGAGGAGAAGCGGTGCGTGCCAGCGCCCACTCTGGCCACCTTAACCCCCTCATAGGAGACCACACCGCACCTCGGGAACCTCCCCATGGTTCTCATAGGAGGAGTTCCTGCAAGTTATACAGAGTAACTGACAGGGGAGACCCCCACAGCCATCCTGTGATGATAAGCACCCTCCCTTGGGTATTATAAAAGTCCGCCTCGGCTGCAAGAAGCACACTTTCCTACTCACTCCCTGGAAGAACCTCAGCAGGCCGAGGGAGGTGGCCCTGAACCAGCATTCATCACCCTGGGGAGAATCTGCCACCGGGATAGAGGGAGGAAGAGTTCCTACCAGGAAACGCGAAGTGGCTGTGCCCACATTTCCGAGCTGCTGTTGGAATACTGAGACCCGTTTAGAAAATCTGTGCTTTAGAATGAGAAAACCTTTTCTAAAGCTATCGGTCAAGAGTGACCAGGTTAAGCCCTCACAAACCATTCTAGAGAGACGGGACTGGAACGAAAGGCCGACACCTTAAAGGGAGACAGAAGGTCAGGACCGTCTCTGGGAAGAGAGAGCAGGGCTGGCCAGAGGGGCTGCTTCCCCCAGTCAACCACCTTCACAGCTGCGACTGCTACACCCTAACTTCCCAGGGGCGAGCAAGGCAGGGGTCAGCATCATTTGCATTTTGCAGAGGAGAAAACTGAGGCTCGGAAAGGTTAATTAAACAGTTCAGGGTCGTGTGACCAGCAGCAGTGAGCCAATAGACGTCACTTCTCTTCCTTTATCGTGTGTGGTATCAGCAGAGACCCACCCAAGTTTTCAGACTCTTGATCCAATGCCTTTCCATCATTCTGATCAGTCACCACAGACTACAGCTACTAGCAAAGTGAATCCTTTCTCCTCTCTGAAGCCCTCCCACTGCCCCCCGTTGCTCCTGCATCATGGACTCACCTTCCTACACATTCTGGAATGTTATTCCATCTATTTAGCACTTTACCAAGTGTTGCCTCCCATTATACTTCATCTGATTCTCATCATCTTGTCTCCTTCCTGCCTCCTGCGCCACCTGAAACAGCTTCACCCAAAGAAGACACCCAAAAGCTTTGAATTGAGCCCATCCTCAACCTCTCAGCATTAATACCTCTTTCTCATCACCACACCGCCACTTTAGACAGACAAATTCTCCTTATGGCTACACAGTGGTTCTCAAACTTGAGAGTAGATAGGAATCTGCTGGGAAACTCTTTTAAAATGCAGTTTCCTTTTGAGACTTGAACTATGTGAGAGGACTGGCTATTCAAACAATACAATGTAATCTAACAAATGGGAAAATAAACTACACGTTCTGGCTCCTTCCCCAACGATTCTGATGGGCAGACCTGCAGTTAAGGCTCAGGCGTCTCAAATTTTAACCAGTACCTCTGGCTACCTGCCCTCCCACTATATTCCCCAATGGTCTCTGGACCACGTATTTGAGAAACACAAACCCACATCTTCTTAATGTGTGACTCACAAACCCTACCCCAAAGACTCAGGACCCAGTTATCAGAAGTTACATACACACCAGAGCCAGCCAGTTCATGTCCTGCACATCAGGGTCTAAGTTTCTGGCAGGGAACGTAGGATCTGCAGGACAGCCGGTAGATTGCATTCCACTCACCTGTGCGTTCACTCAGTTAATGCACACAGGGACACAAGAGCTCCGGGACCCCAAACCAAGCTGCGAGAGGGGGAAGGCGCCCGCGTAGGTCAGCCCTTCCAGCACAGCTTCCTCCCTGCCCCACTGCCGCTGTGTAGCATTACTGGGAGGGAAGTGGCCTGAACTCAGAGAAGAAAAGAGGATGGAAAAAGTGACAGACTACAGAGGGCTTCCTCAAACCACTGATTAGCTGCCGCAGCTCCTGCGCCAGCTCCACCAAAGCGCCAGGGGGCTCGGCGGCGCTGACTGTGCACTGAGCAGTGAACGCCAAGAACCCCAAGGCGGGACTCTACCTCAGCCACACGGCAGAACCCCCATACCCTCGGGACAAAGGACCAGACAGCTGGGGGGTGGGGGGCAGCGCAGGACTCAAGGAGAGAGGCAGGCCGGCAGCCCGAGGGCAAGGCCAGAGCCCACGCCAGCAACCGTGGTCCCACCACGTGGCTCTGCCGGGCAACAGAGCAGAGAGGCATGTACTGAGGTTAGGGAGAGCCGAGGGAGGCTAAGGGACGCAGGCCAAGGATACCCAGCCTGGTTTAATGACCCTTTCCTCCATCAGGAACACACCAAAGACTGAATCCCTGGTCCCACACTGCTCTTGGCTCAAATATTAGAGTCTGAACTGGCCACCCTCCCTCCCAGATGAGTCTCACAGAAGCTGTACTGGCTTAAAAACACACAACTCACCCAAACCCGCCCCACTCCAAAATATGAAATCCTCCAAAACTTTAACAACAACTGTTGCAGCCCAGTGGAGACATTGCCTCCCTTTATGAACCAAACGTATTCCTGAAAAGTCGTCCAGAGACCAAACTTCTTCCTAACAAATCCAATTTCTCCACTGGCTCTCTTTATAAATTGAGACACAAGCTCCTCTAGGAAAAGCTCCCAGAGGAACAGAGCTCCACCCTTAGTGTTGCAAATCCTCTGGAGTCACACCTTTAATGGACAAGTTGTCCTGACAAAATCTAATTCAAATTCAACCCAAAGTGAGGTCATTTTTAAGTGTATAATATCACACCGGAGAGTTCACATGAACTAAAAGTTATTTAAGCTAAGTCTTCAAATACTGTGCAAGATCTAGGGCTCCTGATTCGTACTGTTACAACAGGAAAGCTCTGTACCTCGAGTTTCTATATAAGGAAGGATGCTTAGAGCAGGACTTCTGGAACCTTGGGTGCAGTCACCTGGGGAGCTTGTTAAAATGCAGTCTGGAACTCCGACTCATGCTCTCAGGGAATGCTGATGATGCTGGTCTTTGGCCCTTGGTTTTTTTGGGGGTTTTTAAAAATAATTTTATTTATTTATTTTATATTTATTTTTGGCTGCGTTGGGTCTTCGTTGCTACGCGGGCTTTTCTCTCGTTGCGGTGAGCGGGGGCTACTCTTCGTTGCGGTGCACGGGCTTCTCATTGCAGTGGCTTCTCTTGTTGCCGAGCACGGGCTCTAAGCACGCGGGTTCAGTAGTTGTGGCTGCGGGCTCTAGAGCACAGGCTCAGTAGTTGTGGCGCACGGGCTTAGTTGTTCCGCGGCATGTGGGATCTTCCCGGAGCAGGGCTCAAACTTGTGTCTCCTGCATTGGCAGGCGGATTCTTAACCACTGGGCCACCAGGGAAGTCCCTGGCCCTCGTTCTGAGTGGCAAAGTTGTAGACAATCTAGGCCCCTATATAGCTCATGGTGGTTAAGCTGTGGCCTTTCCAGGCAGGTCAGCTCCATATGCAGAGGTGGATGCCCATGCCCAGCACTCTTAGAGAAAGCCAGAAGCCCTGCCACATCAAAACTCAGAAAACCGCCACAGAGGACAGATAGCCCAGAGACAGGGAAGGAAGATCTGGTCCCTTGACTGGGTCACAGTAGAACAGGCACAAGGAGAGGGGACAGGCAACCCCAACCCAGAGAAGTGGGAAAGGGCACAAAAGACCCCCCCACTGCCTAGCAGGCAAAGGGGCTGTTTACCTTTGCCATTGGTCACTCTGCCCTGTACCCAAATGCTTCATTCACTTTTTAATAAACCTAGATAAGGATCTACTATAAATAAGATACCACCATAATGAATTCTACAGTAAGTTAAATCCCTTCAGTAAGTTAAAATCCAAGTGTGGCAAAAATATGCAAGATGGCCTAAGAGTCCAGAGGTTCTCCAGGCATCCACCTTCTGGTAGGAGAGATGGGACAGCTTCAGGAAGGAAGTGGAGGTGGGGCTGGGCAAAAGAGATGGGGAAGGCGGCATATACCAGGAGACCGGCCAGAGAGAAAAGAAAGGTCTGCGAAACCCCGTATGTTTTAGGGGATGGGAAAGAGACTAGTTGGGCTGGAATGGAGGGTTCCAGTGAGTGGAACATGTTTATTGTTGGGGGTGACTGTAAAGCTGGAAAGGTATGCTGGCAGCACACCACCAGAGAGGGAAGAACAAGAAAGGGGCCCTTTATATACTTCATTACATTTGATCCTCAGCACAACTCCAGGAAGTAAGTCCCTTTACAGAGGAGGCAAACTGTGAGGTGAAGAAATCTGCCAGGGCCTGTCAAAGAACCTTGAGTTGCTGTTTTGGCAAACACTTCGTCCCGATGGCCTGGGCTCTCTCCACCACTCAGCCCTGCTCTGAACGCCAGGAGTCTGACTAGATCCTTTGGCAAGTGATGAGCAGAAATTACTCTAGCCCTCCCGCCATACTTCCCAACATCTGAGAAAGCCCATCACTGATAAAAGGGCTGAATTACAGGCTGCGGAAGCCATCTCAGGACGTGACAATTCAATTTCCCCAAAGAAACAAGATCCTGGAGGAAAGAACCCAGAGTCGGGGGTGGGAAGAGGGATGGGTGGTGACCCCAACCAACCATTCCAGCGGTGAGGCAAAGAATCCCAGGTTTCAAACGTCAAGCCCTCTCCTCCTCCTCCACCATGTTTATCACAACGGGGATCTCAAAGTTCGGAAAGTTCCTCAGCCATTTACAGCATAATTACCCAAACTTCAAAATGGCCTAATCCACAAACCTAGCCGGCCTAGGTCCCCTACTCCTGCCTTATTAGCAGCGGGGTCTCACTACAAATCCAGCTAATTACACAATGAGATGGAAAAATCTACTGTTTTCTACTGAAAAATCATTGCCCGCTGAAGTCATGCCATCCAGGGGTGGGTTGAGCCCCCGGATTTCACCAGAAGACAGACGGCAAGCGCCTCAGCCTCGACTGAAACTGTTTACAGCGCATGGGCAGGTTCCACACTAAGACACATTTGATGGAACTGATTTAAGGCTCTCATTAAAATGTTCCTTTGTTGAGCACAAGACATCTCCCCACCCCCAGAGGAGATTCCAGACCTACAGTCCCCAGCCCTCAGCCTGCCCTAACTCCCCCCACCAGAAACCACCCCTTCGCTAAACACCAGTCACCGGATTAACATCGCTTAACGTCAGAGTCGTCTTCTCACGGAAGGAATTTAGGAATTTAGCATTTGTTGAACAAGAGCCCCTTCTCCACCAGAATCTTCCCCAGAACTCTAAACGTCAGCAGTGAGGGCAGCCGTATCTGGCACCCCACACACCAAAACCCAAACAGCCTGCAAACCTAGGAAGCCTGTGAGCTTGGGCTACCGGCCCATATGGCTGGGCCCCCTATGCTGGCTGTGCAAAAAACTTCCATACTTCCTCCCGGAGCAGATGTGGGTTCTGCCGTGAGCATTACCGCCCCACACATCAGAAGGAACACGGGGCAGCTCCAGAAACACCTCCTCCGAATCCCAGGAACTTGTTCTTACCTCTCGGTCCTGGGTTACAATTACCTCTCCTTTTACAACTAGGGGTGAGGGAGATGTTCCATTCCGTCAGCACCAAACCCCTCAACAGCTGGCAGGCCAGGGAGATGTCAGAAAAGGCAATTCTCTACCCCCACCCTCCCCATGGCCACTCTTCAAAAGAGGAGGAAAGTGATAAGCTTGGACCAGGTCTCTTGGGCAGAGTTGCCCCAGAGAGGGCTGCTGCCAGGATCATCACCAAAGATCGTGGGTTTTGGAAGGTGGCACAGGGTGCGAGGAGCATACTTCCAGTCCAGAGTGTTTGGGGTGCGCGGGTAGCTTGGGGCTTTCCTCTAAAGCACTTCAGCACCTCGGTGGTGACTCAGGTGTGACCAAGCCAGGAAATAAAGCGAGGGGAGGGTTCGGGTCCAGTCTGCCCTAGAGATAGGGGCCACACCCTCATCAAAATGCTGAGGCCCTCCAAGAAGACGGAATGAACTCTTTTTGCCTTTCTGCCCGTAGAAAGAGAGATTTTCTTTCCTTGCTGGGGAGGGAGAGGATGGAAATCCAGGAAGGAGCAGAACCAACCCCGTCCGCACCTTTGCAGGCCGGCCATGCCCGATTTTGGCAGCGGCCTTCACACATGAGTCACCGAGACAGCCTGGGACTCTCAGCTCCCAGATCCGACCCTGGGAGGGAGTGGGCTCAGGGCTGGGGCCGGGAGCTGGAGGAGATGGGACGGACCCTCACTCTTCTTTCCCTTCTTCCGCCCTCACCAGCAGGGCCGTCTGGGTCCCAGCCTGGCCCAGGAACTTGGAGGAGGAAAGCCGGGAGCGTCGGGCCGGCATAGGTAACAAAGCTCCGCGCTCCGCGCGCCGGTCGGTCCCGCATCCGGCCACAGGCCGGCCTCCCTCACCTAGGCTGAGCCTGCCGGGGGGACTCCATCTCCCCCACCCTCAGCCACCGCGCTGCACCCCCTAAGTGGGGGGGCGGCGCCGTTTCTCCCCCGCAAAGAAACGCCCCACTGGAGCCCGGGAGCCGGCAACTCCCGGCAGTTCCCGAGCAAACTCTCCGGCTCGGGCAGGGAAAACTCCGGGGAGGCTGGAAACGCGTCCTCGCGGGCGCGGGGACGAGAGGGGCCCGGCCGAGTAAGCGGGCGCTTCGCCATCTCCCGGCCGCCGGGACCTCGTCCCCCGCCCAGCGAGCCCCTGCCCTACGCCCGTGTGTCTCCCCTGCTCCAGTTGTCCAAGCCCACCTCCACGGCGCCCCCTTTGGCCCTAGGGGCTCCCGCGCTCCCCCAGCTCGCCGGGACTCACCGCCCAGCAGCGGCAGCAGCAGGACACTGAGCAGAGGCAGCCGGCGAGGGCTGTTCGGGGTTCCGCGCGCGGCTCCCATCCCGGCGGGCCCGGGAAAGGGGGCGGGCGGGCGCACGGCGGGCTAGCGGTCAGCGCTCCCCGGCGGGCCCAGGAGGCCGAGCGCACCGGAGCGCGGGTACCGCTGCAGCAGCCGCAACCAGAGTCAGAGCCCGAGGCGTCCCGAGCTGGAGCCGCGCGCGCCCGGTACCTCCGTCCGAGCCGTCGCGCGCCGCCGCCGTCGCCGCCGCCGCCGCCGCCAAGCCCCGCCCCGCGACGCCCCCTCGACGCCCCCCTCCCCGCCGTTGTGGGGAGGAGCTCCTACTTGGGGGAGGGGTCTGGAGACGGATGGGGGACAGAGAGAAGGAGGCCCCGGGGGAGTGTGGGGACCTGAGAGAGATAGGGGAGCGGATGCTGTGCCTACCACCTAGTGTGCAGGGACTCAGGGGACCTAAGGTGACTTTTGTGATTCCGTGGCTCCTGGGGAAGATCGTGGTTTCTGGGCTTTCCTGAGGGCTGTGACCAACAGTTCCCCCAAATTCTCCGGGTGGGAGGGGAAAGGGTGGGCTCTGGCTCACTTCTCAGCAACCTGAAATCCGGAGGGAGATCCAGAACAGAAGGGTGTCCTTGGTGTCCCCAAGCAAGGTAAACTGGAGATACTGTGGCGCCCCAGGAGAGAAGTAGCCTGGAGAAGAGGAGGACCAGTGCATGGCTAGGGTCTGGTTTGGCTCTGGACCAATCTGAACCCAAAGGTAGAGAGAGACTGGGCTCTCTGAACACCAGGCTGAAGGCTGTTAAACTGACAAATTCATCCCAAGTCCATCTCCAGGCAGTCTGGGCTGTGTCAGGGCATGGCCAAGTCTCCAGCTGTGGGGAGGCCCAGTACAGCCCTTGTTCCAGGCGCCCCCCACCCCCAGCGCCACCACCCCCACATTCTTTCTTTGTTGTGAAAGCAGCAAGGGGTGTAGGAGGCGGGTCAGGAGGAGTCAAGCTTTGGAAGATGGGCCCCAGCTGCTGCTGGGCCTCCAGGATATGCCGAGAGGGTATGGATAGTAAGTGCCTCATCCCCCTCTGGCTCCAGAGGGCCCCCCAGGCCTGCTTAGACCTCCCTTCCCCCAAGCAGCTGGGAGGAGGAGGGGCCACCACAGAGGGCCTCACAGGCCAGGAGCAGTGGCGCCAGGACTCCAGGGTCCTGCCACATGGCCGCCACATGTCCCTGACAACGCAGTCCACAGCACCTTCTCCTTGGGTTGTGGGCCTCCCCCCATCCCCCAGACGCCTGCCTGCAGGCCCTGCTGGAGAGGATACAAACAGGGGAAGGAAGAGAGGAGAGATCCAAGAAGCAACATTCCTCCTATTGCCCCATCCATCACTGCCCCTCACCCTTCTGTGAGGGGCCCCAACACCACCCTTGCTTCCTACCCTCTTCAGTTAGGACTCAAGTGGCTGAATGGTTACCTGATTCTTTTATTTAGGTAAAGTGAAATACACGGACCTGAAGTGAGGCAGCAGAGGGAACAAGAGAGGCCAGGGCAAGGCAGGTTGGCTGGCCAGCCCCAAACCCTCTGACAGAAAAGCCAGCAGCAGGCTGCATCTCTGAGGTGCAGACCTGCTCCTTACCCACTCTGGGGCCCCTAGTAGTAGAGCTAGCTACTCTAGAGGACCACAGGGTGGGGAGACGATGTCCTGAGGGTCCTTCCTGAGGGGGATTCCTGAGGAGGGAGCTGAGACCCTAAGGGCAGCAGCAATCTTCTGGTTAACTGCTCCCCCTTCACTGTCCCACCTTGGGGCTGGAAGAGCCAGGAGCAATAGGGAATGCTGTGAGGACTGTGTGGGGGACCCAGCAGACCTGGGGGGGCGGGATGAATGTCAGCTGCTTGAAGAGAGGTCCATACTGCTGGCACTGAGGCCTCGGGAGACCTGAAATAGACAATAGCATGCCATCAGCCCAGGGACCTCAGCCTCCCAAAGACTGTCCCCTGGAGTCTTATCCATCTCACGGCTGCAGTCTCTCTCTGGACCTAGGATGGAGCCTGTAACCTCAACCCCAAGCTCTGGGCTTTGTTTAGTCTTTGCTACAATTTCCCAGAAGGCCACAATCTGGTGGAGAAAATACCTGGAAGAACCACATGAATATTGGCATATACTTTGAATGTGTTGATACAGTGGTCGTTTCCCATTAAAATGTCATTGCTACTTCTTTAACAGAGACTCATTTCTTGTAATATAACTTGTACAGTCTTTATACGATCTCTACAATATCATGATGTAAAAGTGCTTCGGGGTAACCTTATAGAGACTAATTCTCATCAATACATCCTTTGCATAATTTCTCACTGACGTCGCTAATGAAACAAAGCAGAGAACTCTTCTCAAAAAAAAAAAAAATGTCATTGCTGTTTTCTCAAATGGAGATGAGTTAATGCTTTTTTTTTTCTTTTTCCCTTCTCATCTACTGCTGAGTCCCCAAGGTGAGGAGTATGGTGGCTATAGGAAGAGAGCAATTAATATCCCCAAATCATTCCTGAATTATTCATAATTCCAAAGTACCCATTTAGAGAACATTCATTCCTGTTCCCCTCCTGATTAATTTATCTGCTACTATCTCTGGCCCGAAACTGTCCCTTGGCGGTCACCACCCCCAACAAGCTGCTGGATTCCTGTCTGCCCACCTCCAATTCCCTGGCAAAGCCTTCATCCCAGATGACTCTCGACTCTCCCCTCTCCCCACTGGGCTTATCCTTTCTTTCTCACCCACCAATACACTCACGAGCACTTCTCTCACCTGGAGGGGTGCTGCACTTGGTTGGTTCAGATAGTTCAAGGAGGCCGCCCGCTTCATGTTGCCGCTACAATGGAAAAGAAAGAATCGAGGCCTCTTCTCTTCCCATGGGTGGCCCTAACGCTTGGGACTCTTGGGCACCACCACACACACTCAGATCATTGCCTCCCCACCATCTGACCCCGCCCCCCCCCCCCCCAGCACACATACACGCACCCTCTTGTCTTCATCAGTCACCAGCATCTTCTCAGGTACTGTTGTCCCCGCACTGGGGCACCCATTTTTCCCACACTCTCTCTCCACAGCAACCCCAGTGACCTCCTCCATGTTTCTCTCCAAGATTCTTCTCCTCCAGAGGTGAGGGGCCAAGCGGAGTTGGAGGCCAGGGCTCACCTGCCTACTCTGCCATACCTCAGTCTCAGTGTGTACCTGGAGGGCCGGGGCTCGGTCCCCTGGAGCTTCCTCACCAGGAGTTCGCTGCTCCTACGAAGCACATCTCGGATCTTGCCCAGAGAGCCACTCCTCTGCAGGGCCCCACTGCCATCCTGGCAGAGAGGGATGGGGAACAGAAGCTAAAGGGATCCCAGGCAGACTGGCCTCTGAGTCTACTCCTGCCATTTATTCTGCACACCTCCCCCTCCCCCCAAAAGCCCAGCGACTGAAAACAAGAGCCTGGTCAACAGCTGGCTTGCAGAGAGACCTCTGAGAGGGATGGGCTAACTGAACTGGGATGGGGACAACATCCCCTCCGACACGCACATCCTACACGCATCCTACAGGCTCAGAGCCTCTCACCACCACCAGCAGGAGAGGCAGGAGAGATCAAGGGGCGACGATCAGACTTACCCCTGACCACTCCACAGCCACTGAGGCATCTTCACCTCCCTCGAATTTCACACTGCCACCAAGGCCCTCCTGGGAGGTCCTTCCACTGTCACCCTCCCCAAGCAGCTCAGCCACCTTGGTCTGGCTGATAGGGTCAGTGCCCTGGAAGGAAAAGGAAGGAGCTGGGACTTCCCACTTCTGAACTCCTCAGGATGGGGCTTCCAAACGTTTTCTCACCATCAGCCACAACAAAGAAAACATTTTTCTTTGAGACTTCCCAGTACACACATACTGGAAAGGAGCCACTCACCTTTTCTATTTGCAATGCGTTCCTACATAAAGATACACATCCATCTTTAGCCGAGGCCCACACTGAATTGATTTCAGGACCCACTGAGTCAAGACCCTCAATTTGAGAAACTCCGATTCAGGGTTCCCCTCAACCACAACCCTCTCACCCACACTGCCCGTGCCCCGCCTCAGAAGATTCTTCACATTATCAAAAGGCAGGGCTTCCCATAACAGTCCCATTTAGTGAAGTGAACCTTGAACTTGGAGTCCTGACCACAAAGGTCAGGTAGGGGGTAAGAACACACTTAAAAAACAACCACAGTCACAAAAGAGTCTCACCTGCCTGTCCTGTCTTCCTCCTCAGCCTCTCCTCTTACCCTTCAGAGAGTCACAAGCAGCCTCAGTGGTCCTCCATCCTGTCCCCAGGGCCCTACCTTGCAGACCTCCTTCCCCTCTTGGTCTCTGACCTGTTTCCGGGAACGCAGGGCACATTCCTCCAGGGTCTCAGCTGCCTCCAGCTTTCCCTGGCGCCTGTACAGAGCTCCGAGGTTTCTCAGGGTCGTGTTTACTGTGGGGCTGTGACGGGGGAGACCAGGGAAGGAAAAGAAGATGGACTCAGAAGACAAGCAGGAGAGAGAGGGAGCAGAGCTAAGGCCGAGGGAAGGTCCAAGGGAAGAAGGGGAAGGTCCAGGAAGCCGGAAGCCGGGCTTGGATGGAGGGCATCGGAGGCCAAGCCGGCTGCTCACCCACAGCTCACCTGCTCACTTTGCAGGCCTTGTACCAGCCTCCATACTCGGCGTAGGGCGTACTGCCCTCACGGTGCCGGCTCTGCAGGAGGACAGAGGGGGAGGTGAAGCCAGAGATGAGAGTACCGAGACGCTTGGGTACAAGCTGGCATAGGGCCGGGGTGCAAGCTGGGCTGGGGAAGGCACCATGCACCTGGGGCTGGTGCTTGGATGGGAAATGAGGAGCTGGGCTGGGGCAGGAGTAAGTCAGAGGCCCTGGTAGCCTCGGGCTCCCCAGGCTGGGCCCCCCACTCACTTTGCTCATTTCCTCCCGCTCCTCTGCATGCATCCAGATGGGCTTGTGGTCGTCTGGGGGTGATACATGGGATGGGGTGGCGCAGTTAGAGAACGGAGCTGGACAGTACGGGGGAGCCAGGACCCAGAGGCCGACAGGGCTGGACTAAAGGGGTCTGGCTCCCCCTTGGGAACCACTGTGGTCAACCCCCCAACCTTTGGTCTGCATTTCCTTTCCTCCCTGCAGCTCCCTGCCCAGGCCCTCACCACTCACCATCCACAGACCCAAACTCCTGCACATGGGCACGGGTCAGGATCTCTTTGTAGAGTGTCTCAGCCTCAGCATACTTCCCTTGTTTCAGGTAACAGGAAGCCTGGGGGCAGGAAGGCAAAAACACAGGAGCAAGAGGTAGAGTAGATATAAGGTCTCGGCCAGGCCTGGGATTTCCACTTCTTGGTCTCTTTATGACTTTCCCCAGAGATCCACCTCACACCTCTTTGTCTAGCTGCAGGGTCCAGGATGTTCCCACTCCACTCCACGCCCAAGAGGCTACGGAACTTCTGCCTTCCCACGGGAAGGAAGCAGACCCCTCAGCCCCAAAGGCAGCCCCAGAGCTGGGCACAAAGGCGATGAGGTCAGTGTACCAGACTATGATGCTTCCCCTTCCCTCCTCCCACCACCTTTGCCCTCACCAGGTTGTTCTTGGTCCGGGCTACATTAGGGTTGTCCGGCCCCAGCTGCCCCTCATAGATGGCCAGTGCCCGCCGGTAATAGCGCTCCACAGCCTCATACTTGCCCTGGTTTTGGCACAACAGGGCCAGGTTGTTCAGCTGCTTTGCCACATCTGGGTGGTTGGTGCCCAGGACCTGGAGGAGTACAAAGGACAGACAGATGGCTGTGACTATGTGTGTGCTTGTGTGTGTGTGCACGTGCCCATGCAGGGAGCAGGGGGAAGGGAATGATGGAACAGGGAATAAGGCAGAGATGGGGGGTGAGACGAAAAGAAGTGAGGGGCAAGGGTAGATCAGAAGAGGGATGGTGGACGAGGGGTCACCGCAACAGGGAAGAACAGGCAGAGGGCACAGGCACCTTTTCTCGAATCTCCAGGGCCCGCTGGCACAGCGGCTCCGCCTCCTTGTATTTGCCCCTCTTGCCATAGAGCACAGCCAGATTGTTGAGTGTGGCAGCCACCTAGGAAGACAGGCCTGCCCCCATCAGAAACTGGATGCAAAGGACCTTGAACAGCAGGGCCCCGCACTGCACAACGCCCAGAGAAGCGGACTCTGCCACCCGAACCAGAGGCGGCAGAGGGGGAAGTACTGACCCCCGTGGCTCTGAGGTTCTCCATGGGGGTGGTATCACCCTCTAAATAGACTTTTAGACATTTCTGGAGGCAGGGGTTTTTTTGGTTGCCATAAATATTGGGGGCCTTTGGGGAGGCAAGGATGCTACAGATGTACTGCCTGTGTGGGACAGCTCAGGCAACTTTTGAATGTCCTGCCAGACTTTCAAACGCTGAATGTAAGCTTTGATGCTTGGTGGGATATCAAGACAGGAGTTATGTTTTCTGAGATACATCATCCCTGCCTATCATGCGTCATAACACAGGGAATTCTTTTTCCACAGTCAGCTCATTTTCAAAAATATCTTATTTCTCATGGTCTCCACTTTGACAAATCTAGCATTTGTCTTGGCATGCTATCCCTACTTAAGGTTATTTCTCTCTCTCTCTTATCACAGACAAATAAATCTGGTCCATTATTACTTATTCTAACACTGGATTTTAATCTTGCAAGCGCCAATTCTTCTACTCTGTCATTTTTCTAATACGTACTTTTATGTAGAATGACTTACTGGTTTTACTTCTTCTAAATCTAAACTTATTCAGTCATTATATATCAGACTACGATATTACGTCTTCTAACATTGTTGTACTCAACACAACTGTTACTGTTTTGCATTTTCATCTTACTGTAATGTATTATACATATCATTTTATTACAAATTACCTTCCTTGTTTCTCTTTTATATTAATAGGGTATCATTCAACTTTTGAGGACATTATACGGGTAGGTTGGTTACATTATCTACGAGTTAAGTTTTAGGAAAATATTCATTATAAGGAGTCATTGGGTCTCAGAGAGTTGAGACCACTGGGATCAGCAGACAGTGCCTGGGAGAAATGAGTCTTCATGCCTCCCTCCTGAGAAGCCCCAGGGAGTGGGCTGAGGGAAGCAGATGAACAAGCTGAGAAAGCACAGGGGAAGGAGGGCAAGGAATACTGACAGCAGGGTGGTCCCGGCCCAAGGTGCTCTCCCGGATGCTGAGGGCATCATTCAGCAGGAGGGCAGCTTCCTTATACTTATTCTGGTCCCTGTAAGAGGACAAAAGTGGCAAGGGGTTAGCCCGAACTCTGGCCCTAAGCCATTTCCTTACTTCCTTCCCTTTGGGACAATTGAGGTACATTTAGGGATTGGGGCCCCCCCATGAGGAGACAGGAAGCCTGGTGGGAGCAGTGAGAGGGGTTCACTGACACACGCTGAGAGTTGCCATGCCCAGAGAAGGCCATAAGGCATAAGATGCAAGAGACAGAAACAGAGAAGGAGACCCTCCCCAGAGGAGAGATGAGAGAAGCAAAAAACCTGAGGGATGAGTATTCTCTGAGGTCAAGGGCTCAGGTATGAAAGAATAAGAGTCTGGTATAGAAGAAAGCCCCCAGGTGGGTGGGAGAAGAGGTTCCCTGTGGAGAGGAGGAATGAGAGCCAAAGGCGGATCAAGGCAGGAACGTGGAGGCAGGTCCGTGCGAGGAGGACGCCGTACTCACCGATACACCAGAGCTAGGATGTTGAGCATAGTGGCCACGTCGGGGTGGCCGCGGCCGGACGTGCGCTCCAGGTCCTCCAGTGCCTGCTTGCAGAGTGGCACAGCTACCTCATAGCGACCCTGGGCTGCATACTGGATCACCAAGTTGTGCAGTGTCCGCAACCTTGCCGGGATCTCATAGCCACTGTGCTGGGCACCCGGGCCACGGGACACTACACCGTCGCAGAAAAAGACAGGAGACTTCCTCAGATGACGCTGCCTCTCCCTTTGCTGTCTGCCCTCCCCACCCCACTCCAAGACTTGTTCCGTGCCTGTGCCTACCCCCCACCAGGCTCCCTGCATAGACCTGCCTCAGCTGCTACTCTTTTGACCATTCCCTTGCCCCGTGCCCATCACAATCCCATTTGTTCACCCAGTCATTCATTCATTCAACAAACTACTCAATAAGCATGAGGCATGGGCTGCCAGGAATACAAAGTTAAGAAAGACCCGGTCCTTTCCCTTGAGGAGCTCATACTCTTCCCCTCCAGGGTCACTCTTCCACTCGACTGTGAGCTCCTTACTGGCAAGACCTGTGTCGTGCTCATCTTCGTCTCCCTGGTGCCCAGCACAGTGCCTGACACAGGCTAAGTGCTTAATACATGTTGATGAATAAGGGGGAAGCTGAGGAAATCAAAGTACTGGTCCCTGGCCCATTTCCAGAGGAAGTAGAAAACCTATTCCTGGATGGTGAGCATCCTGTGTTCAGGGTAGGCCACAGCTGCGACCAGCCTCCTGACGCCCCCCCTTCACCCTCCAACTCCAGAGGCAGACTCACAGCCATTGCTGGGGTCCTCTTCCTCCTCATTGGGGAAGAGGTCATCCAGGGAATCCTTGGAGGCATCACCTTCCTTCTCCTCCTGGAAGGGAAGAAGCAGCATGTCTGGGCCAAGATAGCCTCAGCAGCCTCTTCAAGCCCCCTCTAAACCATGAAATCATTGACAGGTGGGGCCTAGTCCCTTGTTCATGTCCCTGCCCCTGGGAAGGCCAGCATCTGTCCCGCCAAGCTTAGGCCTCTCTTGTTCATAAAAAATGAGAGATGGGGACTTCCCTGGCGGTCCAGTGTTTAAGACGCCGTGCTTCCACTGCAGGGGGCACAGGTACGATCCCTGGTCCAGGAACTAAGATGCCGCATGCCGCACGGCACAGCCCAAAAAACAAAAAATAACAACAAAACAAAAACAAGAGATGCTTCGGCCAAAATGTCATGACTTTCTCTTCCTTCACATCCAGAGAGCTTCCTTCCTTCCTAAGCACCCTCACCCTCCACCTCTCTCCCCCTCAACTCTTGTAATTATAGTCCCGTGTTGATCCCTGTGTGTTTACACTGATTACATGTCTGTCCTGTCTCTCCTGAGGGCAGGGGTGTGTCCTATCTTATTGACATGTACCCAAAGTGTCTAGCTCAGCCTGACACCCTTATCTGCCACCACTCACTCTGTATGTAGTGCCCAATCCTCACTGAATAACCTTTCACACCAGGCAAAAATGCTTCACCCCACCAGGCACTGCAGCCTTGTACAAACACTTTCAACTCTCCTGCCCAGATTCACCAGTGTGTCCCATACAAATCATCCCACTTTCCCTGAGTCAGACCCCTTTCCAGCCCTGGTGCCTTATCTATGAATCTATCTCACACACACACACACACACACATACACACACACACACACACACAGGTCTAGAAAGCTCCTCCCTCTCCCTCATAGAGGACCAAAATCCAGCCCAATTCCTAAACCAAATAAATAAATAAATAAAATAAAATTTTAAAAATCCAACCTAAATCTTGCCTATCTCTGTTCCCCGCCTCTTCTGTGAATCTTTCAGACCATTCCAGCCCCCAGGAACCTATCTCCTTGGGATCCCTCCCACACTGACTGAACCACTCCTCCAGCACTGGGCACTTGCTGTTTGTGTTGTCACATACGTGTTCTCACATGTAAGCCTTGTTCCTACAGCTACACTATAAGCTCAAGAAGGCAGAAACTCTCTTTTGTAGTTCCTTACATCTACCTGCCACACATCTTCTTGCATTGCCTAAGGCACAGAGATATACAAATGCCTGTTGAGTGAGGGTTAAATTCCACACATTTTGAGAGCAAATTTTAGGACTTGCTCAACTGGGCTGTGCTTTCCCTAATTGCAGAGCTCAGGATTCTGAATTGGAATTGTCCAAATGCCTATCTGTCCCCCCAAAAAAAACCTATTATTGTCAGAGCAGGAACTCTGCCTTGTTTACTTTGCATCCCCAACAGAGTGCACTGCGCCTGACATATAGTAGTCATTTGATCAAATGGTGACTGAATGAGTGACTCTTGTTTCTCCCTTGCTGTCATCTGGAGTTGGTGTCAGGACCTGAATTCTGCCAGGTGGGGGCAGGCTGGGCAGGGCTGCTGGCCCTTATGGATGATGGAGCAATTGCCCACACGTTTGTGGTGACTCCCAGCTGTCCGCCCCCCAGCCAGCCTGGCCTGCACATGCTCACCGCGGTGTGCCCATCCTCGTCATACTGACGCAGCTGTCCCAGGAACTCTAGGTGCTTCTTTTCCTCCTCCAGCTGAGCCACGGCCTGTTCGCTGCGCTGCAGCCGCTGCTGGGTGCCCGCCAGCTCGTCCCGGAGCCACTGGTTCTCCTGGCACAGCCGCCGGACCTGAGCCCGCAGCTTCTGTTTCTCTGACTCCACTGTGCTCAGGTGGTTGGCCAAAGCCAGCATCACCTAGGTGGGCAATCCTGTGAGCGCCGGGCTCTGGATAGGAGTGTTGAGGGATAGGCGGGAGAGAAGCCGGCAAGACTGGCAGGGGCCAGGAGGAAGGGGTGGGTAGTGATGACTCTACCTTCAAAACATACCCTGAATCCAATTTCTCACCACCTCCAGAGCTACCGCCCTGGGCCAAGCCACCATCAAGTCCCACCTGGATTATGAGAATTGCCTCCTCACTGGCCTCCCTGTTTCTGCCCTTGTTACCCTAGAGTCTGGTCTCAACCCTGCAGCCAAATGATCCTTTTAAAATGTTAAACCACATCACTTCTCCACTCAAAACATTCCAATAGCTTCTGTCTCACTCAAAGTGGAAGCCAAGTCCTTACAATGGCCTACAGTTCCACAGGATCTGTCCCCTGCCTCCACCACCTCTCCAACTTCATTTTCTATTTTGCTTGCCCTCGTTCACTGTCCTGCAGTCACATTGGCCTCTGAGTGAACTCATCGGGAAGGCTCCAGGCCGGGGCCTTTGCACTTGCCGTCCACTCTGTTTAGGATGCTCTTCCCCCATTTACTGTATGACTCACTCCCTCATCTTCAAATCTTTGCTCAAATGGTGCCTTTTCAGTGAGGCTTTTATTGACCACCCTATCTCAAACTGTATCCTCTCCCCATACGCCCCAGTCCCCTTCCTTGCTTTATTTTTATCCTTTTAATCTTAACAGTTATCATTGTGGCATACTGAATCACTTAATTATTCGTGTATTGTCTGCCTCCCCCAGCTAGAATGTAAGCTCCAAGATGGCAAAGGTTTATAGCTGTTCTTGTTCAGTGATGTGTCTCTAGTGTCCAGGAGAGTAGTGCCTAGCACATGGTAGAAGCTTAATACATATTTACTGGGTGAATGAATGCAAGCAATTACTAGGACAAGGGGATCCCAAGTGACCTCAAAGCCCTAATCAGACAACTGCTCCTCCATCTACCCTGGGCCACGTGGCACCACCTCCTCCCCCTCACCTGGGCCTCACTCAGCCCCAGCTCGATGTTTTCCATGGAACGGCGCAGCTGCCGGGCCTTCTCATGCACCAGCCCTTCTTCATGGCCTCCCTGCTGCAGACACTCGATGGTTTGGGAGAGGCTTTGCAGCACAGCCTGGTGTTCACTGTGGAGGGCCTCCAGCCCTTGGCTCACCAGACGCGTGCTCCCCAGGATCTCCTCCTGGCTGAGCCGGTGCCCTGCAGTCTCATCCCGCTGTCCCAATACCAGGCCCGACATCCTGGCTGGGGGACCTTGCCTGGGCTACAGAGAAACAACAGAGCTCAGGCGGGGTAAAGATTGGAAAGAGTGGCTGAGCGCCTTGGGCGGGAGGGATCCAAATGAAGGGATGAGAACCAGTAGGGGGGGACCCTGTGGTTTAATTGGAGAGAGAGGGTGACCAGTGGGGAGGCAGCCTGTGATGACACTAGACACAAAGCTAAGGTCGTGGGAAAGAGAGAGGGAGACAAATTGACTTGAACGAAAAACTGTAGAAAGAACAAAGGTGCTGAGAAGTAGCAGAGGGATTTAGAACTAAGGAACACAATAGAAAAGGAGCTGGAGAGAGAGCTTGGGTTAGGAAAAGGAATCAAGAGAGGAGAGACAGCACTGTAGGGAACACAGAGAGTGTCTGAGAGAGCTGCAAAGGGAATGGAGTTAAAGCAGACCAGAGGTATGCAGAAAATACTGCAGAGTTTTCAAAAAAGGGGAAGGAATAGTTTTCAAAGTTAAACCAAGAAAGAGAGGGAGAAGAAAAGGAGAGGAGCCTTCATCACAAGACCCAGATGAGAGGGGCCTAGAGGCTCAAAGTCTTCAGGTTGCATCACCCACGGGGCTAAGCCCAGCATCTCCAAACCTGGTCAGCTCTGCCTCTTTCCCCACTAGCCTGAAACCCCAGGTCTCAGGCAGTCTTCCTACTTCCTCAAAAGGGCCTTGTTTCTCATCTTTGAAGTTTTCTTACCTGTATATAGCCCTTGGTTGTGGTGTTCAGGCAGGAGCTCAGAGGAAATTCTGTTTAAACAGCCAGGAACTCAGAAGGATCTGCCCTGCCCAAAGTCCAGAAGCCCAGAGTTCCCACCCCTTCTCTCACCACTTCACAGCCACCCAGAGGACCTGGCATGGAGCCCCACCCACGACAAACGCCCTCCCTCCCCTGCCTACAGGTCTTCAAAGACTACCAATGTCCCTCCTCCTTCCCCAAGCCAACCTCCCACCCCAAGCCTGGGGAGCTATTTTCTCCCAAGAAGGGAGTGAGATTTGATCTGAGACCTGCGGCAAGGGGCGTGTCTGGGAAAGGGTGAGGAGGAAGACCTGGTCACTCCTAGCCCAGTCATTTCTATGGTTTTGTGTCTATCATGATCACATACTAACAGGCTCTGAGAGGAGTCACCTTAGGGTACCTCCCAGACGCCCGATGATGCAGGGAAGAAGGGCAAGTCTGCTGAGTGGCTGGGGGATCACAGGGAAACGCGGCGCTGGGAGCTGGTCTCTCGGGCCTGGGAATGCGGTGGAGAAGTGTCCCAGGCTGTCGACCTGCCCTGAGGCCCAGGGTGGGGATAGAGTGAGATGGGCAGGGGTGACGGGAGGTGGTGCGGATGGACGGCCGAGGTCCCCGTCACGGACGAGGACACGGGACTGTCAATCCCGAGGTCACTGAGTCAGTCTGTAGCGCAGGGGGCGGGGCAGGCCGTCTGTCCCTCCGTCTGGACGCCGAGGGGCGGGAAGAATCGCGGGGGGGGGGCGGAGTTTTTAAGGCTGACTGGAGTTGTGTAAGTTCGGTCGGAGGGGCTCATTTGTTCATTTGTCTGGGAGTGCAGGAAAGAGGTAGCGGGACTTCAACTCTCAGCCCCAGAGGTACCCTCAAAGACTCACCCGCAGTCCGTCGGTCTGGCTGCCGCTCTTGCCGGTACTGCGCCTTTAAATCCATCATGGCTGCCGCTCGAGGCAATTGTTTTGACGGCTCCAAGGGGCGGGGCCTGTTCCACAGTCACGCGACCTAAGAGCCACCCGGGGATTGGCTCTACCGCGAGCAGGGAGCGTAAGAGGTGTGTGTCCAGCTTTGTCTCGGGTTCTCTGACCGCCTCTTTTAACGTCACTAAGGAGCGACAGAACGGGGACCTGTTAGAGTCATCCAGTAGCACCAGACGGCCTGGCTAAAGGTAATGGTGGCGTGCTGAGCCCAGCCGAGCCTGGCCCAACTCATGGCCCTGCGGGCACTGACCCGCGCTCTTGGCTCTCTGAGCCTGACGCCCCGGATTGCCAACGTCCCCGGCCCAAGCCTGCTCCTGGCCGCCCAGGTAATCCACCTTACCCGGGAATGTGGCTGTTTCCGTTCGGGCAGCCTGAGAGGGGGCTCCAGGAGAAGCGAGGCGCGGGATGCGAGTCTGGTTAGGAGTCACGCCGGCCTGTGACCTTGGATAAGTCACTGTCAGCCTCAGCTTTCTCCTCTGTAAGTGTTGCTATCTCACAGGGTCCCTGGCTTCCTCACACAAGATACTGGAGGTGAAAGTGCTTTACAGACAAATGTACAGGTTTCAATAATAACTAACATTTATTGTCTCTCATAAGCCAAGCATAAGTAATAGACGTTTTAAATAAATGAATTCCTTTCAATCATTTTACCAATTAGTTATTATAGTCCCATTTTACATATGAGAAAACATAAGTAGTCGAAGGTCATACACCAACCATTGGAGCTAGGTAATCTGGCTTCAAAGCCTAGGCTCTTAACCATTATTATAACCATTAAGGATGAGTTACTGCTGAGATTAGAGAATTCAGGGCAAGATACCAAGAATAGGAGCCTAACATGAAGATATCTCAAGGTTCCTAGTGGGCGACTGGTGAGTTACAGAAAAGAGAAGTTAAGTCTTACCTCCCGGACCTTTCAGACTTATGGTAGAATTTGGCAGATGCATACTTAAAAATTCAAAACCAAACCAGCCTGGGAATTCAGCAGGGAACAAGACATAAATGATCTCTCCCCTCCATTCATATCTGAAAAACTCTCAGAAACATGCAGCAAAATGGGCAGAAGGCATTGATGCCAATGGTGGTACATGGGTGTATGGAAGTTACCAGCCCTGGAGAAGGGAGTTGTTTAGGGAAGGAAAAGTTTCTTAGAGAAGAAGAGTTTTGAGCCAAATTTGGAAGAAGATGCACCAAGGGGAGAACATTCCATTGAAGAAATACTTGAGAGGTGAGAGGATCAGATGAGGAGAGGTAATCAACACACATACACCTAGATGAACATTCCGAACTGGTATTTGTGCAAGCTGTGATGGGTGGAGTTTTTGGATAGCTGGTCTGGGACTTCCAGGAGGAAGGAGGCTACAAGCTAAACTTTGTGCCCCCTCCCTTGGTTCTCTGAAGCTTTTCCTTCAATTAGCTTTCAAGTGAAAGAGATTTCTGTTTATCTCTAGGTGACAAACAATGTCCTCCTTCCGCTGCCCTCTCCCTCGATGTTGCTTCCCTGCCGCCCAGTCCTTACCTCTGTGGCCCTTAGTGCTAAGTTTGTGTCCTGGAAGAGTCGTACCAAGTATACCGTTATGCCAGTGAAGATGAGGAAGTCTGGGGGCCGAAACCACACAGGTGGGAGCAAGGACAAGAAGATTTCAGCAGTAAAGGGCAAAAACATGGTAGGATCCTAGGCCTGTATTTTGATACAGGCAGAGGAATGTAATTAAAAAGCATTTATTGGACTCCTTCTGCATGTAGTATGTGTGTAAGAGTGAGAGAGTAGAATACAAAGCAACAAACAAGTGGTCTGTGCTTCTAAAGATGATGTAGGTAGTTGAAGAAAACTGGACACACTCAGGAAGTTATATGACATTTCTCTTCACACCCTTCAAAAATTGACAATAGTTGAAATTGAACACGAGTTACATGGCTCTCAGTAAACTTACTGAATTCAGTAATTTGTAGAGATTTTATCTGGATGTTTTATACAATTTCAATATCATAATTATGTTTTTACCAAGCTCCATGTAGGTGTTCACCCTGACCCCATTGTGCTGTGCAAATTTTTATCATTTTCTGCTTGTGTCATAATGTTGGGGAGCGCTGCTCTCTGCCTAGGATGGGTCTGTTCCCAATGCTGGGAACTGACTCGTCTGCCCGAGGTCATGTCCCTGCACTGTCCTGACCACAGGCCGAATCCAGGTGCACGGTATTGGTGGGGGCCACAAGCAACGTTATCGAATGATTGACTTTCTGCGGTTCCGGCCCGAGCAGCAATCCAAGCCAGGACCCTTTGAGGAGAAGGTCATCACTGTTCGCTATGATCCCTGTAGGCAAGTTTGGGATGTGAGGTGGTGGTATGGCTGAATGACTGCTCTGTGGCTTTTCAGGAGATGTGAGGCTGCCTAGATGGTCTGTTTACCTGTGCCTCACTCTGAACAGGTCAGCAGACATAGCTCTGGTTGCTGGGGGCAACCGGAAACGCTGGATCATTGCCACAGAAAACATGCAAGCTGGAGATACAATCCTGAACTCTGACCACATAGGCCGAATGGCAGGTGAGAGATGGCCGCCAGATGTGTGTGGCCTGGGAGGCTGCAAGGGTTCTGGTGCTGATGAAATTCTGTCTTTTAGTTGCTGCTCGGGAAGGGGATGCACACCCTCTTGGGGCCTTGCCAGTGGGGACCCTCATCAACAATGTGGAGAGTGAGCCAGGCCGGGGGGCCCAGTATATCCGAGCCGCAGGTATGAAGAAAGGAGCTGCTTGGGATCTTGCAGTTTGGAAGGCCAAGGGGTACCTGAGGTTGCAACTCTCTGAACCCATGGGCCCACATCTGGTCCAATGGCAGAGAAAAAGAAGGAAAAACAAGGCTGAAGAGGTGCTTGTGGTTTGACCTAAAACCTTACATGCATCCTGCTTCAGTGTTTCTCCTCCTCAGAGTGTGTGGGGTGTGGCCCCTTGGAAATCTGCCCCCCACCTCCTGCTCTGTGGAGGGTTGCAAAGCTGTTTCTCCCTTTCCCAGGGACCTGTGGTGTGCTGCTGCGGAAGGTGAATGGGACAGCCATCATCCAGCTGCCCTCTAAGAGGCAGATGCAGGTGTGTGTGGGGTGCAGGTGGGAGGGATCAGCGAGGGAGGAATTTTTGGAATGTACCTAACCTGTCCAGGATAGCTCCCAGGTGTTTTATGTTGAGAACTGCCTCGAGCTGGGTCTGTCCTTTTCTGCCATGTGACTAGGCGTGCCTTGTCAGGCTGGCACCATGATGGAGTAGGGAACAGTGCCTTCTGTTTTCAACTACTGTAGGACCTGCACTCAGGTTCAATTATGTTGTGCTTTCCCCCTCTCCTCTCCCTTCTCTCCTTGAGTGAAAGAAGTCTCCCAAGAGTCCATGCCCTCAACAATGTCAGGCTTTTTCCCCCCATGGTGCATTCCCCTCCATCTGTTTTCTCTGTCAGGTGCTGGAAACGTGCATAGCAACAGTGGGCCGAGTATCCAACGTTGATCATAACAAACGGGTCATCGGCAAAGCCGGGCGGAACCGCTGGCTGGGAAAGAGGCCCAACAGTGGGCGATGGCACCGCAAGGGGGGCTGGGCTGGCCGAAAGATCCGGCCACTGCCCCCCATGAAGAGTTACGTGAAGCTGCCCTCAGCTGCTGCCCAAAGTTGATATCCCTGGACTCTAATAAAATGGCCCCCATTTTTATCTGTTTCTGGTTTTTTGGGGAGGGAGGAGGTACACACTGGATGGCGGGGGGGTGGGCCGCGGGGACAGAAGCAAACAACCTTTGGCGGAAAGAGAAAGGAAAGAAAAGTATGGGGCAAAAACGGGCCGTTCCCCTCTCATTTCCAGTGCCCCCGCCCCACCTTGCTCCGTGCCTTTTTATGTAATGGAGGAGGGGGGAATAAATGACCTCCAAAGTCTTTTCCAATTCTGACTTTGGGAAGCGGGGAAGGCGCTTCCGGTGCCAGGAGGAGGGGGACGGAAAGGGAGGAGGAGGAGGTTCCGCGCGTCGCCGAGGTGGCACTGGCGGCTCCGCCCCGGCGCTCTCCCAGGGCCCCTAGCTTTCCGCTGGGCCTGGCGGAAATGAGCGGCGGCTCCGGGCGGGCGGGCGACGGGCCCCCAGAGCTAGGCGGGCGGCGCCACTGGTTGGGGACAGGCCCCGCCCTGCCAGGCCCCGGAGGCCGCAGACCTGCGCGCAGGCCGGGAGCTGACGGCGCCACGCCCCCAGGGCGTTCGATCCCGCGCGCCACGCCCCCTGCGGCCGCCTGTCCTGCGGAAACACGCCCCCTCCCGCCTCTACGCCTCGACCCCTTCGGGGGGCCCAGGCGGGGCCCAAATCTCCGCCAGCGCCGCCGCCATAGTCAGCGCCGCGTCCTTAGCTCGGCGAAGGACAGGCCTCACGCCGGGACCCCCATCGACTTCTGAGGTGGCCACAGCCCCGCCGCGGCCCCCCGCCCCGAGCCCGGGTTTTCCTCCGCCCACTCGCCCACCGGGCCTCGCGCCCCCGATTCCGCCGCGCCTCGGGATTCTTGTTTATCTGGCCTAGCCCCCTCCCCCGCACCTTGCCGCGCGCCCCTGGCTTCTCCTGTCTTCGACCCGGTCCTACAAGCCTCGCGCCCCTCACCCATCGGGTCTCCTGTGCACGCTGTTCGGGGCCTCACGTCGCCCCCACTGGCCTTGCTGCTTAAGCGCCTCCAATCTTGGGCGCCTCCAGCCTACCAGCCCCTTCTCCCAGCCCGTCGCGCCCTGTGCCCTCACTCCACCACCAGGTCTCTGGGTCTTTGGCCCCTGCAGACTCACTCTCCGATGCTTCAATCACTGGAGCTAGCACCCCTTCCCATACTCACTCGGGGTCTCGATCCCCAACTCCCCAAAACACACACACCCCTCTGGGCTTCGCATACCCCCTTCTCAGGTCTGCTGCCGCCTGTCCCAGGGCCCTGGGATTCACTTTAATTCTAAGGCTGCCCTGCCTCCGCTGTCCCCTTTCCTCTGCTCCAAACCAACTCGCTCCATGCTGCATGCAGGGCCTTGGACCCTCCTTTTAGCCCCCAAATTTTGAGTTCTTTCAGAACAAACACCCCAGTGTTCCTCTGCTTAGGCCTGGCCCCACCCAGCATGCAGCAGGCAACTCCTGGGCCCTGCTTTACCCCACCCAGCCCGACAGCTGTTGCCACATTTGCTGTCCCAACTTCTGGGTGTCCTTGATTTTCTGACCTCCCCTCTCACTCTAGCTTGCCTATTCTCTTTTCCTTGTGTTGCCAGGTGCCAGGATGGTGGGGGAACTCCGCTACAGGGAATTCAGGGTGCCCCTGGGGCCCGGCTTGCATGCCTATCCTGATGAGCTGATACGCCAGCGAGTGGGCCATGATGGGCATCCTGAGTACCAGATCCGCTGGCTCATCCTCCGGCGTGGGGATGACGGGGAAGGGGGTTCTAACCAAGTGGACTGCAAGGCTGAGCACATCCTGCTATGGATGTCCAATGACGAGATCTATGCCAACTGCCACAAGATGCTGGGCGAAGATGGCCAGGTCATCGGGCCCTCCCAGGAGACAGCAGGGGAGGCTGGAGCCCTGGACAAATCTGTGCTGGGGGAGATGGAAACCGATGTGAAGTCTCTGATTCAGAGGGCCCTTCGGCAGCTGGAGGAATGTGAGGGCACCATTCCTCCCGCCCCTCTGCTTCACACTGTCCATGTGCTCAGCGCCTACGCCAGCATTGAGCCCCTCACGGGGGTCTTCAAAGACCCAAGGGTCCTGGACTTGCTCATGCACATGCTCAGTAGTCCCGATTATCAAATTCGCTGGAGCGCAGGCCGGATGATACAAGCCCTGGCTTCCCATGATGCTGGTGAGGGGCAGTGTGGGGAGGAAAGGGGAGCAGGAGAGGGACTGGGTCAGCTTAGCGTCTCACAGGTCCCTGTGACGGAAGCCTCTGATCTCATCATGAGAGTAAATGAGAGTATGTAAATGATTCTGTTGCCCTTGTCTTAGGATTGGAAGAAAAGGAGGTGGGAAGGTGAGTGTGGGCATCTCGGCAGAAAGGGGAGACTGAATCCTCAAGAACTTCCTATTAACTGTCTTTCTATGCAGAGGAAGAGTTTAGACTATTAGACTATTGCATATGAGACAGTAATAGGTTAGGATAAGATAGTAAGTTTTGGCTTTTGAAGCAAATCAGCAAATCATGTCATTCTTAGTGTGTGGCAGCAGAAGGAGTGAGAGAGTAGAGCGTCTAAGAGAGATGCCTGGGAAGGGCAAGGTTAGGGAGCTGTTACTGATTGGGGTGTGGGTTACAGGGACCCGGACCCAGATCCTTCTGTCACTGAGCCAGCAGGAAGCCATTGAGAAACACCTGGATTTTGACAGCCGCTGTGCTCTGCTGGCACTGTTTGCACAGGCCACGCTCTCTGAACATCCCATGTCTTTCGAGGGCATTCAGCTGCCACAGGTATTCTGTGCGGAGTGTTGGGAGGTGGCTGTGGACAAAATCTAGGGATCAGGCCTTTGCACCTGTCCACAGAGGACAGTGTGGAAAGAGGCACTAAAGCTGGAGCAAGGGGGACATAGGCCAAAGATTGTGTCCTACAGGTCCCAGGAAGGCTGCTCTTCTCCCTGGTGAAGCGCTATTTGCACGTCACCTCCCTCCTGGATCAGTTGAATGACAGTGCTGTGGAACCAGGAGCCCAGAGCTCCACTCCCGAGGAGTTGAGTGGGGAGAGGGGTCGGCTGGAGCTGGAGTTCAGCATGGCCATGGGCACCCTGATCTCGGAGCTGGTACAGGCCATGCGCTGGGACTGGGCCTCGAGCAGACAGGGGCCCTCGGCACGGCCCTCCTGTTCCATCTTCCAGCCCCGGCTGGCAGATGCAAGCCCAGGGCACCCACCCGCCCAGGCCCTGCCCTCCCTTAGGAGGTCAAGGCGGTTTCGCCCTCGCTCTGAGTTCGCAAGTGGCAATACCTATGCCTTGTACGTGCGGGACGCGCTGCAGCCGGGCATGCGAGTGCGGATGCTGGACGATTACGAGGAGATCAGTGCCGGGGACGAGGGCGAGTTCCGGCAGAGCAACAGTGGCGTGCCCCCTGTGCAGGTGAGCAGAGCGCGGTGGCGGGCCACCGTTGGGGGTCTGTCTTGGGTGGGGCATAGCTGGGGCTTCAAGCTGGGGCCTCTGGCGGGCCACTCAAAGCGAAAACCCTCAGTAAGCTGGGTATGGTAAAAGGGGGTCAGCAATTGAGAGGGGAGCCGTTTGGAGGGCTGAGAAAATCTGCCTTTAGGAGGCTGTGAGGTCAGGAGAACTCTCTCCCAGGAAGAAGACTGATACAGCAAGACCATCCCAAAGGTCAAGTTCAGGAAGACAGTGTGGTTAAGGCCAGGAGGAAGTGTGGGGCATAAGCCACCAAGGATAGGTGAGGGGAGAGGGCCTGTTCCCGTTTGGGGAAGGCATCCTTTGTGTGCGTGTACGTGTTCTCCATATACCACAGGTTTTGCTCTTTAGAGGTTTTTCCAAACCTGGCCAGGTGGTCACCCTGAGGGCTGTGAGGGCTGTGTGTCCTCATCGTCGGGCCACAGCTGGTCATTAGGTGAGCTCTCTTCCCCTTCCCTCTCTTTTTTCCCATATCCCCCAGGTGTTGTGGGAGTCAACAGGCCGCACCTATTGGGTACACTGGCACATGCTGGAGATTCTGGGCTTTGAAGAAGACATCGAAGACGTGGTTGAGGCTGATGAGTACCAGGGGGCAGCGGTCAGTGGAGCTGTGGGTGTAGGTGAGCCCAGAGGGGAAGCAGGGATCAGCTCTGTGCAGAGGAGCGGCGGTCTGGCTGGGCGGGCAGTGACGTCCCTGTGCCCCTCTCATTTCCACAGCCCTGCCCTCCTGGCGGTGGAAGCCCATGGCAGAGCTCTACGCCGTGCCCTGCGTGCTGCCTGAGGACGAGGACGCTGAGGAGAGTGAACACCTGAGCCAGGCCGAGTGGTGGGAGCTCCTCTTCTTCATCAAGAAGCTGGATGGACCCGACCATCAGGAGGTTCTCCAGATCCTCCAGGAGAACCTGGATGGGGAGGTAGAGCTGCCCAGAGACACACAGAGGTTGGGGGGCTGGACTGTGACAGAGCATTTGGAAGACTCGGGAAGGGAAGTGGAGGGTGACAGCATAAGGGCTGCAGGGGAGGGGTCTAGGATGTTCGGAGATGTTGGCGAGCTGTTTGGGAGGAGCCCCCGTGAGAGACTGGGGATGGAGAATGTGTATGCAGAACTCCTTTCCCCTGGCAAGTGCCTCTGGAGCCTCTGCGCCGGCAGAGCCGCCTGCAGTGAGAGCTTCTCCCCGATGACAGATTCTGGACGACGAGATCCTGGCCGAGCTGGCCGTGCCCATGGAGTTGGCCCAGGACCTGCTCCTGGCTCTGCCACAGCGACTCGATGACAGCGCTCTCAGGGACCTGCTCAACTGCCATGTCTACAGGAAATACGGGCTCGAGGCCCTGGCAGGGCAGCTGGCCTACCCATCCCTGCTGGAAGCCCAGGCCCAGACTCAGGAATCAGCAGATGCAGCCAGAGTGGAAGGTGGGGTGCCAAACAGACAGCAGCTCTGCACACTGGCCTCTGGGAGGGCACTAGCCCGGGAGAGATGTCTGTGCTGGTTTTTGTGCAGTCCTGTCTGGAAGGGATGGCACTTTAGGAAGAATCTGAAATTTCGAGTTAAGCAGTGAATAGAGAAGCAGACATTGTCCTCTCTCCAAAGTATGAAGGAGAGAGTCAAGTTAGAACATTGCAAGAAATTTGAAGCCTTGAAAGCCCTCATGTTGAATTTTTTCTATTGTAGAGAAAAACAGATTATTGCATGCTTACAGATATAGGGAAATGCTCTGCTATTTGCAGATAGGAAGCTCCTTTGCTATTTTAAGAATACAAAATCAAAAGTTTGTCATGAAGCTGTCTTAAAAGTACGTTAAGAGGGCTTCCCTGGTGGCGCACTGGTTGAGAGTCCGCCTGCGGATGCAGGGGACACGGGTTCGTGCCCCGGTCCGGGAAGATCCCACGTGCCGTGAAGCGGCTAGGCCCGTGAGCCATGGCCACTGAGCCTGCGCGTCCGGAGCCTGTGCTCCGCGACGGGAGAGGCCACAACAGTGAGAGGCCTGCGTACCGCAAAAAGAAAAAAAAAAAAGTACATTAAGAGATGCTATGAGATCCCCAAAACTTGGCGTTTAGGGGGAAGAAATGTAAAATATTTTTAGGAGAAATGAGGAAACAAGAGTTGAGAGTTATGAATGTCTCTCCTTTTATGATCTTTCACGTCACTAACAATGGCCAACTCTTGTGACTTCCCCTTTCCTGTAGCAAAAGAAGCCCCGACGCAGTGCCCCAACACTCCCCTGCAGCATCTGGTGGAGGGTTACGGTCTGGCTGGGAAAACCTTCCTGGATCTGGAGCAAGCTCTCAGCTCAGAGGGGCCGCGGGAGAGCGAGGTCAAGCCACTCCTGCTGCAACTGCAGCGGCAGCCCCAGCCCTTCCTCGCGTTGATGCGGAGCCTTGACACTCCCGTGGCCAGCAAGGCCCTGCACCTGGCCGTTCTGAGGTGAGGGGGTGGTGAGGGGCGCTGCTGGGCAGAGGGGTCTCTGAGGCAGGCTGCACATCTCTCTCCTACTGCCCCCTGCTCCCCAGAATCCTGATGCGGCTGGTGGACTTTCCCGAGGCATTGCTGCTCCCCTGGCATGAGGCCATGGACGCCTGCATGGCCTGCCTGCGGTCCCCAGACACTGACCGAGAGGTACCCCTGCCTTGCCCTGAGGAGATGCTGAGAGGGGGAGGATACCAGGCAGCTTCTGGCAAGGCAGACCCCCTGGGCAGGGCTCGAGAGGGCACCATGGAGACTTTGTGCTCTTGGTTTGGGTTTCATTTTTTAAATTGAATTGTAGTTTTAAAAATAGGTCGTACGTTCACACAGTTCACAAATCAAAACAATATAACAAGGTAGAAACAAAATTCTCACTCCCACCTGAGTCCCTGTCCTCCCAATGCCACGCACATGCCCCTTACAAATGGTAACCATTTGTATTAATTTATGTATCTTTCCTGTATTTTATTTTGCAGATATAACCCAAATGGGGGATCTTATTTGCCATATCCTTTGTTACATGAAGGATGATATCTATATTACATTAAGAGCCTCACTGGCTCCTGTTTGGCTGGGCCTGTGAAGGAAAGGGGGGTGAAGGAGGCAGAGGGGACCATCACATCCCAGAGTCCCCTGCCACAGAGCGCTCCTGAGCACAGAAGGCTTGGGAAGCAGTCAGAGAACTAGGGTCATGGAGGCAGCGGGTGTCTGCAGCACACACCTTTGGCGGCTACCCAGATTTTAGCTCTGTGGTGGGCTTACTGAGTGTCCACACATACATCTGGCCCCTCTCGGCCCCCTCTTTGCTGTCACGTGTCTGTGCTTGGGGGCTGAGCATCTCATAACACAGCCCCACAGCTGGTTCTTGGGACAGCTGGGCCTGAAAAGAAACAACCGGGGATGCCCCCTGCACCTATTGCCAGCATAATCAGTAGTCAAGACCCCCAGGGTCCAGGGCACCCCTTGGCTTTTCCATTGCAGTTTGTTTGGTTCTCTAATTCCACCGAGCCCTCATGTCTCCTCATCCTTGTCTTTTTACTTCCTCACTCGGTGAACTGCAGTAGCCCTGGCACCCAGCACACAGTTGGTGTGTAGTCAGTACTACTGAAGACGCTTGTGGTCTGTCCCCTTTATTCACCTCCCCCTGCCTCCTTCCCAGGTGCTCCAGGAGCTGATCCTCTTCCTGCACCACCTGGCCTCGGTGAGCAGGGACTATGCCGTGGTGCTGAATCAGCTGGGAGCCCGAGACGCCATCTCCAAAGCCCTGGAAAAGCACCTGGGAAAGCTGGAGCTGGCTCAGGAGCTGCGGGACATGGTGTTCAAGTGTGAGAAGCATGCGCACCTGTACCGGAAACTCACCACCAACATCCTGGGAGGCTGTATCCAGGTCAGGAGGGAGGGCAGGGGGAAGCCTTTGGGTTCACAGCTGGGTAAGAGTATGAAACCCAAGCAGTGGCAGGGGAAGGGGCTGTGTTCCTGAAGTTGGAAGGCAGGTGAATCTAGTGAACCTGGGGGCGTTTGTTCCTGGCCCCGCTTCCCCAGCTGGTCCTGCTCTGCCAGTGTTACGGAGTTAGTCCCGCTGCTGCTGGGGTTTTTCCTCCACGTGCGTTTCCATGTTCCTGCCCCCTCCCCACACCCCTTCTCTCCGATGTCCGGGCTGCAGATGGTGCTGGGCCAGATCGAAGACCACAGACGAACGCACCGCCCCATCAACATCCCCTTCTTTGACGTGTTCCTCAGATACCTGTGCCAGGGTTCGTGCCTGTCACCCCGCGTTCCCACACCTCCATGTGTTTTCCCTCCACACCTGCCAGGGCTGTGACCGCCACCCCTTCCCGCCTGCCCGCAGGCTCCAGCGTGGAGGTGAAGGAGGACAAGTGCTGGGAGAAGGTGGAGGTGTCCTCCAACCCGCACCGGGCCAGCAAGCTGACGGACCGCAACCCCAAGACCTACTGGGAGTCCAGCGGCAGCACCGGCTCCCACTACATCACCCTACACATGCAACAGGGCGTCCTCGTCAGGTAATGTGCTCCACGCCTGTGCCTAGACACACACCCACGCTGTCCTGTGACTTCCCTGCCGTTTGTCTTGGGGAAGCACCCACACCCCCCTGAAGGTGACCAGAGTCCCCTCGGCTGTGTCTGTGAGAACACGACTGGATCCGGTTCCGATTGGTCCCTCTGCCCTGCTCCCAGGCAGCTGGCTCTGCTGGTGGCTGGTGAAGACTCAAGCTACATGCCGGCCAGGGTGGTGGTGTTCGGGGGCGACAGTGCCACCTCCCTTAACACGGAACTCAACTCGGTAGGGACCCCTGTGCCATTAGGCCACCCCTCAGGGGATCCACCCTCCTGCCCAGACCCCAAAATGCCTATATTCCTCCCTGCTTTGAGCCCCATAGTAGATGAAGTCCATCGCTGTGCCCGTGTGGCAGCATCAGGCCCTGAGCAGTGAGGGTGGCATTAGGACCCCTCGGTCAGGACCCCGCACACCCCAGGGCTGGGGAGTGGAGGGAGGGACACAGCAGGCAACAGGAGCAGACTAGGGTTCTTTCAGCACTCCCATCCACACGCGTGACGGCGCTCTCTGCCTGCCACCCCCTTGCCACCAGGTGAACGTGATGCCGTCCGCCAGCCGGGTGGTCCTCCTGGAGAACCTGAACCGCTTCTGGCCTGTCATCCAGATCCGCGTAAAGCGCTGCCAGCAGGTGGGGCAGGGGAGGGGGGGCGGCCATGGGCAGGAGGCTCTGCGGCCTGCAACCATTGCAGATCTTGGGCCACCTCTCCAGCCCCTCCGGAGGAGGGTATGGGGCCGGCAGAAATGGGCCTTTGCACATTGCAGGGCGGCATCGACACGCGCATTCGGGGATTAGAGGTCCTGGGCCCCAAGCCCACGTTCTGGCCGGTGTTCCGGGAGCAGCTGTGTCGCCACACACGCCTCTTCTACATGGTCAGGGCGCAGGCTTGGAGCCAGGACATCGCGGAGGACCGCAGGAGCCTCCTGCACCTGAGCTCTAGGTGTGTGTGAGTGCGTGTGTACCTGTGTGCGTGAGAGGGGTAGCTGGCGATCTTAGGCTGGTGGACTCTTAGGCCTAAGGAGTCACTTAGGCCTCCAGCCCCCAACACCTTCCTCCCCACTCTTCTCCCCAGACTCAACGGGGCTCTACGTCAGGAGCAGAATTTTGCCGATCGCTTCCTCCCAGACAGTGAAGCTGCCCGAGCACTGGGCAAGACCTGCTGGGAGGCCCTGGTCAGCCCCCTGGTGCAGAACATCACCTCCCCCGGTAACTGTCCCTGCCCCTGGCCCCTTTACTATCCCGTTGCTCGGCCCTGCTCATCAGCCCCTTCTTGCTCTGGCCTAGAGCCACCTGGGTTATGCTCTTGGCCCTATGGATACCTGCGTTCATTCAGTACCCCCAAGCCCCCTCTTCACAGCCCAGGGGCCGCCTCCTTTCCCGTGTCTCCTGGCTGCCAGCTGACACCACATGGTCAGGAGGGACCTTGCTACCTCCCTTGCCATATCGCTTTGTCCTGCTGCTCTTTCTTGGCACTCCTGTCCAGCCCAGCTTCCCCACTGCCCTGCAGACATGCCCTGCCTTGGCTTGTTTTTCCCCCGCCTCCAGATGAGGATGGTGTCAGCCCCCTGGGCTGGTTGCTGGACCAGTACCTGGAGTGTCGGGAGGCTGCCCACAACCCGCAGAGCCGCGCAGCAGCTTTCTCCTCACGAGTGCGCCGCCTCACCCACCTGCTGGTGCATGTGGAGCCCTGCGAGGCAGCCCCTCCAGTGGTGGCCGCTCCTCGGCCCAGTGAGTGCTGGGGGCTCAGGCGGGAGCTCGGTTGGGGGCCTTCCCTCCCCCAACTCACATACTACAGGTGTCTGTCCCTCCTCACCCCCCCTCCCTGCATGCTCAACCTGTTCATCTTCTGGTTTGTGTCACCCCCACCTGGGGCATCATTTTGGGTGGCAGAATGTCAGGAAAGAACCCCAGGCTCACCCTCGAATGGGGATCCAGGAGCTGAGGGCTGCCACCGCCTTGCCTCTGCCCCTTCCCCTGTCTCCACAGAGGGCAGAAACAGAAGCCATGACTGGAGCTCCCTGGCCACCCGGGGGCTTCCTGGCAGCATCATGAGAAACCTGACCCGCTGCTGGCGGGCAGTGGTGGAGGAGCAGGTGGGCAGGAGCGGCGGAGGGGGGGCGGGGAGGGAGGGCAGAACCGTGCCGTTGGTTTGTTGGGTTGCCCTTCACACTGCCGCCCCTTCCCACCCTCCAGGTCAGCAGTTTTCTGACCTCACACTGGCGGGATGATGACTTTGTGCCCCGCTACTGCGAACACTTCAGTAATCTGCAGAAGTCAAGCTCCGAGCTGTTTGGGCCACGGGCAGCCTTCTTGCTGGCGCTGCAGAACGGCTGTGCTGGTGCCCTGCTGAAGCTCCCTTTCCTCAGAGCTGCCCACGTAAGCCTCCCATCCGCCCCTCCCCTGGGGCCTCTCCACCGAAACTCTCCCTTCCCGTTCTCAGAATGGCCCACCCTTCCATTCCCACGCAACAAGGAACATGTACAATACTAACATAGAACCATGTTATCAAAAATTCAAAAAAAACAGGAATACCCTGGTGGTCCAGTGGTTAGGACTCTGCGCTTTCACTGCTGTGGGCCCAGGTTCCATCCCTGGTTGGGGAACTAAGTTCCCATAAGCCATGCCCACAGCCCCCACCACCCCTCGCAAAAAAAAAAAGGAAGATAAAAGAAAGAAATGACCCGCTTTGTGCCATCCTAATACATCTCGGCATACTTTCTTCTACTTGTGTGCTTGATTTCACATAGTTTATTCACAAGTAGCTAAAATGCTTTATCCTGTTTTCTTTTGACCCTTACATGAAAAGCCATTTTCAGTGTTGCTGTTTGTCTTCAAATTTTGGTATAAATTCCATCCAACAGATGTATCGATACTATAATTTACTCCACCATTCCTGTCATTCCACACATATTTAATAGGCACTTACAGTGTGTCAGGCACTGAGATAAGAGCTGAAGATAGACGAAATCCCTTCCCTCACAGTTTACAGTCTCCTGGAGAAGATGCACAGTTAAGCAGAGTGCCCTGGAGAGCAGAGAACAGCGAAGTGGGGGCCAGAGCACGGCTGTAACAACGTGGTGTGACCATCTCTGTGCACATAACTTACAGGGATACCTCCTTCTATTGCTCTTCGCTTTATTGTGCTTTGCAAATAATGCATTTTTTGGCAAATTGAAGGTTTGTGGCAACCCTGTGTTGTCAGGTGATGGTCAGCGTTTCTTAGCAATAAAGTATTGTTTAATTAAGGTATGTACACTGTTTTTTAGGCATAATGCTATTGCACACTTAATACACTATGGTATAATGTAAACATCCTTTTGTATGCGCTGGGAAACCAGAAAATTTGCGTGACTTGCTTTATTGCGGTGGCAAACCCGCCATATCTCTGAGGTGTGCTTGTGTCTCCTTGCATTGAGTTACTATTGTTAGTTTGATTTTAGACATGCTAACTGTGAAAAAAAACAGTTTTCAGGGCTTCCCTGGTGGCGCAGTGGTTGAGAATCTGCCTGCTAATGCAGGGGACACGGGTTCAAGCCCTGGCCCGGGAAGATCCCACATGCTGCGGAGCAACTAAGCCCGTGCGCCACTCATACTGAGCCTGCGCTCTAGAGCCCACGAGCTACAACTACTGAGCCCATGTGCCACAACTACTGAAGCCTGTGTGCCTAGAGCCCGTGCTCCGCACAGAAACGAAGACCCAACACAGCAAAAATTAATTAATTAATTAATAAACTCCTACCCCCAACATCTTCTTTAAAAAAAAAAACAAACAAAAAACAGTTTTCATCATTTTAGTATTGTTAATGTATGCAGTTGTTAATGATTTTATAAGAGTTTTATAAAATCGCTGACCAGTTGATGAACCTGCTGGCCATTCATATCTCCTTCCTCAGACCCTCCCCCTGTTCCCACTCACCTCCTCCGTTCTCTCCTTCATAGTTTTCCTGTGCTCTCCCCACTGCCCAGGTAAGCGAGCAGTTTGCACGGCACATCGACCAGCGGATCCAGGGCAGCCGGATCGGTGGGGCCCGGGGGATGGAGATGCTGGCCCAACTGCAGCGATGCCTGGAAACCGTCCTGATCTTCTCTGGCCTGGAGATAGCCACCACTTTCGAGCATTACTACCAGTGAGTGTGGGCCAAGGGAGTGGGATGTGGGGGGACGCAGGATGATGGGCAGGGCCAGCCCTTGGGGCTGGGAGGCCAGGTTCCCGGCAGGCTGGAGTCCTGGAGCGGGGGGGGGGGGGGGCATGCCGAGCCCCCACGCTGAGGCTCGGCCTGGGCTGTGCGTGCTGCAGGCACTACATGGCGGACCGTCTCCTGAGCGTGGGCTCGAGCTGGCTGGAGGGGGCCGTGCTGGAGCAGATCGGCCCCTGCTTCCCCAACCGCCTGCCCCAGCAGATGTTGCGGAGCCTGAGCACCTCGGAGGAGCTGCAGCGCCAGTTCCACGTGTACCAGCTCCAGCGGCTTGATCAGGAGCTCCTGAAGCTGGAGGACACAGAGAAGAAAGTACAGGTGGGCGCTGGGGAAGGGAATTAGCAAGTGGGAGGGTGGGAGGCACAGAGAGAGGCACGGGGCGGACCAGAGGAGCCACTGGCTTTGGGGCGCTCTGTGTTCCGTCGTCTTCAGGTGAGCCACGAGGCCAGCGGCAGGGGGCACGAGAGAGGGACCGGAGAGGAAGCTGAGCTGGAAGCTGGGGCAGCACCGGCGGCCGGGGCGGGAGAGGAGGCGGCGGCGGAGGAGGACGAGGACGAGGACCTTTACTATGAAGGGGCGATGCCAGAAGTGTCTGTGCTCGTCCTGTCACCACGCTGCTGGCCCACTGCCTCCATCTGCCACACGCTCAACCCCAGAACCTGCCTGCCTGCCTACCTGAGGGGCACCTTGAACCGATACTCCAACTTCTACAACAAGAGTGAGCAGCTGGCCGAGAGAACTGGGGGCTGGGACACCGGGAGAGAACCTGGGCTTGGGGGTGACCCCTGGGGCTGGCAGCCTTCACGGGGTAGATTTGAGGAAAAGGGCAGGAGCTTAGGTTTGGGGTGGGGCTACAGGCGCCAGATCCCCAGCCTGTTGTCTTTTCTGTCTTTAAAATAAGACCCAGGACTCCCTTTGTGGGTGGTGGGGAGGATGGAGGCAGGAGGCACCTGAGACCACCAGAGAGTGGTGGGTGTCTCGTTCCTGGTCAGTCATCGTAACCTAAGCTCCCCAGTGGGGGCTGATCCTGGGCTGGGCAGCGACAAAGGAAAGGGGGTGAGACTTAGACCCTGCCCTCAGGGAGCTCCTACACTCCTGGGGGAGACGTTTCCAGTTTGATGAGAGCCCCAGTCCTTCCTCACTTCATGGTTTTGTCTCCCTTAAAAATTGGGGAAGTCCTCGAAGGCACTGATCACAGCCTGCCTGGCACAGGGTGGGCTCCCCTTACCCAGGAGGCAGACACAGAGAGGCCTGAGCTCTGGAAGCTCAGACCAGGAACCACAGTGTCCAGAAACACTGGGCCCCAGACTCTGCAGAGATTAACGGGGACAAAGCTCCACCGATGGTGCGTCCTCACCAGCCCCTCTGACTCCCTCCTCCTCCCTGACACTCAGGTCAGAGCTACCCTGCCCTAGAGCAGGCCCCGCAGAGGCGACTGCAGTGGACATGGCTGGGCCGGGCTGAACTGCAGTTTGGGGACCAGACGCTGCATGTGTCCACCGTGCAGATGTGGCTGCTGCTGCATCTCAATGAGCTGAAGGTGGCCCAGCCCCTCACGCCTCCCTGCTCTCTCCCACCTGTCCTTCCTTTCCTTTCCCTCCACCCTTTCTGCTCCACCTCCTGGGGAGGCCCTGACGCTTCCCTTCTCTTCCTAAGGCCATCTCCGTGGAGAGTCTGCTGGCGCTCTCGGGGCTGTCTCCAGACATGCTGAATCAGGCAGTTGGGCCTCTTACCTCTTCAAGGGGCCCCCTGGACCTTCACGAGACAAAAGATGCCCCAGGAGGTCTGTACTTAGGGCCCCGGGGCCTCTGCCCTGAGCTGGGGCCAGCCTCCTCGAGGCCCCCCCCCACCAAGTGACCAGCGCTTATTTCAGGGGTGCTCAAGATTCGAGATGGTAGCGAGGAACCCAGGCCTCGGAGGGGCAACGTGTGGCTCATCCCAGCTCAGACATACCTGAAAGCTGAGGACGAAGAGGGCCGGAACTTGGAGAAGAGACGGAACCTTCTCAACTGCCTCATTGTCCGAATCCTCAAGGCCCACGGGGACGAGGGCCTGCACGTTGACCAGCTTGTCTGCCGGGTAGGCGGGGGTGGGCGTTGGGTGAGGAGGCTTTGCCGGGGGCAGGGGGCAGTCCACAGGAGGAGATGGATCCACATTTGAAGTCCCTGGCTCACTGTAGAGCCTGTAGTGGGTGAGGAGTGGGGTTGGGGTGCCCCTCATGGCCTCGCTGTCCTGGGGCTGGGAGCTAGAGGTACGGTAAGCTGGGCGTCTGACGTATCGTTTCTCCTCCCCGCTCCATACCAGGTGCTGGAGGCTTGGCAGAAGGGCCCGTGTCCTCCCAGGGGCTTGGTTAGCAGCCTTGGCAGGGGGTCCACCTGCAGCAGTGCTGATGTCCTCTCCTGTGTCTTGCACCTCCTGGGCAAGGGCACAGTGAGACGCCAGGATGACCGGCCCCAGATGCTGTCCTACGCAGTCCCCGTGACTGTGATGGAGCCTCACACCGAGTCCCTGAACCCCGGCTCCTCGGGCCCAAACCCACCCCTCACCTTCCACACCCTGCAGATTCGCTCCCGGGGCGTGCCCTATGCCTCCTGCACAAGCACCCAGAGCTTCTCTACCTTCCGGTAGCCCTGGAGACGGGCTCAGGGTTATGTAGGGCGGTGCTTTCTACAGAATAAAATGCAGCAGTTTGATTACTTGGCCTGTGTGGTGACCGCAAGGGAGCTGACAGGGACAGGGGCTTTCCTGGCTGGAAGGGGAGAAGAGCCCTCCGCTCTGAGGCAGTCTCATGAGGAGAGACTCATGAGGAGTCTCTCTTCGGGTGAGGATGGCAGGCTGGGGAGGTGGGTAGAGGGAGTCGGGTGTGACTGAGCATCCCCTTCCTGGCCGGGGGATAAAGTGGACTCCGGGGATGGGTCTTCACGGAGGGTATGTGGTCAGATGTGCTTTCACCTTGGCAGGGTGGAGATTCAAGCCCATCTTGCCACGTGCTGGATGGCTTGCAACTTCGGCAGATCATCCAGCAGGGCTCCATTTCACTTGTTTGTGGAAATTGGACAGTCACTGTGGGACTCACGTGTGGGAGCCTTTGACACGGTGAAGGCTTTGCCACCAAGTCCCTCTTCTGGCCACCACGCTCAGCAGTGTGGTGCACAGCGCTGTCCCGAGGTAAGGCTGACAAGGGGACGGTGAGGTAAAGGACCCTTGTGGCCACTACAAGCACCCAGGACCCTAATGTGTTCCCCACGGACACTCTAGGGTCTGGGTTAGAAGCTGACCTAGAAGGATCTGCAGCTCCCACGGGCTCCTCCTCTTTGCCCCTTTCTACTCCCCTGCCTCTGCCCCGCTCTGGCTGTGCAGAGCTGCACCCCAGCTAGTTCCAGAGGCAGGCCTGTTGCTCTGTGCTGCTGATTGGCCCCCCTGGCCCCACCCACACTGAGGCAGGGCAGGTCGGGCTGGGGGACCCGGTGCCAGGGGTGGAGCTCTGTGTCTGGGCAGGGCCCTTAGCGCAGGAGGGAAGGAGTGACCCAGGCGTCCTGAATCCATGACTAGGTGACTAGGAGAAAGCTACAGAAGAGTCAGGTGGTGGGAGAGGGCACATTGGCCGGAGGGAACTGGGTGCCACCCAGGACTGACAGTTGGAATAAAATCTGTAAGGGAAAAAACAGCCAGGGCTTGGGAGTCAGGATGCCCAGAATGAGGCAACAAAGCAAAGAGGGCCCCTGCTTGCTTTGCAGTGTGGTGGCCCTGTGGTGCCATCGGTGGTTCTCACAGCAGAACTGCCCTGTTGGTCCGTGCTATTCTGAGGCAGCAGACAGACAGGCAGCAGCAGGCTGGTGCAGCAGTGGGCACACTGGAGTTGCTGCACTTTGTCACTTGGTTGCTCCTCCACCTTTGTGCCAGAGATCATGGCCTGTCTCTCTTTCACTGGCCCAGGCCACGTCCTCCTTTTTGAGCCAGCTCTGTGGGGCCAGCGCCTGTTGCTTCTCTGGGTTCTCATGCTCTTTATGAGCCTATCCTTTCCCACAGAAACCCAGAGAGCCCCCGGGCTCTAGAAGCCAGGCCAGCATGCACCACATGCGGGGACCAGGTGGGACTTTCTCCCACTGCCACCTCCTGTACTGCTGCTGCCCCACGGGCTCTGGTGTGGGCTGAGCTCCAGGCCACTAGTCTCATCCACGGAGTTTGCTCAACCCCTTATTCGTCCCACTCAGTCACAAAGTCTCCCACAGGGTACCCACCTGCTCATCTGCAATGGACAAACCTCCAACAGTCCCTAAAGGAAGAGCACACCAGCCGTGACGCCAAAACCCTGCACGTTCCTGTCCGCAGTCCTGCTCCTACATTGCCCACTGTCCTCCACAGTCTAACCCCACTTTGACTCTGATCTGCCTGATCTGGTACCCAAATCCAGCCACCCAGGTGAGCAGTCCTGATTGCCCTTCTCTCACCCGCACCAGTAAAGATCTGAGCCTCCTTCCCTGCCCTCAGGACTTTCCATCTCTACAGGGCAAACACTTCCTGGCTGACTCGGGATGAAAGTTTGCTTCCCTGATCCCCTTGTGAGACCATCCTCACAGCCTCAATTCCTTATATCCCTTTAGCTGGTTTGCACACCACGGACCACATAATGATCCCATTTATGTGAAATGTCCCCAAATCAGCAAATCTAGAGATGGAATGTGGTTTAGTGGTTGCCTAGAGTTGGGGGGATTGGGAAGAGCTGAGTGACTGCTAGAAGGTACGGGGTTTCTTTTTGGGGTGTCACAAATGTTACAAAATTGTGGTGATGGTCACACAATTCTGTGAATATACTAAAAACCACTGAATTGTACACTTTAAATGGATACACTGTATGGTATGTGAATGGTATCTCTACAAAGCTGTTAACAATAAAAACCAAAACCAACCAGACCAACCCACAGCTGCAGCTCAGGGCTCTCCATCTCCTCTAGCTCCTCATTGAAGGGGAAAAGTAGCAGTTTGGAGGCTTGGGGACCAATACAGCCGTGTGGTGGACATACGTTACGGTTTCTTGACTGCCCTTCACCTGAACCCCCTTCTTGTGCTTAGAAACTCCCTACCACAAACCTAGGGAGAAGGTAGAGCCCACCTCCCACCATATGAAAGACCAGACACTTGGCTTTCCCAGCATCGCCTTTGCAGCCAGGTGACTCGATGCCTCTGCCAGGAATGCCTCAGTCTAGCGCAGAGCAGGGGGAAGTGGGGCACCTCTGGTGTCGGCACTGACATCTTCACGTCGACGCTGGTTCCCAGGTAGGGCTTACAGTGCTTTTAACTGCTCTGACTTTATCCCCCACTCCTTTTTTGGAGCTTCTCTCCAGCCTTCTTAGTGTTTCTGTGAGCCCAGTAGTTCAATAGTCTATTTCTGCTTTTATCAGCCAGAATCGGTCTTTTGGCTTTAAACTAGGATTGACACACGTGACACTGGGGACCCTGTAGCACTGGCTCCCTCACTCCCCCTGGGACAGGCGAACTATCCTGGTAGCTAGAGCCCTCATCTAACAATCACTGGGAGAAGTGCATTTTATGCATTTCTGTCATCAGAACTACATCTTTTCCCCCATCCCAGAAGCATCAAGCAATAACAGATGTCTTAGCTTCTAATTCTACCTCTTCCTTTCCCTTATAGCTGCTTTTTATTTTTTTAATTATTATTTTTTTGGCTGCGCCACACAGCACACAGGATTTTAGTTCCCCGACCAGGGGGCCCCCTGCAGTGGAAGCTGGGTCCTAACATTGGACTGCCAGGGAATTCCCTATAGCTGCTTTTTAGATGTTAATCTTTCTAATGTTCTGTAGTTTTTGTGATTTATCTAGGTCCCCAACCCTACCGTCTGTGATTAACTGGTGTTCCTGATTCTTAGGGTTTATAAATTATCAATTATAATTCTCATCCCCTTTAACATACTCTCTGCTTCTGGAACTCTGATTTGTCTCACATCTCCTCACTCTATCCTCCGTGTTGTTTAACCTCTTTTCCTCAGTTTCCATTTCTATCCCTGGGCTCCATCTGTGTAACTTCACATCTACTTCCAGTTCATTCTCCTTCTAGGTGTGTCTAATCTGCAGCTTAACCATAAAGTTTCTAACTTCAAATAGTATATTTTTCATTAAAAAAATTTTTTTAATCAATCTGGTCCTTTTTGATATTTTTTTCATCAGTCATAGCTTTTCTTTAAACGTAAGTAAGACATTTTATATTTTGTATTTTATACTTCTAACGTCTCAGTCTTTGCTGGTCTGATTCTCTTGCCTGTCGTTCCTAATGACTCTTACGGGTTTTTTTTTTTCTTTGTTTGCTTTGTTTTCACTGTAAGCTTAGATTCCTTGAAATTTTATCTGAAGGAATTCCTTGAGGCCTGGGTTTAAAGTACAATCCTCAAGAGAGGAATGCATTTGCTTCTGCCAGGTGCCTGAAGGCACTATCAACCTGAGATCACTTTAAACTGAACTGTCAGCTCGAGGATTTTCCAGTCCACACAGGCAATATGAATTCTCCACCCAAACAGTACTGAGAGCCAGCTGTGCTTACGTATTATCATATTTTTGTCCCCACCTTCTACCTCCCCTTGCATCCAAGACCAAAGCTAAGTAGATGAGTTGTGGGATTGGTTCCGTCTTTGAATGTTCGTGTCATCTGTTCAGTTTAAATAGGAAGGGTCTCTGATCTGACTTCCCACTTTGTAGGAGCATTAGATTTATTGCCCACCCAACACGTGGCCCCTGAAATGGTAATTCTTGGCCACCCACAATAGAAGCAGAATAAAAAGATGAGTGACACGAGTGTTTATGAACTGGCTCCTACATAAAGTCCCAGTCTCAGGAGCCACTCACAGACTCTATGGCCTTCAACTGGCCTCAATGTCACTCACCAGTCCTTTTCCTTCTATACCAGAATCATTATTTTAAGGCAAGAATGGGAGGACTTGAGGACATGATGACCCAGATCCAAGCAGAAGAAGTGTGGAATGGCAGAAGGCTGAGCTGCTCTTCTTGTCCAGCCCTCAGGCAGTCCAACAGCCCTCTAGTCATCTCTGAGCCAGCTGGGTTCCCAGGCAGCTGTGACCCTTGCCCTTGAATGGGAAAGACCAGAACAGGCCAAGCCCAAATGTGTCCCCACAGATGCATTTCTCACTGGGGCAGTGGCAGAGCTGAGGACAGCTCCTCACTACTCTTTGCTCAAAGGGAGATGTCTTCTGTCCTTGCCTGCATTTCGGCGCCTCTTTCGACTCAAGAAGCTCTCTAGCTTCTTGCTTCGTTTCAGCTCCTTGAACTTCTCAGCTAGGACCAACTGGCGCTGCTCAGCTAGAGGACAAGGAGAAAGAAAGCCAGTAAGCAAAGAAGGAAGCCCGCTTCTTTCCCTTTCCCCAGGTCAGTAATGCTCAACCACTATGCAGTGATATGTGACTCATCTGGAGTTCACCGGTGTGTGTAAGCAAGCTGACTTCTATGAATCTGCTCCTTCTCAATTCAACCACGAGCTCCTTCTCTGTGCCCTACCCACATATGTGGGGGTGGGACAGAGATAAAAACGACACTCCCTGCCCATGGTCATTAGGGATACAAGAATGGTTACAAACAACAACTCCCTACTATTTCTACTTTCCTCCAACTTACCATGGGATCCAGCCTTCATGCCCCCCTTAGGGAGCTCATGGACCCCCAACACAGTATCCTGCCTCTATGGCCACCCAACCCCTGTTCCTGTAACTAGCCTGTCATAGCTGTGCCCCACTCACATTTCTTCAGGAAGTATGGCCGATGGCCCTGCTGGGCCTGAGCCCTCCGCTCCTGCTTCAGGGCCAGGTGCAGCTCCTGCTGCCGCTTCCGTTCCTGCTGTGCCATTTCTTGCCGCTCCCGAGGAGCAAAGATGAGCTCGGTGAGACAGGTGAAGAGCGGGGACTGTGAAGCACCTCCTGCCTCGGCCTGCTCTCACCTCCCCCCCCCCGCCCCCCCCCGTATTCTGACTTACTCACCACTTGCTGAAGCAGCTGCTTCAGCCTCTCACGCTCCTCCCCTGAACAGCGCTTCTTCAGCTGCCTTTTCACAAGCTCCACGTTGGAAAATGAGTATGGCAGTTAGCATGCTGTAAGTGTTAGGTGAAACTCTGTGCCAAGCATTATTCTAAGAGGTTCGCATATGTTAACTCCCATAAACACTAGGAATTATCTTTCTGTGATAAGAAAACTGAAGCACAAAGAAGTTAACTAACTTGTCAATGATCACACAGCTAGTAAATGGACACGCCCTGCTCGCCCTGCTCCCCTCTGCCCGACTCTCTTGACCTGTGCTCTAGTCTCACCACTTGGAATCCCCACAGACCAATCTCACGTTACTCACATCTTTCTCTCTGGCTCGGATGTCATTTAGGAATTGATACGTTTTATCAAACACCTCAGGATTATATTCCCCTGACAGATCGTCAAAGCGGGGGTCCCGGGCTACCTTTGGAGCGAACAGAGAGAATATAAAAGAACTGTTCAGTCTCCTTGCACTGAGAAAGAGCTTACTGGCTCCTCCTCACCTTCTTACTGACGGGAACAACTTGACGCAAAAATGGCACCCGGACCTTGGCTGACATTTCCAGAGGCCTATGAAGAAATTAAACAGGTCAAGGGAACTCCAGTCTCGTCAAAGGCCTCCCACCTGCCACCCAAGAAAGCAGACACCTACTCAAGGGCCCAGCTATCCTCCAACTCCTGGGGCAGGCCTTGCTCCTCACCTGTGTTTATCTGCAACACATGCTTTTTGGACAGGTGGTCTGGAACTTTGCTTCTTAGTGCTGTTTCCAGTTACCAATTGTTTGTACGTCTTAGTCCCCACTTGGCTCTGCAATTTTAACAGCTCCTCAAATGACATGTGAGATGTGCCTGTGAAAGGTAGGTGGGGGTGGGAGGGAACCGCAACTAAGCCCAGCATCTGGCACTGCTGCAAAGGTGCCATCCCATCTTCATTCTTCATAGGTAACTGATCCTTTCCAACATCCCCTTCAGACCAATCACTGCAGGTCCTGGGCAGCACAGCTTGTAACGGCGCTACACTGACACCTAACTCCCCATCGGTTCCAGGTACCTGGGGCCTCACCTTGCTAAAGAAGGTGTATATGTAAGGCTCTTTTAATCACTCCTTCACAGGTTTCCCCATAAGGACCTCTGTCTCCCTTGCTCAGCTACCATCGCCATTATTCTGGTTCAGGATACGCTCAGCACCTCTCACCTCAATCAGTACTCTAGCCTCCTCACTGCTCTCCCAACCTCCAGTCTCACTCCTCTCAAAGCTATGCTCCCCGCTTCAGCCTGGGAGAGGCATCTGAAAAGCAAAACCTGGGGAGGGGGTAAATTGGGAGATTGGGATTGACATATACACACTACTATTGATATATATAAAATAGATAACTAATAAGGACCTACTGTAGCACAGGGAACTCTACTCAATACTCTGTAATGACCTATATGGGAAAATAATCCAAAAAAAAGTGGATAGGACTTCCCTGGTGGCACAGTGGTTAAGAATCCGCCTGCCAATGCAGGGAACACGGGTTTGATCCTGGTCTGGGAAAATCCCACATGCTGCGGAGCAACTAAGTCCGTGTGCCATAACTACTGAAGCCCGCGCCTGGAGCCCGTGCTCCGCGACAAGAGAAGCCACTGCAATGAGAAGCCCGCGCACCACAACGAAGAGTAGCCCCCACTCACCGCAACTAGAGAAAAGCCCACATACAGCAACGAAGACCCAACACAGCCAAAAATAATACAAAATAAAAAAATAAAAGTGGATATATGTATAACTATTCACTTTGCTGTACACCTGAAACTAACACATTGTAAATCAACCATACTCCAATAAAAATTTTTTTAAAAAAGGAAACTACTTCAGACCTGAAGTTTTCACTTTAAGTTCTTTAATAAAATAACTTTCTCTTTCCAAAAAAAGAAAAAGAAAAAGGCAAATCTGATCTTATCACTCCCACCTCATTTCCACATACATATCCTACACATCATGTCACTCCAGAACTCAAAATTCCCCAATGGCTTCCATCTTGCTCAGAGGAAAAGCTCTAGGCTTTGTAACAGCCTGAAGACCCCATGTGACCTAGCCCGGGTTTTGGCTCTAATCTCATCTCCTACCATCTCCTCCTTCCTACTCCTCTCCAGTCAACTGGCCTCCAAGCAGTTCCTAAGCAGGAAGGTATGCTCCCACCTCAGTTCCTTTGCACCGGACTTTGCTTGGAACACTTCCTCCAGCTGTACGGCTTGCTCCCTCACCTCCTTCAAACGGTTTCTCAAATGTCACCTACCCAGTGAGGCCTTCTGTGATTACTCAAAACTGTAACTCCTCCCCTGCTTTCTCTTCAAAGCTCTTATCACCCTTTTCAAAAAATTTACCCTTTAAAAATCTGCAATTCCGTGTTTTATTGTCTTTTATTAATTTGCTTGGTTTTTTTTAACCCCTAAAAGGTAAGCTTCATGAGGACAGTGTTGTGCTGCTTTATTTACTACTGTATCTCCAGCATCTACAACTGTGCCTGCACACAACAGATGCTCAACAATGTTGGCAAAATTTGTTGAATCCTCACCTACTAAGCCTTCCCCAACAACCCATCCCCCTTCCTGACTCTGCTTTTGAACATAACGTTTCCTCCCTGCGAAAAACCCTCTTCGCCCTTTAAAAAACTGCTCAGGATGTCCCAGGATGTCCTAATCCAGGAAGCATCCTCCCTCACTCCCCACGTTCCAGTGCGTTGGGGGGGCGCTCCCGGTGTTTGCATCTTTCAGAGAACTGAGTCTCACGGTCACGGCGTCTCCAGGCTCCAAGCCCGCACCACACGCAGTGCCACCGGCCCCTCACCCCGCCTCCGCGGCTGCCCCTCGGCCCGGCGCCATCCTCTCACCCTTCTGCAGGTCCCCGGGCCCCAGGCCCCCGCCGTCCCGAGACCCGCGAGGAGACCCGGAGGCCGCGCATTCCCGGGAGCTTGCGCTGAGCATCTGTTCGCGCAGCGCGCCGAAGACTAATGGCGCTACTTCCGCTCCGGCGGCAACCGCCCCGCCCCACTCCTTCCGGCATCTCCGGCAGGCTGAGTCCGCGAGGCTTGGTGACAATAGAGCAGATCCCGTCCAGCGCCGAGCGGGCCGCTGGTGGGCGGCCGGGGAGCCCTCCCTGGGCGGAAAAGGGCGCCCACCGTAAATAACGTTGCCCCCTCCCTTTTGTCGCTTGGCGCTGCACTCCGCGCCGAAGAGAAACTCCGGCCAGGCCGTGGCGGTATTTGGTTTCCTAATGCTCTTGGTTGAGAAGTCAGAACCTCAGCACCCTGGCCCCACTGCAAACTCCTGCCGTCCCTTGCCTATTCCACACAAAAGAGAGCACACGTTTGGAGACTTTCAATTCATTTTTATAAAATCTGAGCTGGCTGAGAGCGTCAGGGTACAGCAACAGCTCAAGGAACGGTAGGATTATCTGCTGGTCCTCCCCTCCCCAGGTCAGGGAGAAGGAGATTTCATGCCAACAGCTGCAACTCCTCTCAGCTCCCAATCAATGCTCAGGGCTCAAGCAGCGGGAAGAGGTGGAAAGAGGGGTGGGGAGGGGAAGCTCCTGAGGCTGACACTGCTTGCTTCTCCCTCCTCCCCATTCCCTTCGCTTCCCAGCAGAGCATGGCTGACCTGGGGCAGAGCAGAGGCCCAGGAGCAGTTGGAAGGAGGTGAATGGGACAGAGCACCAAGGGGAAGGGGCCCTCGGCCCAAGGAGGAAGGGACCTAGCCCTCCCCCCTGCAGCTCCCCACTAAGTTCACAGCACAGAAAACACCTCTAGTCCAACAACTCCATGTGGAGGTATACCAAGTCCAGGGTCCAAAGGGGCAGGCGGGGGAGAGATGGGCAGGGGCAGTGAAGACACCAGCAGGCTCAGGAAGGGAGGCGGCAGAAACTTCCTCCTACCCGTGGGAGGAGACAATGGGGCGACTGATATTGCTGTTGGTGGTCATGGCATTCAGCTCCCACCTGGAAGGCCAAAAATGACAGGCAGAAAGGACAGAAGGGGGAGCCTCCGCCCCCAAGTCAAGAATTGCTCAAACAAAGCAATGAACACACCAGTGCCTTCAGCTTCCTAAAGCTCAACCACCCACGGCCACCTCTTCCTTACAGCCCTATGAGGGTTAACAATCAGGTCTCCACCCACCACCAAATCCACTACCACCCACTAGTCCACCTGCAAGCTCATGCGGACTTCCTGTTTATGTTTACATATTGATATTCTTGTGCCCAACACCTGGAGAAAAACATCTGTGTATACATCTCAATAAACTTCCCAACCTACCTTTCCTCCTCTGCTCAGATCCAACCAGGATGCCCCTCCCCCCCACCAGGAATGTCGGGTTTTGCTCTCAACTCCCATCCTTGTAAGGCCCTGATTCAGCTCTCCTATCCTCCCTGAGGCCTTCCCCAGCCATCCCACCATATTAAAATTAAATTCCTCTCTTTTTGACAACTGTCATTCTACGAAGTACCTCCTTATGCCAAGGCTCTACTCTACTTGGTACTAGGCACTTGCACGTGTGTTCATCTTGGGCCAGCCTGGGATCCATCTGTTCAGCCTTGTATACTCTATCACCAAATACTGAACACACAGACCCTCAGCAAGTAAGAATTAAGCTGAACTGAATCAAGGAGAGGAAAGTGTCGCAGAATGACCCAGAAGGGCACAATTATACACAAGATAACTTTCAGTGCTTGATTTAGACCTAAGAATGGAATTCATAAGGGAAGGAGCTAGGAAGGACCTCCCTTAATTCTGGAATTAATGTGATCCAGAGGCTCCTAAACTTGTTTTTTTCTCTGCAACTAGGTTCTAAGATTTAATCAAACTTTCTCAGCGTATTAACAAAAATAACTGTATAAGCTCAGGAATTAGGAAGTGATGCCTGTGAGCTTGGTTTGAAAACTGGACATTTTTTCCATAAAACTTACCCAGCTGACAGTTTTATATTTCCTTCTATCTCCCTCTCCACAAGTACACTACAGAACAAAATCTTCTCTCTCCTGCACACTGAGACCAAGCCAATCAGGTCACGCCTGTGCTGCCCACTCACCCTCAACCAGTCCCTCCTTTCCAACCATTCACTGTACCTGATGTCATGGGGCAAACAGGACTGGTCCAGGTTATACTGAATCACAGCCAGTTTGCACAGAGTCTTCAGACTAGGGCCTTTAAAGGAGGAGTGGGGGAGAGGGAGATGGTCAAAGCCGAGGAAAGGGTCCAGTCCTGGATATCACCACCCAAAGACAGGGGCCCTGAGGGCAAATGCATTTAGGGAATAAGTGTACTTACTAAAGTCCAAAATGTGTAAGTCAGAATGATCTATGAGGTCAAATTCATCTCCCAGGCCTTCCTCAGGAGACGGACTATAGGGATCAAAAGAGAGATGAAGGAAGGAGCGAAGACTACCCACGAGACCCTCTTGCTCAAATGTCTCCCATGTTAGTCACAGGCTTAGGCCCTTCCTGGAGCCCTCCCCTCTCTCCTCCTAACCTGGTACCCCCAAAGAGGACAATCTTGTCACCAACAATACAACAGCACTGGCGCCGGCGGGGACATGGTCCCTTCCCCTTCGGTTCAATCTTTTTCCAGGTAAACGACACTAAAGAGAAGTTTAAATGGAGGTTCAACACCTGCTAGCCCAGATATCCTCTCCACTCCCGCCCCTCACCCACTCAGGATTATTCTTTTCTTTTCCACGCCCCCTCAATTGCTCCCTGTTCCTCCCTTAAAGGCAGTGCTCTTTACCAGGGTTAAACTTCCAGAGGTCATGGAAGTGCCGGTTCAGCCTTGCATTATAGCCACCAAAAATGTACAGCTCCCCATTGTAGCCAACTGGAAGGAGAGAGGAATGTCAAGAATGTAGGGGCAATGGGGGGACGGGGGACTCGGCAGGGACCTAACAGGCACTCACAGGCTGAGTGGCTCCGGCGCCCCTCAGGCAGCACTGGGGTGGGTGGACAGTCCAGCCAGGCCTCAGTCCTCGTGTCAAAGACACGGATGCGGTTGCAGTAAATCTCATTGTTGGAATGGAATGGCCCAAAACGGTCTGCACGGCCCCCAAAGACATACATGTGACTGCCCAGCATTGTGGCCGAGTGGAAGTCCCTCCAGCGTGCAGGGTTGCCCTGGGCAGGAGCAGAGATGGGAGGGGGAGGGGTCAGCTTTCACTGTTTGAGCTCCCTATGGTTCCTTAAATTGAGGGTGGGGATCTGGGAGAGAGCAAGAAGGGCCAACCTTTGTACAGATCAGGGTCCATGTCATGGTGCTGGTATCCAGCTTGTGAATGTCATTGGAAAAGCAGTCCGCCTGACAAGGAAGAGAAAGGAAGTGAAGGAAGGAATAAAAGAGAGGAGCAGGGGTCACTCTCCGACCCTCCGTCCCTCCCACCTCAGAACCTGCAAGCAAACCAAAGCCTCCCATTCCACTACTTTCAATTCCCCTTCCTCCTTCTCATTCCCACCCTAGGGAAACCTCTAGTTTCTTCCCAGACCTACCAGCTGCTCGTAGCCCCCGAAAATGTACATGGTCTTGCCCAGGACACAAGCCGAATGTCCATCCCGGGCCCCAGGAACTGTTCCTGCCACTCGGGGTGTGGACCATTTGTGAGTATCTGAAGGAGGGGAGAGGGTGGGCCCAGTAAGCAAGCTGGTGCTCCCTCCTCGACTCTGGGGCGCCTTATTCCCAGCCCCCCTCAGCCCACACCTTCCCCAGCCCCGCGAGGCACTATTTGGCAGAACACAGCCTCCAGAGACTCATACTCACTGACGTCAAAGGCATAGAGCACATTGCAGGCCCCTTCGGTGTCATTCCGCCCACCCCAAAGGAAGACTGTGTCGTCGATGAGGACGGTGGAGTGTCCATACCGCATGTAGGGTACCACGGGAGCCTGCCCGCGGGTGGCGGGCCTCACTGGGGGCAGCTTTGTCCAACGCAAGGACACTGTGGGCACAGCTCTGCTCAGCCCTGGGAACCTCTCTTCAGGCCGTCCACATTTTCCCAAACCACATGTTCGTTTCCCCCACCCCCTCTGGCCGTGGGGGCCACCATCAAACCTCACTCGGCCACCCACTGCCCTCCCTGATGCGGGCACCCAGGGATGATCCCTGCGTTACTTTACCTGCATTGAAAATGTGCACATCAATCTGACGCAGCGTCTCGTAGTCTTCCCCAGAGCAGTAACCCCCGAAGGAGTACACCCGGTGTCCCACAGCCACTGCAGCATGGTTCACCCTGCGGGGCCCGCCCTCCAGGTGCACCGTCCACCGTAACATCCCCTGGGCCACTGGTTACAGCAACATGCCCCCCCGGCACGGCCTGCTGCCTCTGCTACCTGCACACAAGTTAGGGCCAGGGGCTCCTCAGGCAAAGCCTTTGCCTGGTTCACCGTGACTCTGCCCAGGACTAGCCTTGCCTCTAAGTGTCACCCTGGTGGCCCTCCCACACCACCCCTCCACAGCTCAGGTGGCTGGCTCTGCTCCAGGGGAGCTGCTGAGGTCAGGAAGCTAGCCCTGGCCCTGTGTTCTCTAACAGCAAAGGGTGGGGCCACTCTGACCTGACTGCCAGCTCAGACTGCTGATCAAGGGCTCAACGTGGTCGTCCCCTACTCATGGCGGCTGCACCCTGTCACTGGCTTGGCCCAAGCTCCAAGCCCCCTTCAAAGGTCAGTGAGTTCTCTTGTCTTTCTGACTCTGCTCTGCTTACTGCCTGCCACCTCTCTAAGAATCTCTGTGCTCTTTGAGGTGGGGAGAGGGATCTCAAAATACTCAGAGCTATTAATAGCCCAGCCAACCCCAGACAGTCCACTGAAAGCTGGCATGAGTGCCTCCAAGCAGAAAAGCTTTTAGGCTTTTAGAGTGGAACAGTTCCTCTATCCAGGATGGGGTGGGATTGATCCCGGACAGGGACCTTCATGGATGATTAGCCCCTCGTAGGGGGCTCTTGTCAAGCAGAGCTGTTGTCATCGGGGTCACCCAGGGCCCCTCACAGGCAGGAGGGGTTCCTTTGACAGCTGTGCCTGGCATGCTGCCAAGAACTTAAGCCAGAAAGGTATGTGTGTGCTGGGGATTGAGGGGGTAGGGTTTTCTCCTCTTGCCACTTGCCCAACCTAGCCATTGTGGTAGAGAACGGGCTATTTCCAGCAGCTCTTCTCCCACTTGGGTCTCTGAAAGGGGACAGGGGTGGGGGTGTGCACTGGAAAGGGAAAGGAAAGCAAAATGCCCTTGGGCAGGACAAGAAAAAGATCCAGGCATGAGAGATCATGGTCTCTTAAAGACAACCCGCTAACCTAGTGATAATGGGTACATCTGAAGGCTCTGTCAGGCAAATCCTGCAGCTGGCACTGCCTGCTCTGGCAGGCACCTGCTGGGTTTGGGTAGATCATCTGCTCCCTGTTCAAGAAGCCCTGGCAGAAGGGAGAAAAAAAAAAAAAGAAGCCCTGGCAGAAGGAAGAGCCAGGCAGAATCTCAGGCAAAGAAAAAGCTCAAGTAAGGGAGGCCCCTCGCAAGAAAGACACACAGGTTTCAGCTGGCTTTTGCCAGCCCTCCTGCCCCTGCCCAGCCTCCCTCAACCCCCAACCCCATACTTTAAATAGCCACTCTGCCAAACCTGAAATAGCCCCTCAGGAAACCACTCTCACTTCATTACTCCTGTCCTCAATCCAAAAGCTCTTGGATCTGGGCTTGTAAGGACAGATAGGAAGGAGGTTGAAGAGCTTAAGAACCGGAGTCCATCTTCCCTCATAGCTTCCACTCCCCACTTCAGCTATATCAAGGTAAAGCAAAGAATTCAGAGGACAAGAGAGAAGCAATTCCATCCAAAGGTGGAGAAAAAAACCTTAGCTTCTCCTCCAAAAAAAAAAAACAACTCAAGCTCGTGAAGAACAAGCCCCCAGGGTCTCAGAGGCTCCTCTTATCCCTGGGTCTCTCCCATCCTCCATCACTGCCGCATTCTCAAGTTTCTTCAATTCCCTTCATGTACCTATCCCCCTTGCTTTCTCTTGCAATTTTCATTCCCCGTTTCTGGCCCTTCTTGATCTCCTGAGAGCTTTGCCGTTTTCTCCTTCTTCCTTCTCCCACAACTCCAAGCTCCACCCCGACGGCCCTCCATTTTCCCTCTTCCACTAAGGGGAAAAAAGCTAATATCCATTGACCCCTTTCCGCCAGAGATATTCCTCCCTGTATATGACGCTATCCCTGTCGTCTCCCAGTCATCCCAACCTCCCCTCCCGCACAACTCCAGACACCCCCGCCCTTTTCTTCCATTATCCTCAGCTTCCCTGTTCTCCTCATAACCCGATCTTCTTTCCAATTTCCTTTAGTGCCTCCTCCGGCTACCAGGTCTCTCCCACTGGTTTCCTCACCATCCTCCCGGAGCCCTTCTTTCCCCATTAACACTTTCCTTTCCCATCATCCCCCTAGCTCCCTCCCCACCCCCACCTCTTCACTCAGAGGCCCGTCCCCCACGACTCCAGCGCTAACCATGGGCATCCCCAGCCCCTATGGTTCTCCTTGTCCCTCAACCCACCCCGGACTACCTGCCAGGCCGGGCCGGGGCGGGGCCGCGGGTCCTCGCGCTGCCTGCAGCCTAGAACCCGTTGCACGCCAACCGACGACTCGATCCCCAACGAGATAAACACAACCAGGCACTATCCTTCCGGCGGGCAGCTGTCTGCGAACATGCAGTCAGAGCTAAGTGCCCGAAGCCTACCGGGACTTGTAGTTCACGGGGTTCCGGAGGGACGTCAGGGGCTGAAGAGTGGGCAGGAGGCTGAGGAGATTCTGGGCATGTGCAGATACGTGTCAAAAATCGCGGGGTTGGGCTTCCCTGGTGGCGCAGTGGTTGAGAGTCCGCCTGCCGATGCGGGGAACACGGGTTCGTGCCCCGGTCCGGGAAGATCCCACATGCCGCGGAGCGCCTGGGCCCGTGAGCCATGGCTGCTGAGCCTGCGCGTCCGGAACCTGTGCTCCGCAACGGGAGAAGCCACTGTTGTGGCCCGCGTACCGCAAAAAAAATTTTTAAAAATAAAAAAATAAAATAAAAAATAAAAATAAATCGCGGGGTTTACTGGGTAATGTAGTCCTTGGTTGTCGGGGAAGAAGACGGTGGAGGCGGGGCAAGGGGCGGACTCTTCGTCCTCGCTCGCGTCAATCATGAGCGCGCGGCAGGGTTGGAGGACTAGGCACCCCGGCACGTCCTGCCGCGCCGGAAGTGAAGGTGAGAGTTTGGCAGCGGGCTCTGAGCGGGTAAGGCGCGCGGAAACGCCAGCGCCGAGAATTGGTGGGGCGGCTGGGGCCGCCGCAGCTGGGGCCGTTTGAAGGAAGCCTCTGGGACCCGAAGGGCGTTCGTCAGGCGGTACAGAGGGGAACCCCTTGGAGAGGAGAGAAGGGGGCGGGTACGCCTTGTCTAGGGGAGCTTATTTGGCGACCCGGAGTTCCTAAGTGGACTGGGGGGGAGGGGCGTCCTCGAAGGGGTGTCTTTGGGGAGGTGGCATGGCCTCTGGCTGGGCTGTTAAGAACTGGCGGAGTAAGGCGGGTGGGCCTCCGTTGAAGATAAGTCGGCTTAAGAGGTGAAGGGCCCAGGAGAGGCTTGGATGGTGGGAGGGGGGCAGGAAACTTGGGGCGTTTAAATGTTTCGTGACGTAGGAGACCACAAGAGCTGGATGAGAGGCTGAAGGTGGACTTAATTTCATCTGATCACTATTCTCCTGCCGCCCTGTTCTTGCAGCCCCTGCCCGATGGCAGCAGTAGTTCTAGGGGGAGACACCATGGGTCCTGAACGTATCTTCCCCAATCAGACTGAGGAACTCGGGCCACACCAGGGCCCTACAGAAGGCACTGGGGATTGGAGCAGTGAGGAACCAGAGGAAGAGCAAGAGGAAACGGGGGCAGGACCAGCTGGCTACTCCTACCAGCCCCTGAACCAAGATCCTGAACAAGAGGAGGTGGAGCTGGCACCAGTGGGGGATGGAGAAGATGTAGTTGCTGATATCCAGGATCGGATCCAGGTATGGTGGAGGAGGCATTGTTCCTGAGCAGGTGAAGCTGGAGTCCTTGGACTGGCCCTGAACTGTCGTCTCTGGCTCTGCAGGCCCTGGGGCTTCATTTGCCAGACCCACCATTAGAAAGCGAGGATGAAGATGAGGAGGGAGCTATAGCATCGAGCAACCACAGCTCTATTCCTATGGACCCAGGTAAAGGAGATCATTCTTTTATTCTGGAATAATAATGGAGGAAGGGAACTGGTTAGTGCCAGTAGAGGGAAGTCACAGGAACACCCTGTTCCTAAAATAAGTTTGTAATCTAAGGTTTTGCAGACTTCAGAATCCAGGTGAAATGCTATTCTTCTAGGCTGGGGGAGGATGGGCAGGCTTGCCTAGGAATAACAGGACAGATTCAGTGACCTCACTAGCCCAAAAGCTCTGGGTTAATTCAACAAACGGGGAGAGGAGCTGGTCTTACCGTTTCTACCCCCTAACTGGTCTGCCTGTGATTTCAGAACACGTGGAGCTGGTGAAAAGGACGATGGCTGGTGTAAGCCTACCTGCGCCAGGGGTTCCTGCCTGGGCTCGGGAGATATCAGATGCCCAGTGGGAAGATGTGGTACAGAAGGCCCTCCAAGCCCGGCAGGCTGCCCCGTCCTGGAAGTGATCACCCTGAGAGATGCCTTATCTCCCTGCATTCCAGGCCAGAACCAGCACAGGACTGAACACATCCTGGTTGTAATGTCCATCTCCATCCTCCCCATCTCCCTTCCACGTCAAGGCAAATCAGACTTCTTCTCAGAGACCCACTTTATTCAGTTCTGTACATATGGGGACAACGGTCCAAGCCCAACCCACCTTAGCATGTATCACTTTGTGGGGAATAAAGCACCCTATGTACACAGCCAAAAGCTGCACTGCCTGTGCCCCTGGAACCCGGGTCCGGCCCCCCCCCAGCCCCTCGCCCCTCCAAGTTTCCTGAAAGGGACAAGTGAGAGCCTGCCCAGCATCAGCACAAACAGGGAAATAAATAGGTGTTGGGGGGAGCCATGCTTAGGGCACTCCCCCCTGCTTCCTTCTTCCTAGCTTTGGGGACCAACAGCACAGGAAAGCAGTCAGCCCCAGGATGGTCCCTTCCATGTCAGTGATCCCAGGACTGCTGCTCACCAAAGCGGGGGTACAGGGTAGGGTGTTTGTTCATCCCCTTCTCTTGGTCCATCTGGGCCCTATATTCATTACCTACTGTCCAAAGCCTATGCTTTTCTCCTTTTGCTCTCCTATGTTGTCTTGATCAGGCAGGGGTAAGAGGCAATAATGCAGCCCCATCAGCCTGCACACTGCTGGGGCTGGGGGCCTATTTGTGCTGTTGGGGGTCGGCTCCCCTCCAGCTAATTCATTCCAGGGGCCAGTGGGGTTTGACATAACTTCGGTGAGAATCATCTCCTGCTGCTCCCTGTATGCTGCAGGGGCGGGAGACAGGGAGGAGACACCCGGAGTTCAACCGGGGCTGCAGGGGAGCGGGAGACAGGGAGGAGACACCCGGAGTTCAACCGGGGCTGCAGGGGAGCGGGAGACAGGGAGGAGACACCTGGAGTTCAACCGGGGCTGCAGGGGAGCGGGAGACAGGGAGGAGACACCTGGAGTTCAACTGGGGCTGCAGGGGAGCGGGAGACAGGGAGGAGACACCCGGAGTTCAACCGGGGCTGCAGGGGAGAGGAGAGGAGCACGTTATTCCCGTGTGTATTTCTCAGAGCAGCCGCAGGCAGCTGTGGGATAAGGAGCAGGAGGGGGCCAGGCATCCCCAAGTTGTCTGAGCGCTGAGCATTGTCGCGCTCAGCCTGTCTGTACTAGCCGCGGGGAGGCATGAACACGTTTCGGGGGAGAAGAGGGACCACTCTGCGGGTGTCCCCGCTTCAAGTGCCTCATCCCCCTCCCTAGAGCAGAGAGGCCCTGCCTTGCCCCAAGTCAGCCAGTGGGGAGCAGAAGGTGGAGGGCTGGGGCAGTGTCCCAGGGCTGAGTGGGCTGTGGCCCTGTGGTGGGAGGGTGAGGAGGTCAGAGCGCCTCCTGGCTGGCAGTTAGAAACTCTTCCGCCCGCTTGTGCGCCTCCAGTGCCTTGATGGTGTACACGTCCTGAGGCAGCTCTGACTTCCGCCGAAGCAGCACTTTCTCCTTCTTGATGTCCTTTAGCATCTGTGTGGGGATGTGCAGGAGGTGAGGAATGGTGACCAAGTCCCGAGAAATCCCACTGTTTCCTGCCCTGATTCCTTGGCTCTGCGGCTCTTGTCTCCTCTCCCTCCCCGGGCTGTCTTGTCTTTCTGGTCCCCGCGCCCTCCCACCTGCACGGCCTCTGTCTCCACCGTTCTCTTCAGAAGCTGGATGTCCTCTGCCGTGGGGGTCTCCGTCTCCATCGAGTACACAGGAGGCAGTGGTGGAGGCGCTCGGAACATGGGATACTGAGAGGAAAGGAGGCAGACAAGTGGCAAGAGCCACTTGGGAAGTCTGGGGACCCTGTTTGCTTCCTGCCCCTCCTCGGACAAACCCTCCCCCAACCCAGGCTGGACCCCTCAGTTCAGGGCAAGGGCAGAAGCACCTCACCTGGGGGTTAAGGCGAGCCAGCTCCTCAATCCTTTGCCACATCTCTTCTCTCTCCTTCATTCGGAACCGGCCCCTGAGGGAACAAAGACAGGATTGGGGTGGGCTTGAGAGAGAAGCACAGGGGGCTGGTGTGGAAGAGGAACACCCCCAAGGAGAGAGAGACTCACTTCTGCTTCTCTGCCTTGTATTGTTGTGTACAGTCATCAAACAGCTTCTGATTCATCTCCATAAACAGCTTCAGGGCATTGTAGATCAGGCCGTGGATTGTCCTGCCACCAGGAAGAAAGACGAGGTATAAGAGGCCAGAGCCTGCCCTCAGTGCCGGGACCTCAATTTGCTCTCTCCCACAAGGTGTCTGTGCTAAGAGCTTTCTCATGTACTACTCCCATCCCACCAGCCTCTGTACAGTGTAAGCTCATCGCTCTGGCCAAATCACGTGACTTGAGATTGGCAGTTCAGGCCCTTTACAAATATGAGTCTGCCTGCCCATCCTTCCTGCACCCCGTGCTCCAAGAGCTCCCTTTTCCCCACTACTTCCTACTCTTCTAGCCCACACTAATGGCCTCCCAGCGCACAGCTTTAAACAGGAAAGCCTTTTAACAATGCTGGGATTTAATACATACTAAGAGGATCACATCAGCTTCTCACAACGTGGAATTACATCTCCAAAGCTGCAGAATATCTGACCTCAAGAAGAGATGCGACAGAGGCCACTGCTCTGCTGCTGGGTAGCACAGATCTCTCACGTGGGTATCTTTTCTCCCCGGTCAGTCCCTCAAGGCCCTATTAATATGCAGTGGGCACCAGCCCTGCTTGCTGAGGGACCAGATGAGACCATTGGCTCTTGAGTCCATCCACACCCTCCCACATTCCAAAACCAGATCCTCAGTGCCCAGTGCCACCCCAGTTCCCCTACTTGTTCCAGTGGCTCTTGGAGTTCCTGTAGAGTGCAGGGAACATGATGGGAAGGACTCGGGCAGCATTGTCACTTATCAGGCTCATGATGTACTCGTTGTTCCAGTAATAGAGGGCACGCTCTGCCACCTGGTGGGGACAGGCGAGACTCAGTGGGGACATGGCTCGCTATGCTGAAGACCCTCCTCAGTTTTCTGGGAGGCAGGGGCTGGGATGTTCTGGGTCTGGGTCTCACCTGGAAATGGGGGCTGGAGACACACTTGGCAAGCTGGCGGAAGAGTGGTTCCATCACTTTGCTGAACTCTGAAGGTTCAATGACATCCAGAATCTCCTCTAGCTCATTCAGGAACATCACCTCCTTGGGGCTGTGGGTCTTGGGCCAGAACTTGAGAAGGCCCACGATCACCTGCGAGAAGAGGAGGACACAGGAATAAAATTCTCACTCAACACCTGTCTGGGTCTCCAGGAAGCCACCCTGCCCTCTCCCCCCAACCCCGGTGGGCACAGCTTGGGTGGCCTCAGCTAAGTGCTCGTGTTTCTCCGGGTTGGATGCTTCCTAGGTGCACAAAGGTTTTACTTCTCCTTTAGGGAGGAAACCATGTCCCCTGTCGGGTTACATCGCCCGTGAGCGCTTACAGCACCGCTCGATAGCTACCAACTTGCAAGTGCTGCTGACAGGGAGAGGCGGACCCTGGGGCGCAGCAGGGGAGTTACCGGCTCAGTGAGGCTGCTTTCCTTCTCCAGGAATTGTACTACACAGTACGCCAGCTGCAGAAGGTTGAGACAGAAAGGAGGTGAGGTGCAGGGCTCAGAAGGTCACAGAGAGGTCGGTGACAGAAACCAGACCACAGAACAGAAGGGGAGGCGTGGAGAGGAATTCCGCCCCCCGCTCCCTCTGCCGCCCCATCACGGCTGGAATGCTTCCCCTTCCCTCTTTTCTCTACAGCCAGGGCCGGGGATCAGCAGGAGGAAGGCAGCTCACCTGAGGGTGGTAGACACTCAGAGACTTGACCTTGTGAAGGGGAAGCAGGACACGGATGAGGAACATCTTGTGCTCTTCTTTCAGGGGCAAGGCAAAGCCATTGATGATGCTGGGAGTTAGGGGAAGGTTGTCAGGACCAAAGGGCCAGGTCCAAGCTCAATGCACCAATCTTCCCGACCTTTGCTAGGCATGTGTGCCCCCGCCCCACCTCTCACCTGCCCAGGATCTCCAGGAGCTCGGCAATCCCATTGTGATGCTCCGTCTCATAGATGAACCTGAGGGAAGAACAAAGACTCTCTTGATAACCCCTGATGCCCCTCCAGCATTCTGTGGAGTCCCGCCTACCACCCTTCTCCCACCCCATCTTAGTGAGGGGCTTGCTTTGCTCCTAAGCCCAGGCTCCTGGCCTCACCTGTAGAAGATGTGGTTGATCTGCCTACGGATATAAGCCCGGAGCCCCAAAAACTTGCCATAGATGCGATGCAAGATGGTCTTGAGGAAGTCCCGCTCTCGAGGGTCCTCACTGTCAAACAGGTCCAGGAGCTGGGAGCAAGCAGGAGAGGCGGCAGTGAGGCGGGAGCCGGGGAAAGCCAGGGCTGGGGTGACTTGGGTCCTGGCCAGAGGAAGCCCTCTGAAGAGGGTGCGTGGAGACGAGTCTCTGGGAAGAGTGATTCTGTTGCACTGCTCTACCCCAGGTGATGTCTGGGAATACGTGCTGCATTCCCCATTGGGTGGGGCGGGGGCTAACAGTGTTGCTTTTTTGTTTCCTTCCATTATGCTGGAAGCTTCTTATGGACAGAGTAGGTTTGTTTAACCCCCATCGTCAATTTGCACCAGACACAGCTGAAACCCAATACAGTACCTACATTCAGCAGAAGCAAAAAGAGCAGCTTGGACTGGAGTCAGGGGACGTGGGGCTAGAGTTCATGGACTGGGAGGGGAAGGCAGGAACTTCAGGGACTCACAGCAAGGACAAACTTCTGGTCAATGTACTTCTTGGCTATGTTTGGCTGGAAATCGGGAGACTCAAGGAAACGTAAGAAAAACTCGTACACGAGCTGCGGGGGGAAAGGAGCATCACTTAGGGGCATTCCCCAAGGACTGGGAGAGCCCCCTTGCTGCAGGGCTCAGAGTGCCCCACTGCCCACAGCCAGGCCCCTGCCCCCTTTGCTCTGGTACCTGGAGATGCGGCCAGGCGGCCTCCAGGGTGGGCTCATCTTCCTCGGGGTCAAACTCGGCCCCAGTGGGATTTGAGGAAGGTGGCAGCGTCCGGAAGAGGTTCACTGAAAACTGAGGGGTAGGGAGGGCCCAGGTGAGAGCTCTCTGGGCAGGTCTGGGCTTTTCCGGGGCCCCCGTCCCTGCCCGCTTTCCCCTTTCCCTGTGCCTACCATAGTGACGGCCTCAGGGTAAATGGCCTCGGTGACAACATCGCGGCTGTGGGTGATGTACTCCACCATTTCGTTGAGCCCCGCCCGCTTCACCTCCTTGAATTTGAGGTCACTGAGTGGGTCTGACACAAAGTCAAAGAGGACGCAGCACTGGCGTAGCTTCTGGATAAACAGCTCCTCCCGCTCCTGGGTTGGTGAGTCTAGGGGCGGATGGGCCATGGTCAGGTCTCCTCTGTGGTCCTTCACTGCTATGCCCTGCTCACCTCGCAGGGCGTTCCCCGATCCCTTCCTGCCACCATCCTGCTCCCCTGACGCCCACCCCCAGCCCCAGCGCAACTCCCCCTCACATTCTCTAGAGCTCCCACCCTCCCCCAAACACCCCCAAACCTCTATTCCGCCAACACCCACTGTCCCCTAGGTCTGATGCCGCAGCCCTCTTGACCTTTCCCAAGTACCTTTCAGGGCAGGAAGCTTCTGCAGCTCCCGGTTCTTGCTGAGGTTGAAGCGGGAGGAGCTTTGCCGTCGCTCCTTCTTGACAATCTGGGGCCCCCCTGAGTACTTGATTTTGCTGAGCTGTGTCGGGGGCGGCGTGCTGTTGCTGGGACGCTTGTTGGATGACGGCGGCTGCGGTGGCGGCTGCGGTGGCGGCTGCGGCTGAGGCTGGGGCTGGGCCTGGTCAAACGAGCGAGTCACTGGAGTGCACTTGCCAAGCTACGCTTCCCACCCCAGGCCTGGCCCACCACCCAGCCCCGGGTCCGTTTATGCCTCTATGGGCCTGGGCAGCAAGCAGCTGCCTCCTGCCCCGAAGGAGCCAAGACCAGGGTCAGACATAACTGTGGGATGTGGCCCTGGAAGGGAGCGGTCTAGAAGGCATGTCTCCCAAAGTGATGCCCGCTGCCTGTGCATCAAGAGCCTTCAAAAGGCTCACTCCCGTTCCTGAACAGGCAAAGCTAATTGATGGACTGACAGTGACAGAAGTCAGACAAGTGGCTCTCCTGCCGGGGAGGGGGTGGCAGCGGTGTGGGTTGGGGAGATGCGGGTGGTGACTGAGAAGGGGCACGAGGACCTTTCTGACTAATGGAAACATTCCGTATCTTGACTGAGTCTGGGAGGTGGTTCATAGCATAAACATATGTAAAAATGCATCGAGCAGTACAGCGAAGATGACTCTATTTTATCATTTACTGAACGTGTGACTTCAGTTAAAGAAACTCCTGCCCATATCTCAGCAGTTTAACTACTAGAAATATAGATTAAGCAAAATCCTAAATATAAAAAAGGGCTTTGTGCAAAAACACTTTTTATGGTCTTATTTATAATGGCAAGTATATAAATACATGGAAATCATGGAGTTAAAATTATGTTTATGAAAACTATGTACTAAATGTAATCATACGTGGTTCAGCTGTGAAAAATGTTTACACAGTCAGAGTAATTTACCCAAAACGGGTGATAAGTATTCTGAGAGGAGGGGAAAAGTCTGCACGGAGGTATAAGACACTTGGGCCTTAATTTTCCACATTAGGAAGTCAAGAGATATCTAAAGCTCACAAATTAAGGGAAAAAAGAAAAAAAGCAGTAAAAGGATCTTATTTGGAGGTATAAAAGTCAATCTGCAAGGAAAGAGTTAGGAGGTGAATGTGGTTGCCACGAAACAACAGGAGAAGAGGGGCCGGCGACAGGGGCTGCCCTGCTCATTACAAGCCTGAGAGTATTATCTGACCTTCTGAACAATGCACCTATCACCACGCTGATAAAAATTAAAAACAAAACAAAAAGACTAAAACTATGGAATGAGAGAAAATTGCTTCCTATATGCTAAGTAAAATAAGGATAATACAAACCTGTATATACAAAATGAGCTCACCCATATGAAAACATGCACAGAACCCAAAATCCAGTTAAGAAAAAGAAAAAACAAGTGCATTGTGTTCATGACTATCTCCTGTAATGACACATGACTTTTTCCTATTTTCCTAAATTTTTTACAAGCTGACACTGCTTTTATAATGGAGAAATAGGGAATGCCCTGGCAGTCCAGTGGTTAGGACTCTATGCTTCCACTGCACGGGGCCTGGGTTCGATCCCTGGTCAGGGAACGAAGATCCTGCAAGCTACACAGCACGGCCAAAAAAAAAAAAAAAAAAAAAAAAAAAAGACAGTATAATGGGAGAAATACAGCTAATTTCCAAAAGTTACTTCTTTACTTCCTCCCAGACACGGGTGTCAGAGCCCCACGAAGCCCACTTTCAGAAGCACACAAACAGGTGTTTGCAGGGCTGTCCACTCACAGGTACTGTCCAGGTAACCCCCTGCTGGGAGAGGGGAGAGGCTGAGCCACAGGACAGCCCTTCCCCCCAACCAGAGAAGAGACTGCAACAGGACCAGAGGAGTGAGGTCACATCCAGCTGGGTGCCCACACCACAGGAAAACTGGCCTCCTGTGCTCACGCCTGCCATCCCCGCCTCCTCTCCAGCCCCCTCCATAAACTCTTACTTCATAAAATAAGAATGGGAGAATATGAAACTCTCTGGGATAAGGGGCAAGGAGGAAGACAAATGTTATGCTTCGTATGCTCTTGAATTTTTTATAGAAACAATTACATCAAGCTTGTGACCTATCTGGGGGTCAGAGGCAAGAAAGGAGTGCTGGATCCAGCCCAGGGCAGGCCTTGGGTCCAGTGTAGCTCATTACCGCTTTGGCCATCTGGCCCTCTCCTCCTCCTGAAATGAGCCCCAGACACCAATTTGACTAGGGGGAATGCAAAGAAGTGGGGCAAGAGCAGTCATCACACACCTCCCTTGCCATGACTACACTCAACCAGTGTGATTTTTCTGGTTAGACAATGCAAGGCACCCTGAAGTCTGGGGTCTCCCTTCCTGTATACGGAGGATGGATCACACCTTGGTAGAGGATGAAGGAGAGAGGCAAAAGGCCAGGGGGCCAGAGCCTGGTGTGCATCAGACTCTCTCCATTTCCCTGTCGCAGGAACAACCCAGTCCTTGTCTGTGGAGCTTAACAGTCAAGGGCACAGACTTGAGCCTGACTGCCTGGGTTTGACTACTGGCTCTGCCATTTATTAGCTGAGTAACCTCCAGGAGGTCATATAGCTTCTCTGTGCCTCATTTGTAAAGTGGGGATGGCAATAGTACTACCTCACAGGGTTGTAATAAGGATTTAAATGAACAGCATATGGCACACAGAAGTGTCTTATAAGCAGTATCTTCTACTATTGTTGTTGTTATTATTATTATTTCCCATCCCTGGATTTTAGGAATACAGCCTGGAAATTCCTGAAAGTAGCACACCTCAAATGTTCCTTAGAGTTCATTATCCTTCTTGTTTTAAAATGGGGGAACTGTAAAGCAATTATACCCCAATAAAGATGTTAAAAAAATAAAAAATAAAAAAAATAAATAAATAAAATGGGGGGACCCAGGGAATTCCCTGGCAGTCCAGTGGTTAGGGCTCCGGCTTTCACTGCTGTGGGCCCGGGTTCAATCCCTGGGTGGGGAACTAAGATCTCGCAAGCCACGTGGCGTGGCCAAAAAAAATAAAATCAAATGGGAGAACCCAAGAAGGCATTGCATCTTTCAAAACCCACCTTCTTCCAAAAAGCCTTCTCCGATCACTCCAGGACTTGCATGTCCACCCTCCACCCTCAACCTTCTGACACTGCTTGTCTGTTCCATTGGCTCTGGGATCATCCCCAGTGACACCTCTTGATCACTTTGCTCATGTGTCATCTCCCCACTAGAAAGCAAGTCCCTTTAAAGCCAGGACCCTGGTTTGTGCCCCTCTGGGTCTCCTCAGCACTGGCACTGGCACCTAACAGGCATTCAGCGAATGACTGGTTATTTGATTGATGGTGGGGCGGGCGGGGGACACCAAGCCCAGGCCCATCTCCATAAGTCCCTCCTGTCCTGACCGGGGACCTTCAGAACAAAGCCCTGCACAGTGGTGGGAGCAGAGTGGGAAGGAGAAACATCAGAGATACTAGGCTGAGGGGCTCAGTGGCAACTGAGGAACAAGACTCGGGAAGAATATGTCTCTCTCCATCCTCCCAGATAAGATGCAGAAACCCTGCATCTCCATGAACCTCGCACTGAGGGGACATCCAGAGAAAGGAGGCCTTCTTCCCAAAAAGGGAAAAGCAAGACCTCAATTTTCTCTGCTAACGAGCAGAGGGTTGGACTAGATCAGTAGTCCAAACACTCTCCAAGTAAGGTGTTTTTGTTTTCGTTTTTGTGTTTGTTTTTTGCGGTACGCAGGCCTCTCACTGTTGTGGCCTCTCCCGTTGCGGAGCACAGGCTCCAGACGCGAAGTGGCCATGGCTCACGGGCCCAGCCGCTCCGCAGCATGTGGGATCTTCCCGGACCGGGGCACGAACCCGTGTCCCCTGCATCGGCAGGCGGACTCTCAACCACTGCGCCACCAGGGAAGCCCCCAAGTAAGGTTTTAAGAAACAGAGATTGCATGGCTGAAAATCATAGTTTAAAAAGCCACCCAATGAGTTGATGCCTAAGGTCCCTTCCCCTTCAGGATGGCATTATTGAAGGCTGGGGTGGCCGGAGAGCAGCTGAGCCGGCTTAGTCTGCCCCGCCCCCAGCCCACTGGGCCACCCTGGTTTTATAAGGACCATTGGCTCCCAGGCCCCAGATACAAGGAGCAGCTGAGAGACAGCTGGGTCAGCCAGCAAAGCCCTGGAAACATACTTGTCAGAAGGGAGTATAGGTGTGTGCCAGCAACTCACTTCACGTTCAACCCTTTCTCCTAAAAGCTCTAGCTTCCAACTTCTCCTTTATTGACCTCGGCTGGAGATGACAGGCAGCTGCATTCCCAGGAGAACCTTCTGCAGCCATCAGCATGGGTGGACACGGCCCAAAGGCAAGCTGGTGACCTGCCTGCTCCCACTTCTGAGACTCCACAGTGGCTGTCTCCTCTGCCTGAACAACGGCTCCTCCCACTTCTAAACTTGCAACAGGATCCAAACTCCAAGAAGCCTTCCTAGATTCGGGCCTCCTGCAATCCAGTGGGGCTTTTTTTTTTTAATATAAATTTATTTATTTATTTTTGGCTGCATTGGGTCTTAGCTGCTGCACGCAGGCTTTTCTCTAGTTGCGGTGAGTGGGGGCTACTCTTCGTTGTGGCTCGTGGGCTCTAGAGCGCAAGCTCTGTAATTGTAGCGCACGGGCTTAGGTGCTTCGCCACATGTGGGATCTCCCCGGACCAGGGCTCGAACCCGTGTCCCCTGCACTGGCGGGCGGATTCTCAACCACTGCGCCACCAGGGAAGCCCCTCCAGTGGGGCTTTGAATTTATACACCACCCTCACACTCAGGAGACTGCAACTACACTTGCCCACTCTGAACCAATTCCATTCCAACCTGACCCTAACACAGACACCGGTAATCATTAAACCCATATATTTAAACATAAAGTAGGACGTAGAAATATAAGTTAAGCACTATAGAAGTTACTGTAGTAGAAAGATGAAAGATAAAATTATCAGTGAAAAACGCAAAGATTAATGTTATAGCTTTTGCATAATGAATTAACTAGCTGAGTGAAGATCATTTTAGTTTCAAACCCTGAAAATCAGAGAGGCATTCTCTCCTGTATTGACACCTAGAGCGCTGTTGGGGTGCCCAAAGAGTTCGTTTGGGTTTTTCATAACAGCTTACAAAAAACCCAAACGAACTCTTTGGCCAACCCCATACCCATTCTTTTTTTGTTGTTGTTTGTTTGTTTTGTTTTTTTCAGTACACGGGCCTCTCACTGTTGTGGCCTCTCCCGTTGCGGAGCACAGGCTCCGGACGCGCTGGCTCAGCGGCCATGGCTCACGGGCCCAGCCGCTCTGCGGCATGTGGGATCTTCCCGGACCGGGGCACGAACCCATGTCCCCTGCATCAGCAGGCGGACTCTCAACCACTGCGCCACCAGGGAAGCCCCCCATACCCATTCTTAATTCATTTATTCAATAAACATCATGCTACACATTAGAGATTAAAAGGTGAATAAGACATGGCCCTTGCCCTCAAAGAGCTCACAGTCCAGTGGGCAAGACAGACACGAAAGCGGCCATTAGTACAGGGCAATGCAAAACCAGAGTGCCGCAAAGGATTCAGGAACTCAGAGGGCTGAGTGACAAACTCTGCCTGAAGAATCAGGGAAGCCCTCCCTGAAGAGGTGACTTTTGATTTGTCTCTTAAAGGATAAACACGGGTTTAGGCAAAGAATGAAAAGAGAGAGATAAAGCAGTCCAGGCCAATGGGATGACACCAGTAAGAGCCCTGAGCCACAAAAGGCTTGTCGGGTTGGAAGACGGAAAGTCCAGAGGGGCTGGAAGAACAGGGCAGGGCCAGCCCAGGAGGCCTGAGGCTGCGTATTTGAATTTGTGAGCAATGAGATGCCAAGAGGGGCTTTTAAGTAAAGGACTGATAGGACCAAAAATGTTTTTAGGGTAACAACTCTGGCTACAGTGATGTCAGGCTGAAGTGGGGGAGACCAGGATCGTTTCTTCCTCCCTCTGTCCCTGCTCCCAGAACTCAGGACAGGGCACAGCACATAGAAAAGTCCACAGCACTGAAATGCTTCTTCCAAAGACAGGCCAGGAAAGACCCCTTCCTTGTAGCAGAGCCTGACCTAATCTCTCAAGGCTCCTTTCCATTCTAAGACTCTTCTAGAATCTTAGAACCAGTCTATTAGGTCATTAAGAACACGGGAGGACTGGCCACAGACCTGGGCTGAATTCCAGCTCTGCTGTTTTACTGCTGAGTAAAAGCTACTTAACATCACTAAGCCTCAGTTTCCTCTGTAAAATGGGGCTGATGATAACAGATGACCTCAGGGACTGCTGTAGAGATTAAACGAGAAGATTATAAGATTAAATGCATGCGCACTTAGCACAGTGCCTGGGACAGACTGTACTGGGTTGAACAGTGTCCCCCCAAAATTCACATCAACCCAACATCTATGAATGTGATCGTATTTGGAAACAGGGTCTTTGCAGATGTAATCAAGTTAAAATGAGGTCATACTGGATTAGGGTGGGCCCTAGATCCAACATGACTGGTGTTCTTATAAGAAGAGGGAAATTTGGACACAGAGACAGAGGCACAGGGGAGAACGCTGAGTGAAGACGGAGGCAGAGATTGGAACGATGGTTCTACAAGCCAAGGAGCAGATCGCAGAAAGCCACTGAAGCTGGGAGAGAGGCGTGGAAGAGATTCTTCCCTAGAACCTCAGAGGAACATGGCCTGCTGACACCGTGATTTCAGACTTCTGACCTCCACAGCTATGAGAGAATAAATTTCTGGTATTTTAAGCCACCCAATTCATGGTAATTGCTTATGGCTGTCCTAGGAAACTAATACACAAGTAACTGCTCAATAAAATAAATGTTGGCTGCTATAAATTATTAAGATCAGTTGGAAAGACTGGCAAATGCTTGACATGGGGTAAGTTTGGCTGTAAGAACCCAAAATTCTGGACTAGAAAAAGGGCAAGGGAGGGATTTCCTTGGCGGTCCAGGGGTTAAGACTTTGCCTTCCAATGCAGGGGGTACACGTTCGATCCCTGGTCGGGAGCTAAGATCCCACATGCTTCGCAGCCAAAAAAAAAACCAAAACATAAAACAGAAGCAATATTGTAACAAATTCAATAAAGACTTTAAAAATGGTCCACATCAAAAAAAAAAAAAGAAGAAGAAAGAAAAAGGGCAAGAGAAGGACTGTGACAAACAGCTTTTGATGACCTGGGCCTCACAGCCTGGCCCCCAACTATTCCATGTCCCACTGCCTGGGGCCACCTGGGTGCATTTCTGCAAAATCATGGAGAATTCCTGCAGCTGCCTCAGACAGGTGAGCCCTGAGCGGCATTTCATAAAACAGAGTCCAAGGTGAACATGACACTCTCCTCTTCCAGAGGGCGGTGGAGAAATCACAGCAGCTGGTCTCAGCTTATTTCTTAAGCTGCTTGAGCCTTCGTTTTCCTACCTATGAAAGGAGAGGGTTCCTTCCAGGTCTAATTTGAAGTTGGTTTGTTTGCTCATCCATTAACTAATGCATTCAAATGCTGGTGCTTCCGGTGGGCCAGGCCCTTCGGTGTGAGCGAGAGCCTCTCAGGAGCTAAGTGTTAACACAGGAGACAACTGACACACAATGAATTGCCACGGAATTGTTTCATTACAGCTGTGGTTAAGCACTGCCGTGGAGTGATGCTGGGTACCAGGGGCCCTGACCGCGTCCTGGGCATGGGGACGGGGGCAGGTGGTCAAGGAGGGCTACTTCCAGGAAATGACAGCCAATCTGTCTAGTAACTGAATGAGCAGGAGGGAGTCAGGCAGAAGGCAGGAGTGGCCCCCCAAGCTATTCCTTTCTGTCCCTTTAAATCCTGTTTCCAAGTCTCTTGCTGCTTTGAGTATCAGTTGCCGGCTCCCGCCACCTTCCCTGTGGGTCCCACACATGTCACGGCTCCTGAAGGGGAGACTGAGCCCAGAGGGTGTGCCCTCCAGAAGCATCTCCTGGTGATCTCCTGTGAACCAAGGGCGTCAGCACACAGGTGTGGGGAAGAAGCAAGCTCCTTCCCTCAGAGTTCACAGTCTGGTGGAGAGAAACACATCCGGGAACCAACAGTGCCAGCACTGAGTGACAAGGACTGGCCTAGAGACATGTTCAGATGCCAGTGTATGTGCAGAGGAAGGAGGAATTTCTCTTCTGTGTTCCTCAACTCTCACGTCTGTAAGATGGAGAAAACCTTCCCTTCTTCCTCCCATCACTCAAGTGAGGGTAAAATGATGGTCGCAGGTGTGAAAAGTGCTTGGCTCTCTTTGGAGGTGACAGGGGCCAGAAGTATCCAGAAAAATCCAAATCCAGAGTTAACCCCAACCAAACACTTGTTAATCGATCTCCTCTCCATGACCTGCCCCCAATCCACAAGACCTGCTCAGAATTAGACAGCTCCATTTCCTGTTCACCTCCATCCCTCTGAACAGTTTAGCACAGGAGGGAGGAAGCACAGAAAGCAAGGATCACCAGCTTCCGGGTAACACAGGCACTTGCTCAGTGTGCTCCCAGGACCGTTCAGCATCCAAGCATCTCACTGAGCACACTCCCAAACGTCCATGGACACACTCTGGACTTCCTTAAGTCCCTCCACCCCCCTGTGTGCCCTCTGCTTGCCATTTATTGCTTTACAGCCCTAGATTGCCAAGTTGCGCTGACCTCTGCTCATGCCTGTCCTTCAGCAGCTCCCATCTGATCGGGACCAAGAGAGCAGGGCCCAGCCCTGCCCGACTCAAGGACATCAGCCACTCCCAACCCCTGCCCCACCCCTGCCCCACCCAGAGCTACACTGAAGTCACCCCACTGAGCACCCATGTGCACCCGTGTACTTTTCCCTCCTCCCCAGGACTCAGTGCCCCTAGCTTTTTGCCCTAAGAGAAAAGGAATTCTCAACACTTTGGTAGACAGAGAATTGACTTTCGTAGGAATCCCTGCGGAATCGGAAAAACTGGAGGGCTTATTTGGTTCATAGCCGCCAAAGGGAAATCCTGCCTGAGGGCAGTCTGGATGGGCTGTCCAGGCCCCTCCCTGGCTATGAAAGTATCCTTCCCTTCTGCCCCAATAATCTCCGGCCCCCTGAGATCCCCCACCCCACTGGCCATCAAGCAGGTGGAACTGGCGCCTGCACTGTAACTAGGGCTATGCCCACGTTCATTACCTCCTCAGCGCTCTCGCCTCCACCATCCTTGCTCGAGCTGCTGGGCTTGGCCGCGCCTTTGGCAAGCTTGGGGGGCTCCTGAAGGGAGAAGAGGGAGGTAGAGTTAACAGATGCCAAGGAAGGGAGAGGCCTCATCCTCATCCCTCAGGTCTCTGTTGTAATTCTCCTCCGTCCAATTGAATCAATCAGTCAATCAGCACCACTGAGCACCTACCTTAAACCTGGGGCAGTGGGGTGGCAGGTTGGGGTACACAAAGGGAGATTCAGTCCCTCAAAGGCACCAACGAGTTCAGAATCTGGTTAGGAAGACAACTCTAACACACAATAATCCAGCATGACCATGTTCCTTCACCTCACAAGGCTGTTGTATGCGTTAGGGCCTCGGTCAAGTAAGAACCAGGGTGACGAGGCTCAAGGGAGAAGCAGCATGGAAGAAGTTGCTCAGACTGGCTCTTCTGGCTAAAGCGGGCAGAGGGGGCCTGAGGCTCTCATGCTAGAGGGAAGGGAGTCACCACTCTACCCTTGAGGCCATCTGGAAAGACCCGGAAGCCTTTTTAGGATATCACAAACAGCACCCAGACTAGAAACTGCTACTGGCATAATCAGTGGGGCCCAGGGATGCTAACAGGTACAGGAATCGTCCCGAGAACGCCTCGGTAGACAAGCACAAGGACAGGGATGGGGATAAGGCCCAGAATTGCTATAAAGAATGAGCACTAGTCCGAAGTCTCCCTTGGGAACCTAGCTGCTGGCTCAGAGCCCTGGCCTGCCCAGCATCTCTTCCTATGCTTTGGGCCAAAAAAAAGCAACTGCCCAGGGACAGGATGAGGAAAATGTGAAAAAGACTTGGGGATTTAGGTCTGACTGCAAGCTCAACACAAATCATCCATGTGCTGTGACTGCCACGGCAGCTCATGTGACCTGCCATCCAGTTAACAGACCTGTGCAGAGTGCCTGGCACCAGGGGACGTGGAAGCACCCCGTCCTTGGCACTGATGGGGCCATTCTGGAGGATCTGGTTCAGTCGAGAGCATCACACTTTGGGAGGGACAAAGACAAATGCTAGGTTTTCTTCGGGGAATATACAACCCATAGAGGGAGTAGATTCAAAAGCAGGTCCTGAGAGCCACAGCTGCAGGAACTGGGATAGTTAACAATGGAAGGGAGGAGTCATGGCGGGTGGGGGAGCAAGAGGGATCTTTACGAATAAATGAAGGGCTGCCATGTGGACTAAAGATGCAACTTGTTCTATGTGGATCCAGAGGCCCAAGAGCCACGGGCAGAAGTGGCAGGAAGACAGGCTGAGGCTCCAAAGAAGGAAGACTTTTCTCCTGGAGCAGCTGCACAGAAACCAGCTGCCTAGTGAGGCTGTAAGCTCCCCAACCCAAGAGCATTCAAGCAGAGGTGCATTCGTGCCTCCTCCAAGGCATGATGCAAAAGGGTCCCGAGCCTTAAATGCAGATCGGATCGGAGGACCTTGGAAATCACTTCTAGCTCTGAGATTCTGCCACTTGATAGCACCTGAGCCCCTTCAGTGAGAAGTGTTAAATCCAGTGATTATACCCATGGGGGCAAAAGGATTTCAGGGAGAAGAGAGCTCTGCGTAGGCTGGAGCAGGGGGAAGGCTTCGTGGGGGTGGGGAGGCAGGAAGCCGTTCCCAGGTGTGGAGCAGCTCCAGGCAGTCATAGCAGTGGGAAGGAGCCCTGTGCTCTGGGTGGCTAGGCACTCTCCCAGGGCCCACTGACCAGGCGGGGCACACTCACCCCTTGCCGAGGGGCCAGCGAGTGGTGCAGAGTGTGGGGTGGAGAGGAAAAGGATGGGGGGGGGGGTGCAGGCAGGACGCAACACTGAGGTGACCGTCTGCACACACCCCAGACGTGGGCCTCTCGGACAAAGCTGGCCCATCTGCACCCACGTCTCACCTCTCTCCTTGATCGTGAGCTCCTTGTTCCTTTTTGAACCCCTCCACCCACCCTGCAGCACTCAGACATATCTCTCAGGCAATGTGCAGAAGAAAGATCCCGGCTGCCTGGGGGGTGGTGTTGGGGGGTGGGCATGGGAACCAGGCCACCACCCTTGCTCCCTGGCTCCCGCAGAGCAGGTGAAATGCACACACTTCAGCCCAGCCCAGCTGTCCAGTGTTGCACGGCAATGTGGTTTAGAGCCAGCCCTGTGTTCCTGGCCCAGCTCTTACTGGCTATACAATCATGGGCAAGTTAACTAGCCTCGCTGAGCCTGTTTCCTCACCTATTAAGTGCTGACAATCAAAGTACCTAATTCCCTTTATTTTTTAAAAAAATTTTTAAATTTTAAATTTTTTTCTTTTTTGTCTGTGCCGCACAGCATGCGGGATCTTAGTTCCCCGACCAGGGATCGAACCTGTGCCCCCTGCAGTGGAAGCACGGGACGACTGGACCGCCAGGGAAGTACCCCTAATTCCCTTTAGCACAGTGTCTGGCACATGAAAAATGAAATGTTAGTCAATGTTATTACTATTATTATGAACAAGAAGAGTGTGGGAGGGAGCAGAGGCACGCCACCACCCAGGAACCTAAAAGAGAGAAGTCTTAGATCAGAACATGAGGGAAGAGGAAGGATGAAAATCTCCCCAAGGCTTGACTCAGCACTCATCCATTGAGCACCTACTGTGTACAAGGAGATGCCAAACCAAAATGGAACTTAGTTATTATCTCAAGGGGGAAGAAAAGACTTGTCTACAATTAATTCCAGTCCAAGGGAACACAAAAAGGCCATAAGTGACCTACCGAGTACTCTGCAAATCCAGAGGAGGAGGGAGAGCTCACCCCCAACTAAGGATTCAGGATGGGCTTCAGGGAGGAGGCCATGAGGTTAGGCCAGGCATGGGACCAGCAGAGATGAAGGAGAAAGGGGAGAGGTGATGGATGAGCAATACAGACCCTCCATCCCCACCTCCTCTTTGCCCTTTTAGGCAAACCCCAGTGACATTGTCAGGACTTGTCAACCACTGAAGGAGGCCAAATGCAACTAGAAATCAAAAGTGGAAAGTTAAACCTTAAAGAGGATCAGAGATGCCTGGCCCCCTGCAAACCAATCCTTCCCATACTCTTTCCCAACCAAACACTTAACACCTGTGGTCCTAGCAAGTCTTAAGAATTTTTCTTCTTCTTCTCAGTCCTCTAGTAGATGAAGGCTTTCTGTGGATGGGACAGTGTCTGTTCCATCAGTCTAACAACTACAGATCAGTGAGGACCTCACCAGCTTCCCCTGAATTGCCTTGCTCTCCACACTCTCTGTAGGAGCCCTTCAGCCCCTGGTGTGGCTGACTTTTGTGTGCATCACCTACCGCTAAGCTGCCCAAACCACCTCAGCATGCCTGCTCCCCAAAGACACAGGGCCTGGGTGGGGCACCCAAACCTGCCCAGCTCAGCACCCAAGGAGGTTCAGTGCCTGCTATACCACCACCAACTCAACACTCAGAATCTCAGGCCCTGAGAGGTTATGGGGACAATCCAGAATCAGAGCTGCCTGGCAAATCTCCAACAGCCCCAGGATAGGGAGTTTAACTGATAAGGTCAGAGATGGCAGCCCAGCAACCCAGCCAATCAGAGGGCAAATGAAAGCAAGACACCTCTGGGGTCATAAAGTGGGTGAGCAGAACACCAGGCCAGAGCTAGCGCCCACCATGAAGGACTGGCCCCAGGAAAGAAGAAGCTGGGGGAGGCTGGAACTGGTATCCTAGCATCCTCTGTGTGAGTCTGTACCTCAAAGGAACCACACCTCTGAGTCAGACATCAGCAACAGCAGGAAACAGAGGGTAGGGAAAGACAGGGATGAAGAAGAGGAGAAGGCAGTTCGGAGGTAGAAGAGGAAGGCGAAAGAAGGCAGCATCAAGACACAGTCTGTGTCAAGACAACAAGACAAAGGCAAGGGTGTCCAGGGGTGGCTGCCCTGTGGAGTAAGAAGGATAGCTAATCTGATACTGAGGGCAGATTCCCAATTCGAGGACAGTGTGGCCCAGGAAAGGCAGAAACCCAGCACTGGTACAAAAATGGAAAAACGCAAAGGTTATCTTCAATTAGGAATAAGGGGAGTAGCCTGTCCAGATTAGGAAAGGTGACTGGTTGAGGATGAACCTGGGAGTGGGTTGATGCCTGTTAGAGGGGCTTTGGAACAGAGGAGGCCTTTAAGTCAGGAGACCTGATATTACAGCTGGGCCTCCAGCAGGCTGTGTGACCTTGGCCAAGTCCCTTCCCCTGTCCCCCTGTCGGGGCTTCAGTCTCCTCATGTGTATCACTAGGGATTGCACTGAATGCGCTCAGACACCCTGACGTTCCGAGGTTCCATCGGCAGAAGGAAGGGCTCAGTCCTGGTTTACAAGTTTGTGTGTGAAGGAAGAACTAGAGGGAGGGGCCTAGGCCAGATTCGGTGGAGGAGAGAGAAAGCAGAGCCGTTCTAGGTCAAGGAGCCTGGCAAGGAGGGAGAAGGGGCTGTAGGGGACGGTGGAGAAGGCAGGCCCAGGCCCAGGCCCAGGCCCAGGCGGGTGGGAAGAGGAGGGAAGAGAAGGGGCTGCGCGAGGTTGGAGAGGGGGCTTAGTTCTGGAGGGAGGTGCAATCTCAGATAAGCGGCTGTCCCAAACGGCAAACGGGTGGGGGATGGGGAGGGGATGGGGAAGGAATGGGGGCGGGATGGGGGCAGAAAAGGCAAGGGAGTAACCTGGGAGTGGGGCAGGATCTGGAGGGAGGAGGTTACCCTGGGCCGGGGGTCGGTGGAGGGAGGTGCATGTCGGGGGACTCTACCCCGGACAAGGGAGGGAGCTTTCTCAGCTGCGGCACAGGCTGGGGGTGCGACCAGCAGCCGGGGCGGAGGGCCGGCCCCGGGAGTCCTGCGGGGGCCGGACGGGAGGGTCAGTCTGGGGCTGTCCCGGGCCTGGCTCGGGCCCCTCCCAGAGCTCCGCGCAGGCCCCGAGGCGGAGGCGCGGGGAAAAGGGCCACGCTTACCTTCTCCTTCTTCAGTTTATAGGGCATCTCGGCCCGTCCGGACCCGCTCCGGCTCTTGCGGCCCCGCTCCGGCTCCGGCTTTGCTCGGCCGCGCTCGGCCCGCTCGGCTTCTCTTCGCCACCGCCTGCGCGCTGCGCCCGGGTCGAGGGGTGTCTGTGTCTCCAATTGGCCCGAACTCTTACAAACCTGCCTGACAACCAGGCGCCGCCTTCTCCGATTGGTCATTGGAACCAAGCGGCTTCCTTTTTTTCTCATTGGAAAGGAAGAGTACAAACCGCCAGGGTTCGGCTCCCAGAATTGGCTGAAGTGGGAGGTCCCGCCCTAAAGGGGGTCGAGCTTAGCGTGAGAGGCGCGGGTCAGGGGATGCCCGGGCTTTGCACCCAGTGCTGCACTTCGGCATCTGGTGTGCTTCAGCCTCGGCCGTTCTTCGCGGCCCGTTCAATTCTAAAGTGGTTCTCACTCTTTCCCCACTGCGATTCCGCCCAGTCTGAATTGAAGGAAAGAAGCCCTAAAATGAAGGGTGCCTTTCTTCGTCAGGGTAACGTAACACTAATTGCCTACGCAAAATCGGTGGAGAGAGCTACCAGGAGCCCTCGAGGGCATCCTTTCCAAGACAAGGCTTGAGGAGGATCAAAGGGGAAGCCTGGCAGGCCGGGACCGGGGTGAAATGAGATGAGAATCTAGGGTTTGTTGCAACTTTGGGAAGAGGATCCCCGTTCCTACTGCATATGCTCTAGGGTTGGGGAACCGGCTAGACCTGAGCACTTGGGAACGCAGTGGAAATGCTACCTCATTGTTGAGTGTCTCGGAAATACATCCCTTACTCCCCACCCTGCCAAAGCCAGTGTCCTAATGGATAAGATCAGTTCCTGCCCTCAAGGAGTTAAGAGTCTGGTGAAGTTAACAGCCGTGTATAACTAGATGATTAAGAAACAATGTAGTAGGGCTTCCCTGGTGGCGCAGTGGTTAAGAATCCACCTGCCAATGCAGGGGACACGGGTTAGAGCTCTGGTCCAGGAAGATTTCACGTGCTGTGGAGCAGCTAAGCCCATGGGCCACAACTACTGAGGCTGCGCTCTAGAGCCCATGCTCTGCAGCAAGAGAAGCCACGGCAATGAGAAGCCCGCGCACTGCAACGAAGAGTAGCCCCCCTTCTCCGAAAGCCCGCCAGCAGCAACAAAGACCCAACGCAAACAAAAATAAATAAAATAAATTTATTTTAAAAAAGATACAGTGTACTAAATTACACAAACCTAGAGGTGGCTGGAGGAATATGTTTCAGAAAGTCAACTCCAGTAGCAGGTTGACTACTGGAGAAGGCTTAAGAATAAGCCTGTGGTTGCTCAGGATTTGTAGATTCACAGGATTGTGGGGAGGATGGTAAGGGAAAGGGAGGAGTTGAGGATGAATTCTGGAAGCCATCAGAGATGTAGGAGGTAAACTGGTGTCATAATGGCAAAGGAAGTATAAGAGGATTGGTCAATAGTGACAGATCCCAGAGAAAGGTTGAGTAAGATCAAGATCAAACAGCATCTCAAGAGCCTGAAATTCTCAAGGGTCCTGAGGGAGAAGTTTCCACTAAGAGTGGATACAGAAGAGGTTCTCCGAGGAGTCTAAGATGTTTCAAATGGAAACAGGCCAACAGTCCCACTTCCCAAGAAGTGCGTCAGGAAGAAGCCACGTCTTTGGACAAAGGAGAATTCTCAGGACAACTTGGGTCCCATTCTGTTGGTACACCTAGCACAGTGGGACCAACCAGTCTTCCTGAGGGAAAAGAAGCCTGGGGATGGGCACCCTATGAATATGGTATGCAAGAAGAGATTTCCTTATCCATCTCAGCTTACCCTTCACCAGAGGACACACATGGGAGAGACACCCTTTAAATGAAATATCTGTTCCAAAGGGTTTATGCAGCCTTCGGACCTGCAGGTTCACCAGCGAATCCACACAGGAGAGAAGCCATACTGCTGTGATCTCTGCCCCAAGAAGTTCACCCACGACTCCATGCTGCACACTCACAAGAGGATCCACACCAAGGAGAAGCCTTTCCGATGTGGGCACTGTGACAAAGTCTTTAGCCACAGCGGGAACCTCAACATTCACTGACACACTCACTTTGTGCTCAAACCCTACTTGTGTCCCGAGTGTCACAGTGCCTTCCGTCAGCTGGGGACTTTCAAATGCCACCAGAAAACACATTCCAAATGACTTTCCCAGGACCCCGCACGCAGGTCCAAGTCCCTTCTGCTCCAAGAAGGGAATTCAGGATGATTTGTCACCTCCGTGATACAAAGGATGGATGACATGTGGAGAACCTAGGAGGATACTGGAACCCAATGGGGTTCCATCCACGTGTATTAAAAGGATCTTTGAGGGCTTCCCTGGTGGCGCAGTGGTTGAGAGTCCACCTGCCGTTGCAGGGGACACAGGTTCGTGCCCTGGTCTGGGAAGATCCCACATGCCGCGGAGCGGCTAGGCCCGTGAGCCGTGGCCGCTGAGCCTGTGCATCTGGAGCCTGTGCTCCGCAATGGGAGAGGCCACAACAGTGAGAGGCCCGCGTACCGCAAGAAAAAAAAAAAACGATCTTTGAGTGATGACTTATCTTTCCCTTTGGATTTTGTTTTCTACTTTAGTATAGCCTATGTTTTTTTAAATAAGTTTTTGTTTGTGTTCTTCTTTCAACAATGCATGTCGTAGTGGTTTTAAATACTTCATCATGAAACTTAGGCTGCTGCTGATTGTCTTCCTTTTAGACATGATTTCATTGTAAAATAGGATGCTCCTGGCATGGCAGCCAGAAAAAATATAGGAAAACCAGTGAAATTTAAATTTCAAATAAACAAATGCATTTTTTGTCAAAAAAACCAAAAGATCAAACAACCTCACCTATATTCTGCAGTTAAGAGGTTACAGATGATCTTTGCAGGAAAGTTTCAGAAGAATGGAAGGAACGTTATAGCAGGTTGAAGAGCAAGAGGTATGGAAGTAAAGGCAACAAAATCTAGGCTCCTGGCTATCTTACAGAAGTAATATTTGGCATTCAATGACAAATGACGATTTCAAGGTAATGCAGAGTGGAAGACTTGCCAACCATTATTTGCTGGGGGAAAAGCCTAGGAGGAAAGCACGTTTATTTTGGATGGATATTTGTGTCTGTATGGATGCTGACCCAAGCAGGATACCAGATGTATTTACCCATTCCCAAGACCTCAAGGAGCACGATAGCCATGAGGCCTGGAGCTTGCCTGCTACTGTGTAAAGGAGGCATATCTTGTTTGGACTCACCCCACCATCCTCCCAGTCCTTGGTTCCTCTGAGAGGCAGGGGACAGAGCCACATAATAATTTAGAACTATCAAATGGGAACTTCCATCCTTGTGAAGTCAGGTACCTAGTACATTCTTTTTTTTTTTTTTTGGCTGTGTTGGGTCTTCACTGCTGCGCGCAGGCGTTCTCTAGTTGCAGCGAGTGGGGGACTACCTTCATTGCGGTGCTCGGACTTCTCATTGCGGTGGCTTCTCTTGCTGCAGAGCAGGGGTTCTAGAGTGCAGTCTCAGGAGTTATGGTGCACGGGCTTAGTTGCCTTGTGGCATGTGGGAACGTCCTGGACCAGGGCTCAAACCTGTGTCCCCTGTATTGGCAGGCGGATTCTTAACCACTGCACCACCAGGGAAGTCCGTCTTTTTTTTTTTTTTAATATTTATTTATTTGGCTGTGCCAGGTCTTAGCTGCGGCACATGGGATCTTCGTTGCTGTGTGCAGGATCTCTAGTTGTGGCATGCGAACTAGCATGTGAACTCTTGCAGCATGTGGGATATATTTCCCCAGCCAGAGATCGAACCCAGGCCCCCTGCATTGGCAGCGTGGAGTCTTAGCCACTGGACCACCAGGGAAGTTCCCCTAGTACACTCTTGCAAGCTGTTTTAAAGATGTAGAACTGGGCAATTTCAGGTTTAGGACTAGGAAATATAATCAAACATTTAAAAAATATTTTCTTGTCTCTCTAGGGAATAGAAATACCTTATAGGGACTTCCTTGGTGGTCCAGTGGTTAAGACTTCACTTTCCAGTGCAGGGGTGTGGGTTCGATCCCTGGTCGGGGAGCTAGGATCCCACATGCCTCACGGCCAAAAAACCGAAGCATAAAACAGGAGCAATATTGTAACAAATTCAATAAAGACTTTAAAAATGGTCCACATCAGACTTCCCTAGTGGCTCACTGGTTAAGAATCCGCCTGCCAATGCAGGGGACATGGGTTCGAGCTCTGGTCCAGGAAGATCCCACATGCCGCAGAGCAACTAAGCCCGTGCACCACAACTACTGAGCCCGCGCTCTAGAGCCTGTGAGCCACAACAAGTGAGCCCATGTGCCACAACTACTGAAGCCCGCATGCCTAGAGCCCGTTCTCTGAAACAAGAGAAGCCACCACAATGAGAAGCCCGCACACCGCAATGAAGAGTAGCCTCCGCTCGCCACAGCTAAAGAAAGCCTGTGCACAGCAACGAAGACCCAACGCAGCCAAACATAAATAAATAAATTAATTAATTTAAAAACAATGGTCCACATCAAAAAAAACCTTATAACATGTAAGTCTAATATTCACCTCTCAGATTTTCAGGAAAGTAGAATGTACAAAGTAGAAGACTGCCTCAAGATGAAGGAAAGGAGAAAGTTAGGCAGGGAATGCAAGGAAGAGAATGCAAGGTCCGGAAGGAGGAGATTGCCACCAACCAATTCACTGATGCTTTTCTTTTTTCTTTTTTCTTTTTGGCCACACCACACGGCATGTGGGATCTTAGTTCCCCAACCAGGGATCAAACCTGTGCCCCCTGCAGTGGAAGCACGGAGTCCTAACCACTGGACCACCAGGGAAGTCCTCAATCCATTGATTCTAAATGCAAGAATATTGTTAATAACTGAAAGTGCGGCAAGCCAGTGTCCAAGTGTTTTATACAGAGCAGTGGAGGTGGAGACAAGGATGAACTCTTAACAGCACAGATGGGAAGCAAGCAAGCTGTTGGTTTGGTACCTATGACTGAAACCTTGAACCTCTCTCTTCTGTCTGCTCTGCTGCCCACTCCTCTGTAGGGTGAAAGTTAGGAATGGATCTCCAGTCTGCAAGGATTGGTGGGGGGAGAGCATCTGGTTTTGGAGAGATGAAAAAGTGAGGCTACTTTGTCGTTGCTTCAAGCTTGGTGGGAGTAGAACAAACAGGACAAAAAACACTGGAACGTGGGTTTTGTGTAGGATGTGTTGGAACAGGTGTGGCAGCACCAAACACTCCAGGGCTACATGAATCACATGTAGTAATTCAGCCAGCAGCCACTACATATCCCCATAAGCCCGTCTGAGCCAGTTTTATAATCCTATCACTCCCTCCTGCAACCTTCCCCACAACCCTCAAACCTCAGTGCCTACAGTTCCACAGAGTGGACTCCTTCCTAAACACTCCACCCACAGCTCCCAGCAGTGGGCCGAGTTTGATGCAGAACATAATGACCGTTCATTGATCATTCAATAAACTGTTAAGTACATGTTATGGGGAGGGTAGTTGACAGGACGTTACTCCCCAAGCAGGCGCGGAAGGTAAATCCCTGTAAACACTTCTCAAAGGGTGCTTGCGTAGACTACCCGACCACAGTGACTGCGTTACTGCCACCATGGCACCACCCGGATCGATCCAAGGCTCAGCTCACCTTCCTGGAGCAATCTCTTGCACCCGACGCCACGCCCACTTCCCTCGCACCTCCCCTGACGGAAGCGGAAGCGGCGTGTGAGCGGCTTGGACGTCTGGCTCTCCGGCTCCCGAAGGTGGCGTCCTTCGCTGTGCTCTGTGCTTGTTGGTTTCCTGTCACCATGGCACTGGCAGTCTTGCGGGTCCTGGAGCCCTTCCCGACGGAGACACCCCCGTTGGCGGTGCTGCTGCCGCCCGGGGGCCCGTGGCCTGCGGCGGGGCTGGGCCTGGTGCTGGCGCTGCGGCCTGCCGGGGAGAGCCCGGCAGGGCCGGCGCTGCTAGTGGCCGCCCTGGAGGGACCGGGCGCGGGCACCGAAGAGCAGGGGCCGGGGCCTCCGCAGCTGCTGGTGAGCCGCGCGCTGTTGCGGCTCCTGGCCCTGGGCTCCGGGGCATGGGTGCGGGCGCGGCCGGTGCGGCGGCCCCCGGCGCTGGGCTGGGCGCTGCTCGGCACCTCGTCTGGGCCCGGGCTCGGACCGAGAGTCGGGCCGTTGCTGGTGAGGCGCGGAGAGACCCTGCCAGTACCCGGACCGCGGGTGCTGGAGACGCGGCCGGCGTTACAAGGGCTTCTGGGCCCAGGGACGCGACTAGCTGTGACTGAGCTCCGTGGGCGGGCCAAACTGGGTCCGGAGACTGAGGACAGCAGCCGGCCCCCACCCCCGCCGGTGGTGTCCTCCTTCGCGGCCTCTGGCACAGTCCGGCGACTCCGGGGAGTTCTGGGAGGGACTGGAGATGCATTGGGGGTGAGCCGGAGCTGTCTCCGTAGCCTCAGCCTCTTCCAGGGCGAATGGGTGTGGGTGACCCGGGCTGGAGAGTCATCGAACACTTCCCAGCCACACTTGGCCACGGTGCAGGTCCTAGAGCCTCGCTGGGACCTCTGTGAAAGGCTGGGACCCAGCTCTGGGCAGCTGGGAGAGCCCCTCGCTGACGGACTGGCCCTCGTGCCTGCTACTCTGGCTTTTAATCTCGGCTGTGATCCCCTGGAGGTGGGAGAGCTTAAAATTCAGGTAGGATACCAGACTGAGGTCAGGAATGCTTCCTCGTCTTTATCCCCTCTTCTTTGTCTTAACTGAATTAGAAGATCAGAGCTGTAGAATTTAGGTCCCTTACTCCTTTAGACCTTGGACTTTTCACTTAATGCCTCTTAGCCTTGTTTACCCATTCTCTACAATTAAAAACATGTTGGTGGTGCATGGGAAGGGCTTTCACGATTTGGGTGAAAGGTGAAAATTAACGGTCAAATTACCACTTGTATATATTAATCTACTAAATCTAGTCAGTTGTTTGTTGAATTGCTGCAGTGTATCCAGTATTGTACTGGGTAGTATGGAGGATGATACCTCCAGCTTTTGCTCATGCTATCCTTGACTTCAAGTTCCTTCCTATTCTTTTAGCCTCCTCGGTTAAAATCCTACCATGCTTTCCTTGAAGGCCCATCTAAAGGTGGCACTGTCTTCTCAAAGCCTTATATAATCTCACCACCACAAATTGAACATTACTTCTTACTATAGCATTTTGTATTGTACCTTTCAGAGAGCATTTATTTTATTGTGTTGTTATGATCATGTAATCTAACGCTCAACTGTACATTGTAAATTCCTTGAAGGGAAGGGCTCTTTATTATCTTTAGTGCTTGGTGTTTAAGTTTAATATTTTATTAAATATATCCAGGAGGAGTTTTTGGTTTCTGCCTTTAAGAAGCTTACTTCAAGAAGGTAATTATTTTTGGGGTACAAATATAGTCTACCGTTTAATTAAGCACCTGGATGTATGGTTTAGGCCTGCGCTGTCCAGTATGGAAGCCACTAGCCCCTTGGTGGCGCTTTAAATCAAGTGAAAGTAATGCAGTAAAAAATTCAGTTCGTTAATTGCTTTAGACATATGTTGAGTGTTCAACATCCACATGTTAATATAGAACAATTCTATCACTGTAGAAAGTTATATTAGGTAATGCTGGCATAGCCAGTTAGTGCTATGGGATGTCAAAAAGAGATATAAGATACGCACGAATGGGAGTTAGGTGTGGATTTCCTTCTGAATGGAGGGAAAATACTGGATTACTCAGACTGGAGCTCATTCAGCTAACGCAGCCCTTTCAGCTTCATTGTGATCATATCCTTTAACTACAACCTGAATTCAGAGTGTCCCCACTAATGTCCAATTAATATTCCCAGTGGCTGCCTGGTGTCACTCAAATGACTTGTGGGCATTAAATGTCTTTACTGTTTCACTGTCTCTGGGCCAGTATAAAGGTATTACGGAATGGTTATCTTTCCTGGTGAACTTTTTGGAGGGAGAGTCAGAAAAGTCAGAGTCAGAAATCTCTTCCTGGTGCCCATTAGAAGGAGAGGTTTCTGTTTTCTCAGGAAGATATAGGTATTCAGCTCTGCTACCTTAGGTCTCCTCTCCCACAAGCCTTATGGTTATGGAAAGGATAAAGGATGGAAGCAGAAATATTGATTGCTAAGGGATTGGGTAGAGCCTGACTCCTTGGGAGAAGGTTATAAGGTGGTGGTTATTTCTCTAATAGAGATACTTGGAGGGCTCCAGCACCCCTGAAGACAAAGGAAGCTGCTCAGTGCTGCCTGGGCCTCCGTTTGCCAAAGAGTTACACATCGAAATTGTGTCCTCTCCTCACTACAGCACTAATGGAACGTATGACCATGTTCTTTACCGGCACTTTCAGACACCCAGGTTAGCTGCGTCCCCCTTTCAGGAGGATAGCATCTTACCCTCATTGCTCTCCTCCTATCCCATGCCTTAGATTCAGGTACCACAGAGCATCTGATTTTAAAAAGCCACAGTTTAAGGCAATATTACGGCTAGAAGCCTCTTGCTGTGTCAGGCGGACAATAGAAGAGTAATCTGGACCAGGAGGTGAATCCAGCCATCCTAAACTGAGAAACCACTTTGATTTGGGAAGACCCCAAAGCAGCCGGGATCCTGCTTTGCCTCCCTCTGGTCTCTGATCCCCTCTCTAGCCTCTCTGCCATTTCCTGCAGCTCTTTCTAGGTCAGACTTGTTCTCTGTACAACTGCTTGGGATCTCTGGGTGGGCAGGAGGCCCCTAAGAAATAGTCTGCATGTTGGGGTTGGCTGTGCGGGCACATGTCAGGCCCATGCTCTTGACTCCCATCGTGAGCTGACCAGGGCCACTGCTGTGTTACAGGGCAGTCCAGGAAGGGGATGTTCTGTGTGTGCCAACAGTCGGACAAGTAGAGATCCTGGAAGGAAGCCCAGAGAAACTGCCCAGGTACGCAGCTGCCTCCTTTCCTACAGCTGGGATTCTTAACCTGGGTGCAGGAGTCCTCAAGTTGAATGGAATAATTTTGTGCATAAGAACATTTTGTTGTTGTCACACATATTTCTGGACAGAAGGCACATACCTTCTTCAGGTTCTCAAATAGGCGTGTGACTGAAAAAAGAATTAAGAACCACAGCCTGCTAGCTTTTGGGGGTGCTTATCCTCAAATCGATTGGTGGTCCTAGATAAAGTAAAGCATTTAGAACAGTTTAATGGCCTAGACCAAGGTGAGATTCCTTGCTTTCCATTCTTAACCAGTGTTGTTTAGGCCACACCTCCCATACACTCAGCAGGAGGAGACCCAGGCCCCGATTTCTACCCTAATGGATGGAATGTGCACATGCTGCTTTCAATCCTGTCTCCCAAGGCAGGGGAGGGAGGGATTTCTGCTGTCCTTGGGAGGCCTTCCCTCTTCACTTATCCTCAACAGGATGAGAAATAGAGCATAACTGAGCTAGGGACCCAAAACAAGGAGTCCAACCTTTCTCCTCCTCCTGTTGACTCTGACTACAGAAGTTGCATGTAAAATGGTGAGGTGAAGAATTCAGAGACCACTTGGCCTTATGTGAAGGGGGAAGAATGTGTACCTCCACACCCCAGGACTGATTTCCTGTAGGGATTTACTAGAAGGAGAAGACAGCTGGTAGGTACACTAACCCAACTTTCCAGGAAATCTCATTGAGGTGGTGGGACCCGCCTGCAGGAACTTGGGCATAAGAGCCATAGTGCCCAAGGTTCTGGGCCGAGCCAGCCTGGGCCCTCTGCCAAGAGAGGGACGCCTTGTCTGGAGCGCCTGATTCGTCCTTGGTCGGTATTCAGAGCTGTGTTCTGGCCAGCACTCTTGTCTCCCCAGTCTCAGGGCTGTGGTACCTAGAGGAAGGGGCTGGTAGTGCCCCATGTAATCCCACTTGGCGCTGCAGGGCACCTCTTTGAGCTTTCCCAGTTCAAATCTACAACTGGGGCCTGGTGGAGAATGCCAGGCTGCTATCCATCACTTCCTACTCTGTATCCCATCTTAAATATAGCAAACGTCTATGAGCTAGCTTTCTGTAGGAAAACTGCAGAATGCCCACCCTTTGTACTTTGAAAGGAAAACAGGCACTAGGCCCTCCTGAGGCAGACTGGCAAGCCCATCCTGTTCCTGGACCTCTGCCATTCCAGCCCCCTGGAGACCTGTCTCCCTCCTCTGAGTGCTGAGCACATGGTTCTTCCCCCCTGAGCAGGTCCTGGAAAGCAGGGTTGGGGTGGACATGTGGGTCCAAGGACAGAGATGAGTGCTTTAGCCCCACTTCTTGGACTTGGTAAGGGAAGCCCCGCAGGGAGGCTTCTGTGATCCCTGGCAAGGAAGTCCACTATAGCCCCTTCAGACTCCCCAGCGTTCCGCTTTCCCACGCCAGGCCTATGGGTTCCAGCTCCACTGTTTCCCGTCTGGCTCTCGGGAACGCAGCCCGGTGTTCCTCAGCAGTGTCCAGATATGCTCCAGAGGTCTGGCCCGTGTGCTCACTGAGGTGGTCCCTCCACTCTCCGTGGAAGGGGGTGGGCACGTCTCCCTCCCCCTCCCCGCCCCAGTGCTGTTCCTCCTGGGATTCCACTGCCTGCCGTGTGCACTCTGACTCAGGATGTTCAGCCTGACTGAGAGTCTAGGTTATGGACCCACCCATCATTTATTTATTTGTTTATTTCCGTCATTTATTTATAATGAATAACAGTAGGACCGTTTTCCTTATGTTCTAGTTTTTACCACAATCACTGCCTATGGTTACGTGAGTTTCATAATACTAACCTGGTATGCTTCCCCCTCCACCTGAAAGCATTCCCACCCCCACCCTCCTGTGCTGCCAGAGGGAGCAGTTCTGTGACTGTGAGACGCTGAGCAAAGGAATTTGCACCCTGATTGCACCTTAAAGAGGCCCAGGTTCTGTCATTGCTGTTCTGCCTGAGGATTAAAGATGGGAGTAGTTCATTTCTTTATCTGGAAAATTGGACTAGTGACTGCTATCTGCTACCCACCCCCTTAGTAGGCTGAGTAACCCTAACTCACTCTGACACTAGCCAGTGACTGCACAGCCCTGGTTATGGCCGGGAGCTTTCGAAAAATACAAATGCGTGAGTCCCACCCCAGACCTATTGGAGCAGCAGGGTGAGGCTGGGACCTGTGCAGTCTTTATTTTTTTCCAAAGGAAGGAAAATGTTAATTTTTAAATTGAGATATAATTCACATACCATAAAATTCATGCTTTTAAAGTGTACGATTCGGTGGCTTTTAGTATATTCTCAAGGTTGTGCCATCAACATCACTAATTCCAGAACATGTTCATCACCCCAGAAAGAAACCCCTCCCCATTAGCAGTCACTCCCTGTTCCCTCCTTCCCTCAGCTCCTGGCAGCCACTAATCTACTGAATGGAATCATACAGTATTTGAGAGAGGTTGATTTTTTTTTTAAGTTTCACAGATAATTCTAATGTGCAGCCAAAATAGAGAATCATTAATCATTAAATGTCATTATGAAGGATCTGCCTGCAATTAGATTTTGTGGATGCTTGAATAAGAGCCAAGGGACTCTTTCCTCTGAGGTTTTGGGTGGCCTTGGTGGGTACATATTTGAGGGAGAGACTGTTCTGAAGCCAGTGAAAACAGTCAGATGGTCACTGCTTGGTGCAGGGGTGGCTTCTCCCATTGGAGTGAGTGGGCAGGGCATTTACCTGAAGAAACACACCCTCAGGTGATGTTGTCATGAGGGATGCGGAGGGCAGGCACAGTTCCTGCGCTCAAAATGCATGTGATCCAGTCAGGGAGATAAGAAAGACCATCTGCTTTCCTTTTCCTCCACGTTCCCCACTTCCTCCCCACCTCCGCCATGTCTAGGGACATGTATTTATGCTGCTCTTGAGTTTGTCCCTGCAGTGGACCTCTGACTGAGACAGCCACCTTGCCCTTGGGGAGGGGTGTGTGTGCTCTGGATCTGGGGTTCATTGGGCCTCTTTCCTGCAGGTGGCGGGAGATGTTTTTTAAAGTGAAGAAAACAGTTGGGGAAGCTCCGGATGGGCCAACCAGGGCCTATGTAGCTGACACCACCCACACCTCCTTGTACTTGGTGAGGCCCTAGCGGTGGGGGTAGACTTGGGGAAAGGAGCAGAAAGAACTTCTAGAGAACAGACTTGTGGTTGCCAAGGGGGAAGGAGGGTGGGGGAGGGATGGACTGGGAGTTTGGGATTAGCAGATGCACACTATTATATATAGAATGGATAAACAACAAAGTCCTACTATATAGCATAGGGAACTATATTCAGTGTCCTGGGATAAACCATAATGGAAAAGAATATGAAAAATAATGTGTACGTTTATATAACTGAATCACTTTGCTGTACAGTAGAAATTAACATTGTAAATTAACCATAAAATAAATTAAAAAAAAAAAAAACTTCTAGAAACTAAAGCTTCCTCCCACCTTTCACAGGTGGGTTCTACCCTGAGCCTTGTTCCAAGGCTCCCTTCAGGTGAATCCACCCCCTGGAGCAGCTTGTCTCCTCCAGGCCTGGAGGGCTTGGTGACTGAGCTCTGTGCTGCCCTGAAGCCTCGCCTCCAGCCAGGGTGAGTGAGGCCTCTGTGTGAGAAAAACCTGCTGAGAACGTCCCTGGAGGAGCGGCAGGCCAGACAAGTAGTTCCTAATGCCCTGTTCAGAGTGGAAGAATTAGGTGGACCTCCCTCCAACTGTTAGGCCCAGGCCACTAGCCCATGTCCTTTCTGTGAGCAAATTCCCAGGCTCCTTTCCTGGGATAACCACGGTCCTCCAGGGTCAGCTATGGAGGAAGAATCTCCACTGCGGACAACTGTCTCTGAGACTGCCATTCCCCTTGGGGAGCCCACTAGCCATCCTGACCTTCACCATCCTGTACCTGAAAGACACAGGTCCTCATACCAGTGGCCTAAGTGTAGCCACACACGCCTCCCAAATTCCGCCCAGTACAATCCAAACCAGACAGAATAGCCAAGACTTTCTTGATGACAAAAGAGAATTAGTCTCAGCTGCTGGATATGCTCCATGCCCCTGCCAGAGTACCAAGGTGGTGTGGGAAATATGGCCTCACCATGTGGCGACAGCCCCGAGGGTTGGGGAGGGGGTTTGCTTCAAGGATGGTGTCTGCTTTCTGGATCCAAAGGGCCCTGTGTCCCTGGGGACTCTCACATTTGGGCAGAATGGAGGAAACAAACGTCTCTTCTCTGGTTGCAGGGGTGCCCTGCTGACAGGAACAGGCAGTGTCCTTCTACGGGGCCCCCCGGGCAGCGGGAAGACCACTGCAGTCGCTGCCGCCTGTAGCTGCCTCGGGCTCCACTTACTGAAGGTGAGGGTCCCTGGAGAGTAGATCCCAACCACGTCTCCTCCCCAGCCCAGATTCTCCCTCTCCCCCTGGCTACAAGCCTGACCCTGCCACCTCAGCCTAGTGGGCCAGTAGGTCAGGCATAGTCCCATGATGCTGAGCTACTGAGAGATGCTTTCGAGAAGGAGGATGCTCCAAGGTTTTGGTGGACAGTCCAGGAAATGAGGTTAGGGTAAAGAAGAGTTAGGGCTTGGCCAGTGTTACCTTCCTCCCCCATCCCTGCCCTCCAAAAAGAGATGGCCTGTACCTTCTAGTGAGTCCTCCCCCCATTCTCCTGCCCCAGTCACCCCTGCCCCCTTGCTCACAGGCCCATCGGGACCCCTCCCCAGGTGCCCTGCTCCAGCCTCTGTGCAGACAGTAGTAGGGCTGTGGAGACAAAACTGCAGGCCACTTTCTCCCGGGCCGGGCGCTGCCGGCCTGTGGTTCTGTTGCTGACAGCTGTGGACCTGCTGGGCCGGGACCGTGATGGGCTAGGCGAGGATGCCCGTGTGGTGGCCACACTGCGTCGCCTCCTCCTGGATGAAGACCCCCTCCCCAGGTATCATCCAGCGCTGGGCCTGGAAGGGGGTAGGGTCCAGCCCTCTCTTCACCACCCCCTCAGTGGCTTCTTAGACGTCTGCTGCCCATCTGGCTGCTCTCCAGGCAGCCCTGAGCTGAGGGGCATGGGGGTACCCAGAGGGAGGAGGATGCAGTCCCTGGTATTTCTTGGGGGACACTAAAGCACAGCCTCTGCCCTCACTGAGCGCCCTGTGTAGGGGGGATGCCCCATCCAGGACGCTTTGGGGCGCCCGTCTCCCTGTCCCATCCCAGCCCTACCCTTCTCCCTGCCCTCCTGCACCAGCCTCAGGACGAGGCAGTGCCCAGGGGCTGCCGGCCACCTTCTTGCCCTGAGTGCTGCCCACTCCCTGTCTGCAGCTGCCCTCCCCTGATGGTCGTGGCCACCACAAGCCGGGCCCAGGACCTGCCTGTGGATGTGCAGACAGCGTTTCCTCACGAGCTGGAGGTGCCTGTGCTGTCAGAGGGGCAGCGGCTCAGCATCCTGCGGGCCCTCACTGCCCACCTCCCACTGGGCCAAGAGGTGAACCTGGCGCAGCTGGCACGGCGGTGTGCAGTGAGTACCCAGGCAGGATACGGGCCGCCCTGCACTCTTTGCCGGGGGTACTCAGTCCTGCTGCCATGCAAGTGTGCAAGTGAGGGTAGAAAACCCGAAGCATCAGTGATGGGCCTCTGCTCCAGCCAGGGGTCCAGCCCCGCAAGGGTTCCTGCCTACTGTGACCTGCTCACGTGTCCTCTCCTGTGGTTCCCCAGGGCTTTGTGGTAGGGGATCTCTATGCCCTTTTGACCCACAGCAGCCGGGCAGCCTGCACCAGGATCAAGAACTCGGGGTAAAGAAATTGGGCACAGGAGGGGCAAGGCGGCAAGAGGCGGTAGGGGTGGGTAGGGGCTGGTGAGGAAGGGAGGAGGGTGAGGGCCCTTATGGGGAGGAGACCTCAGGTTAGGTCCTCCAGAGGCCTCCCTGGATTTTCCTTTGCAGCTGGGCAGGTGGCTTGAGTGCGGAGGATGAGGGGGAGCTGTGTGCTGCTGGCTTTCCTCTCCTGGCTGAGGACTTTGGGCAGGCGCTGGAGCAGCTGCAGTCAGCTCACTCCCAGGCCGTCGGAGCCCCCAAGGTAGACACTCCAGGTCCTTGGAGGTGGGACCGGAGCTCCCTCCACCAGCACGTGTCCAACTGTGCCCTTTCCATCTCCTAGATCCCCCTGGTGTCCTGGCACGATGTGGGTGGGCTGCAGGAGGTGAAGAAGGAGATTCTGGAGACTATTCAGCTCCCTCTAGAGCACCCTGAGCTGCTGAGCCTGGGCCTGAGGCGCTCCGGCCTTCTGCTCCACGGGCCCCCTGGCACGGGCAAGACCCTCCTGGCCAAGGCAGTAGCCACTGAGTGCAGCCTTACCTTCCTCAGGTGGCGAGGGGGCCTGGCAGGGAGGGTGGGTGGATTGGGGGCAGCGGCAGGGGGCAGGAGGTGTGTTGTGTGTTTTCTGCGTCTGAGGAGTCTCACCCTCTCCCATCCCCTCCCTCAGCGTGAAGGGGCCCGAGCTGATCAACATGTACGTGGGCCAAAGCGAGGAGAATGTACGGCAAGGTGAGTGGGGGGTGGGGGCAGGGCTTCTGGCCCCCGAGCCGCCCCTACCCTCAGGCTGCTCGCGGTCACTGCTAGTCTTCCTCTCCCCAGGTCAGGTTCCTGCTGGGTGGGGCCTCTTACCTGAAGTGCTAGTGATGAGTTGTCAACATGGGTTTCCCTCCCCATCTCCTGACTTCAAACACCCCTGGGCTTCCCTGTCCTGTGGGCCCTTCTCTCTCCTAAGTGTTTGCCAGGGCCAGGGCCGCAGCTCCATGCATCATCTTCTTTGATGAACTGGACTCCTTGGCCCCAAGCCGGGGGCGAAGTGGAGACTCTGGAGGTGTGATGGACAGGTGGGGGTCTGAGCCAGAATGGAATCTGGGGTCCAGGACAGAGGGATGTGAGACAGGTTGCACTAGTCTTTGGAGCCCAAAGAGTTCCTGCCCTACTGGTTCTGCGATAGTATAACAGAAGCTAAAAGGGGCCGTGGAATTGGGTGTGGGGCATTGAGGAGATGGGGGCCTGTGTGGAGGGGTACACAAAGCACAACCGGGCAGGGGGCCCTGTGGAGACAGCCTGCAAGGAACACCACAAGCAGGGCAGAGGCTGAGGATGCACCAGGCACTCTCTCACCTTCACTTCCTCCTTCACAGGGTGGTGTCTCAGCTCCTGGCCGAGCTGGACGGGCTTCACAGCACTCAGGATGTGTTTGTGATTGGAGCCACCAACAGACCAGACCTCCTGGACCCTGCCCTTCTGAGGCCCGGCAGGTGTGCACCCCGTACCTTTCACCTCCGCCAGGCCCATTTGGGCCTGTCCCTTGACCCCCATCCGGTGCCTCTCCACCCTCATGCCAGGCACCCTGGCACTCACGCCCAGCTGTCTCCCTAAAGGTTTGACAAGTTGGTGTTTGTAGGAGTGAGCGAGGACCGCGCCTCCCAGCTGCGTGTTCTGAGCGCCATCACGCGCAAGTATGCCCTGTTAGAGGGAGACCCCCACAGGGCTTGGGCCTTGGGATGGTTAGGGGATAAGTGCAGAGTGCACAGTAAGCTGGTCAGGGATGCCTTCTGACAGAGTAGGGGGTGCCAGGTAAGTCTCTTTGTTTCCTGTATCCCCACAACAGATTCAGGCTCGAGCCCTCTGTGAGCCTGGTGGACGTGCTGGACCACTGCCCACCCCAGCTGACGGGCGCAGACCTCTACTCCCTATGCTCCGATGCCATGACAGCTGCCCTCAAACGCAGGGTTCGGGACCTGGAGGAAGGTGAGCCACTCACCAGCCCCAGAGGTCAGCCGAGGACCTAGTGGGCACCAGGCCTGGTTCTGGATTTCAGAGGAGGGACTGCTGACCCCTGGGGGACTCTGGGCAAGAAGGTGCCTACCAGGGTGCTCCCCTGCTTGGGCAGAGACCACAGCCTCCATGCCCCAGCTGGCCTCCCCTCCCCTTGTCATCCCCAGGCCTGGAGCCCGGGAGCTCGGCATTGCTGCTCACCACGGAGGACCTGCTACAGGCTGCAGCCCGGCTACAGCCCTCGGTCAGCGAGCACGAGCTGCTCCGGTACAAGAGCATCCAGCGCAAGTTTGCTGCCTGCTAGGAGCCTCCTGCAGCCCGGGACCCTGCCTGCAGGGGCTAAAGGTATCTCCACAGAGACCTGAGAGAGCAAAGGCTCTTTCTCAGGCCAGTGCCACCGACCCACCTGAACTCTGCCTACCTCCAGGCACTCCCTTGAGTGCCGAGTGGCATCAGGAGCCCCGAGAGAGCTCAGGAGGCATCCTCTTCCCACCTGTCCGCCCTCCAGGCCAGCTGCAAGACTAAGGCCCCTCTGCTCAGGAGGAAGGATCAGGTCCTGAGGGAGCCCCATCTGTGGCTGAAAATAAAGCATATGCCGCCCCCTGCTGGTGTTGTGGTCTAAAAGGTTGGCGTGGAGAAGAGCAAGCCGGTGGCGGAGTAAACTCAGGGGAGGGCAGGGTGGGTACCGCAGGAGCCTGATCCTTCTGATACAAACACAAGGTATACAGGACCTGAAAAAGGCATAAACTATATTGTTCAGCCTTCCATCTGCCTGAACCCAAATCCCTGTCCCCCAGCTGCAGTCTGCCCCTCCCCACACCCGCAAGATCTGCACTGGAGGGGGCTGGGCTTGGTGTGGGGCTACTGGTCCCTCCTCCCCAGACAGAGCCTGGCAGCGCCTGGGCAGAGGGCTGTGGGAGCTGAGGGCTTGTTCAGTCTGTCTTCTTGAGCACGTGGATGAAGTAGCAGGGAATGTAGGCCTGGCCCGTCTTGTAAGGCTTGAAGTCACCCAGGACGCTGTGTTGGCACTTGCCCCCGAAGGCTGTTTGAAGCAGCTCCGTAAAGGATGCCAGACGGTGAGGGTAGTAGGAGAGCCGGAACTTACTGCAACAGAGCCCCCGACCAACCATGAGGACTGGTGGTCTAAACACCCTCCCCCCCCACCCCCCTGCCTTGCCAGGTGGGTACCTCAGGTCAGGAGAACCGTTCTGGCCAGTCCCTGGCACCTGCACCGTGTAATCCAGGGTCACCATGTGGGCCTTGTTGTTCACCGTCAGCACTGATGTTGTGATGTCCTTGGTCAGGTCACTCTGCAGGTGGTGGTTAGCTGCGTTAGCCTCTGCAACTACCAATGGGACCTGGACCCCGGTACCACACCTCCCTCTCTGGGCGGCCCCTCCCCCAGGGGCCCCACCTTATAGTAGATGTTCTTTCCTGGCGGTGCGCAGCCTGTGCTGAGGATGTGGTCGTAGTTGCGATGATCGATGACCAGCACACCCCCTGACCTCACCATGCTCACGATGTTCTTCAGGGCCAGCCGGTGCTCACTCTGGTCCCCTGAAGTCCGCCGGCCAGGGACAGAGAGGCTGCGTCTGCTCAGGGCCCCCAGCACCAGTCTCCCTCCCATCTTTCTCCTCCCCAGGGGCATGGAAAGGATATAGTTCAAAGCAGTGTCCATGCCCAAGGCCACATCGTCTCTCACCTTTGCAGTCTGGCAAGTGGGCAAAACTGTTTCCAAGGCAGATGACAGCATCGAAGCCACCCCGTGGTGGCTGGGGCACATCTTTGTCCAGAGTCATCCAGTTGGCTTCTTCAATGACTGAGGGCCGAGAAGGGGAAGAGGGATCAGGGTGGCACCATGGTACCAGCAGTACCCACCTCCACCAAGTGGAGTCCTGCCTCAGTTTCCCCTTTAAGACACACACAGCACAGGGACTCCCCATCCAGTCAGGGGGAGGGGATCATTATGGACATGGAGGGGGAAGGGGAAGGGGCCCAGGGAGGAGGAAGCCATGGTTGGGAAGGAAGGCTCTGTGCTTACGGGTTTTTATTTGGGGGAAAGACAAGACACTATAAACATAATTAAAACTAGCCCCTCGTACTCAATACCTCATTCTGGTGCCTAAGCCTCCCTTTTCAGGGAAATGACAGTGGTTTTACTGTCTCCCTTGAGGAAAACAAAACACCCACCACAGGAGCTAAAGGAGCCCAGGGCAGAGAGAACCGTGTCCTTGGTGGCTGGGCTGAGGGCGCCTGGCTGGACCCACGTACCCCACTTGTCAAAGGCAGGCTCGTGCCGCCGGTTCCAGCGCTCTTTAAGCGCATACTTCAGCATCTTGTCACTGGCATCCACGCTTGTCACATTGAAGCCCTCTTCCACCAGCATGATGGAGTCCACCCTGGGCAGGACCAGGGATGACAGGCAGAGAGGGGCAGTCAGGGGGGCCTGGGAAGGCAAGGAGGAGACCCTGTGCTGGACACTTCTGTCTCCTCTATATCCTGTCCCCAGCCTCTCTCCACTGACCTCAACTGACCTGGCAAATCTGTTACTGAGAACCCGGTAGCAACTTTTCTTTTTTGTTTTAGCACCGAGTCAGGTATTCTACAAATGTGCATTAATCCTTATGGCAATCCAGTAAGGTAGATGGTGTTATCCCCATTTGAGAGATGGGGCAAACTGAGGCCCCTGGAAGTTAGGTAACTTGAGCACAGGAGGTAGTATAGCATGATTTTTTTTGTTTTTGTTTTTGGCTGCGCCACAAGGCTCGTGAGATCTCAGTTCCCCCAACAGGGGTTGAACCCCGGGCCCTCGGCAGTGAAAGTGCGAAATCCTAACCACTAGGCCACCAGGGAACTCCCAGCATGGTGGTTCAGAGCACAGGTCAGACCCTAAACAACCTGGGTCCGCATCTTCTCTCCACCTTTACCTCTCTGAGGCCAAATTTCTACAGCTGTAAATGGATATCCCTTCTTACCTCATGGGGTTTTGTGAGGATTTTAAAAACTGGTGTATCAAAAGCACCTGGCACAGTACTTTGGCCGAGGCACATGTCGAACAAGTGTTAACGCTGCAGCGCTGGAGCCCGAACAGAGCTTACGTCGGTGTGACCCCAAAGCCTGGCCTTTGCGCCGCCCTCCTGAACCCGCCTTCCCCACCCGATGTGCCCACACCCTCGCTCTCACCCTGGGTCTCCTGGGCCCCCGTCCTGCCATCGTCGGCCTCGCCCTGCCTGCTCTGCCTGGGCAAACACTCATTCCTGGCCCTGGCGTCGCGCCCCCGCCCGGCTCAGGGTCGGCGGAGGAGGCTGCCCTGACGTGCCCGGCCGTGGTCCTGCGATCAAGCTGCCCGGGCCGAGCCAACTCCGTCGCCCCAATGCCCCGGGTCCCCACTCACCCCGGTCCCCCACCACCCGCTCCCCGCTCCCCGCTCCCGCACACTCCGGTCCCCTGGCCCCTGCCCGGGCTCACCCAGTGCCACAGGCCACGTCGAGCACCCGCTGGCAGCCGTGCTGGCGCAGCAGCCCGAGCAGCCAGGCCTTGTACTCGTCGGTGCGGCTGCGGGTGTCCCCGATGTAGAGCTCCCACACGCGCGCCGCCTCTCCGTCCGCGTACTGGTCCGGGAGCCCTTCAGCCGCCACCCCTAGGGAGCGGGTCCGGTACACGCTGTCCACCATTCTGCGACGTCCCTTGCTCCGCTGCCACCGGCTCCGCGTTTATAATACGGCCCCTGCCAAAGCTCCGGCTGCCCCACCTGCCCAATGGCAGGTGAGCGCGGGGACACGCCCCTGCTGGGCTCCGGGCCCGGGGCCGCGGCTGCTCGGGCCGCGGGGAGGGCGCTGCCTGGCAATCCTGGACAAGCCCTTCTCGCCCGCCTGAAGATCCGGCCCTCTGGCCGATCCCTCGGCGGGAAGGGACCCTCCCAGACCCCTGCCCACTTAACCCAGGTCGCAGGAGGGCCCAGGAAGGGCCAGGAGAAAGGGGAGAAGTGAGAGTGCCCGCTCCACCCCCGCCCCAAGCTGGAAAGAAACTTCAAGTCCACAGAGATGGGCGCCCAGGGCTGCACCCTCCCTAGCAGGGAAAAAAAGGTATTCGAGCATCTAAAGAAGGACTGTCCAGGGACTTCCCTGGTGGCCCAGTGGTAAAGAATCCCCCTTACGATTCAGGGGACGCGGGTTCGATCCCTGGTCAGGGAAATAAGATCCCACCTGCTGCAGGGCAACTAAGCCCACCACTACTGAGCTGGCGGGCCTCAACTGGAGACCGCTTGCTGCAAACTACAGAGCCCACACGTTCTGGAACCCGCACGCCACAACTAGAGAAGAGAAAACCCGCACGCCACAACCAGAGAGAAGCCCGCACGCCACAATGAAAGACCCCGCATGCCTCAACAAAGATCCTGCATGCTGCAACTAAGACCAGAAGCAGACAAAAAAATAAATAAAATAAATAAATCTTAAAAAAAAAAAACCCTGTCCAGCTGAAGGAGGGCCTGGTCAGCCAGGGAAGGAAGGAATGGGGAGTATCTGGGTAAATGCTGGCTTGGCCATTCAAGTCCAGGAGCAGTTCTGGCCCAAGGAATCATTCCACCCACCTGGGGGCAGGTGTTCCTCTGTCCTGTAGGTGAGGCATCAAGCTTTTTTTTGAGCTGCCTAAGGTGAAGTCTGGTTCCAATTCCTCTCCAACCAAGCGCCCTTCTAAAGACCAACTGCTTTTCATGGAGGTGCCCACAGAGTGCAAAGTCCAGGGTCAGGGCTGGGAGTGCTTGGTGCTCTTGCTGTCATATTGCTGTCACTTCATAAATTGGTCGTTTCGTTTGGTTACTGTACATCCATCCTTCCTCCCCAAAGCAGAAGGTCTCTTCCTGGGACAAGACCCTGGACTGAGGTGGATTCAGGAAAATGATGCCACCCAGGGAAGCCCAAGACAGCAAGAACAGCCTTCCCCACCTTTGTTCTTCTGGCTTCAGAAAAAGCGGAGGTATGGAATTAAGAACAAAGGAGCCTCCCCATCCCCTCCCCCTCTTACCATCTATAGAATCCGGGAGCTGGAGGAACCCCAAAGATATGTAATCATTCTTACCTTTCTATTTTTAGCACACAGACGACCTCAAATGGGCCTGCCCATGCCCAAGCAGTGGAGTCTGTGCTCACACTGACCCTACAGACAGGTCTTTGGCTACAGGCTTAGAAAGACACTGTACTAGGGAGTCTATAATATGATTTTTTGAAATAATATGAATGCTGATGGTAAACTTGGCTTTTTAAAAAATATATATAGGTTGTTAATAGCTTCTAAACGTACTTTTCATTTCAAAGACAAGATTTTTGTCCTGAAGTTAGTAATTATTTGATTTCTTTCTCATCCAGAGGCATTTAAATAAAAAGTCGAGATCACAGTTCACATGGAATTGCATGGGCCTTTTTTTGTTTGTTTGTTTTTGCTTTTAACTATCAAAAGCATATTTTCTTCTCTTGACCATAAATTACTTGGCCTTAAGCATTTTATGGCTACACTGAGAGGATGTGCTGCAACTTGTTTACTCACTCCCCAAGCTCTGAACATTTAAAATGCTCCCACAGGGCTTCCCTGGTGGCACAGTGGTTGGGAATCCACCTGCCAGTGCAGGGGACATGGGTTCAAGCCCTGGTCCGGGAAGATCCCACACGCCACGGAGCAACTAAGCCCCCCCCAAAAAAAAAAAAGAGAAAATGCTCCCACAGTTTTTCAAAGGAGTGAACATGTGGATGGTTATGATGAAATTATTTTCCAAATGAAATTTTTCTATTAATTGATGCTGTCACTCAAAACAAATGTTTGTTTCAACCTTCTCTACATGAAGATATTATTCATTGGTATTTCATTGGGTAGAAAATTGTATTTAATTGTTGTAATCGTCTTTAATTACCACCAAAATGTACCAAGTAATGGCAGTCCTTCATTGCTAAATTGTTTGTCCATGTCTTCTACCCACTGAAATATATCAAAACCGCCTTTTGTTTTACTTGGTTACTCTATGTGAATTTTAGATAACCCAAACCCAAATTTAGATAACCCTGGGCCACGGAAGAGAAGGTCACAGAATATAAATCAATTTACAGTTTGACTTAGCTGAAAATAAGGTGATATTTTTAATATGCCATGCTTATTATTTGCAACTGGCTGAAAAGACTAAATTCTTCATCCCCAAATGTATAATATGTTTGCAAAGAGATTTTAGGTTGGGAACATGGCTGCAACTGGACAAACTCCAAGGCTATACCTATTTGAGGACACATGAAAATCTTAGAATTGTGAATTATGTATATACAGTAACTACAAATGGAAGACATTCTGGCTGGTTTTGTTTTGATTCAGAACAGGTAGAAATACATTGCTCAGAAGAGGGATGCCAATTTCCAAACTCTAGTCCAAGCCGCTGGAAAAAACTCTTCTCTGCTGACTATCTGTCCAGATTGACCATTGGGAATGCCACCCACCCACATGAACTCTGCTAGCAGATTTATTACAATGGATCCTTTTTTAGCCTTTTCAATATATGATATGACTCACTCTGCTTTAATAAAGCCCCATCAAATGAGTATAAAATTGGTCCCTATATTGGTGGGTTATAACACTAATTAATGGTGGCTACATTACTTTCTTTTTTTTTTTTTTTTACATTTTTGGCCACGTGGCATGTGGGATCTTAGTTCCTGGACCAGGGATGGAACCCGTGCCCCCTGTGGTGGAAGCGCAGAGTCTTAACCACTGGACCGCCAGGGAATTCCCACACCTGGCTTTTTGAGTGTCTTGTTTTGTTTTTTTTTGGACAGAGAACCTTTTCTATTTTAGAAAAGTAATGATGGTAGGAGATGTTGCCACCCCTGGAGCTGGTGCTGGGGTTGGCCCACTTCTCCCGTCTCAATGTGCAGCTACGTCTCCTATAGAGAATCACACCCATTTTAGCGGAAGTTTAAGCTCTGTTGGCCTGTATAAACTTGATAGATGGAGAGTACACTTTTAAAGAAAGAATGAGTACAACTGGATTCCTCTTAAAGACACTGTAGAGAAGCCAGCTCTTGAGGGCAGCGTTAAAGGTCAAGCTTCCTTTAAGCTATACAAAACTGTAAACTTTGAAAAGGGAGAAAAACTTGGTTAATTCGCTCCTAACTGCATGTCCAACCTTAAACTCTGAAGACATAAATAGACTAGTGGACAGCAGCTGGTCTGCTTTCTAGAAGAGAGAGCCATGTCTAAGGGGAGGATGGTGGACGAGCCAACCAGCTATGGCTGCAAGATTCTATGGCATGGAGGCTATGCCCCGGGGCACTGAAGCCATTCCATCTGGGTTCAAAACCTGGCTGGGCCACTTCCTAAATGTGTGGCCTGGGCACGTTATGTAAACTTTCTGTGCTCCGTTCATTCAACAGATATTTATTAAGCAGCTACTCTTGGAATTCCCTGGCAGTCCAGGCGTTAGGACTCTGAGCTTTCACTGCCGAGGGCCCGGGTTCAATCCCTGGTCTGGGAACTAAGATCCCATAAGCCCTGCGGTACGGCCGGCGGTGGGGGGGAAGCAGCTACTCTGTGCCAGGCACCGCTGTACTAAGCACTGGGAATACAGCAGTGAACAAAGTAGACAAAAATCCCTGTTCTTGGGCTTCCCTGGTGGCGCAGTGGTTGAGAGTCCGCCTGCCGATGCAGGGGACACGGGTTCGTGCCCCGGTCCAGGAAGATCCCACATGCCGCGGAGCGGCTAGGCCCGTGAGCCATGGCCGCTGAGCCTGCGCGTCCGGAGCCAGTGCTCCGCAATAGGAGAGGCCACAACAGTGAGAGGCCCGCGTACCGCAAGGAAAAAAAAAAAAAAAAAAAAAATCCCTGTTCTTTTTGTAGGGTGTGTGTGGGATGTTTCTGGAGTGATGGTAATAATGTTTCACAATCTGCATGCTGGTGACTTTGGTGTTCAGTTTGTAAAAATTCATTGAGCTTACACTTATGTGTACTTTTCTGTATGTGTATTTTACTTCGATAACGTGTTTAAAAATCCATGGCCTTGTGTGGATCACAGCTGTATTAAATGAGTTAATTAAAGCATGTAGAGCTGTGCTTCCCACATAGTAATATGCACTCAAGAAACAGTGGCTACTATTATTATTCCAGTGAAATTTCTTAATAGTGCAAACCAGGCCATCAGTGGATGTTCAAGAGGGATTCAGCTGGCTCTGCGGCTAGGATTAGTACACAGAGTCCTTCCACAAACCAGTTAGGCATGGACCATGCATCTGTCACGAAAAAAATGTGTTTTTCTTTCAAGATCAAAGATATGAAGAATTTTGTTCATACTTGTGAACTAAAGTGATTTAGGGCTGCTGTGCACATGTGGACAAGTTGTGAACTGCACAAGGTGTCCTTATTTAAAGGGCTTCCATTCAAACTGCAAACCTCATGGGCTTGTATATTTATTATCATTTTCTGGCAGGAATTCTGGCAGTCAAGTGTCTTATTCTAACAAAACTTTTATTAAAACAACTTTCCGACAGATGGGGAGTCAAAAGTGTGAAAAGCACCACTTTCTAACTTGCGAAAAGATGTTGCATGAAAATACCACCCAGGAACTTGGAAATAAAGAGAGGAGCCTGCCTCCTAGGAGCTGTTCCTTAAAACGAATACACAGAGGCCCCGATGCAGCCACTTCTGAGACTACAGAACCCCAACCCCTGAGACTTGACTGTCACTGAACTGGAACAAACTGGCCTTGTGGTTTGTCCATCAGCCTTTGTGGTTCTGGGTGACGAAAGTCTCCAACAGAGAGACAGATCCTCTCTGGGGTTCTGATAATTCCTGTTTCTGAGGACAAGACTTCCTTCCAGTGTGGCTTCATTGAGGTCTTGGCCCCTCTTAGCACAACACCCGAATTTCTCCTGGTGGAGTGGGTTGCAGCTGGCCTCATCTTAGGACACACACAGACTCCCCAACCCAGCAAGTATGGAGGGGGGCCCATCTGTATGTTTAACAAGCATCCAAGTGACTCTCATGTCCAGGTGAGGGTAGGAGACCCAGTTCTAATTGGGTTTCTAACAAAGGGACTGAAATCAGGTTCACTCGAGCTCAGCCAGACCCCTCACCTTATGGGAAAGTGGGAGGCAGTACTCCAGTTCAGAAAGGCTTGTGTGTGTGGTGGGGAGAGGAAAAGAAAAACCTGGGAAGCCAGATCCTGCCTTCCTTCTTTTCTAGGCTGGGCCAGGGAGAAGCTGCCTGCTGGGGTAGGTGCGTGGAGAGCCAGTGAGTGTGCAACATGCCTGGCCTTGTGGGGAATGGGGGGCAAGTGAGGGCACTCATCCTGCAGCAGCCACAGGTCAAAGAGTAAAGCAGTCACAGCGCTGCCCTCCCTCTGGTCTGGGCCTAGGCCTGGGATTGGGCCCCTGGGCCAACACCCCAGTAAGGGAATAGGTCTTTGTCTCATCCTGTTCTAAGGACAGTGAAGCTCTGGGGACAGACCTAAGCCAAGTACTGAAGTGCTGTGGGTTAGTGATAGGATGGGGGTGGTCAGAGACTGTCCACCAAATCCCAGACAGTCCAGGGGCCTGCAAATGGTTCCCCAGCCCTGGGTTCCAATCCCAGACCCCCGCAGTCACCTCCTATGCTCAGACCAGAGTCCAGGATGGGACCACAGTCTAGGCTGGAATCTCTGCCCATAGCCCCTTCAACAGGCACCAGTATCAGCGCTGGAGATGGGGAGGGGGGCGCTAGACCAAAAAGTATCATCCTCCAAGGGCCTGTTCTAAGCCTCATGGGCCAGAGAAGCAGCTTCCAATTTGCTCCACTCTCTATGGCCTTGGTGTTCCCAGTCCTGGGGAGCGGGGAGGGGCTGAGCCCGAGTTGGGGGGACCCCAGAGCCTTTTTGCCAGAAGCTGGGAAAATCCTCCTGGGGCACCTCAGCAGCGACCCCTCCTACCTGCTGGGCCCAGCCTGGAGTGTGAGGGAGCCTGGGTGCGGGTGCTCAGGGGATGCGGTGTGGGCGCAGTGCTGGCGGGACCTTCCACTCTTCTCTCCTTTCTAGAAGCAGGGGCTGCGTCCTATTTTCCTTCTAAAAGAGACTTGTTGGTGGGCATGGGTTACGGGCAAGAAACCAAACCAGTTCAATGCAAATCACATGGCCAGTGCCAGGTGTTGGGAGAGGGGCCCTGGGGCTGCGGGAATACAGTGGGCTGGGGTCTCAAAGCCAGGGTCCGCGTGCAGCTGTGCCACTGCCAACAGGACTTCGGGCGCGTCCTGTGACTTGAGCCTCAGTTCCCTCTTCTACAAAATGGGGCTAACAGCGCCCACCCGAGTGCACTGCAGGGTTATAGCACTGACTACTCGCAGCTGTCACCGCTATTGCTTCTGACCCACCACAGATCTCTGCCTTCAGGACAGACAAGGAGGTGCCGGAGCCTCCCATCCCTTCTCCCCAGAGGCCAGCCTTCCTGTTTCTCCCTTACTCCCAGAGAGCATGGTGCAACCAGCTGTTTTGGGGGGACTGGGGTGTCCTCCCTCCCCTGCGGGCTCCGGGCACAACAGCTAGGAAGCATGGAGTGGTCAGGTGTGGTCATCAGGGAACAAGGTTCAAGGCCAACAGACAGGGCCAGGCGGAGGTGGAGACGAGGGGCGGGAGCTGGTGGGGTCACTGGCGTACACTTTACACAACCAACGGGAAGGCCTTGGTGGCGGGGAGAGGAGAGGCGGGAGGGAGGGAAGGAATGAGGGCAGCCAGGTGCCAGGGCACAAGTGAGGTCCCTCCCGGCCTGGGGGGCTTGGGGAGACCAAGAGCAGCTGAGGGGCCCCACCACATACCCAAGGCCCACCTCTCGCCCCAGCGCCCCCGGGCCCTCCCTGCACTTGCTTTCTCCACAGTCAGCAGGTTCGGCCTCAGTGATGGGAGGATGGGAACAGCCTCCCATCCTCAGCCCCCAAGGCTGGAAGGTGAGGGACAGGAAAGAGCCACAGGGGGCTCCAGGCCCCTCTGAGGGGCTGAAAAGGACTCAGAAATCCAAACGAAAAAGGCCGAAAGGTTTTTACTCTGTGAGCCCTGGGGAGGGCTGGGCAGAGTGCAAGGTGTCCACAGGAGGGGTGGGTGCAGAGAGGAGGAGCTGGGGCCTCAGTCTTGCTTCCCGGTGTCAGTGCCAGAGAAGCGAGGGGGTGCGGGGCTCTGGAGCCCCAGTCCCGGGGCCCAGCTCGACACCTGCCTGCCCAAGTTCACACTGGAGTCCTGGGCAGTCCTCAGAGCGCAGAGCCCGCCTGAAGTCTGGGTCAGGAGAGGAACGCTGGGCAGAGGGAAAAGGCCGGCCTGGGCTGCCCGCAGCTGATCTGAGTTCTTCCAGGGCTGGAGTCTGTCTGCGGCAGAAGAGGCGCAGCCCAGGCAGGCACAGCTGAAGCCCTGTGCCGCTCTGTCTGCCAGAGCCGGGGCCCAGATCCTCCAGCTCCCAGGTCAGGGCTCTGGGCCAGCAGGAGAGCGGAGTTAGGCTCAGAGCTCCTCGGGGGCGCCGCGGGTGAGGGGGGAAGCCTTCTGGATGCCCTCGTCCTCATCGGGGCTGGGGTCTCCCTCGAGGCCACCCAGCTCCTTCCTCTGTTTGCTGCCACCGCTGCCGCCACCCGAGGCCTTGGCCCTGCCGCTCTTCTTCTTGGATTTCTTCCCCCCCAGGGCGGCTGTGTCCCCCTTCTTGCCAGACCACCGCTCTGCCAGGCAGCCTGGGGCAAGGAGGAGAGACACCGTCAACAGACTGCTTTGCTGGGTGAGGAGCACTGGCTGCGGAGCCACTAGGGGCGGCGACTGGAATGCGTCCCAGCTCTGCCTCGCTGTGGTCCCAGGCCCGTTTTGGGGCATCTGAGGCATCCACACGTTACTCTGCAACGGGCGCGTCAGGCCTTGACCCCACCCTGTCCCATCCAGCTCCCTGAGGACAGATGCTACGATGCCCCCATTTCTTATTTCTTTTCTGTCCTCCCCCTACCCACCTCCCCTGAAGGGGAGGCAAACAACACAATCGAGGGCTGACGTGCCCTCAGACTCACTGGTATCCTTGCCCTTCAGCACGTGATTGGCACAGAGGAACTGAGTCAGGTCCTCTTCCTGGTGGTTCCTGTACCAGTCCTCGATCACCTCCTCAAACTCCTCCACCAGCACGTCGCACTGTTAACCACAACGCCTCGCGTTGGCAAAGCCCGGCGCCGACTTCTCCCAGAGGAGCCCAGCCGAGCCCCGCCGCCCACCAGGCTGGTGGCTGATTCCCGAGGAGGCTGCAGCCAGAGGGGTGAAACGACTTGACCACGGTCCCCCGGCTCCTGGTGGCCTTCCTCAGCCGAGGATCCCCCACCACCCAGCTCTGTGGGGCACAGCTGGCCTCTGAGGGCCGAGGGGTCCGTACCTGCTTCTTGAGGTCAGCCACCTCTGCAGAGGTCTCATTCCACAGCTCGTAGGGGATGTCCATCACCACCTTGACCCCTTTGTGCACCAGGTTGTGTAGTGTCTCAAAGGTCTCCGACATGCCCTGGAAGGGGCGACCAGACATGAGGCAGAGACCCTTCCTCTCCCTGCCTCCTCCTCTCCCAGTGCAGCTGGAGGCCCAAGGACCCAGCTGGAAGTCAAGACCCCTTATAGCTTCTCACACTTGTCCTGACCTTCCCCTCCCCTCTTTGAGACCTGCATCCCACAACCCCTCCACACACACGCCCTGTCCTGCCTCCCCTCACTCCTTCTTTCCAAAAGGTCTGCTGGGGCTTCCCTGGTGGCGCAGTGGTTGGGAATCTACCTGCCAATGCAGGGGACATGGGTTCGAGCCCTGGTCTGGGAAGATCTCACATGCCATGGAGCAACTAAGCCCATGTGCCACAACTACTGAGCCTGCGCTCTAGAGCCCGTGCTCCCCAACAAGAGAAGCCACTGCAATGAGAAGCCGGCGCACTGCAACGAAGAGTAGCCCCTGCTCGCTGCAACTAGAGAAAGGCTGTGCGCATCAACAAAGACCCAACACAGACAAAAATAAATAAATTTATAAAAAAACCCAAAAACCAAAAAAGCCTGCTGTTGCCCTCAGGCCCTTTGGACAAATACTCCTTTTCCAGGAAATAAGTTGGTCTTGGCTGTTTCCCCTCACTGTGACCTCCCCCATATCCAGGCCCACTCCCTGCTTCGGGTTCTTCCTATGGCCTGTGTCCTTCCTTGAGGGGAAGAGGCACAGGCGAAGCAGGGAGGACTCTTGGTTGCATAAAAAATATTCTTCTCCACGGAGACAACACACTATTTCTCCTCTATCTTTCCAGAGATCATGCACGCGACTAGAAGCAAATATACACACAAATATATCCTCTCTTCCACCCCCACTTTTTACACAAGCAGCAGTATGTATCATACACACCATTCGGCACCTTGCCTTTTTCACTTAATAATATACTTTGGGGCTTCCCTGGTGGCGCAGTGGTTGAGAGTCCGCCTGCCGATGCAGGGGACACAGGTTCCTGCCCTGGTCCGGGAAGATCCCACATGCCGTGGAGCGGCTGGGCCCGTGAGCCATGGCCGCTGAGCCTGCGCGTCTGGAGCCTGTGCTCCGCAGCGGGAGAGGCCACAACAGTGAGAGGCCCGCGTACCGCAAAAAAAAAAAAAAATAATAATAATAATATACTTTGGAGATGATCTTAGTTCAGTTTATAAAAAGCTATCTCATTCTTCGTTTTACACTTTGCAAAATGGTCTACTGAATGGCCACACTGATTTATTTAACCACTCCCCTACTGGTGAATGGTTAGGTTGGTTCTAATTTTTTTGCTATGGAAAATAATGTTAAACATTTTTAAATTAAACATGGATTTATTACCAAGTACAACATTAACACCCATTATAAAGATAAAACTTAAGACTTCTGTGGTTTGATACTATTCATCTAGGTTTCCCAGGGGTTTCTGATGGATCTCCTTTGCTATAAGGGTACTTAGGTGGAGAAATGTGGGAGACAACTCTCCTACCAAACATGGAAGATGCAGAGACAAAGAAACATGGGCCTTGTTGCAAGAAAGCTCATTCTCCAGGGAGGGAAGCATTCGTGTACACAGTAAGCACAATAAATGTCACAAGGGCACCATGATGGAGGTCCAGGTAGGGGCCCTGTGGGCCCAGAGGAGGGACGTGGCAGTCACCGCCCCCCAAGAGTCTTCTGACATCTCCTCTAAACACTCACAATTCGGCACAGCCTGAGTTCTCCCTGCACGAGTGCTTAGGCCTCCGAGGGGGCTGCCACCCGGGAGCATTTCTATCTGGGGCTGAGGCAGGACCCCAATGGGCAGGCCCAGACCATCAGGGATGTGCCCACTGCCACTGAAAAGTCAGGCCGCTCAGGAGGGGAGGGTTGCCAACAGCAATGGATGAAGAACGGAGAGAAACCGAGGAGGGATGCTCCCAGGGCACGATCTTCCAGTGGCACCCAGACCAGCAGACACACTTAAACATGCAGCCTGACCCCGGTGGGGATGAAGGGCCAGCACAAACCCAACCTTGGCAAATCGGTTGCTGCCGGTCCTCTCCTTGTGTAGGCTGTAGTCCAGGAGCCGCTTGCAAATGGTCTCAGTGACTTCGATTAACCGTAAGTCCCTGCCGAGACAGCAGCACGAGAGGGCCTGAGTTCCCCTCCTCACCCCCGTGGATTAGTGGTCCGTCCCTCCAGCCCTGCTACCCCAACACCTGCACATCTCACCAACGGGAAGGCAGAGCTGGAAGGAAGATAGGTCATCTGGGGGGGGCTCTGAAATGCTGGAACACAGACCAGAGAGACACAATTTTAACAGCTCTACGGGAAGGAAGTTTTGTTTTTGTTTTTTTTAATAAAGCTAAATGATTCAGTAGATTTTTTAAAAATAAAGTAAAATGTATTAAAGTTTGATGTTAAGATATCACTTCATTTTGAAAGGATGATCATAGTTGATGGAAGTGTTTTTTGGTTTGTTTTTAATATTTATACCTGGCAAAGTTAAAAGTTGGTAATCTTTTCTTTTTTTCTTAGGCCACGCTGCGAGGCTTGCGGGATCTTAGTTCCCTGACCAGGGATTGAACCCGGGCCACGGCAGTGAATGTGCCCAGTCCTAACTACTGGACCACCAGGGAATTCCCCAGTAATCCTATATTTAAAAAAATTAATCCATAAAATCCAAGAGCCTGGGAATCACTGATAAGGTCCAACAGTCTTGCTTTTACAGATGAGGAATGTGAAGCCCAGAGGCATTCAGGGATTTATGAAGGCCACACAATTAGTTGGGGATAGAACCAGTGGGCAAACTTAGGTCTCAGTTAGAGCTGCCTCCCTTTGGTGGGTCTGCCTAGCCAGAAGGGAGAAGGGAACTTCAAGCTGCTGATGCCTCGAGGGACAAAGCAGACCAGGCCAGTGCCCCCCTCCCTACCACTTCACTTACGACTTGGTGTATTTGACTCCTGAGGTCTTCCGGTCCAGGATGCCATAGCCCATGTCAATCACTTCCTTGGTCTTGCCAGTTTCCTCAAAGGCTGACTTCAGCTCCACTGCGACGTATTTACACACTGGGGGAAGGAGACACAGCACAGCCTACTGAGTGCATCTGAGCCTTTGACGGGAGCTGACTCCCAGCAAAACAGACCCGAGTGGACGCCTCTCCGGGACTGGGTTGAGTCAGTGCTTGGGGCAGAGAAAGGAGTTAGCGCCAGACCACCAAATGGAGCTCAGTAGGTGAAAGCGGGCTCCAAGATCCACTGCCCCCGTCCACTCCTGGCCCTTATTCCTACTGGCTTCATTCCTCCCAGCTCCTTCCTGCTCCCCACCCCCACAATCATTTATTTTACTTAAAAATTTTTCAAACATATAGAAAAGCTGAAATGCTGAAAGAGTACAATGAATAACTATATACCTTCCACTCACAGTCAACAGTTGTTAGTAAAAACAAACAAACAAACAACAGTCGTTAGTGATTTATCACACTCTCTCCCCAATATATAATATAAAGCAATGTGATAATAATAGATGTCAACAATATACACATTGTTTTTGCTAAACCATTTTGAAAGTAAGTAGACTTACATCACTCCTAAACAAGTCATCACGCATCTCTTGAGAACAAGGACCTTCTCCTACCTAACCATAAAAATCACCATACTCGGAAGATTAACAACAATTCCAATATCATCTAATACTCAGTCCATATTCAAATTTCCCCAGTTGTTCCCCAAATGTCTTTTTTAAATTTTTTATTTATTTAAAAATTTTTTTAATTAATTAATTTATTTTTGGCTGTGTTGGGTCTTCTTTGCTTCGCGCCGGCTTTCTCTAGTTGCGGTGAGCAGGGGCTACTCTTCGTTGCAGTGCGCGGGCTTCTCATTGCTGCGGCTTCTCTTGTTGCAGAGCACGGGCTCTAGGCTCACAGGCTTCAGTAGTTGTGGCATGCGGGCTCAGTAGTTGTGGCTTGCAGGCTCTAGAGCACAGGCTCAGTAGTTGCGGTGCACAGGTTTAGTTGCTCCATGGCATGTGGGATCTTCCTGGGCCAGGGCTCGAACCCGTGTCCCCTGCATTGGCAGGCGGATTCTTACCCACTGAGCCACCAGGGAAGCCCCCCAAAATGTCTTTCATGGCTGTTTTATTTCTTGATTTCATATGTTGTTCCAACACCAGCTCTCTGTTCCTACCAAATTAATTTGCTCCATTCCCCCCACAGGCCTGTTTCTACTGTTTTTGTTCATATATTTTCTCATTTCCTCTTACGCTTCCTTGAACAGTTATTAAGCAACTCCTGTGTCAGGCACTGCCTGGGGATACACAGACAGAAAGAAGGTCCCTCCCTTCTAGATACTCAGTCTAATGGAGCAGAAAGAAGTGTAAACAAATAATTACCATTGCAGAAGGAGTGCTACCACTGAAAGTGGGCAGTGCCTGGGGCTTCAGGAAAGTGCATGATGTCCCCCTTCAGGGGTTGTCTGTCCATTCTCCTAACCTCACCTTAAAAACCCCCTCCCCCAGGAAGCCCTTCTGGATGAATCCCACCTGCTCTTGATTTCATTCTGAGACTCTGCAGGATCCATGCTCTCACTAAGGGCCTCCGTCATCTCATGTGTCTCTCTGATTCGACTACAAGGGCACTCAAAATGAGGATCATGTACTGGATTTTTTTCTTTATTCCTCTAGTTTTGGACTTTATCAGTTGGATACTTGATAAATATTGCTCAGAGAGACTGTGCTGGTGCTCGAGCAGCTTCTGACGTCTCCGAGTGGAACGTGGTCTGCAGGCTAAATGCCATCAGCGTTGTTATAACACCAACAGCAGAGTTGGGTAGAAAACCAACTTACTACTGAAACAAATAAATCCCCTGCAGGCTTGTTTGGTGAAATTTTATAGCATATGCATTAATAGATGGCTTGGAGAACTTGGAACACATGAAAATTCCAAAATGTAAGCCAGTGACCTCAGAGTCTGCAATGAATTGTGGGTGTCTCACCTCCCTGGCTCTCCATCCAGGACCATCTGGGCTCCCTCCCCTCTTCTGTCCTGTACTGTGTACAAGCTCATCATTTTTCTGGCTCCTGTGCCCCCCCCCTTCCACACCCTCAACATGCAGTATGCCAGGCCCCGGAGGTTGGAACCCATCAACTCATCTCTCTTATACCCATCAACCACAACCTTGCTGCCCAACTCTTCCAAACCTTACCTCTTCAAGACCCCCTCTGGGGGTCCCACCCAGAGCCAGACTTGGAGGAGACTCATGGCACAGACCCCAGATCCTCATGCACATCCACCCACTTTTTTCTGGGCAGGTTCTCCTTCCTCTGTGCCAAGGCCGCTTCCACTCAGGCTACTGAGCCAGGAGGCAGGATTTGTTGGCCAGATAGTCAGCATTTAATACCAAAGATGTCACAGTGATAAGTAAAAGTAAATATACATGATTAAGAGGAGCCTAAGGGTTGGAGTTTGCCAAGCCTTCCTATGACTGAAAATCCCTTTAAAATTATTTTTATTAATTACCTACAAAATCAGGTTGGACTAGAATGATCTAAAGATCTTTGCCAGCTCTGTGCTATTATGAGTCTAAGGAAAAGAAATGTGAACTTCTTAGGCTATGAGAATAATAAGAGAAACAGTAAGGGCTCTTTGGTATTAGAATAAGATAGGAAATGAGAAGGGGAACTGAAACCCCCAAAAGATGTTGGCTATGACTAAAAGAAGAGTGAAAGAAAGGAAGGCACCATAACCCTCTGACTGTCTACAAGACAGTGAGGGAGAAAGTAGAGGCTAGAATCTACATTGGGAGGCCGACCAGTGAGGTCAGCTCATCTCTGAAGCATCTCACCTTTAATCTCTCAAACAAAAAGATTATGCTTTCCAAACTACCCCCACTTCCCAGTGCTTGGGGAACCTCTGGCCGACTGTACGCTTTGTGTTAGGATGCAACAGATTTATAGCCAACTTTCGTGGGCGGCTGGGGTTAGGGAGGGGAGAAGGAAGGAGTGGGTGTAAAGGCCTGAGGAGGAAACTGAGAAATGGAGGGGAGGAAATAAAAGGTAGGCCCTTCCCAGTCCTGAATCGCTGGTTTGCGTGCTGGCGCTCTTTTCTCTCTTTCCCACTCCCTCTCCTTCTCTCTCTCTCCAGTGCCACACCTTGGGAGGCCTTTGGGATTCACTCTTTTCCCATATTCCTAAAATCTTCCTCCCTCAGGAAGTTCCCCCAGGCTCTCTTCTCCTAAAGTGACCCCTTCGGCCTCAGACCCTCCTCCCCCTTCCACACACACCCACAGCGCCCCCACCCCCTTCACTCATACTTATTCCAAATACAACTACTGGTTGCTTACTAGGCACTGTGTGAATAGCTATCTGAGTCAAGGTCGCTGCCCGCAGCTCACAGCTAGTGGGGGAGACTTCCAATGACACAAAGTAGGTTGCCGTGAGGGCACAAAGGGAGCGTCTCAAGCTCTTCTTCCCCCAAGACCAGTCATGTGGATCTTTTCAGTTCCTCAAACTTGTCCTTTGCTTGTAGGCCTCTCCATCTGTGGCTTCACTTCTCTTCACCCGGCTAACTCCTAATCGTTCAGGGCTTCCTGGACGAAGCCTTTCCCCCCATCTCTGGGCTAGATTTAGATGCTCCTCACCCAGCCCCCAAAGTTCTGTGCCTCCCCTACCACGGCATCTACTACCCCGATTATAAGTGCTTGTTTTCACCGATTTCTGAGCTCCAAGTGCACGGAGACCTGAACTCTCGCCCGCCCCTGTGTCCCCAATATCCAGCACAGGGCCAGGAACATAGAAGGTTCAGGGAGTGGAGACCCGCTGGAGAGCCCACGGCCTTCGATCCCCCGACGCTTCTCCTCAAGCCCCGCCCCCTCACCTTCGCATTTGCTGGGCAGTCGAACCCAGTCGGTCTCTTCTGCTCGGGCCTGCCTCGGGCCCAGTTCCGGGGCCGCCAGAAGTAGCAGCAGCAGCAATAGCAAGGGGAGAAGCAGAAGACAGCGGGGCCTGGGCCCGGGCCGGGGCCAGGACGCGGGCTCAGGTAACGGCTCCATGGCCCAGCCGGACCCGACCCGAGCGGACCCGGCTGCGCTTCCTCCGGCTGCGCGAGCTAGGCAGCTTCCCGGAGCCGCTTCCGGGACTGCACACGTGCCTCAGCGTAACCAGGGCAACGAGGAGCCCCTCCTGCCTACTCCCGCTTTAGGCCGCCTCGTCCGGCCCCCAGAGCCGACGAAGGCCCGCGGACTAGGCAGCCAATGGGCTTTTCGGGGTTTGCCTTCTAGCGAAACGGAGAACGATCTTTTTTCGGCCTCGGCCAATGAGAGAGCGGATGGTGCCCTCAGTGACCTATGGCAACATCTTTTCCCATCCCATAACGGAGGCTCTGGGAGGGGCTGGAGGACCAGGACTAGGGAAGAGGAAGCAGCGCCCTGGTCCTGAAAGGTATGGGAAAGAGAGTCTTCACTGCCTTCTCCGCCTCCTTGCACGTCGCTTCTCCCCTGGGGTCATTATAACTGAGCACCAGTTTTTAAATTTTATTATTATTATTGCTGCTGTTGTTATTGTTCTAATTGCCGGTCACTCTAGTAGGCGCTGTGGATGAGACCTGGACGATTCCAAGAGTCCCCAGCCTTCAAGCAGCTTTCTTAGGGCCCAGTAACCCTAGATTTGTCCCAGTGAGAACTAGAACAAATCATTTCCTCTCTGAGCCTCAGTTTTAATCTGTATGATGACAAAGTGATCCTCCTAGCTGCTGTTCAAGACTTGCCTGTTCCTGCGACGCTCAAACGGGTTAATAGAATTAAGGTTTACTGAGCAGATTGTAAAAAGTTCATGCAATAATTTTCTTTTTAGTGTGTAATCTGGCTCCCTTTTCTGGCCTATTGTTTTTTTCTTTGGATTCTGAGCTCCCACAAGGCAGGGACTTGGCTAATGAATGATTGATTTCCCTTCCGCTTCCCCAGCAACAGGGTGCCTAGCGCAAGGAGTTGCTCAGTGAAACCCCCTTGTGCTGTGTCATCAAGAGGAGGACTCTCTGGGTCTTTGGGGCTGCTTCAGGCTGGCCCTGAGCTCAGTGTTCTATGGACACGCACAGACCAAGGCTGCTTCTCTGGGAGATTGTCTGCAAATTCCATTTTTGTCCATAAATCCGTGTTTTCCAGTGCCTCTTGTTTCCTTCCTAGAGGTTGGATATTTATGCTATTTTATAAAGACTTTAAAGGACTGATGCTCAGTCCATTGACTTGTCATTTCCTGATCTTAGTTTCTTTTTTTTAAATTAATTAGTTTATTTATTTATTTTTGGCTGCGTGTGGGCTTTCTCTAGTTGCGGCGAGTGGGGGCTACTCTTTTTTGTGGTGCACGGGCTTCTCATTGCGGTGGCTTCTCTTGTTGCAGAGCACAGGCTCTCGGCGAGCGGGCTTCAGTAGTTGTGGCTCGCGGGCTCTAGAGCACAGGCTCAGTAGTTGTGGCACACGGGCTTAGTTGCTTCCAGGCATGTGGGATCTTCCCGGACCAGGGCTCGAACCCCTGTGCCCTGCATTGGCAGGCGGATTCTTAACCACTGTGCCACCAGGGAAGCCCCTGATCTTAGTTTCTTAGCTTAAAAGAGTTGTGTGGGTGACAAGGCACTTTGGATAGGCAGGAGCTGTGGTATGTAGAATTCCACAGTGTAGAGGGTCAGGACATTGTCCTGAGGTCCTCCATGCTCTCTAGGCTTCAAACGACTTGAGGAGGCTCAAGAGTCTGGCCAGGAACCCTCTTGGGAAATAACATTAATGCAGCCACAGTGGGGATTCAGAGTCTGGGGCAGGGCAGGATTGGGGGAAGGGGGGCAAGATGGGTAGGAGCGCCGAAGCTAAGGGAAGCCTGCTTCCAGGATAAACAAAAGGGCCTCTGAGAGGACATTTACGGAGACACAGATTAGTTTGGCAGGAGCCCTGGGCTCAACATCTGGGCTGAGAGCTGGGAAGGGACAGTGGCTGGAGAAATTCTGAGATTATGGCTGGATACGCCCCCACCCCCACCCAGCCTACCCCGCCCTCTTTCTGTGTGTTAGGGAAGGAGCCGGCTCTGTGGGGATGGTGGACAGGTTGATTCCCCAGAAGTTGTGCCCTGTCCCTCCTTGCAGGATCCAAAAAAGAGCTGGGAGAGTCTCCTTACAGGCTGGTGAGAGATGAACAGTGGAGGAGAGGTGAGGGTTTTCGTGGAAGAGTAGCTAAAAGGGCAAAGGGGCTCTGGCAAGCTGGGAGTCACTGACGCCATGTGTGTGGGGAGTGTTAAGAGTACAGTTCCTCACCGCCACGTTGGGGGAAGGAAGACTGAAGTAGGGCCATTGATCCAGGGCACTGTCCTGCACTGCCCCAGGGGACATCTGGATTCACATGAATGCACCCAGAGATTCTTGGGGTGATTACTGGAGAGGAAACTCTGGAAAAGGCAGGGTTTCCTGCAAGAGCTGGACTAACGGAGGACACACAGGTTACACCCCATTGTGGGAGCCTCATATTCTATCAGTGCAAGAACCCTCTTCAGGAAACAAAACAAAACGAAACTAAAACCTCTTTAGTGCCTGGCTCAGAGTTGAAGCTCAGTGAATATTTGTCAAATGAATAATGACCCTTAATTGATTAATAATGTATAAGTTTGGAATTAATATCTGTGCTCTTGGCAGTGGTTATGATCCTATTACTCTGGAATCCTGGCCCTATTCTTTTTTTTTTTTTTTTTTTTTTTGCGGTACGCGGGCCTCTCACTGTTGTGGCCTCTCCCGTTGCGGCTCCGGACGCGCAGGCTCAGCAGCCATGGCCCACGGGCCCAGCCGCTCCGCGGCTTGTGGGATCTTCCCGGACCGGAGCACGAACCCGTGTCCCCTGCATCGGCAGGCGGACTCTCAATCACTGCGCCACCTGGGAAGCCCCTGGCCCTATTCTTTTCTGTCAAGTCTGTACAAGACTTCACATCAGGACCAGCGCCCCATCTTCCTGGGTTCATGGGCTCCTCACCCTGACCTCTCAGAGAGGTCAGGGCGAGGGTGAGGAGACAGAGAGGGGGAGGGGGCCTTGCCCCATGCCTGGTGATGAGGAAAGGAGACAGAGTTGGGACCACATCCAGCCCAACCCCAGCCCCACTCTGCAGTTTCCAGGCTGTCACCCTCAGGAAGCCTTCCCAGATTTCTGTCTCCTGTAAATCTGCCAAATTCCCTCCTCCCAGAGCAGACAGGAGTTAAAATATTTTTCATTTGCTTGTGTCATATAGTTCTCCTTTAATTGTTCTCAGTTATAAGCACCTCAAATGTCCCAGTGTCTGGGTCAATCACCACCCTCAAGGGACTTCCAATCTGATGGGAGAGACAAAGCCTTTTCCCTCAGAAAGCCGTCAGTCTGAGGGGGGAGACGGAGCCTAGCCCCCGGGGAAGCTCGGGTCAGCGGGAGGAGGCAGATCGCAGAGAAATGCTCCAAGGCTGGAGGCAGGAATACTGAGGGCGGGTCCCGATCGCCACGCCCTGAGCACCAGCGGCCCCCTCCTCCCAGACAGGGCTCCTGGGATCCCGACCCGGAGGGCGGGTGTGAACCCAGCGGCCGTCCCGGGGCTGCAGCGCCGGCGGGGTGGACAGGCTGAGCCCTCGGCCTGTGGTCCACCCATCATTGCGGCGAATCCAGTCGGTGGGGTCTGCGGACGATCCTCCCGGTGGCGGAAGCTGCGGGAGGAGAAGGTGGTCCGCCCACGGGGCCGCGGGGAGCCCGGGGTCCCCAGGGCGAGGCGCCCGGGCCGGGTACCCCCGCACGGCGGGCGGGGCGCGGAAGCGGCTGCAGGTCAGAAGCACATCCAACAGCAGCAGCTTGAAGAGCAGCAGCCGCAGCGCTTCGAGCCGCAGCGCCTGGCCCCGGGTCCCTGCGGGAGAAAAGGAGCCGGTGAGCGGCCTAGAGGCTGGCGCTCAGCCCCACGCACGCGAGAAGGTTCACCAGAGGAGAGGGAACCCAGGGGACGTCCTTCCTGGTGTCTAACCTCAGCTCTGACTGGTGATAATAACACACACCTTCCTAGCCTTCGTTTAATTTGATTCCCCAGCAACCAAGGCGATGCAAGCCAGGCAGGAATTAGCATTTGGTTGCAGAGGAGAGACACCAGCTCAGATTTCTGTTTGGTAGGGAAGTAGAACCTGGCTCAGGACTGCATCCAGCGGGGGGTGGGACTTTCCTCCGCTCTGTCTTCCGAGGCTCCCTAGACTCCTAAGAGTCTCCCAAGGCTCGGATGCTGAGACCATCCTCTGAGCTGCCCAAGGAGAGCTTCAAGGGCCCTTCTGCTAGCTCTCACCTGTGCTTCTCAACTGGCGTCCAGGAATTATGCTGGGGTCAGAGGATCTATCCCCACCTGACCCAGGCGTAGACAGAGGCCCAGGCTAGCCAGTGCCCCAACCCGGCAAGGCAGCCTCTTGAGGGGACCCATCAGGCCCAGAGCCCAACAGGGCCTGAGGTCCTGGTTCCTGGTACTCACCCCTGAGAGGCTCCCAGAGGCAGGTCCTGGCTGAGGCAACTTCTCCTGCGAGTCAAGGAGAAAGGAGTAAGTCACTGGGATGGGCTGTGCCCTCCACCCCAGTGCTATGCCCTGGCCCTGCTCTTCTTGGAGCACTGGATAAATGGACAAATGAACCCGTAGTGGGAATCCTGAGCCCATCTGCAGCAAGTCCTCTGAGGGGCCCAGATCTCCCTCTCTCCTGGCTGTCCTCCTGCCCCTAGAGATGCCTCAGCACTTTTAGACAAGGAATCAATTTTCTTAGCAGCCTTCTTTGGAAGGCAGTACATTTATTCAACAAACATTCCTATTTGGAGGTTGAGAAAACAAACATAATTCAAAAAGAGAAAGTAAGTCATCTGGTCAACAATAATAGCTGGCTTTGGACATGTTATGTAACCTTTCTGTGCCTATAAAATGAGAATAATATGACCTACTTCATAAGTGTAAAGTGTGTACAACAGTGCCCGGCACAGAATAAACAATAAGTAAGTGATATCAACTTAATATTTAATTATTGTTTGATTCTAACAGGGTGTCATATTTAGGGTGATATAGATATTAACCCTGGGTATACATAGAAAGATATTAACCTAGGAGGGAGGAGACATTATTACCTCTTGGAAGTCATGCATCAGAGCCTGGATTTGAATGAGATATCACTGTTTCAAATCCCAGAACTCAGGGCCCTGAAGCCACCCTCCTTTGACCCCAGACATCACATCACCTAGATGGTTGGCACTTAGATGCCCTTCATGCCCCCGTGGCCTGGATTCTGCCCTCCCTGCCACCATATCCTGGTTTCAGGGTGTGTGAAAGGGGCAGGGAGCAACCACAGGGGCCCAGGCTCTGTCCCCACCTGACAGCTGTAGAGGCTGTGTGCTCTGGCTGTGGTCCCCAGTCCCAGGTCCAGTGTGGCAGACCAAGGTCTCCCAGGCTGCCAGGTCCTCGGAGGGCAGGGAAAGCTGAGCCAAGCTAGTCCAGGTGCCATCAGCTGCTGGGGAAGGGCCGTAGGTGAAGGCATCCAGTGAGCTGCCATTCCCAGCTGAGAACCAGATGGGACTCTCAAGGCCAGGGGGTGCAACGTCGAGGACCAGGCAAACCACCAGAGTCTGCTGCTTCCCATCCACCAGCAGTGTGATTGGTGGGGCCAGAGAGGGGAAGGGTGTGCTGCCCACACCTGCAAGAGAGCACGCACTTGTAGGGGGCTAGGTCTGTCCTTGCCCTCCCAGGTCAGGATCTCATATCCTTCCCTCTGGATTTCTCTCCTTCCATCTATCCTTCCACCAACCATCAATCTATCCTTCTACCCACTCATCCATCCCTCTCTCCTTGCATTTACCTATCTAACCACCTTCCTTCCCTCTATCCTTTCATTCTCCCATCTATTCATCCATCCTTTCTTTTTTTAAAAAATTTATTTATTTATTTATTTTTGTCTGCATTGGGTCTTCGTTGCTGTGCGCGGGCTTTCTCTAGTTGTGGCGAGCAGGGGCTGCTCTTTGTTGCGGTGTGCGGGCTTCTCATTGCAGTGGCTTCTCTTTGTTGTAGAGCACAGGCTCTAAGCATGTGGGCTGCAGTAGTTGTGGCACGCGGGCTCAGTAGCTGTGGCTCGCGGGCTCTAGAGCACACGATCAGTAGCTGTGGCACACGGACTTAGTAGTTCCGCGGCATGTGGTATCTTCCCGGACCAGGGCTCGAACCTGTGTCCCCTGCATTGGCAGGTGGATTCTTAACCACTGTGCCACCAGGGAAGTCCCTCATCCATCCTTTCTTCCATCATCCATCTTCTCTACATCTCTTCTTTCTACTTCCCATCTATATGTTTTTCCATCCATCCATCCATTTATCCATCTTCCCTTCCTTCCATTCATCCATCCATCCTTCCATCCTTCTGTCACCTATCATACATGAATCTCTCTGTGCCAGGCACTGGGGATACACATTAATTAAAATATTGTCCCTGCTCTCAATGATCTCAGTCCCATGAGAAAGACAGCAGATGCAAACAAATACTTATAGTACCTTGTTGTGCCAGCCTCAAGAGAGTGGTTACCTCTGAGGAGGAAGGGAAGGAAATAGAATCTGGAATGAGATCAAAAGGGGCCTCAAATGTATCTGTAACTTTTTGTTTCTTTTAAATAATATTTGATTCAAATATGGCAACATTTTAACTATTTGCTAATCTGAGTGGAGTATGCATGGTTGTTTGTTGTATTATTCCCCCTTCTTTTCTGTAAGTTTGTAGTATTTTTTAACAGCTTTGTTTAGATATAATTCACGTACCATACAATTCACCCATTTAAAGTGTATGTCCGGGGACTTCCCTGGTGGTCCAGTGGCTAAGAGTCTGCGCTCCCAATGCAGGGGGCCCGGATTTGATCCCTGGTCAGGGAACTAGATCCCACATGCTGCAACTAAGAGTTCACATGTGGCAACTAAAGATCCCGCATGCCACAATGGAGATCCCGAGTGCCGCAACTAAGACCCAACACAGCCAAATAAATAAATTAATTAAATAAAGTGTACGTCTGTATTATTTTATAATTAAAAAAACAAAAGTAAGTCATGTGGGTACTGCAAACATTTGTCCTATATATTTCAGAATAGTCCTGATTTTCAAAAAACTTATTCTTTTTGGTAAAGATGACTCATTTAATATATGACAAAATCTTATTTTTGAATAGTTGGACATCAGGAATTCCCTGGCGGGCTAGTGGTTAGGACTCAGTGCTTTCAATGACATGGCTTGGGTTCACTTCCTGGTAGGGGAACTAAGATACCACAAGCCACTTGGTGCAGCCAAAAAAAAAAGAACAGTTGGATATCTTTTCACATAAATAAAATCTCAAAGGTTAAAACCTACAAACACGGGACTTCCCTGGTGGCACAGTGGTTAAGAATCCACCTGCCAATGCAGGGGACACAGGTCCGAGCCCTGGTCCGGGAAGATCCCACATGCCGCGGAGCAACTAAGCCCGTGCACCACAACTACTGAGCCTGTGCTCTAGAGCCCTCGAGCCACAACTACTGAGCCCGCGTGCCACAACTACTGAAGCCCGCGTGCCTAGAGCCCGTGCTCTGCAACAAGAGAAGCCACCCTAATGAAAAACCCGCGTGTCACAACGAAGACCCAACACAGTCAAAAATAAATAAAATAAACAAACAAACAAACAAAAAAACCTACAAACAAATTCACACCATGAGTTAGGTGCAGCCAGACTAAAGAAATGCCCCAGGGTGCCGGGAAGGGAGGCCATAGAATCTCGTGGGGACTTAGAGGTGGGGGGGTGCTCACAAAATATTTCTTTTTTTTGGCTGCATCACGTGGCATGTGGGATCTTAGTTCCCCGACCAGGGATCGAAACTGTGCCCCCTGCAGAGGAATCCTAACCACTGGACTGCCAGGGAATTCCCTCACAAAAGATTTCTTGAAGGTCAAATAACTGACCTAGAAGCAGGAGTATGGTAAGTAGCCCGCTCAGGATTTGAATTCAGACCTCAGTGACTCCAAGTCCCACAGACTACCCCACTTGGAAGGATGACTAAGATTTGCTACATGACACAGTGGACCAAGCCTGGGACATGGCCTCAGACAGAGTTGATTTGACTCTTGACTTGTCCACTTAATTTAGAGTCTTAATTGTCCCATTGATATTATGGGGTTAATAACACCAGCCCAGTAAAATTGCTGTGAAGAATAAAAATCATGAATATAAAACACCTTGGCAGATAAGTATCATCAATACTAATATTGATAAGGCATCACAAACAAAGGGAGGAGAGAAGGCTGGCAATGAGCTCCAGGACCCTCAACCTCCTGAGGCTTCTCAGCTGTACAGAGAGACACACTCCCCTAGCTGAGTTCAGCATCTACCTCCTCCATGAAACCTCCCAGGATTGCTCCTCCTCACCCTAGCTGCTTCTTTCCCAGAGCTCAGGCCTCCCGACATGGGCTCTCCCCGATCCACATGGGTGTGGTTTATCTCCCTAGCGAGGGCGAGGTGGTGACATACTGGGGGCCAACTTTAGAACAAGGAGATGCCCCAACTCAAAGTCAAGGACCTATCCCCACCACACACATGCAAACATGCATAAGCTTCTAGATGAAGCTGGAATTCTCAGAATTTGACTCCTTTGTCTCCAGCCTTGATCTTTGGAGGACCGGGATCGGGGTCGGGGGTCAATACACTGGGAAGTCACTGAGGCCTTGAGACTTCTGAGAGCCCATTTTTAGGGTGAGCTGGGAGTGAACGTGAGACACCCTGAGCCCTGAGGGTAGGAGACTGGACAGTAAGGAGGGTGGGACCTCACCATGTTGCCCGTGCCCCATCACCCCATATAACACAACACAGCCAGGCTACCCCCCCATCATACACACCTGTCCAGCTTGCTCTGAGAGGTGAGTACCCTTCTTCCCAACACTGTGGGCTCCAGGGGAGCAGGACTTGGGGGCCCCAGAGCAAGATAGCTGGGAGGTATAATACAATGGGGAAGGGGATGATGGGCTTCTGGTGAGACCCTCCCCAGGGGACCCAGGTACCTCTGTCCTGCCTGCCTGCATCCCTCCCACACCTAGGGACGCCCAGAGTGAGGGAGTAGGCTTGGGCAGACTAACGGGGCACAGAGAGGGATGCAGGGAGGGCGCTCACCTGTGGGCAGGGCTGGACACCCGAGGGCCAGGAGAAGCAACAGCCAAGTCCCAGGCATGGCCCACCTGAGAGGAGGCAGGACCCAGCTGCAGACCTGGGCTGTGGGCTGGGGGAGGAGGCGGCCACAGGACTGCCTTGCAGGCCACAGGCCCAGCTGCATCTCAGCTGCTCCACCACGGAGCCGTTTCCCCAGGTGAGGGGCCCCTCCCACCTTCACCCTGGCCCCCAAACCCAGCCTTCTCTCACTCTCTCACGGGTCCAGGGAACTCAGAGTGCCACTACCACACCAGGAGTCAGATGCCACACCCCCTCCCATCTGAAGAGCACTTCACAGTGTGCAAAGCCTTTTCCCAGTCACTGCCCCTGCCATCTACAGGATCCAGAGCACTTGACGGTAGGTCAGGGGCTTAACATACAGCACTTCATTCCATCCAGCCAACAACTGTGAGTTCCATTTCACAGGTGAGACAACTGAGGCTCAGAGAGATTGAGTGACCTTCCCAAGGCCACACAGCTGGCAGGTGGCAGAGCCAGGGCTTGAACTGTTCTCTGATGGCTGGCCTTACTATAGCCAAAAAGCCCAATGAACTTACTTCCATGTAGTTACAACCCTTTTAAATAGAATTTATTGTTTAGCGCCATTTCAGGTTTATAGCAAAAGTGACCAGAAATTTCAGAGATTTCCCACATACTCCCTGCCCTGTCATATCAAACCTCTTCTTAAAAATAATCTTTTTAGGGAATTCCCTGGTGGTCCAGTGGTTAGGACTTGGCGCTTTCACTGCCATGGGCCTGGGTTTAGTCCCTGGTCGGGGAACTAAGTTCCCGCAGGGTACGGCCCCCTCCCCGCAAAAAACTTTATAAATTCTATTTTCAGTGACTCCACTAAACTTTATCTGTAGCTGTTATTTTGACCCTGAAACTTTACATCTAAGTATATACCCTAAGGGAATAATAAGAGATTCAGTCATTATAAGACAAAGATTTATGCACAAAAATATTCTTTGAAGTATTATATTAAAAAACCAAGAGCAATTGGAAACAACCTAATTGTTCAATGCTAGGAGACAGTTCAATGATGTTTGGTGTATTTATGTTAGTGAATATTACGCAGCAGCTTTTTTTTTAATTCATTAATTTATTTATTTATTTTTGGCTATGTTGGTCTACCTTGCGGGTTACGCTGGCTTTCTTTTGTTGCGGTGAGTGGGGCTACTCTTTGTTGCAGTGCGAATGCTTCTCATTGCAGTGGCTTCTCTTGTTGCCGAGCACTGGCTCTAGGTGCGTGGGCTTCAGTAGTTGTGGCACACAGGCTTAGTTGCTCCACGGCATGTGCGATCTTTTCGGACCAGGGCTCGAACCCGTGTCCCCTGCATTGGCAGGCGGATTCTTAACCCCTGCGCCACCAGGGAAGTCCCCATGCAGCAGCTTTTTAAAAATATATTTATTTGGCTGCCTGGGCTCTTAGTTGCGGCATGCGGGATCTAGCTCCTTGCCCAGGGATCAAACCTGGGCCCCCTGTATTGGGAGCACAGTCTTAACCACTGGATCACCAGGGAAGTCCCTATGCAGCAGCTTTTAAAGACATGTTTTCAAAAGAATGTTTAATGACTTGGGATATAGAAGAGAGTTTGGTTCAGAGTGTGGGCTGTGAAGCCAGAATACCTGGCTTTCAATCCTGACTATATCATTCAGGAGTTGTGTGACTTTCACCAAATTACTTACTTCCCTAATCCTCCATTTCCTCATCTGTACAATGGGAATGATAATACCTCAAAGGGGTTCTGTGATATTTAACAAGATCATCCATGAAGCAGCTCTAGCATTATTCTCTATACATAGTCAGAAGTCAATAAATGTTCTCCCTTTCTTTATATATGTGTATACATAATTACATACACAGAAAGTCTAAACAAACAGGATGCAAATTTAAATGGACAATATATACCCAATTTTGTATAAGAAATATATAACTGTTCCTAGAAGGATGCAGACCAAATGTTAACAATAGTTATCTATGCATGTTAGGCTTTTGGATAGTTTTATTTTCATCTTTATAATTGTTCATTTATTAAATTTTCTATGATGAATCTGTATTATTTTTAAAATCAGGAAAATAAACATTATTAAAACATAGAACTACAGATGTACTATAGTTTATTTAGCTATTTATTTAGTTTATTTAGCTATTCCTTTACTTTCAGACATTTGGGTTTTCCCAATTATTTTCCAAATTCATACTTATTTCCTTAAAATTGGCTTAAAGGCCTCTGTGATTTGGGGGGGGGATTTGTTTAACTTAAAAAATTTTTAATTGTAGTAAAGCACATATAACAAAATTTACCATCCTAACCATTTCAAGTTCAGTGGCATTAAGTACATTGACATTCTTGTGCAACCACCACCATCATCCATCTCCAGAATTCTTGCAAAACTAAACACTCCATTCCTCCTCCCTTCAGCCCCAGGCAACCACAATTCTACTTTCTGTTTCCGTAATTTTGACTACATCATTAAAGTGGAATCATACAGTATTTGTCTTTTGCGCTTGGCTTATTTCATTTAGCACTATATCCTCAAAGTTCATCATCCATGTTGTAACTTGTGAGAACCTCCTTCCTTTTTAAAGGCTGAATAGGGACCTCCCTGATGGCAAAGTGGTTAAGAATCCCTCTGCCAATGCACGGCACACGGGCTTGAGCTCTGGTCCGGGAAGATCTCACATGCTGCGGAGCAATTAAGCCCATGCACCACAACTACTGTGCCCTGTCACCTAGAGCCGGTGCTCCACAACAAGAAAAGCCACCACAATGAGAAGCCTGCACACCGCAGCGAAGACCCAACGCAGCCAAAAATAAAATAAAATAAAAATACATTAAAAAAAAAAAAGGCTGGGGCTTGCCTGGTGGCGCAGTGGTTAAGAATCCGCCTGCCGATGCAGGGGACACGGGTTTGAGCCCTGGTCCGAGAAGATCGCACGTGCCGCGGAGCAACTAAGGCCGTGCACCACAACTACTGAGCCTGTGCTTTAGAGCCCGTGCTCCACAAGAGAAGCCACCGCAATGAGAAGCCCGCGCACTGCAACGAAGAGTAGCCCCAGCTCACGGCAACTAAAGTCCACGCACATCAACGAAGACCCAATTCAGCCAAAAATAAATAAATAAAATAAATTAAAAATTAAAAAAAAATTTTTTTTAAAGGCTGAATAATAGTCCACTGTATGTACATTCTACCTTTTGCTTCTTATCCATTCATCTCTCAGTGGACATCCCTCAACGTTTGTTTCCGTTTTAACTGTTGTGAACATGGGCATACAAATCTCTCTTCAAGATCCTACTTTCAGGGCTTCCCTGGTGGCGCGGTGGTTGAGAGTCCACCTGCCGTTGCAGGGGATACGGGTTCGTGCGCCGGTCCGGGAAGATCCCACATGCCACAGAGCGGCTAGGCCCGTGAGCCATGGCTGCTGAGCCTGCGCGTCCGGAGCCTGAGCTCCGCAACGGGAGAGGCCACAACAGTGATGAGGCCCGCCTACCGCAAAAAAGATCCTACTTTCAGGGAATTCCTTGGCAGTGCAGTGGTTAGGACTCCGTGCTTTCACTCACTGGACCCAGGTTCAATCCGTGGTCAGGAAACTACGATCCCAGCAAGCCACGTGGCATGGCCAAAACCAAACAAATAAAAAGATCTTACTTTCAGTTCTTTTGTGTGTATACCCAAAAGTGGAATTGCTGGATCATATGGTAATTTAATTTTAATTTTGATAGTGGCCATCATAATTGATAGTGTGAAGTGTTATCTCATGGTGGTTTCAATTTGCATTTCCCTAATGATTGAGCATCAGAGGCCTCTGTGTTTTAAGTCTCCCTGATACACCTGTTGTACTAATTTATGTTAGTATAAAACCACCACAATGTATGACAGGTCCACTTCATCCCCATCAGCATTTAACATTTCTTTAAAAAATAAAATTAAATTAAAAATTAAAAATCTTAATTTCTTCAGTTAAAATGGTATTCATTTCTCTGATAACATTATTTTCCCATCTTACTTGTCTCCTTCACTGTATTGTCTGTTGTCTGCTTGTAGTCTTAGTGTCTTACTAGTTTTTTTTTTTTAATTTATTTATTTACTTATTTTTGGCTGTGTTGGGTCTTCGTTGCTGCGCACTGGCTTTCTCTAGTTGCAGCAAGGTGGGGAGGAGGGGGCTACTCTTCCTTGCGGTGCACGGGCTTCTCATTGCGGTGGCTTCTCTTGTTGTGGAGCACGGCCTCTAGGTGCACGGGCTTCAGTAGTTGTGACACGCGGTCTCAGTAGTTGTGGCGCACGGGCTTAGTTGCTCCACAGCATGTGGGATCTTCCCGGACCAGGGCTCGAACCCGTGTCCCCTGCATTGGCAGGCAGATTCTTAACCACTGCGCCATCAGGGAAGCCCCAGCCTTTTTCTTTTTTTAATGTATTTTTAAAAATTTAATTTGATTTTTGGCTGCGCTGGGTATTCACTGTGGTGCCAGGCTTCTCATTGCGGTGGCTTCTCTTGTTGTGGAGCACCGGCTCTAGGCGACAGGGCTCAGTAGTTGTGGTGCGTGGGCTTAGTTGCTCCGCAGCATGTAAGGTCTTCCTGGACCAGGGCTTGAACCCGTCCCCTGCTTTGGCAGGCAGATTCTTAACCACTGCACCACCAGGGAAGCTCCTCACTGACTACTTCTAATTTCACTTTTTTTTTAAGCCTACAGGTTTTTTGTTTTTGTTTTGTTTTGTATGAACCAACATGTCCATCTTCCCTGTTGGGATTTATCTCATTCCTTCAAGCCTAGAAAGTCCTCTCTCCTCCAAAGGATGGATACATTCCTACTTCTATTGTCTTTTTGTGCACTTGTAGTTTAATCTCCCGCCCCCAATTTAACTCCATCAGGAATTGAATTAATTTTCGTGTAGTATAGAAGATGTGTATCTAAATTTCTTTTTTTTCCCCAAAGAGCTAATCAGTTATCCCAGGATTATTCATAAATAATCCTTTCTGTCCCCACTATTTGCAAAACATTCTCTATTACGTGTTAATGTCTTTTACATTGGCGGATTTACTTCTTCCTGGCTCCCGGATTTCTTTATTTTGGTGCCAGCCTCACTCCGTTTCCTTCTGGATGGTTATTTTAATAATCATGTCAATAGCACTCTCCGGTGTCCTAAGGGACTCCCTGCAGCCAGGGCTGCGCTCCCGCCCCTTTTCCCGCGGGGTAGCCTGGCGGCCTCCGGCGCCAAGTGTTCCCAGGCGCAGCGGGTGCCCAGGTGCGCGCAGTGGGTTCCCGCCGGGCGGGGGAGGGAGAGAGGCAGGTGTCCCTAACGACTCTCCCGCCTTCCAGCCTGGGGAGGTGCTAGCTCGGGCTCAGTTACCACAATACAGATGGGGAAGAGCCCTCCGGCTTGCTTCGTTTTTTTGAGTTTCAAGATCTTCCCAGGACGAGAAAGCCGAAGACCCCCACCCCGCGCAGCCAGCCGCCTGCCTCGCCGGCTGCCCGCTTGGGCCCCCTCGCGCTGAGACAGCTACCCTTCCCCTGGCCCACTCCCAGCTCCCTGGACACAGGTCGGCCTGGAAGCTTTCTTTGCCCTCTCTTACAACGATTCCCTCCTTCCAGGAGCCCCAGGAATCTCCCCCTGACCCCACAGTCTTGCTGGTCCTAAAGATGCCCTCCCCCAGGGCGGTGAGGATGCCCCGACATGCTGGCTTTAGATCCCCGAGCTGAAACCCTGCTCTGAGCTCCTCACTTGGGACTGAACCTGTCATTTGCAGACCCGCTACCTAGAGCCAGGCCATGTTCACAGACATCTCATTTAATCCTCACAACCACACATCAGGTATTTTCATCCTGGTTTTGCAGTCGAGGAAACGGAGCCCCTGAAAAACGAAGTTACTTCGAGGAAGATCCTCTAGCAGGCAAGTGGTGGAACTGTGCGTTCATTACAGGGTTGTGTTTACAGGTCTGTCTCTCCAAAACTCTTTTCACAAGCTTTTGGGGAGAATTCAATTAAATGTGAGGACACACCTGAGTACCTGGTACACAGCAGATTATCCCTCTCCTCTCTTTTTTCACGTGCACAGGTAGAAAACCAGGGCTGTGGTTAAACTGAGATGAGCCACATAGAATGTGAAAAAGAAAATTAAGGAAAAGTAGCAGGGCTTCTTAGAGAAGATTGCTGATATTATCAGATAATTACTGAGTGTAAATCTGACCTATCTGATTAGACTGTAGCCAGAGGGGCAAATGGGGTCAGCATGCCTGTGTCTGATGAAATAGCAAGTATAAGTCTCTTCCAGGGGCACCTATTCCATTGATCAAATGAAAATCCTACAATAATATTTAAAATGAAAAACTAAAATCACCTAAATGTTCAATGTTAAAGTAATAAAGGAACAATCTAGGGTGAGTCTACATGATGAAATATTTTGTAGGCCTTAAAATGTCCTTTCATTCAGACCCATTTATTGGTCTCTGTTTTATGCCAGAGATTGGGGTTGGAGATAATAAGACAAAAAGAGAAGCTCCCTTCAGTCAAAGAAGGAGACAGACTCATAAACAGATAAGGGACTCTAGTGTGACAGATGCCGTGACTGGAGCCCGCGCAGTGCGTGTGTGTGTGTGTGTGTGTGTGTGTGTGTGTGTGTGTGTCTGTTTAGGGGTAGAAACCAGGGTTCTGAGAGAGGGAGATTATTCTTCAAGAGCTGGAATGAGCATCAGGACAAGTGCTTTAGAAGATGGTACTTGAGCCAAGTCTTGATTCTTTCTAAAGAGTTTGTAATGCTATTGGAAATCTTTTGTTATGTTAATTTTTAAAAGATACAAAAAATAGTATGATCTGATCTTCATGGAGCTACCATACCAGCTTTGGGTTGCTTAACACCAAGTTTAATTTATATAAGAAAGACAAACTTTTATCTTGCGTACACTATTGTTATTTTAGATTTTCTGTTGCTCATTGCCAAAACTAATCCTAATTAAAATACATGCTCTATGTGCCAGGGTCCTAGCAGGAACACTGATGGGTAATTTTGAAGAGAGTTTAATAAAGTGATTGTTTATAAAGGTGTGGGCGGGGTATGGAGAAATCGCTGGGGCTGCTGCAGTACCTCATGGTTAGTAATAGTGGGGTGTCAGCGCCTGAGGTCTGAAGAGGGGAGGGAGCAGATGACAGGAGCCCCGAGCCAGAGAGAGCTGTGTGGAGAGGGTGCCTGACAATAGCTGTGACCTTCAATCATTGTAGGTAGTGTTGATTCTGCTGGGAAGGAAGCCGCGAATAAATTCCCTGTCTTCACTATCCTCCCATCTTCAGACCCCCGACTGGTCCCTCACTGGCTGAATCCAAGTGGCGGGGTGTGGGAGTCCTCTGATGTCACTCAGCTTTCCGGGGCACAGGGCTGTGGGGTGAGGGGGGTGAGGGGGAATCTGGAGCATCCGCAGGAAGCTCCTCTTAGCATTTTCCAGAAGAAAAACCCATGTCCCCAGCACAGAGGACACACTGGGTCACATTGCCTACTATATCATTGGGAGGTGATGTCATATGTCCACTGAAACCTAAAATATTAGCTCCCATAAGTTAGCAGGGGACAATGGGGGTTATGAGGCCTAAGTTCATATTCAGAGCTGCCTACTTTTTCCTCCAATGATGTATTCTTCTTATCCTTTACCAGCACCTTGGCTGGGCAGGTTTTTTTTTTAATCAATCAATTAATTAATTAAATTTTTGGCTGCGTTGGGTCTTCGCTGCTGCACGCGAGCTTTCTCTAGTTGCCGTGAGTGGGTGTGAGGGCTTCTCATTGCGGTCGCTTCTCTTGTTGCAGAGCACGGGCTCTAGGCGTGCGGGCTTCAGTAGTGGTGGCTCGCGCACTCTAGAGCGCAGGCTCAGTAGTTGTGGCCCACGGGCTTAGTTGCTCCGCAGCATGTGGGATCTTCCCAGAAGAGGGCTCGAACCTGTGTCCCCTGCATTGGTGGGTGGATTCTCAACCATTGTGCCACCAGGGACTGGGTTCTTTACCTGGTGGTGACTCAATCCTTTATTCCTGTGGGGTCTGAGTCCTTGGTAGTCTTGACACTGTGGGTTGCTGAAGTCTTCTGCTAACCAGGACAACGAGCGGAGGATTATTAAGAGGCACTTTGTGAATCCCCTGGGTTCCAGTTCTAGTGCCTACCTCTGTTACGTGGTAGCAAGCTTATTTTCTCTGGTAACTGGGATTAGTCAACCCAGGCATTACAGTAACCCCTTTCTCTGCCTGTTGGTTCAGTAGCATGAGAAACCAAAATGGCCAGGGCCATCTCAGCTTCCAAGTCATCAATACTGTGATCATTCCACAGTGCAAATGTTTCTCCCTCGAATGCTAAGGATCGCCAAATTCCCTGAGGGCAAGGTTCTGGGGATGGGTAGCAAAAGTTCTTCCAGTAGTCTACAGACTTTAGCTATAATAGCGAAAAGGCTGCTGCTACCCCCACCTCTCAGTTACATATAATACGATTCTGGTTTTGGTTTAAAGAATACACCGCATTCTGTAGGATAGCACTTCCACCTTGTAGGGTGTAGTTTCTTAGCTCTGCTCTAACTGTGCCTTCAGCTGACTAATCCTCCATTCTGTCAAGCCAGCTGCTCCTGGGTCATGGGGCACATGGTAAGACCAGTGAATGCCTTGGGTGTGAGCTCATTTGTACATTTCCTTGGCTATAAAATGTGTGCCCACATTGGAGGCCATGTTATGTGGCATGCCATGGTGATGGATAAGGTATTCTATACGTCCATAAATGGTGGCACTGACAGAAGTACTGTAGGCAGCGGTGAATTCATACCTAGAATATGTGTCTGTTCTCTCTTTTTTTTATATATGTTATTTTATGTATGTATGTATGTATGTATTTATTTATTTTTTGGCTGCACCTAGTGGCATGTGGGATCTTAGTTCCCTGACCAGGAACCAATCCCGTACCCTGTGCATTGGAAGCGTGGAGTCTTAACCACTGGACCGCCAGGGAAGTCCCCTGTGTCTGTTCTCTTGAGGATAAACCACAGTCCATCTACACTGGGGGGGGGGGGTGGGCAGTCAAATCAGTCTACACCAGGTGAGAATGGTACCCAATCAGGCTGTAAGTAGGATGGTCAATCAGCACTGGCTACAGCCAGATTAGCCTCAGAGAGGGGAAGACCATGTTATTAAGCCAAAGCATAGCTTCCATCCCTGCCATCATGGGTCCACTGAACAAGCCCTGGAATGCCTGGGGGAAACGGCTGACCGCGGTCCAGCGCCTGTCACTTTGTCCACCTGATGAGCATTCTTTCCCACGCTTTATTCTGGGTCATTGTAGTTACCTTGCCTTTGGCTGTTGAGTACTACCATCTGCTCTTCACCGCACCAGGATACCATTATTCTCATCAAGATCAAGGAATTAAGTTTCACTATCCAGCATCCCCCATTAGCATCTCCAGCCTACAGAGGACAGCCGTCAGAGCTAGCCAAGGATGCTGGTGGCCCTTACCAATGCATTTCTTAATGCATTGGTGAAGGGAGTGTTTTCCAGACTCCCTTAAAATACATGGCTAGGGGTGGCTAAGCAGATTGCACATAATAAATCCAATCCAGCATTCCCATCTCTCTGAGATTTTGGATTCCTTCCTCTATAGTATGCCAGGGAAATTCTGGCATTTCAAATTTATGAACTCTAGGTTACCATTAAGTCCAGGCTTTAGTTAAACAAGCTAGCAGACTATGAATTCCTCTCCCAGGTGCTCAAGCCAATACATGAAGTCCCAAATCCTGGATGAGCATCCATGGCCATGAGTTTGGCCAAACTGGATCTTACATTCCACGCTCCTGGGTGTGTTTCCCTTCAAACCCTCTTCCACACATGCTCCTGTGGCTCCTGCCAAGGCAGTTTGCTAGGGCCTGTGACTCTTTCCGTCTGGGGGCATTCTCCTCTTAGCGTGGGTCTTGTGCTTCTCCACCCAGGCTGTACTGGGATCTAACTCATGAAGGGCCTGGGGCCAGGAGGGATGGAGGCAGGAAGGGTTCTGAGGCTGATGTCCCAGGAGACAGGATTACGACAAGAGGAGATTGTCTCTACAGACAAGACACTTCAAAAGGATTTAGGAGTTCAGAATTAGCCTTATCCATGTCTGTACAAATGTCCCCATCTCAGGATCCCACCCCTTCCCCATCAATGCCTTCGCCTTAACATAGGAGACCTAGAGGGCTGAGGTTTTTTTGTTTTGTTTTGTTCTGTTTGGCCAGGCTCTGTGGCTTGTGGGGTCTTATTTCCCTGATTGGCAGAGAAGGCTCGGAGTCCCAACCACTGGACCACCAGGAATTCCCTAGAGGGCTGAGTATTGAGTCAGCCATATGAACCCTCTCTGTAGGAGGTGAAGGACTCCTTCAGGGTCCCATCAAGGAGTCCTAATTGCTCACTCACATTCCTCATCAGGCACTGGTAACTCCCAGTTCTCCATTCCCCTGCACATGTTCCCGGAGGCCTCAGAAGCCAAATGACTCCCCACCATAGTGAAGAAGGGCCACAGCCATTCCATCTCCCATCTCCCCACCCCAGCAATGCAGTACCCTACACTTCATCCCATGCCACCCCCAATGATAATTTTTGTTTTTCTTTCCAATGAAAATTTAAGTAATAGTGATACCTCTGCACGCAGTGCATTACCTGGGTGCATTTCCCCCACTGCAAGGAGGTTTCCTTTACTCCCTGAATTTTTTTTAAAAATTTACTTATTTATTATTTTTGGCTGCATTGGGTCTTCGTTGCTGTGTACAGGCTTTCTTTAGTTGTGGCGAGCGGGGGCTACCCTTCGTTGCGGTGTGCAGGCTTCTTATTGCGGTAGCTTCTCTTGTTGCGGAGCACAGGCTCTAGGCGTGCTGCCTTCAGTAGTTCTGGCTCGTGGACTCCAGAGCGCAGGCTCAGTAATTGTGGCGCACGGGCTTAGTTGCTCTGCGGCATGTGGGATCTTCCCAGACCAGGGCTCAAACCCGTGTTCCTTGCATTGGCAGGTGGATTCTTAACCACTGCGCCACCAGGGAAGTTCTGGACTGCTTATTTCAGTTGGCGCATGACATTGTTACCACACCAGGCACCATACTGCATTACTTATGTAATAAATTCTGTGATACATATATATCATAATTATCATAATAATTTACTTCTGTGACTTTTCAGTAGGCTGTGAGCCCCTTGATGACAGGGGTCTGTATACTAAGCACTTGGCACTGTGCAGAGCACATGGCAGGCTCTCAGCCAATGCTTGCATTGAGTTGAATTCAGTCTTTTCTCCTTGAGTTTATAATAATAGTTTCAGTCAGGCAGGCACTTAGTTAACATTTTCTTTTTTTTTTTCCAGCCCCATCCCAGTAATACTAATATAAAACTTTAACATACTATTGTACATTAATTTATAATTGTAACAGTGTACATTCCTTGAGGGTAGTCAAAAATTTTTTTAAATAAATTTATTTGTTTATTTATTTTTGGAGGTGTTGGGTCTTCGTTGCTGCGCTTGGGCTTTCTCAAGTTGCAGCAAGAGGCGGCTACTCTTTGTTGCGGTGCGCAGGCTTCTCTTGATGCACAGCACGGGCTCTAGGCACGTGGGCTTCGGTAGTTGTGGCTCGTGGGCTCTAGAGTGCAGGCTCAGTAGTTGTGGCGCACGGGCCTAGTTGCTCCACGGCACGTGGGATCTTCCCGGACCCGTGTCCCCTGAGTTGGTAGGCAGATTCTTAACCACTGCGCCACCAGGGAAGTCCCTAGTTAACATTTTCTGAGCACTAGGTCTCTGCAGGTGCTGGTCTGGGCACATAGGGATACTAGATGTGTAGGACTCATGGCCTAAGAGTATGTGGATGAGCAAGGGACTGTGGGAGTGTAGAATAAGGATCGGTTCATTCTGATGGCAACAATGGGAGGAGTGGGCCCACTGAGAAGCCTTTGAAGGATGAATTGGGCTCCAATAAATGAGGGGGGGGAGGGTGTTTCCTGTTGAGATGCAGTGTTGAAAATCATGGGTGAAAGATGTCTAATGGGTTAAATGAGCTCAGGGGTGTTTGGAGCCTGTCTCTACACCTAGAGGTTGACATCTGGCCTTGCCACCCCCTGCCGACGTGACCTCTTGGCTTCTGAGGTCCCACTGATGAAGGCTGTGGACGGGCCTGGATGGGAAGTGTCTTCCCCTGCCTGTGGGCTTACTCATTTTCCTTCTTTTGCCTCCTTGCCTTCTGTATGCACATCTGTGGCAGACTCAGAATGGCTGCCCACAGGGGCAGGGGCCTCTGTGCCCCATCAAGGGGAGGCAGCCTGGGTTACTAGTCAGCGGGCTCAGGTTCCCACCCCAGCCCTGTTACTCCTTTTCACAGGCTCGGTTTACCTCTCTGTATATAAGAGGGTTATGCTCAGTGATGTGTGAGGTCCCTCCTGACAGCCCCTGATTCCTAGACTTGTCCTGTCCATACTACAGACTTGTGCTCAGGAGATGAAAGAATGCGAGGGAAGAAAAAAGATGACACTGAGACAACTCCCCACTTCCCAAACACATACATATTTTTTTTGTTGTTGTTTTTTTTTGCGGTACGTGGGCCTCTCACTGTTGTGGCCTCTCCCGTTGCGGCGCACAGGCTCCAGACGCGCAGGCTCAGCGGCCATGGCTCACGGGCCCAGCCGCTCCGTGGCATGTGGGATCTTCCCGGACCGGGGCACGAACCCGTGTCCCCTGCATCGGCAGGCAGACTCTCAACCACTGCATCACAGGGAAGCCCTCCCAAACACATACATATTACTGTCCCTAATTCTGAGGAAATTTGGTCCTTACTGAGCCTGGGAGGACACCCAAGGTTGGTCTTAATCTCATAAAGATGTCTTCATCTTGCCCTTGGCTAGTCGGAATGGTGGAGCAGAAAGCCAGAGTCCCCCAGGTAGGATGTTGGGAGTGGAACTGGGGCCAAGGACATCTGAGAAAGGGAACCTGGTGATTTAGGAGGGAGTCCAGAAACTGATGCAGGCTACAGAGAGAAAGGTGAGTTCTTCCTTCATTCAGTGTTCGGTTAAAAACCCCAAATGGAGTACTGCCATTCAGCTCTAGTGCTAAGCACCCGTAGTTAGCGCAGATCCCACAAGTTCAAGAGCACAATCCTCAACAAGACTGCTCTTAGTTCAGGTGCCAGCTGCAAGTTCAGAGGGGTCACAGGCCACAGGCACTTCTGATTCACTGGGTACAGTTTGGGGGATCCCACAACCCCCTTCAGTTTCAATAATTCACTAGAACAACTCACAGGACACACAGCTCAGGAAAGTGCTATTCTTAGGATTACAGTTTTATAGAGAAGATACAAATCAGCAGGACCAGCCAAATGAAGAGGCACATAGGGCAAGGTCTGAGAAGGTCCGGCATGCAGGGCTTCTGTGTTATCTCCTCGTGGAACCATGGCACATCACCCTCCTGACACATTGATGAGTTCACCAACCAGGAAGCTCCATTGAGCTTTGTGTCCAGAGTTGTTATAGGGGTTTCATTATGTCGGCATGGGTGATTAAATCATTGGCTGGAGGCTGAACTCAATCTCCAGTCCCCCTTCCTGGACCTCCCTCCCCATGGCTCAAAGCCCCAACCCTCTTCCCATAACTGGCCAGCCCCAGTCCTGAAACCATTTAGGGGCCACCATGAGTCACCTCCTTGGCATAAATTATCAAGGCCCACCATGAATATCACTTCTAATACTTGGGAAATTCCAAGGATTTAGTCTCCCCATAAGGAACCAGGGACAAAGGCCAGTCAAATTCTTTGTTATGTACAACACTTAGTTTGGTCAGTTTCCTCCAGACTGGCTTCTCAAGCTCACCCCTTCCAACTTTTTATCTTGACAAATTTTTTAAAGTTATTTTTTATTTTTCATTTATATTGAAGTATAGTTGATTTACAATGTTGTGTTAGTTGCAGGTGTACAGCTAAGTGATTCAGTTACACATATACATATATCCATTCTTTTTCAGGTTCTTTTCCCATATAGGTTATTACAGAATATTGACTATAGTTCCCTGCGTTATACAGTAGGTCCTGTTGATTATTTTATATATAGTAGTGTGTATATGTTAATCCCAAACTCCTAATTTATCTCTCCCCCCCCACCCTTTGGTAACCATACGTTTGTTTTTGAAGTATCTTGAGAAATTTCAAACCATTTAGATTCACCAGCTCTTAGCAATTTTGCCACATTTGCTTGCTCGCTCTCTCTTTCTCTCTCATGACATTTCACCCATAAATACTTCAGCATGTATCTCCTATGAACAAGGTCATTCTCCCACATAACCAAAGCACAGTTACTGCACCTAATTTAACATTGATGTAACACTGTCATCTAATATACAGAGTATATGCAAAATTTCCCAAGGGTAAAATGTCCTTTGTAACTGATTTTCCCCTCATTTTGCTCCAATACAGGATCACAGTTTGCATTTTTCACATCTCCTTTAGTCTGACATAGTTCCTTAATCTTGTCTTTTTCTTTCTGTCTTTTGTCTTTTATGGTATCAACATCTATAAAGCATCCAGGCCAGTCATTTTGCAGAACGTCTCTAACTTTGGTTTGTCTGCTCATTTCCTCCAGTTTAGATTCCGAGTGAACACTTTCGGCAGGAACAGTACAGAGGAGATGCAGTGTCCCTGCACCTGTAGTGTCCCTGCGGTGCATCACTTCAGGAGGCAGATGTTGCCAGTTTGTCCGATTAGTCGTAATTAAGCTTTGCTTACTTGATTAAGGCGGCCTGTGCCAGATCAGGCTAGGTTTCGATAAACTTAGAAACCTGGGTTTTATTGGCATTGGCTTCCCAAGCAGCTGGGGGGAATGTAGCACTCCTGGCCCGCCTTCATCTTCTCTTCTCCCCTCTGGGAAAGTCTGGAATAGTCCTGACGGCAGGAAATGGGGAGAGAGTGGCGAGGCTCTGCAGTGGTGTCCTTTGTTCCAGTTCTCCTGAGACCACTGGAGACATTTCCTCCATTATTTTCTGTCTGGTGCTCTGGAGCCTGGGATGGAGGTTATCTCCCCCGCCCTTCCCCCACCACGTGGCTATGCAGTAGTCTCAGCGCAGGCATGAACGCAGGTGTGTGCGCGGTGCCCGGGCGAGTGTGCAAACTCAGGTCTTTTTGCCTGCATCGGCGTGTCGGCAGGCACGTTCCATTCTGTGCAAACCTTCCCGTGTTCTAAAGCATTCCATGTTGGAGGCTCTGGGGCGGGTTAAGTGGTGTATGTGTGGGTGAAGCGTTTCCGCGCGGAGCATGTTTTCCAGTGCTCCCCGCTCTCTGGGCCGCTTGGTACGGTCTACACCCCCCTTCACTTCCTCCGACGGTGGTTGCACCCATCCCTCCCGGAAGCGCTCAGGCTCCACGTCAGCCATGGAGGCGTCCGGCAGTCAGAGCGGGACTGGCGCGGCTCCTGCACCCGCGGACTCAGCCTCGGCTTCGGTGACCCTGGCGCAGCTCCTGCAGCTGGTCCAGCAGGGCTGGGGACTCCCCGGCCTGGAGAGGCGCCACGTCGTGGCGACCCTCGGCGAACCCACGGCGTCCCGGCTCCCGCGGAGGCCCAAGCCCTGGGAGGCCTCGGGCTCCGCCGACGACCCCGTGCCGCCCTTCCAGACCCGGGGCCACAGGCCCGACGACCCTTCCTATGGGCAGAGGACCCTCCTGGAAGAACCTGGCTCCGGGGAGACTGCGACAGCGCCTTCCTAGATGGCACATAGTGGGTTCCTGAGGCTCGAGGTCCTTTGCAGCTGTGAATGAAAAATGTTGCTGCCCTATCTGCAAAGGACGCTGCAGCCATCTAGCCATCAGCCAGTGCTGCGGCCCCGTCGGCGAGCCCTAGGGAACCGAGGATGGAGACAGATGGGCCGCCGGCTGCCAAGCCCTCAGCCACTGCAGACACTACCAACGGCGCACCCTGAGGGGGCTCAAGATGGGAAAGAACAGGATACTGGCCTTGGATAGCTAAGGCGCATATCAAAGGCAAGGCGTCAGTGAGCCCAGACTCTTGCATCTACCTGTTCACAGAAAAAAGCTCAATTCATTAACGTGAGATGTCGGTGTGTTTTCTTTAATTAACAGTAATCTTTTGATGTTCTGACTACCTGATTTTGTCGCAGAACTCCTATCTATCGTTCAGAGAAGTCCCTCAGAGCTATCTGAGAGGCTGCCTCCTGGACTTGCGTCCTCAGAAAGTCTGCCAAATAAAATAATTCTCAACTTTGAGGTTTTGCTTTTTTTTTTTTTTCAGTCTACAGTTTTGGTGACCATGGAGAGAACCAGAGCAGACTTCTCCTCTTCGCCTGAACTCTACGAGGAACCGGACCCTTGGTACTGGCAGAGGCTTCTTGTGCCCATCCGCCTCCTTGGAGAGTTCATACGAACTTGGGTGAGTCTCTCCTGGTTCTTGGATCTCCTGATTATTGGTTGATTATCCTGAGTTTTATTTGGCAGTGTCTAGCAGATGCCTGGCCCCCCAGTTGAAAGACATTGGGGAGTGACCTCCCTAGTTGAATGGTACTTGGGGAGCACAGTTGTGAAAGACACTGGAAGAAAATGCCCACCAGCTGAAAGATACTGGGGGAACCTGGTTGAAGGACACTTGGATTTGCTCAGTTGAAAAGATATTTGGGGACTTCCCTGGTGGTCCGGTGGTTAAGCCTCTGCGTTTCCGCTGCAGGGGGCACGGGTTCCATCCCTGGTCAGGCAACTAAGATGCCACACTGCGCGGCCAAATAAAAAAAAAAAGGACTGAGCAGTCTGGGCTGAATGTTTAGATAAGAGGGTGACCCGATGTTTTCCTCAAATTGGCTACCTTAATAAGAATTTGTCAGGATAAAAGTGCAATAGTAAATTTTATCCCCAACGAATTCAGCTTTAAAACGGGAAATAGATTCTCTCAAACAAAAACGAAGGGCATCAGAAAACCAACCTCCGATTAACACTCCAGCCAGATTCATGAATGTACTGAGCTCATACTTGCAAGTACCTACTTAATTGGGAGTCAGAGGAAATCTCACCCTGAAAATGACTCAGATTGGGCTCATTTATTGAATACGCAGTTAAGTTACAAAAAGCCGGCTTGATAAAAACATCTTTTCAAAACTCTGACCTTAAAAAAACAAAAACAAATAAAAGCCCTTCCGGGGGAAGTTTAATTTCTCTTCCTGTGTCTTTGAGATGTAAATGTTCTACTTGATCTTCTTCCAGCCTTTTGCGTGTATGGCTTTTGAGAACTTGGTCTCTGCCATCCAAAAGGTGCACATATGGTGTACATTTGGTAGCCAATCAAATAGACTGGGGTTCTGAGCAGTCTTTTGTCTAGCTGTGCCAACTCTCGGGGATTTTTTGCCATCTTAACCTTCATTTGCGTCAGCCTGTACAACAAAGGCCTTTACTTTCTTAGACTATTTTTGGGAATAAACTTTCTGGATCTTGTTTAGGCAGCAGCCTTCACTCTCTCTTGTGGGGAATGCCTCTTGCATCTTATTGGTTTGAGTCACTATTAAGATACATCTTATTAATGGCCAGATGATGGAGCCTTTAAATTGGGAAAACTCTGAATTGGTAAAGTTTTAGGGAGCTCTCATTATAACTAGCTGTTTTATTAGTACCTATGAGGAAAAAAAAAAGGTGGGAAAAATATATGTAATGGTTAACCTAAAAACTCCCTTAGTTTAAAACAATCCCCCACCCCCCAAAAAATGGTTTGGGAAGCCTTATTGTGGTCTCTTCTTCCCCTCAGTGGGTCTTATGGATAACAATAAAAACAGAATAATTAATTTTAATTAGGTTGATTAACAGGAAAACAAGAAAAAAGTGAAGGGAAAGTCTAGGGACTTTTTCCCAACAAGTTGGAAATTTTAAGGTGGTTACTTAAAAATGGAATAAATAAAACAGATGGTAATGGGATTAAATTAAAGGTTTGATACAAAACTACCTAAAGTTGGATGGGCCAAAGGGACGCACTATTGGTTCCCAACATTAAAGGGCCCCAAACAAGTCTGCTCTATTTACCCCAGTTTAAAAATATATATTTAAAGGGCTGGAAAAAATTACACTGAGATACTTGACCAACAATTACTTGGGGCAACAGGCCAATTAATCAACTTGAAAGATTGACAAAAGCGCCTGAATTCCTTGGTGCCCACTGGACCACCAGGGGAGTCCCTGTCTTGCAAATCTTGACAACAGAAATGTAAATACAGCCCACAGAAACCTGAGACTGAGCCTAATTAACTCAATCAGAAAGAACCTGAAACTAAGGAAGAAAAAAAGGAAAAAGTGGCCTTTTTAAACTCAAACAGCTGGAAAGTCTCCCTCAGCCAAAATCTAATTCATAGCCTCCTTAAAGTTTTATCAAGGACAATACAAATCTTAAGTCTTTTTCATAAACAGTAAAGGCTTAGTCATCTGAGCAAGCAAATTTAATTCATTCCAAGTGTTATTTATAAACTAGTAAGTTTATATTGTAATAACTGATTCATAACTAAGTTTTTTTTTTTTTTTGGCTGTCCCACACAGCATGTGGGATCTTAATTCCCCAACCAGGGATCAAACCCGCGTCCCTTGCAGTGGAAGCTTGGAGTCTTAAACCACTGGACCGCCAGGGAACTCCCAATAACTAAGTTTTTTAAACAAATACTATTTTATTCTTTACAAAATACATAGTGATCTTAAGGGTACAGGTCACAAATTACAAACGGGAAAAGCACAGGGAAAAAGTTGAGACAAATGCATTAAATGACAACAAGGTTGTGTTCACCTAGAGGGGTGGGATAGGGAGAGTGGGAGGGAGACGTAAGACACCTAGAGGGGTGGGATAGGGAGAGTGGGAGGGAGATGCAAGAGGGAGGAGATATGGGGATGTATGTGTATGTATAGCTGATTCACTTTGTTATACAGCAGAAACTAACACACCATTGTAAAGCAATTATACTCCAATAAAGATGTTTAAAAAAATGACAACAAGGTACCCATTAATACGGAATCCATTTAGAATAAAACAGTTCTTTGTTAGACAAGGCCAAGAGGAGGTACCTTGTTGAGTAGAAAATGCCAGTTACCTAGAAATATACTTCTATCAAAAAGTAGAAAAGTGTTAGTAGTGTACCTATATTAAATCATAGCATATACAGGTCCAGTGTTCCACAGTACAACCATTGGTTTTAGGCAGGAATCTGTGAGAAACTTGACTGCCTATCTTGCTGGAAGAGGAAAGCCCCAGGACTGATTAACTTCCCTACCTTCCATAAAGCTTTGTTCAGGTGACTTTGGAATGTGGTGTCAAACACCCTATTCATTTCTGCCGCAAGTTCCCGCAGAACAGACACTGTGGACTCATCCCTGGCATTCAGAATCTGCACAAAGAATTTATTCCACAGTTCACCGCCTTCTAGCTCAGAAATATTTTGGCTAAGTTTCCAGAGGGGACCCATCCCAGAAGACCTGCAGGTGTTCCTTGAACAATAGTAAATGTGCTAAATCTGCTATACCAAACAGATAGGGAGAAGAACAGTTAGCCAGGATCTTTTGTCCTTCCAGGATCTGTACAGTCTGAAAGCTGCTGAGGTTAAAAACGTCTAGCTGTGCCCTAAGGTCAACACTGTAGGAAAAGTCCACCATCTTCAAAGCGTGATTGTTCTTATTACAATCATAGGGATCGTGGATTCTGTTTCTAAGAATCAGACTCCTTGGACTCAAGTCACCGTGGACTATTTCTGCTTTGTGTAGTTTCTCCACCATTGTCAAGAGGTTATAAATAATCAACACTGTCATTTCATGGGTGATAAATTCACTGTATTGAAGAAGATCCTGAAGGGTGAAGCAGTTCATATATTGGTGCCAAACGATACAGCCATCTTGGTATTGATACCAGCGACACAAATTATCACACTCCTTATTTAAACGTTCCTTTAACTTGAAGTTGATATAAAAGTCCCATGGGACAGGTTGAGAAGATACCTTTATTATGGTTAACTCTGCAGAGTTTCTTGGCGTCACCCAGAATAATTTATGGTCTTCGCATAACAGGTATTCTTGTTTAATGCAGTAATCCTCATTATCTAATTCAGTTTCCTTCTCTATTTCCAAATTAGGCATTGGTCTATCTTCTACGAAAAACTCTGCAGAGGTACTCAGCTCTGGTTGGGATTTTAGCAGTTGTCTGTGGTACTGTGAACACCAGGGTGACTGAGTAGGGCTGTCTGTAGTCTCACTAGTGAGCTCCAGTTTCTCAGGAATTTGAAGACATTTGATGGAGGAGGTGCTTGTAACTGAGGCAGAAGATCCAGAGAACCCAGAGGAGTGTGTGGCTTCACAGCTGTCTTCAATAATTGGGCCCCAAACTGCTGAACTCCACACTCCAGAGGCCCTCCTTTCCACACGCTGCCTCTCCCCTTCTGCGCAGTTCCTCCCAATAACTAAGTTTTAAAGTGAAGCTATGAGATCTCTAGTTTTGTCTGTTTATGTGTCTGTGTGTACATTATTATGAGATATTATTATGAGAAGTATGTACCTCTAGAAATATCAAAATTAAAATTTAAAAAGAGCTCTGTATAATTGACTTAAAAGTAAGGTGTTACAAACTAAATATTTCTAAATATAAAAGAAAGTGGTCGGAATGAATTTCAGGTTTATGTGATCTAAGAAATATTCAATATTAAATTAACATTTCTTGTTTAAAAATATGTTTTTATTGATGTATAGTTGATTTACAATGTATTAGTGTCAGGTGTACAGCAAAGTGGTTCAGTTTTATATATATACTTTTTTTCTTTTTCAGATTCTTTTCCTATAAAGGAAAAGAAAATATTGAGTATAGTTCTCTGTGCCATACAGTAGGTCCTTGTTGGTTAACTGTTTTATATATAGTATAACATCTGGTATTAAAGCTAGCTTAACCTCACTGACTTAATTAATATAGACATGTCTTACTGTATTGTACCTAGGTTTACTAAAGGTTAATACATTCATGTCTTTTTTTTTTTTTTTTTGGTTGTGTTGGGTCTTCGTTGCTGTGTGCGGGCCTTCTCTAGTTGCAGTGAGTGGGGGCTACTCTTCTTGGTGGTGTGCGGGCTTCTCATTGTGGTGGCTTCTCTTGTTGTGGAGCACGGGCTCTAGGCGCACGGTGTTTGATAGTTGTGGCTCGTGGGCTCTAGAGCACAGGCTTAGTAGTTGTGGCTCATGGGCTCTAGAGTGCAGGCTCAGTAGTTGTGGTGCACGGGCTTAGTTGCTCCACGGCATGTGGGATCTTCCCGGACCAGGACTTGAACCCGTGTCCTCTGCATTGGCAGGTGGATTCCTAACCACTGTGCCACCAGGGAAGCCCTGCATTCATGTTATTTCTGTTACAGACTTTGTCAACAGCAACAAATTAACGTGTAGGATAATATTTTCATAAATTATAAAATGAAGGTAAATGAGATAGGAGTTTTCGGGTGAACTCTTTTAGAAATAATTATATCTTGGGTATGTCTGTCTAAAATAGTTTCTCTAGATTTTTGGTAACTTGAGTTTTGCTAAGTTAAGTTAAATGATGGGAATTTATTGAATGTCCAGGTCGTTTCAAATGAGATAAAATGCTGAAACATTAATTGCTAAACAGGTCTAAAGTTAATCACTTTATTCTTCTTAGGAAAGGAAAAACTAAAGATGTCTGGGTTTATTACAAACATACCTTGTACCACATTGAGGAAAGAAATTATTTTATATGTTTCTAGAGGTTATGGGATACTCCAGTCAGGGAATGCTGGTATGACAAACAGCTTATAATTACTTGCTGCTTGTTGGTTTGTGCTAGAGATTAAGTTTTTTTATGTTTCTTTTTTTGCGGTACGCGGGCCTCTCACTGTCGTGGCCTCTCCCATTGCGGAGCGCAGGCTCCGGACTCTCAGGCTCAGCGGCCATGGCTTACGGGCCCAGCCACTCCGTGGCATGTGGGATCTTCCTGGACCGGGGCACGAACCCGTGTCCCCTGCATTGGCAGGCGGACTCTCAACCACTGCGCCACCAGGGAAGCCCAGAGATTAAGGTTTTTAACAGTTAAAATTGTAGTATGTAATTAGAACTACTAAAGATAATAAGGGAAATATTTCAGTATGCAAGGAAAGTAGGATGTGTGTTTTCAGCAAAAGAAGGTATGAGGAATGGAAGTACATTTTGTTAAGGGGAAAGAATGATTTTGTCCTAGAGCTGGTTATTTCTGTATTAAAAAAAATAAGGGACAAATTAATATGAATACAGAAACTTGTAGAAGATTTGTAAAAAGAGAGCCCTGAAAAAGGAGTTTCATACATGGTCAGGCTCATATTAGATTCAATTTAATTTCGTAAATGGATTTTGTTATTAAAAGTAGACTGGTGCAAGACTGGATTTGGTTCTCTCTTTTAAGAGAATAAAGTTTTCTTGAAATACTGCTTTTGGTAACAGATTTTGTGAACTTTTTTGCCTTTAAGTGATCTTTTTTTTTTTGTCACTTCGGTTAAGTGAGTATTGTTTCACAGTGACCTGTGATCCTATTTGACCAAGTGTTAATATTTCTGACAAATATCCCAAATATCAAATTCTAACAAAAGTTCTTTTGACCTCTGGTTAACTCTGGGATGCTTCAAAGGAACCCTAAGACATCTCAGAGAGGATTATTAAACTAATTAGGCCTATTTGGTATGTTAAATTACTTGAGAAACATTGTCAAATGATTGGAGATGAGCCTTAGTTATATGGTATGGATAAATGTTATAGATATTCCAAAATTTATGTGAAATTCCTAAAATTCTGATATGCTCTGGTATAGTGTTATCAGTCATAATTCTAGTTATTATCTTAAAATGTCACATGTCATAGAAATATCCAAGTTTCTTGCCAGTTGCCTTGTAATCAGATCTTTAACCATGCCATTTAAGTCTTGTCATTTATAGACAATCATTGTTTTACTCTGAAGCTTTTATAAAATGAAAATCTTCAAGAAAATTCATAAAAAGGATTTCTGACAAATATAAGTTTCTGATTAACTTTTGGATCATACCACTGAACTAGGTAACAAATTGCAAAACTCTAATGGAAAACCTGAACACTTCATCCAGATCCTCAGAAATTAATTACATGGGACTGAATGAACTGATAAACATGATTTATAATTTTTTGACTTTTTCTGTAATATCCTGGCTTTTAATCTTTGTTTTCTAGAAAAACCTTTCCTCTTATGCTATGACCTACAAAAAGTTGATAAAGTATACCTTTATAAACAAAGATGAAACATTTATCTTCTTCACTCTACCTAGTCCTTACAGAATTTGGCTTCTCCAGCTGGGTCTCCTGTGGAGTTGATGGTTTATTACAACCAAATTACAAGTAGTTATACTAATCATTGTTTTAATTTGTTCTCTTTGTTTCCAGATTGTTTATGCTTTGTGTTTCTCTCTGCCGTACTATGACCTTATTAATGTTACTAGCTTTATTACTTATCCCATCTAGTTCATAAGATTGTCTCTTGCATTACCCAATGTGTAACCAGGTCTCCAACAAAATTAATGATGGCTAAACATCTTGAGGAAATAGATCAATAATTGTAACAGTGTGATTCTAGATATGAGAAGAAGCAACAAGGGAAAACATTTCCTGGATCATAGTAGACTAGTAAGACAGGTGATCCAGAGGATTTTACATTATCAACAGGGCCTAATCCAAAAAAAGTTAACACATTGAGTAGGCTATCAACAGAATCTTTGCCTGATCTAGGAATGAGCCTTCCTAGCACCATGGGACAAAATTGTCTCATGAAATGTCTCCCAAATGTTGGTCGAATTTTATTACTAAGGGGAAGCACTGTGGGTGAAAAATGTTGCCTGCCATATCAACAAAGGATGCTGCAGCCATCACGCCATCAGCCACTACAAACGCCCCTGACGGTGAGCCCTGAGGGGGCTCGAGGAGAGACAAACGCGCTGCCACTGCCAAGCTCTCAGCCACTGCAGCCACCCGAAGGGCGCACCCTGAGGGGACTCAGGAAGGGAAAGAACAGGATACTGGCCCTGGACAGCTAAGGTACATAGCAAAGAAATGATTTCAGTAAGCTCAGACTCTTGCATCTTCTCATACATAGAAAAGTGTTAAATTCGTTGACTTGAGATGTTTGGTTTTCTTTAGTTAACAGTCATCTTTTGATGTTCTGACTACCTGGTTTTTGCTGCAGAACTCCTGTATATCCTGTAAAGGCTGCTCCCTTACCTCTTTGGAGCGGCCTCTCAGAACTATGTTGAGAAGCTGCCTCCCAGGCTTGAGTGCTCAGAAAGGCCACCAAATAAAACATAATTCTCAACTTTTAGGTTGTGCATCTTTCAGTCGATATAACTCTGAGATCTGGAGGGTGTGACTGTGTCCTGCATAGACTAGGTCCCTGGATACTGGCCACTGCTGTTTCTCTTTTGTGCATTCACCACCACCTATCAGCTGGACTTAAGCCTCCTGGGAGCATCACTGTGGTTGTTGTTGTTTTTAATTTATTTATTTATTATTTTTGGCTGCATTGGGTCTTCATTGCTGCGCGTGGGCTTTCTCTAGTTGCGGTGAGCGGGGGCTACTCTTTGTTGCCGTGCGCGGGCTTCGCATTGCAGAGGCTTCTCTTGTTGTAGAGCACGGGCTCTAGGCACGAGGGCTTCAGTAGGTGTGGCACGTGGGCTCAGTAGTTGTGGCTTGCGGGCTCTAGAGCACAGGCTCAGTAGTCGTGGCGCACGGGCTTAGTTGCTCTGCGGTATGTGGGATCTTCCCAGGCAAGGGCTCGAACCTATTTCCCCTGCATTGACAGGTGGATTCTTAACCACTGCGCCATCAGGGAAGCCCCACTGTGGTGGTTTTGTATTTGTATCTCTAGACAGTGAGCCTTAATTAAAAAAAAGAAAAAAGAAAAGTAATCCTGTTTCAGTCCTTATATGTAATTGAAACAAATCTCATACTTCACTACTTGCAGTGCATAGATGTGTTTTTATTTTTAAAATGCTACTTGGGACACACTAAACGGTTCTGACCAACTGGGAACAATTTCTTAGGAGTGTAGAAGTTAGTGTTTATCTCCCGATTCAGCTTATTCTGGTGGTTGTGGAAGTTCTGACCAACTGGGAACAATTTCTTAGGAGTGTAGAAGTTAGTGTTTATCTCCCGATTCAGCTTATTCTGGTGGTTGTGGAAGTGAATTTGGGATCCAAGTGGCATTTTTATTTCAGACAGCCATTCTCCAGATAGGCAGTGAAAAAAAAGGCTTGATGAAAAAACTTGGCCCCAGAATGACAACGAATGAAATCTCAAAGCATAAAAAAGAGCCAGTCAACAACAACCCCTAGAACCTTAGGCTCTAAGAACCAGCTGGGTCAGGCAAGGGGCTAGAGGCTCTAGAGCCAAGGAAAAGCTTTAACTACCTTGTAAAGTCAGTCTCTTTAAATCAGCCGCATGACTCACTGCACCTACTATTGTTTCCTGAAACTAGGTCTTTTGTTCTCCCTACACCTAGAACATATCAGGTATTTATGTTGACTGTCGTGATCCCACATTAGCACACACTAATAGGACTAATTTTCCCCAGAAAAAAGGATAGTCCCATAACTTGTTCACGGAATGGTATCTAACATGGTACACAATACAGAAGCGCATAATTTTTAAAACTTCCTTTACATAGATTTCTAAGTTAAAAACTGTTGTTTTGCTTAATACTCTTAACCATGGGAGGCAGACAGGCTAGACTATATTAGCCCCATTTTATAGGCAAGAGTGGAAACATTTCCTTATTTAGTATACGACAGATCTGGGATATAAACCCTGGGGCTTCCACACTCAACTGCTCTTTTCCCATGACTTTTTGATACATCATTTTAAAGTAATCTGACTTCACAATGCTTTACAGTATAAGAGTAACATCTATAACATCTCATCCTGGCAGGTTCACTCTTGAGCCAGTTAACTGTGAAATAAAATTCATGTTTTATGGAAAGAGAAGAAAAATTTAAACAAAAAATCTTCTCTGCCTTTTGGCCTCCTCTCTCCCACCACTGTGCATTGTGTATCTTGCATTATGCATTGACCAAACCTTTACCAGCGGCGGAAATTTCTACTCAACCATAAAGAGCAACATTCTCCTAAGACAGTTCCTTAAAGGTAACATTCCTTTTTGATAAGGGGTCACATGGTGCTCAGATGTGGATTATGTAAATTGTCAATAATATGTCATTTGATGTACAGCCCTCCTCTGTCTCAAAAAGCATATATAACTGTATCTTGACTTCTAATGGGCGGAACAATTCTCAGGGCTTTGTGAGATGCTCTTCCTGGGTTATAACCCTCAATTTTGGCTCGAATAAAATTTTTAAGATCGACTGATTAAAATTTTTCATCGACATATGCTTGGTGTAGTCAGCAGGATATCAGAGACTCCTGCCAGAGGCCACCGGGAGTCTATGCAGAAACAGTGCTTGGTGCCAGCATGGGCCCATTGAGCCCCATCTGCTTCTCAGCACTCCCCAGGTGTTTTTGGTGGGTTCTCCTGATATTTGGATCTCATTGTTTGGGTGTTGATCCTAAAAATTTTATTTGAGCTGGTTTTCACTTAAGACTTAGAGTCTTAAGGGCCACCGGTGCATTTCCTAGGGCGTCTGGGCAAGAGGCCCAGGGAAACATGTGGCTGGGGTTTTGTTAAATTTGGCTTAAAAAAAAAAAAAAAAAAAAAAGTTGATCTATGGTCTGAACAAAACTTTTGCTAGTGAAATCAGAGACTGAATTATTCAGCGCCAAAGAATAAAGGGACATTTTGCTCCTTCCAGCCACAAGCCATCCTCAGATGACTGAGGATCTTTGGGAAGTGTCTGAGGATCAATTTTCATGACGTGTAGCAGTCCCATAGGGAAACCCCATTACAGTCATTAAGTAAGTACTGCTCATCCAGGCGGCGTGACAGAGGCTGATCACCTAGTGTTCCGAGCATCCAAGATGGTTTTAGGCTGTAATTGGGAGAAACTGAGCCACCTAAAAGAAGTCGAACCAGGGAATTCCCTGGTGGTCCAGTGGTTAGGACTCTCTGCTTTCACTGCCGGAGGCCCAGGTTCAACCCCTGGTCAGGGAACTAAGATCCAGCAAGCCACATGGTGCAGCCAGAAAAAAAAGGTTAGTATCTGCAGATTTTGGTAACTTGAAACTAAACCAAGGTAAATTATGAGAATTCATTCACTATCTGGGTCATTTCAAACAGGATAAAATTCTGGAACATTAATTGCTGGGGAGGTCTAAGTTCTTAGAAGAGGAAAACTAAAGCATAAGCATAAGTTTGTCAATCAGGAAATGCTGATATGACAAACAGCATTTTTATTTATTTTTTTTGGCTGTGCCATGTGCGGCATGCAGGATCTAGTTCCCTGACCAGGGATCGAACTCGTGCCCCCTGCAGTGGAAGCTCGGAGTCCTAACCACTGGACCACCAGGGAATTCCAGAGAAAAATTAAGGTTTTAAGTTTAAGAATTATAAGGGAAACATTTCAGTATGCAAGGAAGTAGGATGTGTGTTTTCAGCAAAGAAGGTATGAGGATTGAAAATGCATTTTGTTAAAGGAAAAAAGGTTTTGTCCTAGAGCTGGTTGTTTCTGAATAGATACAGAAAGTTGTGGAAAGTTTGTGGAAAAAGAACACTGAGTTTTGTGCATGGTCAAAATTGGCTGAGATAAGATTGAACTTAATTAAGGAACTGTTTTTTTGGTTTTTTTTTGCGGTACGCGGGCCTCTCACTGTTGTGGCCTCTCCCGTTGCGGAGCACAGGCTCCGGACACACAGGCCCAGCGGCCATGGCTCACAGGCCCAGCCGCTCCGCGGCACGTGGGATCTTCCCGGACCGGGGCACGAACCTGTGTCCCCTGCATCGGCAGGCGGACTCTCAACCACTGCGTCACCAGGGAAGCCCAAGGAAATGTTTTAAAGGTAAAGTAGTATAAAACCTGAATTTGGTCCTCTAAGAGGACAAAGTTTTCTTAAAATATTGAACTGATTTTGGTAATAGATTGTGAGTTTCTTTGTGTTTAAGTGATTTGTATTTGCCATTGAGATTTTTTTTTTAAGTTTTTTATTTTTTTGGCCATGATTTTGGCTCATGGGATTTTAGTTCCCCGACCAGGGATCGAACCTGGGGCCCTGGCAGTGTGCGCACCGAGTCTTAACCACTGAACCACCAGGAAATTCCCTGCTATTGAGAACTTTTATCGTCACGCTGGTTAAGTGAATTGGTATTGTTTCACAGTGACCTGTGATTCTATTTGACCAAGTGTTTTAAAACTTTTTGATTTTTTTTTTTTTTTTTTTTTGCGGTACGCGGGCCTCTCACTGTTGTGGCCTCTCCCGTTGCGGGGCACAGGCTCCGGACGCGCAGGCTCAGCGGCCATGGCTCACGGGCCTAGCCGCTCCGAGGCATGTGGGATCCTCCCGGACCGGGGCACGAACCCGTGTCCCCAGCATCGGCAGGCGGACTCTCAACCACCGCGCCACCAGGGAAGCCCATAACTTTTTGATATTTTTGACAAACTTTCCAAAGATCAAATACTAAATGAAGGTCATTTGACCTCTAACTTTGAGGTTTTCCAAAGGGTCCCTGGAGCACCTCAAAATATTTGTTTTCTCTCCATCTCAGAGAGAGGAATATTAAACTAATTAGGCTTACTTGGTATGTTAAATGGGGAGCAGTTACATAGATGGTGATAAAACTTTAGTTTATGTCATATGTGTAAACATTATTAATATATACATTCTAGAAATTAAGTGGAACTCCCAAAATTCTGGTATGTCCTGGTAAGTGATATCAGTCATAATTTTAGTGTATGTCACAGCAGTAACCAAGTTTCTTTTCAATTACATTGTAATCAAGTTCTTTAACCCTCTTAAAAGTCTTTTGTCATTTATAGCTAGCTATATGGTCAGTTAACCAGATATTTGGTAGAAATGAGGTTAACTTTAGAAAGAAAAAGATTATGTTTCAGTGAATATTCTAGTTTTGTTAATTCAGGCATTTACTGGCTAAGACTCACTTCTCAGATAGCTCCTTGCAAAGTTTAATTAAAAGGACACTGTTTCTGAAGGCTATCACAGTACTCTAACTTTGGATGAAGATCAGATCCACCATGACCTGCAACCAGGACATTATTCATATTGGAAAAGACATCAGATAAAGGACTCCTTGGGCTTCCCTGGTGGCGCAGTGGTTGAGAGTCTGCCTGCCGATGCAGGGGACACGGGTTCGTGCCCTGGTCCGGGAGGATCCCACATGCCGCGGAGCGGCTGGGCCCATGAACCATGGCCGCTGAGCCTGCGTGTCGGGAGCCTGTGCTCCGCAACGGGAGAGGCCACAAAAGTGAGAGGTCCACGTACAGCCAAAAAAAAAAAAAAAAAAAAAAAAGACTCCTTGCAGCCGTGTTGGAAGGGAACGTATCAGGCCTCTCCTGAATGAACTGAAGCTCGCTTTTGTTTTTTTAAATAAATTTACTTATTTATTTTTGGCTGCGTTGGGTCTTCGTTGCTACGCGCAGTGGTGCGTGGGCTTGGTTGCTCCACGGCATGCGGGATCTTCCTGGACCAGGGCTCGAACCCGAGTCCCCTGCATTGGCAGGCAGATTCTTAACCACTGTGCCACCAGAGAAGCCCTGGCAGGCAGATTCTTAACCATTGCATCACCAGGGAAGCCCAGTGAGACCCCTTTTACCCAGCTAATTAATGCTGCCTGTTCTGGCCATAAATAATCCTTTATATTAGATGTTGAATATCAGGTAGCTCCTAACGGGAACCAGTGGATTTATGGAACAAGTTTATGACCTTGGCTCTCCCCAGCAGGGAGATTCACGATTGGTTTCCCTTGGTCACTTACTTACAGGCAGCCTTGGAAATAGTTCCTGCCAAGCTGTCAGTCTGCCTTTAGTGCAGGCACACTGGTTTCTATCAATCAGTTTTCCAATGGTACTACCATTTGGCCGTGATATTTAATTCACCTCATGACCCATGAAGAGTCAAACTTTTGCTCTGAAATATTGATACTACGAAAATGGTTTGGTCCAGAATTTTGGCTTGAACTTTTGCTAATAACATTGTTCCTCCTCCTACCAATTTAAATGAGTTTGTGGAACTTACAAGGTGATAGTTTCTTGCCTTTCACACTGTGTCATTTGCTCCTACTAAGATAATGATGTTTGAATGACTTGGAACTATAGGTCACATCTATAGTCTTCTATAAAATTATGGACATACACAATGTACATGCAAGGAAAACTGGCTTAAGTACCTTTTTGGACAACTTGGAATTGGCTGTCAATCCTTGACAAATATTCTGCCAGTATAACCCTCTAAAAGAGAGAACCGGGCTACTAGGACCCAGCATCAAGGGACATGATGGACACTGAGGCAGGCAAGCAGCCCCCTAGCTTTGAGGGACCAAACATTTGGTCACCTAATGTTTTCTGTCAAAAGATTAATGATCAACAGGGGCAAACTGTAAGATACGTATTTTATGGCAAGACAAGAAAAATTTAAACGAAAAATCTGTGCCCTTTGGCCTCCTCTCTCCCACCACTGTGCACTGTGTTATCTGCGTTAATGCATTGACCAAACCTTCCCCATCAGCAGAAATTTCCACTCAACCATAAAGAGAAACGTTCTCTTAAGACAATTCCTTAAGGGTAAAATTCCTTCTTGATAAGGGGTCACATGGTGCTCAGGTCTGGATTATGTAAATTGTCAATTGTATGTCATTTGATGTACAACCCTCCTCTGTCTCAAAAAGCTTATACAACTGTGTCTTGACTTCTAATGGGCAGAACAGTTCTCAGGGCTTTGTGAGATGCTCCTCCTGGGTTATAATCCTCAAATTTGGCTCGAATAAAATTTTGTTTCTTTTTTAGATCAACTGATTAAAGGCACAGGGGCTCAGCAATCTACCACCATGTTCTTAATAGGAAACACCCACTGGCTTGAAGGGAAAAAAGCCACCTTGGTAAGCCTTGGTCTTCCACAGGGCACAGAACCAGAGGACACTAGCAAGGTCAGAGCCCATGTGACCAATCCTGGTAGTGCAGGACTTCTTCACATAAGGTGCCTGGGTCCCTGAGAAAGATCTACCAACACCCTAAACTTCCAAGAAAAAAACTGTGGAGTGTATGCATGTTTTCCTGGGGAAAGGGTCCTTCCCTTCGCATAGATCCAAGAGTCAGTTAAAATCCTGAGCTAGAGAAAAGCACTAAGCCAGCCGGAAAGATGATAATAAGGAAGCTACCAGATACACCCAGAGCCAGCCAGTCGGAGAGCTCACTAAGCCGTCATGGAAGTTAGAACACAGACTCACAGCAGACAACAGGGCATTGTTTTTCTGCGCTTCTTTCTAATCGTATTTCAAGTTCTTTCTAAAACAAGGCCCTTGGATACCCCAGGTTCAATATGCCCCTGGGCCTGGTCCACTGCTGTCTTGTATTCATATGTGGGTATTTGTTCGTTCACCAACATTAAATCCCAGGATAGGTGTGATAAAACAGGACTCCCTCCTCCATGGCACAAGTCCTTTGCTGGTTTCAGAGGTGGACGGTGGCCTTTGCAGAAAACACACAGGAACTTTTTCTTGGAACTGACGTGGGATGAAAAGTGCCTGCCCTGAACATCACCATCTTTTCCCTGACCCTTCCCCTCCAGTTTCTGAAGATACAGCAGAAAATAATCTTGCTTGAAGATACTGGGTAACAATTCCATAAAACAAAAACACATGCTTCCAATGCACTGTGCTTTCAGATATGCTGAGGAAGAAAAATACAACTTCATTAATTCAAATGCAACGTGGCACCTAAGAGTAATCACAATAAAGAGCAATTTCAAAGAATTAACATTCCTTCAACAAGTGATGATTTAGATCTTCAGGTCCTTTTTGAAATTAGTTTTCAATATTATTCTCTCTCCACCTCCAGCTAAATGACCACAGCAACACAGAAGGTTTTTTGGTTAGTCAGTGTTTTCTATCCTGTAACTCTTGGGGTACACAAAACCCCATGCCCTAACCAGGCATTCACTGTTCCAAGTATCTCCATCCATTAGACTTGGGAATACCAGCTCCCCTACCCTGAGTTATTCTCATACATTCGTAAATGCAAAAAGATCTTTTAAGAGGCAAGGCCTAGCCCATCCAAAGTCAGCCCAAGGGCAGTTTTCAGCCCTGCCTTACCTGGGTTTAGTTCAGCTGCCGGATGAGCTGATTGATGCGTTCACCTCGATAGCCAGGTGAGCCCACTTCCTTGAGGAAGCCCACTCTATTCTTGGTAGCGTGACGGGCTACTGAGAGTTGGAAAGGGCGCAAGAACCCTGAGATCACCTGAAAATTCTTCCCCGGAAAGGCAATTTCGTGAATGAGGTCTTCCAAGCAAATGACACCAAACTTCCCTAAGAAACATAAGGTTCAGATTCCTTTATTCAACATTTTCCCAGCACACACAGTGAGGCTCTTATATGCCAGAGCTCGGCACTCTGGCAGGTTCTTGGGACTTTCTGCTCCGACTCCTAAGGTGTTCACTTACCCAGGTGCTCCTCAATCACTGTGTTGTCTGTCAAAGGGATGATTTTATTCTTGACCTTGGCTTGTCCACGTTTCAAGATGAGTTCCCGAACTGACTTCAGATTTGGAAATCTATGTGTGGCAGAGTAAAATACAACCTCAGCCACCTCCCCACGGCCACCAGGTACACTGTATTAACTGGCCACACAGTCCAGCAGCCTGGCTAAGGAGTCTACCAAGCCCCCTCCCCAAAGTGTCCTGCAACATGCTGCAGCTGGGATGCTCGGAAATTCACCTGAAGGAGGTGAAAAACCCAAGCGGCCCTACGTAATTAGAAATTAAAATTTATGCATACAAATGCTCACCAAATAAAGGTATTTATTTTCCAGGCAAAATATGTCCTGGCTTATCGTCTAGGACTTTGGCCTAATCAAGAGTTTGAAATGAAATCCAAGGCTTTTTTGGGTTTTACTGTTTGAAGGAATACTACCTAGCCCTGCTTCAAGATTCCAAGAATTAATCTGTCCTCTACTCGTCTTACTCAGCCTTAGCCTATACAGCTGAGCAAGCCCTGCCACAGCCCTGTTCAGGCCATTGTCAGCCGCTCTGGGAACCCCCGCTCTACCCGCCCCGTGTTCTGAGACTCTCAAGGCTGGCAGCTGATTCCTGGTGACTGTGGTCGCAGCAAAATGTCCCCTGGACATGGCAACATGAGCACTGGAGGACAGTACCCTGTGCCTCCCAATGTTCTCAACCTTCTCAAACGTGAATTCACACAAAAATCCATACTCACCCCCAGGTCACATAAGGTTCCACTATACGAAGCGTTTTTATGGTTTGAGGAGTTACTTGCATAAAGACACCACTGAAAATCTTACTCAGGCGAAGTCTTGCAATGGTCCTCTGCACCAGTAAACTCACCCCATTAATCCTGAAATGAACACCAGAGCAAGTCGGGCTCTGTCCAGCAAGCACCCATGAAATGTCTGCCACTACTGGGCACCCAGAGGGTAGGACACAGACCGTGACTTACAAAGTGCAACTGAATGGTAAGCAGCTATGTAACCAGATCATTTCCATGCTATGTGGAGCAATACCTGAGGTGCTAAGGGAACAGAAATGGTCCCTGAATTTGTGTGTGTGTGTGGGTTGAACACATCAAGCTAAGGAAGCCAGGCTTGCTTCTGTGAGCATTAAAAGCTATGGAAGATTTTAAGGACTTCCCTGGTGGTCCAGTGGTTAGGACTCCCAGCTCTCACTGCTGAGGGTCTGGGTTCAGTCCTGGTCGGGGAACTAAGATCCTACAAACCACGCAGCAGGGCCAAAAAAAAAAAAAAAACCCAGAAAAAACCAAACTATGGAAGATTTTAAATAAAGGAGACATGATCAGATTTGTTTGTCCATCACTGAGGGAGCATATAAAACAAAATAGTGCATGACACCAGAGTCCGGGAAACCCAGCTAGAAAGCTGATGTGATAGTCCAGGAAAGAGATTATGGCAGTGGTAGGAGACTCATACATATTTAAAACCCACAGGTTACTGATTTGGGTGACTGGGTAGGGAAACAGAGGCAGAGCTGTATGTGCTGATAGGAATAGGTAAGTTATCACTAAACGTGGTAAAAGCTTTCTGTACTCTCCCCAGCACTGAATATACTCCATCCACTCGACCCTGGTTCAGTTCCTAGAAGATGCCTTGATCCCCCACTTCAGGACTTTTTCCATCTGTGCCTGGAAAGCCTTCTCCCAACCCTTTCATGTTTGTAGGTCTCACCTTCAAGATCCTGCTTCCCAGTGTCCCAAACCATGACACACCACACCAAGGGCCCCTTGTCCCGACATCCAACACTTTACCCTCAAAGCAGTCAGTGTATTCTCATGTCTGTTTGCTTAAGCTCAGTCTCCCTAATCTTGAAGACAAAATCTATGTTTTGCTCAACCCTGAATTCCTAGCATAACTTGCATTAATGGCTTAAGGCCTACTATCTCATCTCCCTAAAAAGGGCCTAAAGCTGAACCAATAGTTTGCCCCAGCCTCATGAAATCCACCAAGTTCCCTACCTTTCGATGCGTAAAACAAAGGCCAAGGAATGTTTATCTGGCACTTCCAAGCCATGAGGTTTCACTTCTAGTCGTCTGAGTCGCACCTTGTCACGGAGTTGCCGCCAGGAATCATGTAGGAACCATTCTAGTCGCTTAAACTTGATCTCTTTTCCTTTCCTCTGCTACAGAGAAGGCAAACCATCACCATTTTATGCCTCTAGTCATCTTTACTTCCACAACAGTAATTCATTAGTCACTACTGATGAAGCTTATTTCCCCCTATGTTCTGGAAAGGGGCGCAGACAAACATCCTCTTATATCCCCACTATTCTTATATAGTGGGAAAACCAAAATACCCGAGTGAAGGTGTTGTTGAGAAAACTTGGGAACTTATTGGGAAAAGTCCCTGCTAAATAAACAAAAACCCAATTAATTTACATGCTGTCAGCCAATGTTTACCAGCAAGTGTTTATGGAACCTAACACTATGTTAGGCATCATAAAGCTCACACTTCTTTTGTTACCTGCCTCCAAAATACGTATTTCTCCAGAAACATTTAGCAAATAGCAAAAATCGTTTGGTATATTAAAAAAGTTTTCCTTCAGGTACACACGCATGTTTGGTCTCTCAAGTCACTTGGTATGAACCTGGAACTCTCCATTCACTTTTTCCTTAACAACTTTATGCCAGTATTTTGTTCGCTGAAAGTGATACATATTTGCTAAGCAAAGACAAGAACCCTATACCTTGTATAATCCAACCGATGGGAGAAGAGACTGTCAGTACCAAATCTAGTTCAACACATGCTGGATAAAACTCATCAAATACAAATTCTAATTCCCTCCACCTGGTTCCCCACCATTACCTCCTTCCTTTGCAAAAGCGCCTGCTTCGCCTGGGTGGCTTTCAGGGCCTGATAAGCCTTCCTCTTTTTCAGGAGATTTTCTGGAACCAAAGGGATCTTTTTTCTTGGCCTGACACAGAAAATGAAGACGAACGATAGTATTAAGTAAACAAATCTTCAATGGATTTCCGAAAGATATCCTGGGCTTCGGTTAACATTACTGTCTTCAAATTACTAAGGACTGAGGCGCCTCTGAAATCTGTGGTTTCCTGGCTCCAGTCTTCAAAATAGACCTCTCACATTCCCTCGTCTCCAAAACGTTTTAAAAAGTCATGAACCCCTTAACCACTGGTCCTCATATACGTCAACAGAGCTTTTACTGCCACAGCTTTACAGACACCATCAGCGATGAGATTCGGCCCCGTGGGGCTGGGACGGGTGCAGACCCATCTGTAGGGGTAACACTTAAGCCAGGCTGGAGTAACCCACTCTCCAGCCCCGCTGCCTAAATGTCAATCCTCTCCCCTTGAGGTAACCCGAACTCGACTGCAGCCCCTTCCGCCCGCCCACCCACCCACCCAACCCCTACGGCTCCTTACTCCTCCCTCTGTAATCTGGAACCTTTCCTATTCTCTCCCTTCAGTCCACAATTATCCTTATTTTCCGCCACCGAGAAATAAACACTGTGGATGGTACCGGATGCTCGAGACGCCAAGCCAGAGGCTCACAGCTCCCCAAACTTACTCTTCCTCCGCCATCTTTCCAACTCTGCGGCTACTGCTCATGCGCAGCCCCACCGCGTGGGGAAGAGAGAAACGTCTCTGTTTACTCGACCATAGAGACGTCTACTCTAGCCCACGGAGGGGCGGTCCGGGCCGTTTTAGCGGCAGTGAACAGCTGAGGTTTTGCTAACCCCGATTCCCGCCAAAAGTTGCACAAAGCTTCCTTCGCACCGCTTCGAAGCTTTTTAGAGCCGTGTTATCTTCAAAACACAGCCTTTTTTATTCCAGCTGTACTCTCATAATGCTGGAGGCCACAGTGTAAACAAACAACGAAACGCTTCCCACAATGCACCGACTTCCGGTGGGGGGTGGGAGCTGCTCCTCCAATTTCCGCTCGCTGGGCTGCACGTTTCCTTTTCTGGGTGGGGAGAGCTGGGGCTATGGTTTTGGCTCTCATGTGTGGGTGGCGCTGTGTATGGACTACTTAGGACGGTGAAAAAAGGCAACTCTGATTATGTCGGCCTGGCTCCGTCAGTGGGTCCCTGAGCAAGTTCTTTAATCCCTCTGTCCCTTAGTTTCCTTTACCCATTAAATTGACATAATGATGGATCTTGCTATAGCCTTAGGCGTATATGCCATATGCTTCCTTCTTTCCCGGTCTTCATAAAACAATGAAAAGTCCCGTCCTGTGTTTTTCTGAAACCTTTAGAGCAGGCGCGTCTCAAGCATTAATGTGCATAGGAGTAACCTGAGAGTCTTGTTAAAACGCATTTTATTCAGGAGGGGGCGGGGGTCGCTATTCTGCACTTTAAACATGCTTCAAAGTGATGGGGATACTTCACGTCTGTGACCAGCAGAGTTCTTGAGTAGGCTCTATCCTTCTGAATTCCTTCAGCAAGTTGTTATATTTTTAACATTTCTTCGCCACGATACTAGGAGAGCAGAGATCATGCCTGCCTTGCTCATCACTGATCCTAAGAGTCTAGCACAGGTTTTTCAGTCTCGGCACTATTGGCATTTGGGGCGAGATAATTCTTTGTAACGGAGGCTGTCCTGTGCATTGTAGGATGTTTAGCGGCATCCCAGGCTTCTACCCACTGCATGCCAGTAGCATCCCCACCCCAGTGGTGACAACAAAAATGTTTCCAGGCATTGCCAAATGTCTAGCACAGTATGTATATTTCTCTTAAGGTCTAAGGCAATGTCATATTTTGACAGTGCTTACAGGCATATCCACAGACTTTATCCTGTATTGTTTGGCTTGTTTTTCCTGATTAGACTGGCTTCTCTGGAGGCTGAGAACTTGTCACATACTTCTCTGAATCTTCTACAGCACCTCTGACAACAATGGGCACCTGCAGGGGCTGGTTAACCATCTTAAGCTGAAGGCATCGTATTGGTATGTGCTATGTAATTAGTTCAACCAGAAAGACAGTACCTTGCGCAGAGCTCAGTAGCTGATGAATAAATGTCAAAGGTCTACATAGTCTTCAGTCACAGGCTATGGCGTGAGCCTCATTTTTACTCGCTCTTTCAGCACCTCACCACGTGTCTTACTTTGTGGAAAGGCAAAAACAGAAAGGTGGGCAAACTGTAAAGTGTCCATTAAATAGTAAACAAGAAACAAAAAAAGTAAACATTTTGTAACTTCCCTGTCTACAGATAAAAAGTAGCTTCTGTGCTACTGAAGGTATTTCAGAGGTATTAACAATACAATACTCCTGGCTGAAAGACTCGGAGGCGGGGATTCAGGAAAGGCTTTCCAATGCCAGCAGATGGTGCTAGAAGAGCACTTATTCTCAGTGTGAAAGCCATCGTTCCACAAGACTGATCCAGAGAAAAAAGAGACGGAGTCCTCCTGAACCCAAACATGTTCACTAACTGAAAACATGTTTACTGACCATTGAGCATATGCCCTGGGCCCTGGGCAAGACATGAGATTTTTAACTGACATTCCTGAATGAGAATGGGGCAGGGCCATTTACAGCCTCAAGAATCTTATTCTTTTTAGCCTGTCCTCATAGGCCTCTGTTCTCTTTTTTCTTGACCATTTCAGTTGTCCATCATTAGGGAATGGTTAAAAAATTTATGGAAGACTATGCAATTATACGCAGTGAGGTAGGTCTTTGTGTCCCGAAATCTCGATGGGGAGTATTTTTTATTTTTTTGCCCACAGACATCCATCCATTTCTCTTTTGGACCGATCGATCCCTCATTGAATAGTCTTTGGAGGGTGGGGTATCTAATCCAAACACACTTGCCCTCCCAGTAAATACATAAACTGAAGGGGTCTTTGGAAGATCTTTTCAACTCCTCCCACTTCTCCATAAGACCCTCTCTTCCAGGTTTTGAATCTTCAGCAGAGTGATGATGGAAGAAGAGGAGGAGACTTTTTGTTTTTTTTTGTGGTACGCGGGCCTCTCACTGTTGTGGCCTCTCCCGTTGCGGAGCACAGGCTCCGGACGCGCAGGCTCAGCGGCCATGGCTCACGGGCCCAGCAGCTCCGTGGCATGGGGGATCTTCCTGCACTGGGGCATGAACGTGTGTCCCCTGCATCGGCAGGCGGACCCTCAACTACTGCGCCACCAGGGAAGCCCAAAGGAGGAGACTTTTAAGGATTTCCACCTAGTAAGACCTCTTGGAGTTTTCTTATTCCTATCTTTCTCAAGCCCTTTTAAAAAAAATATTTATTTATTTATTTAGGCTGTGCTGGGTCTTAGATGTGGCACGCAGGATCTTTGTTGTGGCATGTGGGATCTTTAGTTGCAGCATGCATGCAGGATCTAGTTCCCTAACCAGGGATCAAACCCGGGTACCCTGCATTGGGAGCTTGGAGTCTTACCCACTGGACCACCAGGGAAGTCCCTCTCAAGCCTTTAAGTTCTTCAATCTTCCCTTTAATTTTTATCCTTCCTATAAAACTCCTTTATGCTGGTTAACCAAGCAGACTGGTTTCTGATGCTTAAAACCAAAGAATCCTGACTATAAAACTCCCAGATATTTGGTTACATTTGAAAACGCAAGATACAGAAGAGAATAGGGTGTTAAGAGAGTGGTTCCCAGTTGTTTTGTTGTTTTTGTTTCTTGGCTATAGGTGTACTTGTATATAACAGTTTTGGAAGGATGTACAAGAAAGAGTTGATGGGGGTTATTTTGGGGAAATGGGCGTGGGGCCTGGAATGGGAGGAAGACTTACAGTTGTGCTTTGCCTTTGTCTATCACTTACGTATTAGTTTAAGAAAGCGCTCTCTGGGTAATTAGGTTCTTGTGATTTGCCTGTTTTAGAAACCACTTGACTATACTTTTTTTTTAAAGACTCCTTTCAGGACCAACATTCTGTGGTTCTTTGAATCGACTCCAGGATCCCTTTCCTAACATATCCCACAATAAGTTATTTCAGTATTGTCTGCATTTGGGGATTATTTGGAATCCATGCCTTCTCGGTAAGGCAAAACCACCACACCCCACACACCCAAAAGGGGGCTCAATTTGCAATTTCCCATCTGCCCCAAACCTCTTTCTTGGATTATGACCCTTCTTGCAGTTGACTTCGTTTTGCTTCAAGTTTTCCTTGTTGCTTCCTCAGAGAGTGACGTGGGTTACCAGCAGGCAAGTGGGAAGAGCAGCCAGATGAGCCTGGAGTCAGGGAAGACAACATGGACAACAGCTTTTGATCCTGATGCAAAACGAGCAAAGGGAGCAAAAGTGAGAAGGAAGAGGAGAGAACAGCTGGAGGGCAGCAGCCTTCTGAGAGTCGAGGGTAGACACAGGAGAGCTAGGGTAGGAAGGAGACAGTGTGCAGTAGGTAAGAATAAATGCAAAATGGAAAAAACCCAAACCTCTTCTCAATTATTTCGGGGATAATGGAACATTAGCTTTTCCTACCTGCCACACTTCTTCAGTAAGACTTCACTTTACACCCTAAGAAGTAGAGGGTCGGGACAAGTCTTCCTAGTTTATCTGCAAGGACGCTGAGGCTCAGAGTAACTTGCACAGAGGTGTCTGATGATGGGTTAGGTGAAGTCCTGGGATCTGTTTCCAGATTCTGCTGCCAAAGGCACCTTCTGTGCCCGCCCGCCTCCCACCCCCCATTGTACTGCTTTCCCTGACCTTCACAGACACGATTTTTCCCTAAGGATCTCACCTTTGAAAGTGTTTTCAAAGGCCAGGCTCCAGCACATGCCTAAATGGAATATAGATGAGGGACTCATACAGGCCTTTTACCTGCAGCGGTGTACATACAGGCTGTTTACATTACAGAATCCACTTTACACTGCAAATGTGCTTCTACAATTCGTGTGTCCGCTGAACCAGTTTTCTCCACGTAGTTAACACTATAAAATTCCTCTATCTTCATTCCTGCGAAAAGTGTCATACTTTTTTTTTCTCAAACATACCTCAGGAAATTTCACTAAGAACCATGGAAATAAGCGGGGCACGGGAATATAGGTCACAGCTCTCTACCAACTGGCAATCTGGAAGAATTTTAGCCCCAGTTTCTTCTCTCTTGAAATGTAGTTAGTTATGTGCTTGTTTCCTCTCTAGACTGAGCTGAGAGTAGAAATCATACCTGAATGATCTGTAGACTCCTAGTGTCTAGCACAACGCCTGTAAACTGCTCAATAGTTTAGTGCTTAATGCCAGACACCCAGGAATCCTCCGGCTCAGAGCACAAAGGCTGAAGAAGAGCCAGAGCCCAGATCCAGGGCTCAGCCCTCCTGAGGACAGCAGAGCTCGAGTCCTGCCTGAGCAATGCTGTTCCAGTGCCCCCAGACACTGGAGTTTCTTTTCCCATTCCTTCCCCCCCAGTAAAACCCTGGCTACTCTCTCCACACCAGGCAGTGCTAGGGCCCCTCTCCTGGGACATGGCCTCCTGTACACAGGCCTGAGGGCTTTAACCATCCTAGGAGAAGGTGCCTGGTCTTTCCTCTGGGCGTGCCTCTGCGGAACACACAGACTCCGATCCTAATCGAGCAGCCAGATTATCCTTCTAACTCTTTATTCATGGGGCACACCCATTGCAAATGGCCTGAAGAGGGGCAAGACAAATGTGTGTCATGTTGGACACACATTTGTCCTTAGCAAGGAGAGAAGCTTGACAGCAGGACACCACTGTGAAAGTCATTAAGGGATCCATCCACTGATGTAATTATTCTAGCCATAATTATTCTAACTTCTGTTAGTTATATGAGGACAACTTCCACTTTATGTATTGTTTACTGAAGAACCTTGATATCCTGACTGCTACTACCTATTGGTGGTGGTGGAGAGCAATTAAACCATAAAGTAGGGAGCCTAAAAAATAAATAAATAAATAAAAAATTAAAATAAAATAAAATAAAGTAGGGAGTCTAAGTATAAATTCTAGGCCCCGAAGGAAAATTTAAGGAGTCTTATACCCTTACCCCAGGAAGTTACCCCTCTGTTAGTTTCCCTAACAATTTGGGTAGAGTCACACTTGTGAGGGCAGGAACTCAAATGGGCTCAGTGGGGCTGATTTTACAGATAAGGTTACAATTTGGTCAAACGTGTGAATCCAAAGAGAAACATGTTAATTCTGGAACAAGTTTTATGTAAAATAGTTTTTTATTTTTTTCATTTCTTACCTATCCCTTAGCCTTCTCGTTCCTGCAGAAACAAAAGAAATGTAACGATTAAAGAAAAATTCCTGCAGATTGAGGCACATTTATCTAACTTTTAAATGACCTCATTTTTCCTTCCTCAGTTAAGGGCCCATGTGAGGGGAGCAGGGAGGGAGGGCGGAGATGTTCATGACTAAACTTTCTCCTTGACCAATTTTGTTTAACTTGTAATTTAGAAAGGCTGATCAGTTAAAATCCTACCCCCCTCACTGGCAGGGGTATTCTTTGGTAATGGTATTTAATAACAGAACTCCCACTGGACATTTACTTACCCTTTTCTTCTGGGAAAAGCAGCCATTCCTCTTTGCAAAATCAAGACAATCACAGTTGCACATTTTCCCAAATCTTTGGCTGTATTGCAATGGTTGTTTCATTTTGTAATCTCCAACTAAACATTTCCTAACCATGGATTAACAATATAGTTACTGACTGGTTTCTTTTAACAGTATTTATCCAACATAACAAAATAAACTGCAATTTGTTATACTTTTTTTTTACAAAACATTTTATAAATATTTTTACAAAATGTATACAAAGCAATTTCAAGTGAGACATACTATACAAATGAAGGTATTTAAGCAAATAAAGCCCACACCACACTGACAGTGAGTGACGCGTCCTCTTTAAGTCAAGTCAGTCTGTAAGGCCTCCCTAATCTAACAAAGTCTGCTAAATTCTTCAGCGCTAAAATAGTTCTTTTTCGTAATTGCCAGTTTAAAATTTGCTTTATCTTTAGGCAGTACTTAAGGACACAGAAAATCAAATGCTTAATAACAAATTCACACTTTTCCACAACAGAAAAAAAAAAAAAGAAAAGAAAATGATTTTTGTTACTGAGTATGAGTAGCTCTAAAACTTAACTTTGACTAATGAATCTGAACAACTGAATGTTGGCCATCCGAGGCTGAGATCTCACCCTCCACCAGAGGGGCCTCGACATGCGAGTTATGACCTAATCACAGGAGTAAAATACATTTCATAATCGTCATTTGTCATTATCTAGAATCTTTCCTCCATAAAAAGTAAACCTACATACAAGGACACAAAAATTTACAAGTTTCATTTTGGTAAATCAGGCTCTTCGTTTTCTAGACAAGTGTCAAGGCTTAAAAAACCCTTTAAGATGGTATATCGAAAAGCTGGGACTGGGGTAGCAGGGCAGGGTAGGGAAGAAAGAGAGGTGACAAACGTACATGGAGCTTATCTTGTCTCTTAAGCATTCCACTGATTCAGTAATTAGTGTAACTCATTAGTAGCCTCCGTGAAGGCTTCTAGGTATAAATTTCCACAATGAGAAGAATTTGATCAGGAGGGACCATCTTTAAGTCTTGCTAGGAATTAGGGGAGCATGAGCCCTAAGAGAAGAGCCTATGAAATCATGGGGTTCAGGGCAGGGTGTTACCCCAGGGCTACCCAAACAGAAAGTTCCGACTGGCAATACCAACTTATCTTTCTAATATGTTACAATACAGGAAGAAGGGGAAATCTGCAACTTGGACATTGGCACAAATAAGGAAAATATGGTCACCGTAAAATGGCCCAGATTTTCCAATTTCTATTGGCTCAGGGGTGGGAGTGGGGAGAAGGTATTTTGCTTTTGTGAAGACTGGCTGTCTCACAGGGTTTCTTTGTTTGGGGGACTAAGGAGCAGGGAGAGTCTAGGTCTTCTGTTACTGTGTTTTCTAGTAATCAGAAGCCTTCCTTTCCATTGCAGGCCAACCTGGAAGAGAAATGCCCAACATGATGACAGTGGGGTCATCCCCATTCTGGGGATGGCCAGAAGCGGATCTTGGCAACATGTTAGAGTGAAGACCAGTGGGTGCACCTCTAAAGCCAGAGAGATGGACAGAATAAATGAGAGCCCGTACACATAACAGGGAGGGTGAGCGTGGACACACTGTCGCCAAAATGACCTCTGGATCTGAACAGCCCAGACACACACACGCACACATGTATGTATTAGGGTACATACAAAATACCATATGTAGCTTTCCCAATGCTAGGAGATACTGATGGTTACAATGACACTGAGAATGAAAGTGTCAACAGAAACGGGATGACCTGGGGCAGGTATACAAGAAAGGAAACTGGGGAAAGCTCCCTGAAAAGAAATATAAATAAATAAAGCAATAAATCACGTTCACGAACATGAACGTGGGCCAAACACAGACTATGGCAGGGAATGTCCTTTGGCTCTCAAGTGGGAATCCCGGGTCTCAGATCTTTCCTCTCAGTGGTGGGCTGGCTGGTTACCTTTGGTTTGTCTGTGTTTTGGTAATGATCGCTGCCAGGGGTGACTACTGTTCTCAGACAACAAGAAGCAGAAACAAGGCCAAAGTCCCCTTAACGTTTAAACTGAAAAATTACAACATAGTTTTCAAATGAAAATACTTTTGACGCTTGCCTATTTGTTGTGGGAGGGGTGCAAAGAGAGGTTAAATGCAACAAAACCCAGCAACCAACAAAAACATACATTGTATGCTGCCTAGATCCAATTATAGAACGCAAAACCCTTGTTTTTTCTCAATAGTTAACATATATATGCTTTTACATATATACATATTGTAATCCTCATGGCTCTATCCCGGCCTCCCCTGTACACTGTGCCACTTAACTGGTTTCCATTTTCTTTTATTTCGCCTGGTGAGATTATCTCAAGTCGTGCTGTCTCAACTCAAAACAAAGTATTCCCTAGATGAAACTCAACGCGGATATGCTGAAGAGGTGAGGTTTTGCTCCGGGAGCATCAGAAAAGCACTTGAACGATGAACAGGAAGCCCTGCTTGTGCGCTACAGGTGCTCACGCCAGGGCCATGGGTCCTGGCAGAGCAGCCAGGACTAACTGCTCAGAGGCGGCCAAGGGGAGAGCCATGTGGTCTCCCGGCCCATGACACCCCAAGACCCCCCCCAAAGCCAAAATTTGGAGATGCAGTGGGATTTCTTTAAAAAGTATCTTCTATCAGTCCTGTTTGATTTTCTTTAATAAGTCTGTTCTTTTCAAATGACTTATGATTGTCAGAATTTTACCCAGGGCCTAGTGTACTGTGACCTCATTGAGTTACAGTGTTTAAAAAAAATAAAACAGATAAACAAAAACAAACAAAAAAATGACTATAAGCACTTTCAAAACACTTGAAATGTGTAGGGCCCATCAGACTGCTTTCTAACAAGGATCAGTTTTACTGAAGGATCTCCCTGTAACCACGACGAGTATTGCTCTTAAACAAAGAATGGGATTGAGATTAGAAAGAATAAGCTGTGATGAAAGATCAAGCAGGCTGGAGACAGGAGACCATTTCCATTGCTTTTGCCAGGAAAGAATGTAACTTGTCCGGGGCAGGGTCTCGGGGGCAGGTGGGGGAGGACTGTGGCTATTAACACTCTAGGATACTATTTACAGCTGCTTCTAAAATGGAGTCAGTTTCTACAATGCCTTCACTGTGGTCCGGGATGAACTTTTCCAGGCAGTTTTCCTGCGAAGCCATTGGAGAAAAGTTGGGGAAATCTAACTCAACAGAGCCGCTAACCGTGGGGTCACTCTGGGGCTGCCGCCCCGCCTTTTTGAGTTCCAAGATGTTCTTAAACGTTGTTTCTAAACTCTTAGTGAGCTGGAGATCAGGCTGGGGCTCGGCTGACCCTTTCATGATGTCTGTGTGTAAAACTTCATTCTTTGGAGAATTCCGCAGAGTCTTGTCCTGGAAGGAGCTATTACACGTCATCTCCAGGTGCGAATCTACTAGGAGGCTTGAGAGTTTGCTCTCAGGACCGTGATCTGGTCTGGACGAGTTCTTCCGGTGCCCTTCAGGGCCGGGAGAGCACTCACTGCCTTTCACGGAGTCTTTCCGGCTGGTTTTCTCTTCAGGCGCACTCCGGTACTGAACTGAGCCCGTTTTGTCAAATTTCAGTGCTCTGCCGAGGCATTCGGTTTTTTTAGCAATGTTTCCTTCTGCGGAGACCACGATGTGATTAGGCACTAGATGAAACTGGTCATGATTCGTTGGTTCTGCCACGCCTGCTTTGGCTCTGTCTCTGCTCTGGGCCTTGGCTGTCAGATGCACAGAACTGGTTGTTTTACTGCCATGCTGGTCACTCCTGCCAAACTGTGTCTCATGAGCAGCTTTATCAACTTTGAAGGAACAACAGAAATCAGCCTGAAAGCCCTCTGGAAATGGGAACAAAAAGAACATTAATGAAAGAATGAGACAGGACTAGACAGTGGCCCCTCAGTGGGGCAGGTGCAAACCCACCCCACCCTACCCCACCACACCGAGTCAGCTGTTCATGGCCAGGAACGTGCAGAAGCACAGTACTTGAGGGGCGTCCTTGAAAAGGAATTGAGGCTGCGGGGCTGCAGCTTCCAGAGGCGCTTAAACCTCTTTGAGAAAGGAGCTGCTGGATGACAAATGGGAAAACCCAATGGGCAAAAGGCTCCACTTTGTCTTGGTCTCTCACTGTAGTTTTTGATCAGTTTCTTATTAATGACTGCTTTGAAACAGTCTGAAAACAGAAATCAGATGCTAGTATCAGCCTCGTGTCTTCCTTGGAGCAGAAGGCCCTGAACGGAGGCTCTGGCGGGGGGCTGGGGAGGACACAACTACTTGTCTGTGGGTGATGGCACTTCAGTCCCTCTAAACACGTGGCAGGGGACCTGGCATAACTAGTGGCACTTTGCCAGGAACACAAAACGAACGATCAACATGCACCTTAAATGGTATCTGCTTGGAAGGACGGTGGGGTATGGGGGAACCGGGCCTGAGGGTGGGTGCTGACCTGTGCCAGGCTTGAAGAGCCAAGGATGGCGAGAGAAGTGTTAGTGAGGATTTAGGGGGTGGAGGGTACGGAGGGAGGGAAGCAGGTTGCTGTTATGCAAGGGCAAAGAAAGTGTTCACTCTGGAAGTAATGAAAGTGAAATAGAGCTTTGATGATACTATAAAGCCACAAACGTGAATTTGTTCACTAAATCTCAAAATATGAGATCTAAGGGATACAGCCTTGAAATCAAAAAAGGTGATTCCACCCAACAAACACTGTGCAGGTACAATACAGAGGAGAATGGAGCATGCCCCTGCCCGCGTGACACCAGGCCTGAGAGGCTGTGACAAAAGAGGAGGGTTTATCCCCAAAGCCCAATTCACCCAGTGGCAATAGGGGATTTCAGGTTCTAAGAAAAAGGGGCAGAAATATATCTCACATTATTCTCTTGTTTTTTGGAAGGATTTGAGGATTCTCCTAGGTATACAGCAATTCTTTAGGACTCTCCCTTTACACTGAGTATAAGGATCATGTATTCTCTTTGAAAATTTCTTAAGCCACATCAAACACAAGGCTGAACCTTAATATTTAAGTATCAGAAAAGATGTTAGAAAAATATAAGTAAAGCCAGAGGAAAATAATATTCCAATAGGAGGAGAATGGATTAGCCAAATTATCGAATTAGTATATTAAAAATTTATTAAATATTATTTTGAAGACTATAGCAACAGGATAAAAACTTCAGATGTGTTAAATGGAAGAAAATTAGAATAACAAAATCATATCTAGCACATGACATATGATTATAACTATAAGTGATGTATGCAAATGGGAACCATAACTGGAAGAAAACTTGGAGAAATAATAACATTCCTTTTCTAGGATGGTAAAAGTATGGGTAAAAATTGATATTCCATAAATTGTTATGTTATTCGGTTTAAAAAATTTTAGACGCTAGAAAGAAGTATAGAGAATTCATTTTTAAAAGGCAGAATGTGGGTTGAATCTAGCACAGATGCAAATGGCAGGAAGCTGATGGGGTGCGGGAAGAGTACCAACAAGGAGCACTACAATCTACTAGAGCCTGTGGGCAGGGACCATGTTTCACTGATTCCCCCCCCAACAATGCATTGCACATAGTGAGAAAACTCAATCATTTGCTGAGGTTTAGCTGCTTCTGGGAAGGCTTCTGACTTACTTTAGTTCTCAAAAACTAGGGAAAGATTGATAAGTTTGAGTTTACAATGGGGAATAAGAATCACTTAACTGAATGTAAAGTTCCAGTTTGGATTTTGCAGAACAACCTTTTCAGAGTATTCATATCCTGCTCTCAACTCTGGATTTTTTTCTCCCCAGAATTCAGGATCTACCTTCAGGTTTCAAACTCCAAGGTCACTTCAGACAGTCTCCGCAAAGCCATAGTCCCTGAACCCTGGCGGTAGCTCTCCTCTGCTTTTACTCTGGCGTTTCTTACCGGGGTCTACAAGTGCCAGACGCTTGTCCCGGGACAGAGAAGCTCTTTCCTCTTGGTTGAACATTCTGTCGATCATCACCATCTCAGCGGAGGGATTGATCCGCTGAAAATGAGAGAGCCTAGTCATTTCAGATGCCCTTTAACAAGTGCAAACAGCTCGCTGTGTTTTGGGGACAAAGGAAGCAATCAGAAAGGAGAATATGTTTATCCTTGACATACTTTTTTGAATCGTGTTTTTTGGGGAAAGGTAATTTACCACATTGGTACAAACTTCAGAAGGTACTAAAGGGGATGTGGAAAGTCAGCCTTCCTTCTTCGCCTCCCCTGTGCACTGCCTTCCTCACCCACCAGGGGCCCTCCCTGCAGGAACCCTCGTGCCAAGCAGTTTAATAAACTCTTCCAGAGATAGTTTATGCACACACGCAAATTTACGTTCTTCGTTCTTTATTTTTGCACACAAATGGCAGCAACTATACACACTGTTCTGTACTTTTCTTATTTCCTCCTCTGCTTAATATGTGGGAAATCTTTTCATTAGGATAACCTTTTACTTTATATTCTGCTATGCTATAATTGTGTTGTGTTTTGTTTTTGGCCGTGCTGCATGGCTTGCGGGATCTTAGTTCCCCAACCAGGGACTGAACCCGTGTCCTCAGCAGTGAAAGCACAAGAGTCCTAACCATTGGACCTCCAGGGAATTCCCTATAATTATGTTTTGTATTAAGGCTTTCCTTAGAATTATTTTTTGCTGTACAGAATCAAATCTTAAATTATATTTCTGGGTCTTATTTAACATAAAAATTCATGGCAGATATAATTTGTCCAAGTAATTAGTCCATTTGTCCAAGTCTGTCCAAATGGTCCTTTTCTCACAAATGATAGAGTTAGTCTTTTTGATATCTCAGAGTTTTGTTTCAGAAATGACTGTCAATATAAGAACAACTATTTCAGACTTTGGTGGCACAGTTTTAATATACATAAGTATAGGCATATCTCATTTCATTGCGCTTTGCAGGTATTGCATTTTTTTTTTACAAATTGAAGGCTGTAGCAACCCTGCATCGAGGAAGTCTATTGGCACCACTTTTCCAACAACATTTGCTCACTTCATGTCTCTGTGTCACGTTTTGGTAATTCTCCCAATATTTCAAACCCTCCACCAGCAAAAAGACTACAACTCACTGGAAGCTCAGATGATGGTTAGCATTTTTTAGCAATAAAGTATTTTTAAATTAAGGTATGCACATTGTTGTTTTAGACACAACGCTACTGCACACTTAATAGACTGCAGTGTAAACATAACTTTTATTTGCACCAGAAAACGAAAAAGTTCATGTGAATTGATTTATTGCGATATTCACTTTATTGAGTGGTCTAGAACTGAACCCACAATGTTTCTGAGGTATGCCTGTAAATATATACGCTTTAGTTAAACACAAACACACACACATACATATTTATACTATATTGCATACGTGTATAATATAGTTCAGCTAATCTCTCAAGGTACATTTTCAAAGCTGATCTCAAATTAAAAGCCACTGGTAAGAGACCAATTTATTAAAGTCTGTATGATTTTAGAACTTCTAAAATCTCAGATAGGTTTGGTCTTTCCATCATTTTCTGAGATACCTTACTCCTTTCTCTAATTATCTGGTGTTTTAAAATTAATTTTAGGGGAGTTCCTCAGCGGTCCAGTGGTTAGGACTCAGCGCTTTCACTGCTGTGGGCTGGGGTTCAATCCCTGGTCGGGGAACTAAGATCCTGCAAGCCATGCAGTGCGGCCAAAGGAAAAAAAAAACAACAACTAATTTTCGTTTCTATTTTGGGCGCTGAAAATGCTCTGGAATTAACGAGTGGTGATGCTTGCACAGCCTTGTGAATATACTAAAATCCATCAGGCTGTACGTTTTAAAATTAAGCGTGATTTTTTTGGGGGGGAAATTATTATTGTAATATATGACAAAAGATTCATATTTATTTATTTTTTATTTTACATTTATTGGAGTATAATTGCTTGTTGTGTTAGTTTCTGCTGTGCTATGAAGTGAATCAGCTATATGCGTACATATATCCCCAGAGCCCCTCCCTCTTGAGCCTCCCTCCCACCCTCCCTATCCCACCTCTCTAGGTGGTCACAAAGCATCAAGCTGATCTCCCTGTTAAGCATGATTTTTATGACATGCTAGTGATCTCTCAATTGAAAACAAGACAAAACTAACATTTTTTTTTTTGGCTGCACCACGTGTCTTGCAGGATCTTAGTTCCCAGACCGGGGTGAAAACCCAAGCCCCAGGCAGTGAGAGAGCACAGAGTCCTAACCACTGGACAGCCAGGGAATTCCCAAGACAAAACTAATTTTAACACCTGTCACCACCTCATCTTCTCAGATATTACTCTGAACAATATTCAGCAGGAGTGTTGCCGGTCCTCTCCCACGTCTTCTGGTTGGTGAGAGGCAGTGGACAGCATCGGAGTGCGGATGGGGGTCAGGTGGTCCTGGTCTGTATTCTAGCTCTGCTAATTACACTGCAAACTTACTGGCTGTATGATGTTGGGCAAATTACGTAACCAAAGCCCTAGTTCCTCATTTGGAACCAGGAAAACGATAGCACTGACTCAGTGTGATCAACCATGGAAAGCATAGCAAATATAGCTGCTGTTAGTAGAAGATTCAGTCAAAGGTAAGTTTTTCTACAATTTTAAGTATCTGTGCCTTTTAAACTATGTTGGGAAAATGTAATTTCTTGAAGTTTTTCTCCCTGAATTAGTAGCTGTGACCTGTGGAGTTTAAGAAACAAACATGCTTGGTAGTGGAACTTTACCATGGCATCTTCCAGGAGCAGGCATCTGTACTTGTTAAGCATAGCTTGGGTCCTTTTTAGGAGCTGAGTGGCAACTGTTTCAAATTCATTGTCAACTTTAAAAAGAGAGAGAGAGAGAAAAAAAAAAGTAAGAGAGTGCAAATCACCCACTAGGTCCTTTTTTCCTTAGGACTGAAATGAATTATTCCTCCATTTTCTCTTCTTAGTTTAGTTCCCCCTTGGTTAAACATCATCCTTCTGCACTCCTGTCCCTCACTGTTCACTGGAATGTGATCACAGAAACTCATTTTAATACTAGCTTATTTTCACTCTAATTAGGAAACTAAAAACATAATGCCTTTAATTAAGATCATTTATAGAAGAAAACCACGTTAACACAGACCAGCAGCAAATATCAATGAACAGAGAATGATCTACTAGTTTAGGTGAGCTAAGCCTCCACTTCCTTCCAACAGCATGAAAAACTGAAACCGCTGAGACAATGAAGTCCTACTGTCCAGGCTGGGCAGACCAGTTTCACATAACGACACCAACTCGTCCGTGGCATCTCGCAGGTCATGGTCCTGTGGCTCTGTCCTTTGTCTGTCTGTCTCCAAAGGTCTCACATTTTCCACTTCACTCTTCTCAGAACCTCCACATCCCTGTTTAATGCTGGACGTGGACGCTCTTCCCTGGTCCTCCCAGGGAAGCTCACAGTGGATTGACTGCTGCACTCCCCTCAGAGACCCTGCTCTGGACTCACTTTGGAACCTCAAAGAATGCTTTTTGGGAGCTACAGGATCTATCTAATTCATAAAAGTGATAGTAGCAGCTCAGGGTATGTATGCATTCTATCTAAACGCAAGGACTGTGCTTGAATCACCGTGCACAGCACCTCGTCCAGGGCCGTCCTGTCTGCAGCCAGAGTCCACACAGTGCTCTGGATTCACTGCCCTCAAATGTGTCCATAAAATATTCGGTCATTTGGGTATCCCTCCAAAGAATGCTGAGAAAAATAAGTCACAACCCTAAACGTGGACTGGGAAATCAAGTAAATTGGGAAGAAGGTAGGTCTGCAATGAAAAACAGTAACCTGGCTACCATCTGGGGCTGACGAGGCTCTGGTTCTCCTGTGGGGTGAGTCCCCAGGAGGGCGTCCCTAGGAGGGTGTCTGGTGTCAAGGTGGCACTCTGGGGGTCCAGCCTGCTTACCTTTCTTCAGGTCTTCCTCCGTGGGCATGGAGCCCTGGCACACGTGGTAGGAGAGCAGCCTTTGCACTGCGTCACTGAGCGAGTGGAACTGACTTTTATCAGGTGTCACCGTGTGGGTTTGGTCCCTCTGTAACTGCTGGAGAATGCTGTTAAAGAGAAATTACCAATGGCAGTGTTGAGTCATGTGAAGAAATCTGATCACGATGGTTATTTGCATGCAAAGACAATGAGAGACACAGGAATGTTATTATCCATAGTAGAGCAGGTCTTTTTTCCCCCTCAGTTTTTTTGTTTTTGTTTTTGCAGTACGTGGGCCTCTCACTGTTGTGGCCTCTCCCGTTGCGGAGCACAGGCTCCGGACGCGCAGGCTCAGCGGCCATGGCTCACGGGCCCAGCCGCTCCGCGCCATGTGGGATCTTCCCGGACCGGGGCACGAACCTGTGTCCCCGGCATCGGCAGGAGGACTCTCAACCGCTGCGCCACCAGGGAAGCCCTCCCCTCAGTTTTATACTTCATACATCATGGTGGGTTTAGAGTTTAGTCTAACCGTCAACACAGGGGACTCAAACTACGACCCTGGCCTCAAAAGCATGGTGTTCCCCCCAGCCATTCAAGTGTGGGCGCTCACACAGACCTTGGCAATGCCTGACCATTGGCCAGCTAAGCTTATGGTAATATTTCTGTTCTGAACATAGAAGTTTATTTTTTTTATTTTTTGGACTAATAAACATCATTGATAGAACTTATTATAGACAGATAACCAAACAAAGTCTGTGTCTCAAAACCAGTGTTAAATCAATCTCAGCGTTGAGAGGAAGCAAAGGGGAGTCTAAAATCACAGGAAGTGCAGACATCCCCTAGGATCCCTGTCCTTCTGGATCCACGCTCCCTTCAGGGTCTTCATCATCATCCATGTTCTCCGCCATTGCACAAGCTTGCATGATATTGTCTTCTGATACAGAACAAATCATCCAAGGTTCATTGGGATTTCAGGAGAAATCAGATAGCTTGGCAGCGTGACCACCATGAATAAACAACAACTCTGCTGGCCCATCTTCTGCATCTTCCAGGGATTGTTCCTCTCCAATTTTACTTAAATCCCAGACATTCAGCCTGTGATCAGTGCCACTGCAAGCCAAAATGGTCTCATTGTGAGGCGACCACTGAACCTGGAATACTTCATCCTTATGTGATTCAAAGGAATGCAACTTAAGTTTCGGATTTCTCAGATCCCACAAGGCAACAGTCTTGTCAGCTGATCCTGTGGCAAGAAGGAACTCACTATAAGGACTGAAAGAAAGGCAGTTCACTTCAGCAGTGTGAGTACCGACTGCGTGGCTTGGTTGGACATAGGACTTTATTAAACCTTGCTTCTCCTCAGAGACCCTCAGGCCAATCAAAGGGTATGTGGTTGCTAAAAAGACAAAGAACTATTCTCCTTAAGAACAAAAGGGTGAACAGTAGGCTCAAACTACATTTGAGATATAGATATAGATATAGATATAGATAGATATATATATCTCCTAACAGAAATAAACTATAGGGAAAGATTTCCAAAGTATACTTTTAAAAAATATGTAGTATCATAACCTGACTGTTGTTGTATATTTGTTGAAGGTTAGGAACCTAGAAAAATGTTCAAAATGGGTCATTTCCGAAGGTAACTCACAAAGCTCCTTTAGTTAGCTGTTTTGCAGCAGGCCTCTTTTGTCCTCCCGAATGACTATCCACCTAAAGACAAAACACACCTCTTATTATTCCCTTTTGTAGAATAAGCAAAATACAGTTATACATAAAGGTCACTATGTTTCCAATATTTTCAAATCCTTATCAAGAGCAGACTCTAAGCATGCAGCATTTGCTATAATTTGCCAGTGTTGAAAAATGAAACAAAGAAATCCACAGACCCATGTAGCGAAGTTGCACTGTGTCAAGATTATAGAAAGCTGTACTATCAGCCCCTTGGCAGGACTTGGCTGTACCCTAAAGCCTGAATTCCCAACTCCCTCTACAAAGCTTCATTCTATTTTTGAAGAAATATATTTTAAATAACAACTCCATAAACATCTGAAAATTCAGTAGACAGTCCTTAATTCATCCTCTCAGTGGTAAATAAGGGAGCAAACACGTCTGAGCTCCTGCCCCATACAGTCCAGGTGTGTGACCTAGCAGAGGGCATTTCTTGGATCACGGTAAGGAACAAATACGCCTTACATCAGAACCTGAGAACTGAACCAGATCCTTCACTGAGTATTCCAGGCAGGCCCAGACTACCACAGATTTCATTAAGCTATTATAAGTTCGATGGAGAAGAGACTAAGGCCTTAGAAAACTGAAAACAAAAGGTTTTTTTCTTCTTTTTCAGACAAGCATGGGTTAAAAGATCATAGGGACTGACTACTTCACACGCTCCTGCAGGAAAAAAAAAATCTCTAGTATAACTAAGAGGAACAGATTCACTTTTGATAGGATAATAATCATGATCATTCAACAGCAAACTGCATTTTTTGAGTGCCTACGATGTGTTGGCTGCTGGTATACTATTAATTCATGAGGAAACGAAAGAAGTGTAAACATGTGAGAAATAGAACAGACACACTCGTCCTATAAACATTAACATCACAAGGCACGGCTCTCGGGGAAGGTTTTCAGTGAGCACTTTTGTGGGCACCAGGGTGACAAGGCCGACTGTGCAGATGACGCCAGACAGCCACTAGCGAACAGAAGGTGGTGCGACCACATTTTCTGTCAATCATGCTGAACATTGAGAAGAAGCTGTGCAAACTGTTTTCTACCTGCACAACTGGCTGGCCAGGAGATGATCCAACGACTTTTTCCTGCTGTGGTTGTGGGGTTCCTAAGGACACCGGTATAGCTTTGCTTCCAGAATCCTGTCCTATTAGAATGAACACATGAGACAACGTTCAACAGAAACAGTAAATCAGGCCCATTGTGCAACCCCTAGAGTCCAATGTACACAGATTACTGAACATTCTGAAAGGGATTTGTTTATCATGGGTGCTGGCTGTGAGGAAGGAGAGCAGGGAGTACATTTATCTACCAAAGCTCTAAAGACAGAGGTAAGGATTATTAAAGCTTATTTAGGTAATAAATAGAAATAAACACATAAATAAATGGTAATAAATAAAAGCTGCCAATGCTACAGTTTCAAATTATCTAAGGTCTAAGGAATAGGCCTCAAAGCAGTGATCTGTCAGTATTACAGAACCCCCAAATACTCACAACTTAAGAAAGGGAGGCCCAAATAGAGGACTGGCTAGGAGTGTTCATGCCGTCATCTTTTCTAGTACTTATTGAGCAGTGCGGGTGTTCAAAGCTTTAGAAGAAATGGAAGACATGGCCCACCATATTTTTTGTTTTTGACTGGGGTGGGGGAGTGTGGGGGGGAGATTCTAAATATACAAATACAGGATAGTTACGAAGTCGCATGTGCCATATAATACTAGGTTTCATTGTTTCTAAGCAGCACATTTTTTTCACATCATTTAATGTGTTGTAATTTAAATAGAAGTGCTTTTCTTTTCCTCATTAGTATATAAGATACTACAGATGCAACATGGTACATTATTTGGGTGGAAAGGATACGGAAAGAAGGAAGGATCAGAGTGGAGGTGAGGCTGAGTGGAAGAGATGCAGGATGAGGGATGCGTGAAGAGTGTCCCCTGGTGCTGGGAGGACTCGGACAGACTAAGGAGAGCTCACAACAGGGGCTCCTGACCTGGCAGTGCTGTGCTCAAGAGGCCTGGGATGGGCGCTTGTCTCAGGCCATCTGCAGTCTTGGAAGCAGAAATGGGGGAAGTCTGATTCAAACTTTTTTTTTGAGCCTGTGAAAAAACATTGCCAAGATGGAAAAATTAATATCATGATAAAAGCTTTAACAGATCACTTAAAGTGCCAACCAAGTCTGTTAATGAGTCTCCCGCATCACCTTCGGTTTAGCTTACAAAAGTTTGAAAACATTATTCGCCCATCACATTGGGAGAAGTGCAAAGAGTACCCTTTAAAGTCTACAAGCCTGCTGAATTTTCTTGACGCCCTTCAGGAGGGATGACTGATCCCAGCTGAGCTGATTGATAGCCGCTGCTTTCTCACTCCTGGAACTCCTGTGTTCATGGTGCTCAGATGCAAAGCTGAGCCTGAAACAAGTCTCTACCCCCAACAGTTTCTATCCTCAGTAATGCAATGTCACGCCTGCAAGGATTATGACCCTGAGTATCAGTTCCTACGTGGGGTCTGCAGGGATGCTGAGCACCTGGTCAGGGCCCAAGCACCAACCCCAAATCTACTGTCAACATTCGCTGTCTACTGTGTGGATGACCTAAAGGAAATCTCACCTCTGCCGTCTGGGAAAAGTAAGATGATAAAGGGTTTCTAAACTACTCCCAAATTTTAATCCTTTATGTTGTTACTACTTCACGGTGCAGTAAGTTCTCAGTTTTTCCTCCAGTTTTGTATTTTGTATACCAGCAGATGACTTAGAGTTTACTTTAACCACATCTCCTGTGACCTTGGCCTAAGCACAACGTGCCCATCAACCATTCACATGCGGCCGCTCGCACAGACCTTGGCAATACCTGGCCATTGGCCAACTAAACTCATGTTAATATTTCTGTTCTGAACAATGAATTATTCTAAACAATTAATTATCTATTTGGTCCTTTTTTCTAATACAGAAATGGAGATGGATTTGACATCAACCAAGAAAGACTGGAGGAGGTCAGTACAAAGTTGCAAACAGTCACTTTGTCCATCCTTCCACTAGCAGGGAAGGCCGGACCTGCACCTCTTAGTGAGAACACCATGGGGGAAAATCTCCCGGCCTTCACAGCATTTGCCCTAGAAGATAACTCCACACTTTCCTACTGTAGGGAAGCTCTTCACAAGAAGGACACCCGTGTTGTGAGGAGGCCTGGGGTGAACAGTGAGCACAGGCCTTCCTCACAAGTATTTCCAAGGGACGAACACTAGGGGCCACCTTGACCTAGTGGTTAGCATTCCGGGCTTTCACTGCCATGGCCCGGGTTCAATCCTTGGTCGGGGAACTGAGATCCCGCAAGCCGCTCGGTGCAGCCAAAAAGTAAATAAATAGGGCTTCCCTGGTGGCGCAGTGGTTGAGAGTCCGCCTGCTGATGCAGGGGACACGGGTTCGTGCCCCCGTCCGGGAAGATCCCACATGCTGCGGAGCGGCTGGGCCCGTGAGCCATGGCCGCTGAGCCTGCGCCTCCGGAGCCTGTGCTCCGCAATGGGAGAGGCCACAACAGTGAGAGGCCCGCGTACCGCAAAAAAAAAAAAAAAAAAAAAAAAAAAAAGTAAATAAATAAAAACAAAACTAAGGGCCACCTTGAAGAAAAAAACAAACAGGTAAAAGTTGGAAAAACGTGGTCTAACAGGGCAAGGCTATATTCTAGATGGGACTCTGAAATAACGAGATCAACAGATGAATAGATGAACCAGAATGAATATGTTCAAATGACCAAAATCCTCATAGCAGTGTTGCCAGGACACAACATTTTTGGAATTTCTTTCAATATGCCTAGTTCACATGAAACAGAAGAGTATCATCCTAATTGCTTAAGAGCACTCAAGTTTTTTTTTTTTAATAAATAAATGTCATTACCTAGCCTGATCTCCCACCTTATTTATCAGATATCACCTTGAATGATCCCTAGCTATTGAACAGACAGATAAAACGAAATCCATGCATACAAAAGTAGTAAAACTATAAGAACAGCAAGGAAGAAATCACCATAAAAGTCAGGAGAGGGGCTAGGTTAGGAAGGTACATGGAAGGGGGTACGTTCTGGGGTACCGATAATCTATTTCTTGAGTGGTTACATGCATGGGTATTTGCTTTATAATTATTTGTTAACTGTACATTTATGTTTTCTGTATTTTTCTATGTGTTTTTTCATAATACAGAAGAGTAAAGAGAAAAAAAAATACTCTGAACAATCTAATCTAATGTCAAAGCTTGAAAAACTGCCATCATTTAAGGGTATAAAGTACTGTTGTGTCTGAAAACAAGGTTACTAACTGTAGGGACACCTCTTGTTTGAGCAGGTTTTTTTGTTTTTTTTTGGCTGCAAGGTGGTCTTTCTCTAGTTGCAGCGAGCGGGGGGCTACTCTTTGTTGCGGTGCGCGGGCTTCTCATTGTGGTGGCTTCTCTTATTGCGAAGCACGGGCTCTAGGCGCGTGGGCTTCAGTAGCTGTGGCACGTGGGCTCAGTAGTTATGGCTCGTGGGCTCTAGAGTGCAGGCTCAGTAGTTGTGGTGCACACGCTTAGTTGCTCCGAGGCACGTGGGATCTTCCCGGACCAGGGCTTGAACCCGTGTCCCCTGCATTGGCAGGAGGATTCTTAAGCACTGCGCCACCAGGGAAGTCCTGAGCAGGTTTTGGTGTAAGTGTTTTACAGTCCCCTTGCCCACACCCACGTGGGGGTTGAACACTGGCATCAGTGCATTTTCATCTTTCAGCTACTGCCAGTACCCCTCACTGTGTCCCTCCCCTTGGGACTGGAATGATCTCCCCACCTCTTATGCTATGAGGGTAACACAGGTTGGGCGGGGCGGGTAGGGCCAGGATGGTGGTAGAATTGTAATCCACTGGGAACTTGGTTTGGTGTCCCCACTGGAATCTCCTCCATTCACTAGGTCTGTATGTTTGGAAAGCTCTGCTGCCCGAGGGATCTGCTCTGTTCCCAGATGTTCGCTGGTCACTGGTCACTCCCAGTCCCCTGATTTCAGAGCAGGACTTTTGTGTGTCTGGTTCACTGCTGTATCCCCAGCACCAGAAGAGGGCCTGACACCATAGTGAGCACACAGTAAATCATTGTTAAATGAAAATAAGTGAGTGAATTCCACTGCGGCATTAAGTCATAGGGGTCTGTACTTCCTCCTAGTCCAATGCCCCTGCCCAGGAGCCAGCAACTTTCTCTCATTCCCCCCAAATTTAGGTTGCCCCCGAACTGACAATTTTTCCAGAAAGGAAATATATCATTCAGGTTTTTTTTTTTCTGAACTCTTAGAGAAGACATTTTTAAAATTTTATTTATTTATTGCGCCAGGTCTTAGTTGAGGCAGGCAGCCTCCTTAGTTGCGGCATTTGAACTCTTGGTTGCGGCATGCATGTGGGATCTAGTTCCCTGAACAGGGATCGAACCTGGGCCCCCTGCTTTGGGAGCATGGAGTCCTATCCACTGCGCCACCAGGGAAGTCCCTCTTAGAGAAGACTTGCTCTTGAAATATATTTTCTTCACAAATAGAGAAGCTATTTAAGGATATTTTGTGGAGAACTTGGCTCCAAGAACTCTGCTCATATCAATGTACAATTTTAACTCTTTAGACCCTGTATTATCTTGATACCACGTGAATATACAGAAATCCACCAATGAATCAGAATACTCAGTATATCCCTATCCCCCTCTGTGGTACACTTTGTAAGAAGCCAACGACAAACTAGCAAGATGATATTCGTCAACCGACAGGCATTTGCTGAGTGAGGGAGGCCATCTGGGATCTTCCCAGCCCAAAGTCTCCTCTGGGAATTGCCCCATTGCCATAGAAATGGGTTGGAGCCAGCACAGTTGGCCACACAAAGGTCTGTTACCTGCTAGAGGGCATTAAGAGCTAGAATCCAGGGAACGAGCACCTTTTCTTCCCATGGAAAGTGCCAAGCCTGTCAGTGAGCAGCTTCTCTACCCAGAGGGGTGCTTTTTTCTATTTTGGCTCAGAGGGGCACTTTTTCCTAATTTGAACAAAGGCTCCATATAGAGCATCAGCTCTATACGTATAGAGCTCCGTATAGAGGCCCTTCGTGGCCACTTCCTCATGTTGCCCACGACTGGCTCCTCTGGTCAAGGGTGACTGAACCACGGGTGGGCCAATCAGACTCTCTCTCCTTGGAACTGAGAATTGGGGGAGGGGGAGGGATACCTAAGGGCTGCGGTTCTCAAATGCAGGTTTATAGCCTAATTGCATCAAGATCACCTGGGGGAGCAACTGAAAGACAAAGTTTCTGGGTTCCATCCACAAAGATCGATGCAGAAATCCAATGTGGGGCTTAGGAATCTATAAGTTTCAAAAGCTCTCCAGTTAATTCTGATACATTGCTAAGTTTTGGAAACCACTGCACTTGCCAGTCTGTTTTTGTTTTTTTGTGTTTGTTTTGTTTTTGCCAGTTTCTGTTAAACGCTTGGAAGACTGAGAGAGGACCATGAAGGAGAGAGGTGAGGCCATGCTATCTTGAAGAGGCCAAGGGAAGAGCAGAGAGCCTGGTCCTGACTCTTATAAAGAAGCTCCACTACACGAGACGTTCTCCTTTTTGCTAAATGTGTTAGGGTGAGTTTCTAGAGAGTTGCAGCCCGAAGTACCTTGACTAAGACATTTGGGTGTTCACCGTATGCCCAGCACCATGGTGACCACAGAGAAGGCAGCTGAAGGACACCACACACAGTCTTTGCCCTCTGAAAGTTTACCACCCAGAAAACAACCAGGCCCACCCAAACACAGTGTACCATATTATGGTGTCCGACCTCAGGCCCTCATGCATGACCAGCAATCCTCTTTTTCCCCTGGCCAGCTCCTTGCTTATTTTCCACTGAAGCCTATTTCATTATCTTCAAACCTGTAAGCCAGGTGAGAATTCATTCAACTTTCTACCACCAAAGCTACGACATCACCTGCAACCCCATTCATCCCTTCCCGCTTCTCTGTTACAGTGGAGGAAGCATCCCCCAATGCCTTTATACAAAGAATCCCACCAACGTTCTGGAATTCATATCCTTCTCCTTCCCATGAGCTTGGAAAAGAGCTCAAGCCTTTCCCGTATCTTATAAAAACCACACCCTGACTCCACACATCTGTGGAGCTACTGCAGGGTCAGTTACTGTCATTTTTCTGGAAGTTGCCTGTGCTTATCACCACACTCCCCTACTCCCCTTAATCTATTGCAACTGGCTTCTGCACATATCACTCCATGGAGACAAATCTTACCAAGGTCAACAACTGCCTCATTGTTGCTACATGTGTCAGAAACATTCCCATCCTGACTTCCACCCACTTCCCAGCAACACTCCACTCTGTGGACACCATCCCTCCCGTCTGCCTCATTTTCCTTTCTGAGCTTCCAAAGCTAGGGGTTTTACGCCTCCTCTCTGGAATATTCTGAGTCTTACCTGCGGACCCCTCTTTCTGTGTCCACCCCCTAAGTGTGTTGGTGCTCTCTCCTGGCTGCTCCTCCTCTACTGACACACTCTTTCTGATCCGTTTCATCCACTCCCACCGCTTCCATCACGATATATATGCTGGTCAATCCCACTTCAGCTCACAATTCACTCTGCTTCAGCACATGTAGCTGTTGCCCATACAACTTGGTTGTCCCAAAGGTACCTCACCCTTGACAAACAACCTACATTGAACTCAGAACTTCCCTTCAAATCATGATTTCTTCCCATGTTCTCTATTTCGGTGAACCTGGGTGTCACTGCCAGAAACTTCTGTGTCACCCTTATTCCTCCACTATAGCCAATCAATCAGAAGTTCGATCTAACCTGCCTCAAATCCATTCACTTCTCTCCATTTCTTCTGCCACTAGGCTCAAGTGGGTCTGCACTATTTCATGCTTACGTTACGACACTGGCTCCTGAGCCCGGCATCAGGGTCCTGTAGCGTTTAGGGCTCGCTTACCTTTCCCACCTAAATCTTCACATCTCACTTGAACTTGTTTTCCTTCTCCTGCAGAACCACGTTCTCTTCTCTCTGCAAGGCTTTGCACTTGCTGATTCCACTGCCTGAACATTCTTTACTCAGACCCTCTCTTGCTGGATAACTTCCTTCTCCCATAGTAGGGCTCAGTCAGAAACCACTATTTCGTGGAAACGTGCTCAAACCATCCCATCTTGGTGAGAGGCTCCTTTTCGGAGCCTGGTGCCCTGGGCTGCTTCCACCAGAGCACTTAGAATACTGTCTTGTGGCCGTCGGCTTATCTGCTGCCTCCTGCTCTGCAAAAGACTGTTGCATCCCTGGGACTTGGCCCAGGGCTGGCTCCGGCAGCTACTGATACACTGTTGAATGAATGAATCAGTGAAGGAAATATTGTACCTGGTGGGCAGTATAAATAAAAAGTGCAGAGGGGAGATCAGTGGAGGGTCCGAAAAAGGCTTCATTCTTTTAGGGGCTTTAGGTGCCCTGAGGGAGGAGAAGCATCTAGGCCAGATAGGAAAGGACATTCAGTGAATGCCCATCAGCAAAGGCTTGAGGCTTACGATGAGTCTGGCCTGTTCAGGGAGCCATGAGGGGTCCTGCCTGGCTAACCTGGAGCAGTTCAGCTTGAGAACCTTAGCGGCCAGGCTGGGCGTTGGTACTTTCTCCTGTGCAATGGGAAGCTCCCAGATGATTTGGTTCAGGTCACCAAGCAAATGTTTTAGGAAGATAAATGTGGTGGAAGCCAGACTTTAGGGAGAGTCTGAAGGCAGATTAATCACCCAGACAATTGTTACAGCTGTCTAATTACAGTACAAATGGGCCTTGGAAAACATCTACCCAGCGGTCCATTCTTCCTCGTTTGCACTTCAGAATCACTTGGGGAGCTTTTGAAAAATGCTGCTGCCTAGAACCTTTAATCTAGACCATGTAAATCAGAATTTATGAAGGTGAGGCCCAAGCATCCATATTTTTACAAAGCTCCCCAGATGATTCTATTGCATTGCTAGGGTTCCTCATTTTCAAGAGAAAACTAGGGCTCAGAATGTAAGATAGGAACTTAGATCACAAAACCAGTCACTGGCAGAGGAGGACCTGCAAGTGAGCTCTGACTCCTATTCCAACTCTTGTTTTCCCCATTATACTGCTTGCTGTCCCTCTTAAAGTCTAGCTCAGGGTATAGATGTAGAAGAGAGAAATGGGAAGCAGTGTGGTAGAGACAGCTAGCTGGTGGAGTCTGCCTTTACAGCAATTTGCCCACGCTCTGAACCTCCATCTCCTTGACTGTGAAATGGGAACAGTAATGCTACTTGTAGCCCCGAAGTAAGGATTAGAAATAATACAGATAGCCCCTGCCTGTACCAGTTAATAATATGATCATTATTTTCATTATTATTGGGAAGAACGGATATAAGACATTCAAAGAAGAATTTGTAGGATTTGTAACTTATTAAAGGTACAGAGGAAGAGGAAAAAACAAGAACATCTAGATTATGAAGTCTGGGTGTCTGAAAATACAGTGCCTCCACAGTAAGGTAGGCAGGCTGAGCTGGATGGGGAAAGGAATTAGGGAGGGGCAGGGCGGGCTGGAGACTTCAGTGGTAATCGCTTAGGAAATCTCACAGGGCAAGGCAAAGCGCTGCAAAGCACCAGTAGGTGCTGCTCTCAAGGAATTTAAAATCTACTAAAACTTTTAGTGATCTAAAGAGATTTGGACTTAAAATAATTTGTTTACTTTTGTTTGATAGTCTAAACTCTTGCAAACTGTCTTCTTTGTCACTAACTTTTGAAATATTAATCCATTTAAAAGAAAGTTTAAATCCTGTAAATGACTCTCTGCATTAAGAGATTTAAATTCACAGGGCTCCTTAGAGACATGGCTGATTCTAGGTCTGTGGCAAGGTAATCACAAGACATGCCTACAATATCTTGTGCTTCAAAGTGCTCAAAGGAGGTGGGGATGTGTCAGAAGTGTAAAGTCAGCTTAAGTAGGCCTCCACTGACCAAACCTGGGACAATATAAGCATCAAAAAGAATAATGAAAGCAATAAATTGCACTGTTAACTTTAAAGAGAATACATGGCCTTTTGGAGATATACACTAAAAAATTACAGATGAACTTATATGTCCGCTTTAGCTTCAGAGTAATACTGGGCAGGGGAGACTGAGTGGGGTATGGATGAAACAGGAATAGCCATGAGCTGGTAAGCACTGGAGCTGATTGAGCATGGGGTCTCATTATCCTAACTTGTCTTTATTCGTGTTTAAAATTCCCTGTAATAAAGTTTTTAAATTAATGCAAAAAAACAACTATGATTTCATAGTGTTAAACACACACACAATGTGAGAAGAAAAAGCTCTTTTTTATGGAAAAATCCCAGTCAATAACAGTAGATAGGATAATATAACTAGAAAATCATTTTGCAACCACTAATGCAATATATACCAATGGAGTCAAATCACTGGGTGAGAGGCCGGGAAACAGGAGAGTTACGTGGTCCCAAAGCACCATCCTAGAGATCATTTCTTCCTTATATGGGAACAAGATACCTTTGAATACCTTGAGGAGAAACCTGGCAGGGGGCCACCGTAACCAAGTGCTCACATCGGAATCACCCATAATGGGAAAAATCAACATTATGTGCCAACCATTCAGCCAGAATCTAATCATGAGGAAACAACCAGATGACACACTGAGGGCCACCCTACCAGACAACTGATCCAGGCTGCTGTAGCCTCAAGAGATGTGACAATAAATGAAATGAGTGCTCTCTGCTTTCTAGCGTGAGGCATTGTCATAAAGGACATTACTGGGTCAACTGGAAGAAATGTGATATAATGTTTTAATGTTAAATTTCTTGGGGGTGATAGTAATACTGAGATTGTGTTGAAGAAGGTCTTTGTTCTTGGGAGATACCTGCTGAAGAATTTAGGGGTCAAGGGTCATACCATTTGCAAGTTACTTTCAAAAGGTTCAGAGAAAAGAGTGTGTGTGTGTGTGTGTGTGTGTGTGTGTGTGTGGAGAGAGACACACAGAGACACACACAGGGCAAATGTTGCAAAACATAAACAACTGGTGAATCTAGGTGAATAGGTTCACGGTACTCTTCCAACTTTTCTGTGGTTCTGAAAGTTTTCATAATGGAAAATGTGGGGTGGGGACTTAAGTTCGCTCTTCAAGAAGCTGGTTACACTGGTTGCCTGCAGGCAACTGCGTGCCTGGGGAACAGGAGGAAGGAAATTTTTCACTGTAGTATACACCTTTCTGCACCTTTTGAATTCTGAACCAAATAAGTGTATTATCTATACCAAAAATAAAGTTTATATTTAAAAACTCATTGTTCTCTAATATTAATGCTTCATAGTATCAAAACTTGACATATTAAATTTCTCCAAATAGATAAACACTGTAGGCCCCTGATAATGGTATTTGTGTTCATTACAATGTTCTATAAAGTAATTTATACAGAAATTATAAAAAGAGTCACTGTAAATGTCTCTGGATGTCCTAGGAGTTTAAATGTTAGATGACACCTCAGCACTATTTTTCCAACTTGTGTTGCCTCCAAGGCTGTGTCTTCCTTACTCCAAAACACCTGATGCTTTAATTGTTCTGGAAAACCTGCAGCAGAACACCCAGGACATAATGCAACTGATCTAGTTCCCAATACTCTCTGGCATTAAAAGTCACAAAAACTACTTTGGAGCTGCCAGTGTAGGCTTCTTGTTACCTTTGGATAGTTGAAACTTTGGGGAGTCAGAAAGACAGATTTTTTTTTCCCCCCTCATTGAAAAAAAAAAAAGGAAAAAGAAAGGAAATGACCATGCTGTGGCTGATTATGTATAATTGATTATAATAAACATAAAGCAGATCGATATATATAGATATAAAGTAATCCTCAAGTTCTATAATTAAGTAAAAACAGGTATGGTGTGTTGCAGAGATAAGTATATATGTGACGTTTGTGCTGTATATGCAGAGGACATATCTGGGGCAAGAGAAAGAACCTAGAAACAGCGGTGGCCTCTGGAAGAGGAAGACTTACTTTTCATTCTGAACTATTCTGGGACTGTTTCTAGTGATTACCAATGGCATATTTTACTTATTTTTGCAAAATGCATCAATATGTTGATAAATGCTGTCCAGGTATCACCTCCTCTGCCTGGGGTAAGTTTTTAAAACTAGAAGAAAACAAGAGTATCTGTAATTCCACCACCCAGAGAACTGCTGTTAAGGGAGCAGTACATTTCCTCCTAATCAAGTTTCTGGTTGTTTTGTAAGCAAGAGGGTTTTCTATTTTCTAGTTCACCATATTGTCTTTTAACATCTTTCTAAAAGAGAAAACAAATTGCTTATTAAATATTTTACAGTTAAATGTGCATTTTAAATATTTCACATTTAAAATGTCACTTAAAATGACTTTGTAAGCCTTCCCCCAAATCTTTAATTATTTTTCAGAAACATTTAAAATGGCTACATAATATACTTCATTATATCCAATAATCCTCCTACTATCGGAGAATTATTATATTGGGTTTAGAACACTTTTTTGCACCCAAAGTATAGAAGAATATCTATCTATAGTATGCTATATTTGAGTAAGAAAGGAGGGGAAATAAGAAAATATATATGTAAGGAAATAAGAAAATATACATGTATCTGCTTATCTGTGTGAAAAAAAACAGAGGATAAATAAAGGAGAAACTCGGGCTTCGCTGGTGGCTCAGTGGTTGAGAGTCTGCCTGCCGATGCAGGAGACACGGGTTCGTGCCCCGGTCCGGGAAGATCCCACATGCCGCGGAGCGGTTGGGCCCGTGAGCCATGGCCGCTGAGCCTGCGCGTCCGGAGCCTGTGCTCCGCAACGGGAGAGGCCACAACAGTGAGAGGCCCGCGTACCGCAAAAAAAAAAAAAAAAAAAAAAAAAGGAGAAACTAATGATATTGCTGAAAATAGGTGATGGATGAGAACTGGCAGGAAAGGATGGAGGGAGGGGTGGGAGCAGGGAGAAAGGCCAGGGAGGAGGGAGACTGCCCGGCACACTTTCTGCATAGCCCTGACCTTTGGGACCATGCTAATGGTTCACTCATTCAAAAGAAATTAAATAGATAAAATCAACAAGGGTAGTGGGAAAAGAATTCTAAAATGAAACACAAACAGAAACAAGCAAAAATATAGTTCAAAAGAATAGCATAACCATACCAAGGGAGGAAAAAGAAAGTACTAACTCTCGTAACTTTTGAATACAGTATTTTTTTAAAAATTTTTATTGGAGTATAGTTGATTTATAATGTTGTGGTATTTTCAGGTGTTGAACACAGTATTTTGACTATACACCTTTAGGTTAAAGACAGAATGTAAACCAATACTGAAGTCTGAAGTAGGTTTGTTTTTCACAGTGCTATGAATTAGCAATTCTAAAACTATTTTCTTTGTTTTCTAGGATTGGGCAAATAAGCAAATATATTGTGGGGCAGGCTTTCTCACTGTTAGAAAAGAGAGCTACAAATACGGAAAAGGAGACTTGAATAATGAACCTGGTGGTACTGGATTAGAATTGAAAGTATTAGTATGAACTCATGGTTTTTAATATAGATAGATAGACAGCTATAGATGTTGTGTATGTGTAAATACATATAAGTCCCAGCTGAGACAACCTCAGTAGCAATGAATATGTAGTGCTCAGATCTTGGCTTCTAAATATTGTTCTCCACTAGAAGGAACAAGGTCCCTCAAGTGGTTGATTCCAGGGCAGGGGCAGGGAAAGTGAAAGACGAACGTGGAACATCATGTTTTGCCAGAAATTAAAGGAAGTGCTCAAAGCACGATGGAAACATGTCAGAAGGACCAGCAGCCAATATGGAGGGTTGCCCAATGGCATCAAAGCAATTTGAGCATCAAAATAAATGATTGTAACAATTTTTAACACATTAAATAAAATAAGAATCTATGTGTCCATACTGGCATAAGTAAAAGGGGGAGACAGAAAAACTCTTCCTTAGAGTAGAATGCCAACAATTAATGTAGAATAAACAATGGAATTAGAAAGTCTCTATTTGGTGACTGTCACAGTAACAGCTGATTTAGTAATAACTGATTCAGTCAGGAATTATCAATGAAAGCTTAAACTAGTGTGTTCAAGTTTGACAAGAAATTGGATATCTACGTAATCTCAGTGTAACTCCCCGAAGAAACTTATTAACTATGCACCAGACATCACATGAAGCAGACACCATCTTAAGCAAGTGTTCAAAGTTAACATCACCAGGAATGTGACAAGGTCACATCGTGAGGACACATCCATCACCTCTGTGGCAATCCTACCAAAAATGTATAATCTGAATCTAATCATGAGGAAACAACAGAGAAACCCAAATTGAGGGACACTCCATAAAAAAGTTGCTTTGACTCTTCAAAAAAGATCAAGGTCAGGCTTCCCTGGTGGTACAGTGCTTAAGAATCTGCCTGTCAAGGCAGGGGTCACAGGTTCAAGCCCTGGTCCAGGAAGATCCCACACGCCACGGAGCAACTAAACCCATGTGCCACAACTACTGAGCCTGTGCTCTAGAGCCCGAGAGCCACAACTACTGAGCCCACATGCCACAACTACTGAAGCCCACGTGCCTAGAGCCCGTGCTCTGCAGCAAGAGAAGCCACTGTAGTGAGAAGCCTGTGCACCGCAATGAAGAGTAGCCCCCACTTGCTGCAACTAGAGAAAGCCTGCGTGCAGCAACAAAGACCCAACACAGCCATAAATAAATAAATAAATAAATAAATAAATAAATAAATAAATATCAAGGTCATGAAAGACAGCAAGATGAAGAAACTGTTTCCAGGACTTCCCTGGTGGTCCAGTGGTTAAGACTCCACGCTTCCACTGCAGGGGGCGTGGGTTCGATCCCTAGTTGGGGAAATAAGATCCTGCATGCTGTGCGGTGTGGCCAAAAATTAAAAGAAAGAAAGAAAAAAAAAAAACCTGTTTCCAGTTTAAAGACATGACAACAGAATTAGGCAGTGATCCTGGGTTGGATCCTAGACCATAAAAACAAAACAAAATATAATTTATTCTCTCTTGCTGTAAGGGACATTATTGGGAAAATGGACTAAATCAGAATAGGGTCTGTAGATTAGATGTTAATACTGTAATAATGCTGTTTTTCTTGGTTTTGATGACTGTACTGTGGTTATGTAGGGGAATGTCCCTGTGCTTAAGAGATACACACTGAAGTCTGAAGTGTGTAGGGGTCAAGAGGCATCATGCCTGCAATTTACTCTCAAAACTATGTGTGTGTGTGTGTGTGTGTTTGTGTGTGTATGTGTGTGTGTGTGAAAGAGAGAGAGAAGGATGAAACAAATGGGGTAAAAAGTTAACATCTGGGGAATCTTGGTGAAGGATATATGAGAATTCTTTACACTAGTCTCGAAACTTTAACTTTTCTATAAGCCTGACGTTATTTCAAAACACAAAGACACACACACACCTTTGACACCAAAAGTAATACAATGAACAGCCTTGATTATAAATAATCTTTGTTTCCTTAGGATTCTTAGTGGAATTACTAAGTCAAAGGTATACAGTTTTAAAAATATTGATATACATGGTAGAGAGAAGTTTCTGAATTCTTCTAAATGTGGAGAAGAAAGGCAGGGAAAATGGAGGACTAAGGAGGGTAGACCACCGGCAGGGGGTTGGTGGGGAATTGGGTATGGAGCTGGAACTACAGAACATGCTAAGAATGAGTGAGAACCAAAAGCCAGAGGAGTTCAAAGATCGGCAGATGGGGTGAAGGACCAAAGCTGATGACCCTTTGAAATGCTTTTCAGAAACATAATCCTTAACAGATTGCCCTCAGTCATTTACCGGCACAATGCTCTGGTAAGAGCAGGCTCAGGTACTTGGTCAAATCCATTGCCCTGGATCCCTCCCTCCATATGCATCCCTCTGTGCAGGCCAGTTACCCACTGCTGAGTCTCACTGAGTCCCGGAGCCTTTCAAGTTGGCACCCAAGAAACAGCTGCGACTTTCCTACCCAGTCCATCCAAAACAAGCTTTCCTTTTAAATGCCTATAATACATTCCATCAAGTATATGTCTTAATATTGGCTCTTATTAAGTATTTGTCATTTGCCAGGGACTTTGCTAAGTGCTTTATATAGATTATCTCATTTAATTCTCCCAATAATTCCATGGGATAGTAGTATTACTATGTCCACTTTACTGATGAAAAAACTTAACCTCTAGAGAGGTTAGTTAAGGTAAGACTTGCTCCACGTCATTAAGCTTAGATTCAAATCCATGAGTCTCCACTCTAAACCACAACACTATCCTGGATAAAACATTTTAGTTAAGAAGAAAAAAGGCAATCAATAGTAAGTTGAACATCTTAAGATAATAAATTGGGAGCCTAGGATGAAAATTATATTCTATCAGATACTCATTCCACTCTTCCATTCCGTAATCAACCAAACATTTGTTTGATATTATCATTTGTTTGATAATATTACCTGACAGAAGAACTGTTGCTGGCTTCCTGCTCCAGGTGTGTTATTGAAGGTGCTAGTAGATTTGGAAGAAGGAACTGGAAGACGATGAGACACACTGACCGGTACTGGAGTCCTGTTTGGCTGGGTCAGCTGATCTCCCGTAAAGTTTGATCCTGATGCACCAGACTGAACCGCAGCCCCAAGACTAGGATGGGCAGTGCTGGATGAGCTGACAACAGGGAACCGACTAGGTCCTGACATGCTTGTCACCGAGGGCATGGCGGCGAAGCCAGGTCTTCCTTGGGAGACGCTGCTCTGCCCAGGCGACAGGTGCAAGACGGTTGGCGATGCCTGCTGCAAGGGCATCTGCCCACCAACGATCTGAGGAGAGGCATGATTGACTATCACTGGACTTCCAGAGGCGGTGAACGTCTGCCCAGACACTAACTGGACGGCAGTATTCTGGTTGTTCAGCATCTGTCCAGAATATGGTTGGTTGGTCCTGAGCATGTTGGAAGAGTTTCTGTTCAACATGACATGCTCTGAGGTCACTTGGCCAGAAATGAGCTGAGAGGGTTGAGTCTGAAGAAGTTGCCCATTTATGGTCTGGACGTGGTGTACCGAGTTGGAACTGACGGAAAGGCTTGTAGGTATGAGGAACTGACTCTGGGGTGTGTGAGGCTGGCCCATGGGAGAATGAATAACGATACTGCCCCCAGCGCTGCTCACGGCCTGCGAGGTGACTGGCTTCCTTGTGTTCTGTTGGTTTACAATGTTCACTGACATGTGCGGACCAACCACTGAGCCCTGGGGTGAGCTCGCAGAGGCAAACGAGATCCCTGGCTGAACATGGTGCTGCTGTATTCCCAAATTGTTCACATTGTATGTGTTTTGCTGACCCATTTGGATAGGCTTTGGCTGGATATTAATTGGGACTTTATTTGAATTTGGTGCAAGACCCCTTTGTATGATGATGTTATGCACAGGTAAAGATGTTTGGAAATTTGTGCTATTAAATGGAACGGTAACAGGCTGTGCTACTGGACTGGAACTGGAGTTCCCAAACAAGGAGTTGCCATTAGGAGTCTGTCTGTGAACCAGAAGCCCTCCACTCACATTTGATGGGGCTTGTTGCCCACTACCCTTTAATATGATTTGAGATCCATCTAGGTTATTAATAGTCATCATGGAAGGTTGATTACCAAATGACCCAATTAACTGTATTTGACCAGAACCACTAATCTGACTGTTATTAGACAAATGCTGGCTGGGCACACTGATCCCCACGTGGTGCATAAAGCCATGGTGCACACCCACTGTATTGCTTGCAAACGATGTGCCAACAGGCACATGAGTCACCCCTATAGGCTGCAGCGCCTGACCTGAGTAATTAGAAATGTTAGAAGCCTGAGTAAAGGGTGCTGATGAAGAGGGATGAAGCTGAGCTTGTGCAAACTGTTGGCTTGAACCTATACTGGCGTCCAGATATGCCTCTTCTGCCAATGTCTGTTCAGTGATATTGGCCTCCTGCAAGGATTTCTGAAGAATGTCGAAAGGTTGGTCCTCACTGAGATCGGGAAGAGGAGAAGACTCAAGTTCATCTTCAAGAAACTGAAGGCTACTTGAAAGTGGCAGTCCATCACTGGGCCCTTCTCCAAGCTGGCTGCTTACAGCTTTGAGGGATGATTTAGGATCAGCGTTCTAAAAAAATAAGCAGGATGTTACATGGCATATCTAACCTTGGAAAGAGATTCTTAAACAAAAATCTCATCTCACTTTTGAAAATGAATAAAGCATAACAGTCTGCTTTTCAGGCACAACTCTCCAGACTGCTCACCTCATTCTCTTTTTTTTAAATAAATTTATTTTTATTTATTACTTTTGGCTGCGTTGGGTCTTCGTTGCTGCGCACAGGCTTTCTCTAGTTGCGGCGAGCGGGGGCCACTCCTCATCGCTGTGCGCGGGCCTCTCACTGCCGCGGCCTCTCTCGTCGCGGAGCACAGGCTCCAGACGTGCAGGCTCTGCAGCTGCGGCTCATGGGCCCAGCTGCCCCGCGGCATGTGGGATCCTCCTGGACCAGGGCCCGAACCCGTGTCCCCTGCATTGGCAGGCGGATTCTCAACCACTGCGCCACCAGGGAAGCCCTGCTCACCTTATTCTGATACTTGATTTCCTTAGGAATGATGTTTAATGTTGTTTTTGTAAGTATATGCATTCACTGCTCTGATAAAATTATTATAGGAAACAGATCAATAATGCCAACATACTCATGGCTACCTGGAGTTTAACTTTATTTTTTAGATAGTGGCATGGCTTAATTTTTTCAGGATTGCTCCCAAGTCCAAAGCTTGAGTGGGACTCAGCCTAGGGTATGTGCGTATCCAGGACACAGCGGTGTCTAGTTTTTTGTACCACAGGAGTAGATGTGAGTTTTGAGAGTTCCGAGTGTGGTGTACTAGAGGTCCAGAAGGTATCCCAGATCCAGGCTTGACTTTAAAGGTTTCTCGGAACTCCCCTAGTTCTAACCTGCCCCACTCCAGGCAAAATCGGCCTGGATAAAAACAAACTTCCCATATGAAATGAGTGAATAGTTATTTGATTTCTTAGAAGTTATCAGCTTATTATGATGGTTTAAAAACCATTTCAATGTCCTATGCAAGAGTAAAAGTTGGTCAACGTTTGTCAAGCGCTCACTTCTGCGTTTGTGTCTGTCCGTAACGAGTCCTTAAGGACTGCGCATTCCAACTAGAGACAACAACACAGGCACATGAAGGGAACTGAGCACAGTCACTGACAAATAAGAGACACGCTGCTGGCCAGCAGTTTATCATGGGATACGTCAAAATTATAAAAGAAAAAATAAATGGAATCAGTCGTTATTTAACATAAGGTGAAGACAATGTGAATATCCTTAACACTACTGAACTGTACACTTTAAATGGTTAAGATGGTAAATTTGTTGTTATATATATTTTTAACACAATTAAAAATTTTAAAAAGATGAAGAAAAAAATCAAAAATAGATCAATCAAGTATAAACAGTCCAGGACTTCCCTGGTGGTGCAGTGGTTAAGAATTTGCCTGCCAATGCAGGGGACACAGGTTTGATCCCTGGCCTGGGAAGATCCCACATGCCGCAGAGCAACTAAGCCTGTGCGCCACAACTACTGAGCCCACGCGCCGCAACTACTGAAGCCCACGCACCTAGAGCTCGTGCTCCGCGAAAAGAGAAGCCACCGCAACGAGAAGCCCGTGCACCGCAACGAAGAGTAGCCCCTGCTTGCCGCAACTAGAGAAAGCCCGTGCGCAGCAACAAAGACCCAACGCAGCCAAAAGTAATAAATAAATAAAAATTAAAAAAAAAAAAAAGAAAACAGTCCAGGGAATTCCTTGGGGGTCCAGTGGTTAGAACTTGGCGCTTTAGCTGCCAGGGCCTGGGTTCAATCTCTGGTTGGGGAACTAAGATCCCACAAGCTGCATGGCGTAGCCAAAAAGAAAAAAAAAAGAATGAATAGTCCAACTTTCAAAACTATACAGATTCTCAGCCCTAGGCTAATAAGGTGTGTTGGGGGCTAGATGATGGGAAGACCCAGGTAGAAAAGCCAAGGCTAGTTCACTTGACACCCAATCAACAGTTGAAACGGGACTAATGTGGCCTCAGTTAGGTGGACACCACCTTAGGACTTGAACAGTCATTTGAAAGGAAGTGGGAAAAAGCAACTGAAAGCAAGGAGGTTTGTTTGTTTGTTTTTGCAGAGAAATATCAAGGCAACAGTGGATTATCTCCTGAGTGGTGGTACACAGTTTAATGTTTTTACAATGCACAAATTAACAGACCATAGGTTTAAAATTCCATATTTTTAAAAGCTTTTAAAACGTTTTACTGACATGATGCAACTCAAGTTTACAATAAATACACCCTGAATGAAGCAGCCTGAAGAGTTAGAATTAACACTTACGTGGAAGTGGGAGAGCTGGTAAGTAAAACTCATTAGTGTTGGCAAACAGGCTCAATATCTACTTTATGGGTTTAATGGCATCACATGCAGTTATTGCCCACTCAGAATGAACTTCAGCATTGCTACTAATTCATAAGCCTTACAGGAAATCAGTGTTGTGACTTTAAAGCCACCCCTAGCATGTGGAGGAGTCTTGCGTGTTATGATCTGACGTACTTTACACATACTCAAATACTTTAAAGAATTGTGCATTCCCAAGGACTTTCTGAATACTATTCCATTTTATGGATGAAGAAAATAAAGACCCTGATGATGACGATAAGTTGACATTAACTGAGCACTGTGTCAACTGATTTCCATGGACTAGTCCATTCATCTTAACCACCCTATGAGGTAGATTTATCATTCTCCTGGATTCACAAATAAGGAAACTGAGTCTTAGAGATTTAGTGATAGATGCAAGGTTATAAAGCTAGTAAGTGGCAGAGCAAGGATTCAAACTTGGGTGGTCGGACTCTGGACTACCATCCATGGCAGAACAAAGCAGTTGAAAAGATGAAAGTAACATAGGCTTAAACACAACAATCCAGATATAGTTTCCAGGCAGGACTTCCCTGCCCTCAGGTCAGATTTCTTGTCTAGATGTTCCTAGAGCTTAAGAACCTGCACCCTGGAACCTGGTGGCCTGGGTTCGATTCCTAGCTTGCGACTCCTGGCTGTGTAATACTGGGTAAATACCAACCTTTAGTTCTCTCATCTTTAAATATGGGTAATAATAGAACCTACTTCACGGAATTACTGTAAGGTTAACGAGGTTAATATATGTTAAGCTCTGAGTGCCAAGAACATACCGAGCGCTCAGTAGGTGCCAGCTACTATGATCTTTCTCCTTGTTTAAGATGAAAATGATTAGAAAGTAACCACAATACAGAATGATTTTTTTTAAAGCTTATGTAACAACATTCAAAAGACTCTAATATAAGTTTCTCAGGCTATAACGTTTCTGGGGCATTTTAAAAAGAAAGTTGAAAGCTTAGGAAAATGGCAAAGTAAAAATCTTAATAGACTAAGTTAAAAGTAGAAAATGTCAACCAAATTCAATAGATTTTCCTCTTGTGTCAATTACAAAAGACAAAGTAGGGATTCCCATCATGATACAAAGGCAATTAAAGCTTCAATTCACTAGGCATCAATGAGACAGAAACATCTGATCATTGCATTCAGTTTCCAATACTCACACTAGAGTTGGCGAAAATTGAATTTGAATTGGCTGCAGAATATCCTGCATTAGTCAAGTCCTCATTGCTCTGCAAAAGTACAAATTCAAAAAAGTGATCACTTTGACTCTCAAGAAGAAACAAAATGTATGCCTATGATGGTCTGAGTATTACTTACCGATTTATTACTAGGTCCATGTAGAAAATAGTTCAATGCCTGTGGGTCTCTAGAAGACAACAGCCAAGAAGAGAAAACAGCAAATAAATACATTACTTATATTTAGGGTTCATTTTTACAGGGGAAAAAGAAAATGATGTATTAGTTTGAGTAAAATCCTCTTCCTGTTTTAAAACTATTAGTAGTTTTTTTTTGTTGGTTTTGTTTTGTTTCATTTTGATGTTCCATTTCCTATCATCACTCATTTCTGCCTCCTAGGATTTTTTTATGAAATAAATTTAATAAAGGATTACCTAATTATGACCCCTATGTTAATCCATGTCACTTGGTCTCCCTTCTATATCTATGATGATTATTTAATCTTTATTTTAAAAACCCACTTGGTTTTAACATGCTTATTAGGTTGTCTTAGTACAGCAGACCTCACACGTTTGATTTACCCTTATTTTGGAATGAGCCTCTTACCCAATAAGATCAAGGAGACACGAGTCATCATCATCATCCATGACAACTATAAGGAAAAGGAATAAGAAAGCACTGTTTCAGCAAAGCAGATTAAAGCCAGTAGCATCAATGCAACACAAAAATACACCTTATACTTTCCTAGATAAATAACTAATTCATGTGAGCTTTCCCTCTAGTTGCTTATTATGAATGTGACTTTTAAATTTTTGTGGTCATTCAAGAGATGAAGTACTCAATTTAAATTGTTTTTGTTGAACACAAATCCTTAACTTACAAGTCAAAAAGCAATCTAGACAAATCAAGGATAGTTGGCAGCAACCACTCACACACAGATTCCTCAAAGGGGCGGTAAACCATGAACAGTAACTTCCTCAAAATGTACACAGTGAACAAGAGGAGAAATCGTATTTTTGTTTTAGAAAAAAATCTCATGCATACAGAGGTCTTTGAATTTTGTGACTGGATATTTCCAAACCTGGTGAGCAATCTGGATTTCTAGCCATATTTTGGCTATCTTTAGGAAAACAGAAAAGTCAGTTGTCCCTACTTTTTGAGACAGAAGAGGCACCATCGCCCCAGGCAGTACTGCGACAGGCTCTGCCCTGAAGGTCCCAAGTTCCTCCCTCTGCAGCAGTAACGCCAACTGCTCAATTCCAAACAATCTGCATCCCAACACTGGAATCTTTAAAGTAGAAACCCTCAACCCCAAATTCACCCCAGCTCCAAGCCCAAATCTCTCTCTCTCCCCAGCCATCGACAGCATCCAGCTTAACCAGCGCAATCACTGTGCTCTGGCTGAAACAATAACAACTGTATAAATTCCAAGAGCAGCTCTCCCCCTTTCTTTCTCCTCCCTCCCCCCCGAGATCCAGGAAACTTACACTAGTGATCCGACACCTGGCAACACTGCTTCGCACCCATTTCGAGCCATGCAGTGGAATAATTTACATCACGGAATGCCAAGGCCAAGAGTTCTGGAGCCGTTGGAAAGGGCAGTTGTGAACGGCAGTTGGACGGAGGAATGAAATCCTGAAGAGATGCCCAGAAGCGGGACACGCCCGAAGAAGGCAGAGGCAGAGTTTCTACTAAGTTTTTTTTCTCCGTTAAAACTGCCATCTCCTCTCCACTTCCCCTCAGCTTCCCATCCTATCAGTCACAAGGCCAAACAAATATAAAATGTACTCCTGCGACATGGAAGGAAACTTGCTCTCTTCAGGAAGGGTCTGGAAGGGGTAAGTATCCCCCCATGTGGGACCTTCCCGTTGATGGGAGAATTGGTTCAGCTGCTGAATGATCCGGACGATTACAATCCATTTGAGTGGATCATCAGTGGAGAGGAGAGGTGATGGGTGAGACAGGAGGAGGTCAGAGTGGGGAAAGCCTGTCAAAAGGTAACATCCATGGCCAAAACTGTGAAAGGTACAGCAGGCTAAGTGAAGTCTGCAGCTAGCACTCAGATGTCCAGGTGCTCAGGGGCATGCGAGGACGACTCTACTAATACGACTTTGAGGAGTGAAAAGGGACAGGAAAGAGAAACAGGAAAACTATCATTAAGTAGATATGTCGACATCAGTGTGAAGAGCTTCCCTTAAATCATGATAGTTAATATGCAGAACAGCACTAGCTGTTGCTCATTACCGTATCCTGGGCTTATCTCCCAGACAGCACACTCGCATGGACTAAATTAGCCAAATATGACGTATAATTAAGCCTATAAAGTGGATATTATTTCTTTACTTCAACGTGACCATTTAAATGGAGCTCCACTGTATCCTTTGTAAATTTATTTTTTTTAAGTGTCTAACAGTCTCTGGAACAAACTAATTAATAAAAACGTACGTGAAAAATAGCTTACACCAAAGCAGAACACTTTCATGCCTCTCCCAGCTTCCCTCACTACTTTACACCTGTACCCAGCTCCTCCAGTGGATGAGATGCCCAAGGGTTAACACACACTGAGGGAGGGAGGCAGCGCCAGTCACTCCTCCGAGAGGAGGTGTCACTGCCACTGGGACTTTCAAGCACAGAGAACATTTGTTACCCCAAAGCTCAAAGTGACAAGCTACTCCTTGAGTAGCCCAAATAAAAGAACAATTTTACAATACTGGATGAAATTAAAAGCCATTGCACACCCCCCACAGCAAACCAAGCAGGCCGCTCAAATGCTTGACGAAATGCTCCTTGGGGACATCCGCCCTACTCGGGGGCATCAGTCCTAACAGACAGACCTCCTCCTCCAGGCCTCCTTGGGTAGAACTCTACGAGCCTTTATCGTCAGGGGTACCCCGAGAATTCTACTTTTTAAAGGGCCGCACTCTTTTCTGACTATAAACAGTTTCAAATTAGAAGAGATGACTCTTATCCCTACATGCCCAGCTCTACATGGTGCCAAAACACAGTCATGTTATAGCCCGAGCCAGTAGTCCTTTCCCAGGAGGACACACGGCCCACCAAAGCAAATCTGCCAAAGTAAAACTGTAGAAATTGACTACGATTCTAAAGTGGGAAGACAACCTGAGGATCAGAAACTGACTCAAAAGTGAAGAGCTGGGCTTCCCTGGTGGCGCAGTGGTTGAGAGTCCGCCTGCCGATGCAGGGGACACGGGTTCGTGCCCCGGTCCGGGAAGATCCCACATGCCGCGGAGCGGCTGGGCCCGTGAGCCATGGCCGCTGAGCCTGCGCGTCCGGAGCCTTTGCTCCGCAACGGGAGAGGCCACAACAGTGAGAGGCCCGCGTACCGCGAAAAAAAAAGTGAAGAGCTTAGTTTTTTTTGGAAAAGATTTTCCCATTACTTCTGGACTCTTGTTGAGGCTCTTTTCTCATTAAAGTAACAACCCTGGATTCCCTAGATGGGCCTCTGGCCACAGGTGAAACCTATAAGGCTGTGTGAAAGATAAGTCCCCCCCTCTAAGGGGTTAAAAACTACTTCTTGGTTCAGCACACTTGAGCAAGACACATCCCCTAAGTAATAGCAGTTTACAGCAGTAGAATTTGTCAGGGAGAGAAGGGGATTGCAGTTCTTACAGAATCCTCGTAGGCACCCCAAGAGATCAGAAATCACTGCCCCAGACACCTGACTACCACTCTCAAAGAGTTAAAGCTAATATTTAAAATTGCTCTTACTATTCTTAGTCAAGAGGCGCTATGAAAGTGACATTTCCAATCAGTGGGGGAAAGATGCTAGCCTTCTAGAGAAAAGAAGGTGGAGCCATACCTCACATCTTACACAAAAATAAATTCCAGGTGGATCTAAGAGTTAAATGGGAGGGAGGAGGAGAGCTTAAAGTACTAGAATAACATATGGGATAATTTTGTTTTTATAATCTTGGAGTAGGGAAAGGCTAAGTATGTCACAAGACGCAGAAGTCATAAAAGAAGACTGCCAAATGTGATGACAAAACATTTTTAAATTCTGCATGATAAAAGAAAAATAAACATGAATAAAGTCAAAGACTAAAAAACCCCCCAAAAACATACGACAGGAAAATACTTTCAATTCATATCACAAACAACTTTTCTCCTTAATACATAACTCCTATTTTTAAAAAGTCAGCTACCCTGCAGAAAATCAAAGGGTATGAAAAATCAGTTCATAAAAAAAGGAAAGACAAGTAGCTCCTAAACATGTAAAAGTAATCACCCTCACTTAGAATAAGAGAAATGAAATTAAAGTTACAATGAGATACTATTATTTGTCAGATTGGCAAAGATAAAAAAGTTTGGTTAAGGACTATGGTAGTCAGGAAATGGGAAATAGGGACTTTTATACCCTGGTAGTGAGAGTGTAAACTCATGTGACCTCTGCAGAGGGCAATTTAGCAGTCGCTTTCAAAGTTTTAAGGGCACAAATCACTTCACCTAGCAAATATTTCCAGGTACTCGTCCCGCAGATATTCTTGTACATGTGTGAAATGATATGTGTATAAGAATATCCAGTGCAGCATGACTGGTTTTAGCAAAAGACTAAAAACCTCAATGTCAGGGGTACGGGGTTTCTTCTTAAGGTGATGGAAATGTTGTGTAATTAAACCACTGAATTGTACACTTTAAAGGGTGCATTTTATGGTATTTAAATTCTATTTAAAGCATTTTTAAAAACTCTATGTCCATAATGAAAGAGGTGTGTACCTTTCTTGTTCCTTTGATCATATATCTTTCTAAGTCAGTCTGTATACCTTTCTTGTTCCTTTGATCATATATCTTTCTAAGTCAGTCTGTATAAATATGCCTCATTTTTCTTTGTATTTTTGAATTTTATTTTTTTATTTTTTACACTGCAGGTTCTTATTAGTTATCTGATTTATACATATTAGTGTATACATGTCAATCCCAATCTCCCAATTCATCCCACCACCACCCTCCACCCCCGCCACTTTCCCCGCTTGGTGTCCATACGTTTGTTCTCTACATCTGTGTCTCTATTTCTGCCCTGCAAACCAGTTCATCTGTACCACTTTTCTAGGTTCCACATAGATGCATTAATATACGATATTTGTTTTTCTCTTTCTGACTTACTTCACTCTGTATGACAGTCTCTAGATCCATCCACATCTCTACAAATGACCCAATTTCATTCCTTTTTATGGCTGAGTAACATTCCACTGTATATATGTACCACAACTTCTTTATCCATTCGTCTGTCGAGGGGCATTTCGGTTGCTTCCATGACCTGGCTATTGTAAATAGTGCGGCAATGAACATTAGGGTGCATGTGTCTTTTTGGATTATGGTTTTCTCTGGGTATATGCCCAGTAGTGGGATTGCTGGATCATATGGTAATTCTATTTTTCGTTTTTTAAGGAACCTCCATACTGTTCTCCACAGTGGCTGTATCAATTTACATTCCCACCAACAGTGCAAGAGGGTTCCCTTTTCTCCACACCCTCTGCAGCATTTGTTGTTTGTAGATTTTCTGATGAAGCCCATTCTAACTGGTGTGAGGTGATACTTCATTGTAGTTTTGATTTGCATTTCTCTAATAATTAGTGATGTTGAGCAGCTTTTCATGTGCTTCTTGGCCGTCTGTATGCCTTCTTTGGAGAAATGTCTATATAGGTCTTCTGCCCATTTTTGGATTGGGTTCTTGAATATTGAGCTGCATGAGCTGTTTACATATTTTGGAGATTAATCCTTTGTCCACTGATTCATTTGCGAATATTTTCTCCCATTCTGAGGGCTGTCTTTTTGTCTTGTTTATGGTTTCCTTTGCTGTGCAAAAGCTTTTAAGTTTCATTAGGTCCCATTTGTTTATTTTTGTTTCCATTACTCTAGGAGGTGGATCAAAAAAGATCTTGCTGTGATTTATGTCAAAGAGTGTTCCTCCTATGTTTTCCTTTAAGAGTTTTATAGTGTCCGGTCTTACATTTAGGTCTTGAATCCATTCTGAGTTTATTTTTGTGTATGGTGTTAGGGAGCGTTCTAATTTCATTCTTTTACATGTAGCTGTCCAGTTTTCCCAGCACCACTTATTAAAGAGACTGTCTTTTTTCCATTGTCTATCCTTGCCTCCTTTGTCATAGATTAGTTGACCAGAGGTGTGTGGGTTTATCTCTGGGCTTTCTATCTTGTTCTATTGACTATGTTTCTGTTTTTGTGCCAGTACCATATTGTCTTGATTACTGTAGCTTTGTAGTATAGTCTGAAGTCAGGAGTCTGATTCCTCCAGCTCTGTTTTTTTCCCTCAAGACTGCTTTGGCTATTCGGGGTCTTTTGTGTCTCCATACAAATTTTAAGATTTTTTGTTCTAGCTCTGTAAAAAATGCCATTGGTAGTTTGATAGGGATTGCATTGAATCTGTAGATTGCTTTGGGTAGTATAGTCATTTTCAAAATATTGATTCTTCCAATCCAAGAACATGGTATAGCTCTCCATCTGTTGGTATCATCTTTAATTTCTCTCATCAGTGTCTTACAGTTTTCTGCATACAGGTCTTTTGTCTCCCTAGGTAGGTTTATTCCTAGGTATTTTATTCTTTTTATTGCAATGGTAAATGGGAATGTTTCCTTAATTTCTCTTTCAGATTTTTCATCATTAGTGTAGAGGAATACAAGAGATTTCTGTGCATTAATTTTGTATCCTGCAACTTTACCAAATTCATTGATTAGCTCTAGTAGTTTTCTGGTGGCATTTTTAGGATTCTCTATGTATAGTATCATGTCATCTGCAAACAGTGACGGTTTTACTTGTTCTTTTCCAGTTTGTATTCCTTTTATTTCTTTTTCTTCTCTGATTGTTGTGGCTAGGACTTCCAAAACTATGCTGAATAATAGTGGTGAGAGTGGACATCCTTGTCTCGTTCCTGATCTTAGAGGAAATGCTTTCAGTTTTTCACCATTGAGAATGATGTTTGCTGTGGGTTTGTCATATATGGCCTTTATTATGTTGAGGTAGGTTCCCTCTATGCCCACTTTCTGGAGAGTTTTTATCATAAATGGGTGTTGAATTTTGTCAAAAGCTTTTTCTGCATCTATTGAGATGATCATATGGTTTTTATTCTTCAATTTGTTAATATGGAATATCACATTGATTGATTTGCATATATTGAAGAATCCTCGCATCCCTGGGATAAATCCCACTTGATCATGGTGTATGATCCTTTTAATGTGTTGTTGGATTCTGTTTGCTAGTATTTTGTTGAGGATTTTTGCATCTATATTCATCAGTGATATTGGTCTGTAATTTTCTTTTTTTGTAGTATATTTGTCTGGTTTTGGTATCAGGGTGATGGTGGCCTCATAGAATGAGTTTGGGAGTGTTCCTTCCTCTGCAATTTTTGGGAAGAGTTTGAGAAGGATGGGTGTTAGCTCTTCTATAAATGTTTGATAGAATTCACCTGTGAAGTCATCTGGTCCTGGACTTTGCTTGTTGGAAGATTTTTCATCACAGTTTCAATTTCATTACTCGTGATTGGTCTGTTCATATTTTCTATTTCTTCCTGGTTCAGTCCTGGAAGGTTATACCTTTCTAAGAATTTGTCCATTTCTTCCAGGTTGTCTGTTTTATTGGCATAGAGTTGCTTGTGGTAGTCTCTTAGGATGCTTTGTATTTCTACGGTGTCTGTTGTAACTTCTCAGTTTTCATTTCTAATTGTATTGATTTGAGTCCTCTCCCTCTTTTTCTTGATGAGTCTGCCTAATGGTTTATCAATTTTGTTTATGTTCCCAAAGAACCAGCTTTTAGTTTTATTGATCTTTGCTATTGTCTTCTTTGTTTCTATTTCATTTATTTCTGCTCTGATCTTTATGATTTCTTTCCTTCTACTAACTTTGGGTTTTGTTTGTTCTTCTTTAGATTGTTTAGGTGTAAGGTTAGATTTGAGATTTTTCTTGTTTCTTGAGGTAGGCTTGTATAGCTATAAACTTCCCTCTTAGAACTGCTTTTGCTGCATCCCATAGGTTTTGGATCGTTGTGTTTTCATTGTCCTTTGTCTCTAAGTATTTTTTTGATTTCCTCTTTGATTTCTTCAGTGATCTCTTGGTTATTTAGTAACGTATTGTTTGGCCTCCATGTGTTTGTGTTTTTTACGTTTTTTCCCCTGTAATTCATTTCTAATCTCATAGTGTTGTGCTCAGAAAAGATGCTTGATATGATTTCAATTTTCTTAAATTTACTGAGGCTTGATTTGGGACCCAAGATGTGATCTATCCTGAAGAATGTTCCGTGCGCACTTGAGAAGAAAGTATAATCTGCTGTTTTTGGATGGAATGTCCTATAAATATCAATAAAATCTAACTGGTCTATTGTGTCATTTAAAGCTTGTGTTTCCTTATTAATTTTCTGTCTGGATGATCTGTCCATTGGTGTAAGTGAGGTATTAAATTCCCCCGCTATTATTGTGTTACTGTCAATTTCCTCTTTTTAGTTGTTAGCAGTTGCCTTATGTATTGAGGTGCTCCTATGTTGGGTGCGTATATATTTATAATTGTTATATCTTCTTCTTGGATTGATCCCTTGATCATTACGTAGTGTCCTTCCTTGTCTCTTGTGACATTCTTTATTTTAAAGTCTATTTTCTCTGATATAAGCATTGCTACTCCAGCTTTCTTTTGATTTCCATTTGCATGGAATATCTTTTTCCATCCCCTCACTTTCAGTCTGTATGTGTCCCTAGGTCTGAAGTGGGTCTCTTGTAGACAGCATATATACGGGTCTTGTTTTTGTATCCATTCAGAGAGCCTGTGTCTTTTGGTTGGAGCATTTAATCTATTCACGTTTAAGGTAATTATTGATATGTATGTTCCTATTACCATTTTCTTAATTGTTATGGGTTTGTTTTTGTAAGTCCTTTTCTTCTCTTGTGTTTCCCACTTAGAGAAGTTACTTTAGCATTTGTTGTAGAGCTGGTTTGGTGGTGCTGAATTCTCTCAGCTTTTGCTTGTCTGTAAAGCTTTTAATTTCTCCATCAAATCTGAATGAGATCCTTGCCAGGTAGAGTAATCTTCGTTGTAAGTTCTTCCCTTTCATCACTTTAAATATATCGTGCCACTCCCTTCTGGCTTGTAGAGTTTCTGCAGAGAAATCAGCTGTTAACCTTATGGGAGTTCCCTTGTACGTTATTTGTCATTTTTACCTTGTTGCTTTGAATAACTTTTCTTTCTCTTTAATTTTTGTCAGTTTGATTACTATGTGTCTTGGCATGTTTCTCCTTGGGTTTATTCTGCCTGGGACTCTCTGCGCTTCCTGGACTTGGGTGGCTATTTGCTTTCCCATGTTAGGGAAGTCTTCGACTATAATCTCTTCAAATATTTTCTTGGGTCCTTTCTCTCTCTCTTCTCCTTCTGGGACCCCTATAATGTGAATGTTGTTGGGTTTAATGTTGTCCCAGAGGTCTCTTAGGCTGTCTTCATTTCTTTTAATTCTTTTTTTCTTTATTCTGTTCTGTGGCAGTGAATTCCACCACTCTGTCTTCCACGTCACCTATCCGTTCTTCTGCCTCAGTTATTCTGCTATTGATTCCTTCTAGTGTATTTTTCATTTCAGTTATTGTATTGTTCATCTCTGTTTGCTTGTTCTTTAATTCTTCTAGGTGTTTGTTCTTTAATTCTTCTAGGTCTCTGTTAAACATTTATTGCATCTTCTCGATCTTTGCTCCATTCTTTTGAGGTCCTGCATCATCTTCACTGTCATTATTCTGAATTCTTTTTCTGGAAGGTTGCCTATCTCCACTTCAGTTAGTTGTTTTTCCGGGGTTTTATCTTTTTCCTTTATCTGGTACATAGTCCTCTGCCTTTTCATTTTGCCTATCTTTCTGTGAATGTGGTTTTCATTCCACAGGCTGCAGAACTGTCTGTCTCATTATTTTTAATGGCTGTGTAATATTCCAGTGTGGATGAATCATGATTTATGCTCCCAAGTGCTGGGTGGAGGCAGAATATATACATGTGTTTGTAAATATTCAGACCCTGAAATGAGGCACAAATAACCAGCAACACCAGCTGCTTCTGTGAGGGAATCTGGGTGGCTGGAAACACAGAGGAAGGTATACACTTCACTTATATGTCCTTTTGTACCTCTTGAATGTTATGCCACATGCATGAAAGGCCTATTTTAAGAAATAAATACAATTAATATGGGAATTTCCTGGCAGTCCAGTGGTTAGGATTCTGGGTTTTCACTGCCTGGGGACCGGGGTTTGATTCCTGGTTGGAGAACTAAGGTCCTGCAAGCCACACGGTGCCCCCCACACCAAATACAATTAATAAAACAAAGAGGATGCGGGAGACCCATGAAACACAAGAATCTCAAGTCAGTCTCACTCTAGGTAAGCATACCAGAGATCAAATACCTGGAAAATTTTCAAGCAGCCTAGTGGCCTCAAGAATAATCTACATCAGCTATCTGTAAGAAATATCTTCCAGACAGTCTGATTTTCATTAAGATCACAGAAAGATTTTAAAGACCTCTAAGACAGAGATAAAAAGGAAGACGACAGGCTATTTAAAATTTTTTTCATACAGTGGGAACAGTCTGAGCTCTCATATCAAGAAATGTATTGGGGGCTTCCCTGGTGGCGCAGTGGTTGAGAGTCTGCCTGCCGATGCAGGGGACGTGGGTTCGTGCCCCGGTCTGGGAAGATCCCACATGCCGCGGAGCGGCTGAGCCTGCGCGTCCGGAGCCTGTGCTCCGCAACAGTGAGAGGCCCGCGTACCGCAAAAAAAAAAAAAAGAAATGTATTGGTTTCAAGAACAGCTATTTCAGGAAAGCTAGCTAAGCAAATCAATTCTACTGATTTAAGATATTATAACCTAGCAGCAGTAGAAGAAAACTTTTAAAGTCATACACAGGATTTCAAATACTTCACAAAATGAAATTTGGTATGTGACTGCTATAACAAATGATTCTCTTCTCTTCCTTATATGCCTCTCTGTTCTTTTTCTTCTTCCAAAAACATTACATAGTGAAAATGACTAGGAAGCTAAAACTTTAAAAGATCACCAAGAGGGACTTCCCTGGTGGTCCAGTGGGTAGGACTCCACGCTCCCAATACACGGGGCCCGGGTTCAATCCCTGGTCGGGGAACACAGGCATGCCGCAGTTAAGAGTCCGCATGCTGCAACTAAAGATCCCACATGCCGCAGTGAAGATCCCACGTACTGCAACTAAGACCCGGCACAGCCAAATAAATAAATATTTTAAAAAAATAATAAATAAATAAATAAATAAAAGATCACCAAGAGTCAATATAATAGGCTATCTTACCAACATACAAAAAATTACTGAAATTTGCTTTATTTGCACTAATTTGGTATAGCATCAGTATATGCCATAATTTCCCAATCATTTACAAACAAATTTACCTTTAAAAGGTGCTGAGGCTAGCAGAGGGATCATTGGGAAACTTCATTTAAGCAATCATGAGCTGTGGAATGGTTGCAGTGTTCTCATGTGATCTGTGCCTGAGCTATTCAAGGTATAATGAGCTGTAGTCACTTTTATTTTTACCCACATATTTACCAGTTCCAGTGCTGTTCATTCCTTTGAGTAAATCCAATTTTCATCTGGTATCATTTTCTCCCTTCTGAAGGATTTCTTTTTTTAAAATAATTAATTAATTAATTAATTTTTGGCTGGGTTGGGACTTCGTTGCTGTGTGCGGGCTTTCCCTAGTTGTGGCAAGCGGGAGTTACCCTTCGTTGTGGTGCGTGGGCTTCTCACTGCGGTAGCTTCTCTTTGCTGCAGAGCACGGGCTCTAGGCATGAGGGCTTCAGTAGTTGTAGCACGCGGGCTCAGTAGTTGTGGCTTGCGGGCTCTAGAACACAGGCTCAGTAGTTGTGCTGCATGGGTTTAGCTGCTCTGCGGCATGTGGGATCTTCCCAGACCAGGGCTCAAACCCTTGTCCCCTGCATTGCCAGGCAGATTCTTAACCACTGTACCATGAGGGAAGCCCCTGGAGGATTTCTTTTAATATTTTTGTAGTACAGATCTGGTGATGAATTCTTTCAGTTTTCATATGTCTTTTAAAAAAGTGTTTATTCTGCCTTCATTTTTGAAATGTATTTCATGGGACATATAGTTCTAGACTGAGTTTTTTTCTTCTCTTTTGGATCTTTAAAGATATTGCTACACTGTTTCTTGCTTGCATTGTTTCCAAATAGAATTCTGCTGTCATTCTTACTTTTGTCCTTTTGTACATGATAGGTCTCCCCTCCCCACCCCACTCCCACTCCAATGCTTTAAACTTTTTCTCTTTATCACTGGTTTTAAGCAATCTGATTCTGATATGCCTTGGCATCATTTTCTTCATGCTTCTTGTGCTTGGGGTTCATTAAACTTCTAGGATCTGTAGGTTTATAGTTTTCCTCCAATTTAGAACAATTTCAGCCATCCCTTCATATATTTTTTGTCCCTACCCCTCCTTCAGGGACTCCAATTACCTACGATTATGCTGCTTGAAGTGGTTCCACAGCTCACTGGTGCTCTTTTAAAAAATTTTTTTTAAGTGTCCTTTTATCGCTCTGGCTTTCATTTAGGATAGTTTCTATTGCTATGTCTTCAAGCACACTAATTTTTTCTTCTGCAGTGTCTAATCTGCTTGTTAATTGCATCCAATGTATTTTTTATTTTCAAACATTGTAGTTTTCATCTCTAGAAGTTGGGTTTTTTAAATATCTTCCATTTCTTTATTTAATATGTTCAATCTTTCCTCTACCTTCTTGAAATTATGCAGAATAGTGACAGCTTTTTAATGTCCTTCTCTACTAATTCTATCATTTATATCATTTCTGGGTCTTTTTCTACTGATTGATTTTTGTCCTCCTCATAGTGGGTGGTATTTTTCTCCTTCTTTGTATGCCTGGTACTTTTTTTATTGGATTCCAGACATTGCTAATTTTACATTATTGAGTACTGGATATTTTTGTATTCCTATAGATATTTTTGAACTTTGTCTAGGACACAATTAAGTTACATGTAAATGGTTTGATTCTCTTGAGGTCTGCTTTTAAGCTTTGTCAGTCTTTAGTCTAGGGCTAATTTTGCCCTATAGTGAGGTAATGCCCTTCTGAGTACTTCACTTGATGTCCCATGAATTACAAGGATTTTTGCAGTCTTGCAGGTGGGAACACAAACTCTTCTCTGCCCTGTGTGAGCTCCAAGTGTTATTTCCTATAATGCTTTTGGTTGATTCTTTCCCATGACTTGGGTAGTTTCCCCACACACATGTACCGATCAGGTTACCAGCTGAAGACTCAAGGGAGACTCTCTGCAGCTCTCCAGGGTTTTATCTGCATGTAGCTCTCTCCTCTGGTGCTCTGCCCAATGAGTTTTAGCCACTTTTACCCCCCAGCTGCATCAGCTCAACTCAGGAAGATTACTAGACTCCATCTGGGTTCCCCTTGCCTGCGCTATGGCCTGAAAACTCCCCAGACAGAAGCTGGGGCAGTTGCAGGGCTTACCTTATCTGTTTTCTATTTCTCATGAATCCCTGTCCTGTGCTGCCTGATACTCAATGTCTAAAAACCATTGTTTAATATATTTTATCTAATTTTTAACTGTTTTATGCAGGAAGGTCAATCCAATCCCTGTCATTGCATCTTGGTCCTATAGCGATTTTTAAGGTTTTGGAAGAAATCACTTTAGGAGGTAAGAACAGCTTATATGAGTTCATTAGCATGAATTATAGAATCAGAGCATCCTCAAAGGAGGAAAGGAGAAAGGGAGGACAGTAAATTGTAGTTTCATCCCCTGCCTCCTTCTGTTTTCTACCCTGAAGAATAGCTTAGGGAATGGGGAAAGCCGCTTCATTAATTACTACCTTTAATGAACTTGTTCAGTGGTTGAAAAGAATAAGCATTTAACCAACATTTAGCACCCACTGTGTGCCAGGTCCTCTGTTAAGGACTGGGAATATCAAATGAGTATGACATAAAATGCAATAATAAATGTAAATACCCTTAACATTTTTGTAGGACTGTAAAGCAAGGCCAAGAAGTAAATTATTATGTTTAAGCAAACAATATTCTGATAAGTGTCATGATCAGAAAGTTACACCATAAAACAGTCACTTACCCAGGGCAAGTAACTGTTTACGTCACCTAAGATATAAAGCATTTTCATCTTATTCCTTTTACTATATCGTCATTGTTATGGACTGTTAAATTTTATTTTTATTATTTTTTGGCTGCACCGTGCAGCACACGGAATCTTAGTTCACCAACCAGGGATCAAACTTGTGCCCCCTGCAGTGCAAGCACAGAGTCTTAACCACTGGACCACCAGGAAAGTCCCTGGACTGTTAAATTTTGTAATTACAAGGGTGTGTCAAACTTCCTGGCACAGTTCCTGATTGTAAGGAACTCCCTTTCTTTGGGGAGAGAGATGCAACAATTCATCACAGCGCAAGGTAAGAAGTGCTAGAGCTTTTGGCGAGGGTTCCCAAGCTTTTTCAGGTGAAGTCACTGGTCATTTTTTTTGTGAAATAATATGACATTTTACTAGGAGGAAACACTAGTATATTTTCACAATTATGCCCATTTGTAATAAAAAGAAGCTGTCAAACTCAACAAGATGGGCCCTGAGTTTTTCCTTTGTTATTCAACCAAGACCTTCATTCTTTTTGTAACTAGCTAGGGCATACTAACAGCAAGGAAGAAAGGTGGAAAAAACTAAGAACATTATTAGGAGAAAAACTTAGGAATCAAAAAAAAAAAAAATTCCAGGCCTTAAAGCTGCTTTAATTCCAACTTGGAACGAGGTGGAATAGAAACAAACCTAATATATTAAGCAATCCAGCTGGCTAAACAATGCACTATAACATGGGGGGAAAGAGTGACCAACCTTGGGGGGTCAGGGAGAAGTCTGGCCAGGCTTTACAGGGGCTGGGGACAGGTACAGGTCGGGGCGGGTGGGACACGGAATTTGGAAAGGACTTGTTCTGGATACTGACATTGACTAGGCTTGTGATTACTGACAAATTCCAATCTCTCAGGGCCTGTTTTCTCATCTTTAAATGAAATTAATAGCCACATCAGTGATTTAAAAACTTTGATCCCTGGGGACCTAGGATTCTCCGAGGGGTCCAGGAGCTGTCTTGGAGGCCTAAAGGTTGGTGGTAGAGGCACTGTAATGCTCCACTTCTCCCCTTTAACTCAGTGATAGAACTCTTAACTGGGAGAAAAAAGTTTGAAAATCATTTAACTTATCCAACTCCAGAACTCAGTGATTTGTTGTGTGCTGTAAAGGAATGACCTTTAATGGTGGTCAAACTGAAAATGGAAACACAAGGATCCATAGAAAGCAAGACATTCATGATTATTTTAGCAAGCAAGAGAATAGTGATAAATATATCAAACTTCTTTAAGATAAATTCCAACATAGTGATAACGATCCTAAGTTTAGTGACTACAGAACCATTAATCATACACAGATTGGTGTTTCTCAAACTGGGATCTGCAGAAGTAATCTTGGGTGGTCTGAGTTCTCAAGTTGGAGAAACACCAACAGATTTTAAAACCAGCCAGAAATACACATGCTGAAAATTTTCAGGGCTGATAAAATTTCTGCTTAACATGTTTACTAAAAGCCTCTCAAAATCTTGAGATCTAATGGGAATCTACTGACAGAAGACCTGTGTATGCATTGTCTGACTGATGCAAAGATGGTCCTGGGGAAAACATTTCCAGGTCTCTCTTTATCCTCCTTTAATCTCAACTGCCAATGCTGTGCCAGGCTGGGTAGAGTAGGTCTTAACAAAGGATGGCATCAAAAGAGACCGTGGGTTGGGTCTCAAAAGTCTTTGAGGTGGTTCAAGAGATACCAAACTCTGGAAGTAACAAAGCCCTACAGCATGGGAGAATGCTCTTAACTGCCTACTCTCTCCCACTGCACAGCTAGTGGTGGTAAAGAACTCTGGGTATTAAGTTATGGCTCAAGTATAGTGGACTAAAAGACTGACTTCAAATCTAAATGTTACTAACAGACTACCTTCTAGAAGCTTACAGTAAAAAACATATTACAGTGCTACCATCAAAAGTAGGAATCTTGTCATATTCATCTTCATATCCCCAGCAAATAGCACATAAACAGGTATAATAAATACTTAATAAATATCCAGGGTTTAGATGTAGGGCAGCTGTGGAGAAAGAGCCACCTGAGTGCTGGGCGAGAGCCTTCCAGGGTTCTTTGGGGCTAGAGGAATCTTGAAACCATGGATCACCTATATATGTTTTGAGACATGCTTTAGATGTTTTTTTCTGGAAGCCCTGCAACTACCATAAAAATTGAATGTATTGTTGAAAAGACATATGGCCAATGGTGGCAGAGTCTACATAGAACCATGCTTCGTGGTGTTCCAGGAAAAACCTTTCGGCTTGTTGGTTATATTATTCAGTCTGGCTGTATAACTCATTGTGTTTTTGAATACTTTGGTGGTGTTGTCATGTGTTCTGAACCATCAATAGAGCTTAAAATTCAAAATTCAGATATTGTCTTTGCAGAAAATTTTAGTCGACATTTTTATGGTATCCAAAGAGGTGACACTGTGATTGCAAAAAGCCCGAGTGATCCAAAATCAAATATTTGTAAAAGAGTAATTGGTTTGGAAGGAGACAGAATTCTTATCAATAGTCCATCAGGTTTATTTAAAAGCACAGTTATGTGCCAACGGGTCATGTTTGGTTAGAAGGTGATAATCTATAGAATTCTACAGATTCCAGGTACTGTGGACCTGTTCCATATGGACTAATAAGAGGATGTATCTTCGTTAAGATTTGGACTCAATGATTTTGGATTTCTACATGACAGCCCTAATGGCCACAGATTTTCTGATTGGCAAGCATTTATTCTTTTGATTTGACTACTGTCTTCTGTTCAAGTGAATTTATTATTGTCACTAAAACCATGTACTTGCTAATAAACTATTTGCTATTCAAAATAAATAAATAAATAAACAAATAAATAAATGTAGGGCAGCTGCATTTTATGCAAATATTGTGTTCCCAAAGGCCTTGCCTTAAAAACTCACATCATTCTAGTTTAATCCTGAAAAAGAAATTTATAATTTCCCAAAGTCCATCAGCATTGAAAATTTGCTATTACATTCTGTTAAAATTTTTTTTAAGGGTTTCCCTGGTGGCGCAGTGGTTGAGAGTCCACCTGCCTATGCAGGGGACGCGGGTTCGTGCCTCTGTCCGGGAGGATCCCACATGCCGCGGAGCGGCTGGGCCCGTGAGCCATGGCTGCTGAGCCTGCGCATCCGGAGCCTGTGCTCCGCAACGGGAGAGGCCACAGCAGTGAGAGGCCCGCGTACCACAAAAAAAAAAAAAAATTTTAAGGTGTAACAATGAAACTTGGGTTACATTTTTTAAAATAACTCATATCTTTTAGAGATCCCATACTGAAATAGGTATGAATGAAGTAATACGATGTCTGGGATTTGCTTCAAAATAACATGGACTGGGGAATTCCCTGGTGGTCCAGTGTTAGGACTCCACGCTTTCACTGCCAAGGGCATGGGTTCGAATCCTGGTTGGGGAACTAAGATTCTGCAAGCTGCGTGACACGGCAAATAAATAAATAAAATGAAATATAATAATAATAATAATAATATGGACTGGAGTTAGTTATTAAAAACATGGAAATCCGTCTCCCCTGCCCCCTCCAGAGATTCTGATTCACCAGGAATCTGGGGTTACTATGGGGTTTTCTCCCTGAACCCCTGAGGTTGGTCACTCTTTTCCCCCCCATGTTACAGCACACACTTGGGCACATTTCAGGCAAACTGGGGAAACTGTCCCCAACTGCAGGCAGATGGGACCTGCAAACAATGGCCTCTGGTGAGCTCAGAGACCCAAATCTAGGCTGCCAACTTTCCAAACTCAGGGGAAGGGTAGCTTCGTGGTAATCTGACTAAAGGAAATGCTGTAGGTGAAACTTCATTTGAGGATATCACTCTCAACCACCTTCAGTACCAGTCCCTTTCCACTACTTCCCCTCAAATGATTTATTTCTCCCTTCCTCTCTGTGCTGTACTTACTCATATTTACATACGATGTCAGCTCCACCAGGGCAGAGGTTTGTCTGTTCACCGACGAACCTCAGAATAGTGCCTGGCACGTGACAGGAGCTCACTGAACATGACCGCCAGTTTTATTGAGATATAATTGACAAATAAGATTGTGTAAGTTCAAGGTGTACAATTTGATGACTTGATACATATCTATATTGTGAAATGATTACCACAAACACATCCATCCCCTCGTATAGTTAATATTTTTCTTTTTTTGGTGTAGTGAGTACATTTAAAATCTACTCTCTCAAGAAATTCCAGGTATACAATATAGTATTGGTAACTATAGTCACCATGTTATACATTAGATCCCCAGAACTTATTCATCTTATAACTGCAAGTTTGTACCCTTTGACCAACATCTCCCCATTTCCCCCACCCCCCAGTCCCTGGCAACCACCAATCTACTCTGCTTCTACAAGTTCAACTTTTTTAGATTCCACATATAAATGAGATCATACAGTATTTGTCTATCTTTGTCCAACTTATTTCACTTAGCTTCTGTTTCAGCCATTTAGTCACAAACAGCAGGATTTCCTTCTTTTTATGGTTGAATACTATTCCACTGTACGTATGTGTATGTCCAACTATCTATATATTTGTATTTATATATAACAATTTCTTTATCCATTCATCCAACAACAGACATTTAGGTGGCTTCCATATCTTGGCTATTGTGAATAATGCTGCAATGAATCTGAGGGTGCAGATATCTCTTCAAGATAGTGATTTAATTTCCTTCAAATATACATATAGAAGTGGGGTTACTGGATCATATGGTAGCTCTATTTCTAATTTTTTGAGGACCCTCCATACTGTTTTCCATAGTGGCTGCATCAATTTACATTCCCACCAACAGTGCACAAGGGCTCCCTTTTGTCCATATCCTTGCCAACACTTGTCATCTCTTGTCTTTTTGATGATAGCCATTCTAACAGGTGAGAGGTGGTATCGCACTGTGGTCAATGAACATTTTTTGAAATGAACTTATCACCCTTTCCAATATGTTGGTCACATGATGGCAAGACCTGCAACAGGATCAGGCATACCAGGGAAAGTGTGCTTATTCCCTTTTTCTTGAAACTTACTTCAGTTTTCCAAGAAAGCATGCTTACTTTGGACACCAGGTTATTCCTATGGGAGAGCAATCTAAAGCGGAAAACAAAGAATTATATTTAAACCTAGAACATACAGTGGTGCTAAAGTTACTTCCCACTATTCCCCTGCACACTATTCTAGCCAAACTGCCACTCTCCTAGCCCCCAAACACAATGCACACTTTCCCAGCATCTGCCCTGGTTCAGGTGACAATTTTATCTGAAATGCTCTTCTTTCTCTCCTCCATCTACTGAAATTCCATCCGTTATTCAAAACTTAGTTTGAATCTACCTCTCTGAGTCTTTCTCTGACAACCTTGGGCTGTCTTTTGGATTTTCTACCGAGAATTCTAAAAGCACCAACCATGTCTTTTGACATTGATCAGCCACTGTTCTGTGTGATTAGCTTCATTATACCTATCTTCTGTACCCAACTAAAGCAGAGCCCAAATTTAAACAAAAACAGTATAAAGTGCTACAAGAGTACAATGAATTCTCCCATCCTAAGGCCAAGCAACTTTTAGACTGCATGGCTTTTCGGTATTAGCGAACTTAAAATTCTGGCCCATTACAGTAGGCTCTGGCCTCATTTTGTACCTTAACCCACCTCACCCTCCCCTATATGGAACGCTTGTTTCTTCGCCATCTTGACCATTTGATGTCCCCCAAACTTATCATGCCGCTTTTTCAATTCTTTGGCTTTGCACCTGTCCCTTTACTTAGAAGACAAAAGACCTTCCCGCCCATCTCCAAGTGGTCAACTGAGAATACCTCCTTATCTTTTAAGGCTTTGAGTAAAATGATTTTGCCTTTCATTTTAAAAAAATATCCTGAGACTTCCCTGGTGGCACAGTGGTTAATAATCCACCTGCCAATGCAGGGGACACAGGTTCGAGCCCTAGTCCAGGAAGATCCCACATGTGGCGGAGCAACTAAGCCCGTGCACCACAACTACTGAACCTGCACTCTAGAGCCCACAACTACTGAGCCTGTGCTCTAGAGCCCATGAGCCACACCTACTGAGCCTGCGTGCCTAGAGCCTGTGCTCCACAACAAGAGAAGCCACTGCAATGAGAAGCCCGCGCACTGCAACAAAGAGTAGCCCCTGGTCGCCACAACTAGAGAAAGCCCACGTGCAGCAATGAAGACCCAATGCAGCCAAAAATAAAATTAACTAATTTAAAGAAAATCCTGAAGCAAAATTAATTGCTCATCTATTTGTATCCCTAGAGCACGTCTGACATGTTACTAGACCTGACATGTGTGTGACAAAACTTTGCTTTTCTGACTCCCTCATTAGCTTACAAGTTCCATGAAAGCTGGGTCAATTTTGTTCCATCTTCATGTTACCAGAGTTTAGTGCAATGCCTCATACAAATGTGCCCAATAAACATGTTTTACTCCGTACTTAAGTAAAATTTTGGTCTTAAAACTAACTTTTTCAGGAGTGATGTCAGTTCCTTATCATTTGGTTTCCAAGAATATTCAGCTAGGCTACACAGGAGCACTTTAGCACAATCATAAAACACAGGATTCGGATGCAGGCTGGTCATCCATTGTCCGGGATCCACCAGCTTATGCTGGGCCCTTATGTATTTAGCCAGGCATTCCTGGCAGGGAGAAAAAGGCTTTCGAGGTCAACTGATTCCCCATCTGATCAGACAGTTCAGCTCTCTGAGGCATATGAAAATGTCATTTTTTAAGATCCATATGACAAAAAAATTGTGTATCCTTCCATAATAACCTACTTAATATTTAATAAACCTCCTTAAAACAGGGATTTATGCACTGAACATAAACATAAAATAACTCCTGGAGTCCCAAAATCTTGAGCAGCAATTTATATTAATAATAGTTGTGTTCAGGGACTTCCCTGGTGGTCCAGTGGTTAAGAATGCGCCTTCCAATGCAGGGGGACGCAGGTTCAATCCCTGGTTGGGGAACTAAGATCCCACATGCTGCAGGGCAACTAAGCCCTCACGCTGCAACTACTGAGCCCAGCGGTCACAACTAGACACAAGCCTGTGCGCGGCAAGGAAGAGCCTGCACGCCCTAATGAAAAGATCCCACGTGCTGCAACTAAGACCCGACACAGCCAAAAAAAAAAAAGTTGTGTTCATCAAAAGACTCAGAAGTAAAAGTCTAAGATGAAGTCTCTGGCACAGCCATGTATGGCTTTTTGAGGGCATCAACACTAGACCTTTAAAGAAAAGAAAAAAACTCTGCAGTACAGGAAAAACAGATGCTCTGCCAAAAATGTTTTCATAATTTCTTTACTGTGTTTTATAAGAGACAAGATTTTAATGACTATGGAAAACAGTAAACAGGAAATGACTGAAAAATGACCAAGAAATACTGCTGTCCTGATTGCTATTAAATGTTAAATAAAATTAAGTTGAAACTATCTTTGTGATAATTCACAATACTGCACTACATAGAATAATAAGTACTAAAAAGATGAGTCAGTTCTTTTCAGTTACACTACTAAATTTCAAAGAACTCTTGTATTATACTTCCAAATAAAAGGTGAGTTTCTGTTTTAATCAGTGATTGCCATATTTATTACTTTCTTCCACTAAAAATAAACAATCATTCAGAAAATTGGCTCCAATGACAAGCTGACTTAGCAAAAGGAAGCAATGCCAACATTGAAATAAACACTCATGAAGATGAACCTGGTCATGCATCAACCAAAAACACATTAAGCCAAAATTTTAGGAATAGGGATTAGAAACTAGAAAGCCAAAAGTAAGTCTTACTTGCATCCTCTCCATAAAAACAAACTATCTAAATATTAAACACAAACGGCTCTTGACACTTTTTAAATTTTTAGTTTCATTCAGAAAAAAGGTATCTTTTATTAAATGGAGATTTAGTGAGTCATTTGTGTTTTTTTTCTAATTGAAAGGGATTTCTTTTAGAGAGCATTTTAAATGAAGTAAAAGAAAAATCCTCCCAATGCGTTTTTTTCCTGCTTTTAAAAACAATGGATATTATTGCACAATACTGGTCATAAATAGAAAAAGGACTGCTGTTTGCATTTCCATCTTACAATCACAAAATTTACTAGAGTACAGTATGGTAATAATTAAGCTATTAAAAAATAAAAACTGCCTGATCTTTCTCTATATTTCCTCAAATACAATAGGACACCATTGCTCTGTGTTAGTGTAGTTTGTACATGTTATTGTTTCTATGTATGGAACTGCTTTAAAAAATACTTTGAAATGGCAGTAATTATAAATAAAAAATCTTTTTCTTTTATTGAGCTTTAGTATTAGCAATCTGGTTAAAGTTATCATGCAAACTCTTGACTCTCACTGCTCTCTGTCAATGAGTAACATTCAAAATATTTTGGTTTTACGGTATGTTCCAAGAAAAACAAGCCCTATAAAAACAACTAACAATATTAAACAAAATTCCATTTTACAAAGTCAATGATGTTACCAAGGAAGAGATGCTGAGGATTCTCTTTTATAAAAGCAGGCTCAAAAGGAAGATGTGTGCATGAGTCAATTTTTTAAGGAGAAGAAAATAAAAGGAAACTTTTAAAGCTTAAAAACGATTTAAGAAAGAATATGGGCAAATATATATGTAGCATATTACTCTAAGAAAGATTTCCCAGTTTCCACAAAAATTTTAAAGAAGCTGAATTAATCTCACTCTTCTAAACTCCGTTTAAGAAATATAAACTTCTATCTAGTGTGAAATCTTTTACAAACTTTAAGAAATGCCATGTGGACTGGAATTTAAATTGATAGCTTTTTCTATCAAAAGACCATAAGATACAGAGTTTCAGTTGAAGAAGATGAAAAAGTTCTGGGGAAAAACGGTGGTGATGGTTATACAACAAAGTGAATGTACTCAATGCCACAGAACTGTACTTAAAATGGCTAAAGGGCTTCCCCGGTGGCGCAATCGTTGAGAATCCGCCCACCAATGCAGGGGACATGGGTTCAAGTCCTGGTCCAAGAAGATCCCACAGACCGCAGAGCAACTAAACCCGTGTGCCACAACTACTGAATCTGTGCTCTAGAGCCCGCAAGCCACAATTACTGAGCCCGCACACCACAACTACTGAGCCAGTGCACCACAACTACTGAAGCCCACACATCTACAGCCCATGCTCCGCAACAAGAGAAGCCACCACAATGAGAAGCCCACGCACCGCAATGAAGACTAGCCCCTGCTCGCCACAACTAGAGAAAGCCCTCGCACAGCAACGACGACCCAACACAGCTAAAATTTTTAAATAAATAAACAAACAAACAAATAAATAAAATGGTAAATTTTGTTATGTATATTTTACCACAAAAAAAGAAGAAAGCATCTCTGAATATTCCTACTTAAAAAAATACCCAAAAGGGTTTATTTGAAAATAACTAGCTGTACATCTATGATTAAAAATCTAAAAAAATTGCAGAGGAAGGAACACTCCCAAACTCATTCTATGAGGCCACCATCACCCTGATACCAAAACCAGACAAATATACTACAAAAAAAGAAAATTACAGACCAATATCACTGATGAATATAGATGCAAAAATCCTCAACAAAATACTAGCAAACAGAATCCAACAACACATTAAAAGGATCATACACCATGATCAAGTGGGATTTATCCCAGGGATGCGAGGATTCTTCAATATATGCAAATCAATCAATGTGATATTCCATATTAACAAATTGAAGAATAAAAACCACATGATCATCTCAATAGATGCAGAAAAAGCTTTTGACAAAATTCAACACCCATTTATGATAAAAACTCTCCAGAAAGTGGGCATAGAGGGAACCTACCTCAACATAATAAAGGCCATATATGACAAACCCACAGCAAACATCATTCTCAATGGTGAAAAACTGAAAGCATTTCCTCTAAGATCAGGAACAAGACAAGTATGTCCACTCTCAGGCCACTATTATTCAGCATAGTTTTGGAAGTCCTAGCCACAACAATCAGAGAAGAAAAAGAAATAAAAGGAATACAAACTGGAAAAGAACAAGTAAAACTGTCACTGTTTGCAGATGACATGATACTATACATAGAGAATCCTAAAAATGCCACCAGAAAACTACTAGAGCTAATCAATGAATTTGGTAAAGTTGCAGGATACAAAATTAATGCGCAGAAATCTCTTGCATTCCTCTACACTAATGATGAAAAATCTGAAAGAGAAATTATGGAAGCACTCCCATTTACCATTGCAATAAAAAGAATAAAATACCTAGGAATAAACCTACCTAGGGAGACAAAAGACCTGTATGCAGAAAACTATAAGACACTGATGAAAGAAATTAAAGATGATACCAACAGATGGAGAGCTATACCATGTTCTTGGACTGGAAGAATCAATATTTTGAAAATGACTATACTACCCAAAGCAATCTACAGATTCAATGCATTCCTATTAAATTACCAGTGGCATTTATTACAGAGCTAGAACAAATCATCTTAAAATTTGTATGAAGACACAAAAGGCCCCAAATAGCCAAAGCAGTTTTGAGGGAAAAAAACAGAGCTGGAGGAATCAGACTCCCTGACTTCAGACTATACTACAAAGCTACAGTAATCAAGACAATATGGTACTGGCACAAAAACAGAAACATAGATCAATGGAACAAGATAGAAAGCCCAGAGACAAACCCATGCACCTATGCTCAACTAATCTATGACAAAGGAGGCAAGGATATACAATGGAAAAAAGACAGTCTCTTTAATAAGTGGTGCTGGGAAAACTGGACAGCTACATGTAAAAGAATGAAATTAGAACGCTCCCTAACACCATACACAAAAATAAACTCAGAATGGATTCAATACCTAAATGTAGGACTGGACATTATAAAACTCTTACAGGAAAACATAGGAGGAACACTCTTTGACATAAATCACAGCAAGATCTTTTTTGATCCACCTCCTAGAGTAATGGAAATAAAAACAAAAATAAACAAATGGGACCTAATGAAACTTAAAAGCTTTTGCACAGCAAAGGAAACCATAAACAAGACAAAAAGACAACCCTCAGAATGAGAGAAAATATTCGCAAACGAATCAATGGACAAAGGATTAATCTCCAAAATATATAAACAGCTCATGCAGCTCAATATTAAAGAAACAAACAACCCAATCCAAAAATGGGCAGAAGACCTAAATAGACATTTCTCCAAACAAAACATACAGATGGCCAAGAAGCACATGAAAAGCTGCTCAACATCACTAATTATTAGAGAAATGCAAATCAAAACTACAATGAAGTATCACCTCACACCAGTTAGAATGGGCATCATCAGAAAATCTACAAACAACAAATGCTGCAGAGGGTGTGGAGAAAAGGGAACCCTCTTACACTGTTGGTGGGAACGTAAATTGATACAGCCACTGTGGAGAACAGTATGGAGGTTCCTTTAAAAAACTAAAAATAGAATTACCATATGATCCAGCAATCCCACTACTGGGCATATACCCAGAGAAAACCATAATTCAAAAAGACATATGCACCCTAATGTTCATTGCAGCACTATTTACAATAGGCAGGTCATGGAAGCAATCTAAATGCCCATCGACAGACGAATGGATAAAGAAGTTGTGGTACATATATATAATGGAATATTACTCAGCCATAGATAGGAATGAAATTGAGTCATTTCTTGAGATATGGATGGATCTAGAGACTGTCATACAGAGTGAAGTAAGTCAGAAAGAGAAAAACAAATATCATATATTAATGCATGTATGTGGAACCTAGAAAAATGGTACAGATGAACTGGTTTGCAGGGCAGAAGTTGAGACACAGATGTAGAGAACAAACGTACAGACACCAAGGGGGGAAAACCATGGTGAGGTGGGGATGGTGGTGTGCTGAATTGGGCGATTGGGATTGATATGTATACACTGATGTGTATAAAACTGATGACTAATAAGAACCTGCAGTATAAAAAAACAAACAAACACAAAAACTAATAGTAAACTTTCTTTGGGTTATTTGTATGGAAATATGTTAATATAAATGTTTCAGACATTACATGAAATTTCTAAAAATCTTATATGTTCTCGTATAATGTTATAAGTCTAGTTATTACTTTAAAATGTATAACTCAGAAATAACTAAATTTCCCTGTCAATTGCATTATTATGAACGTTCATCAAATCTTTAACCGTGGTCATTTTTAAGTCTTTTGTCAGTTACAGGCAGTTCTGGACTCTGATGCTTTCGCAAAAATGTTCCTATAAAAGGGTTTCATCTTCAAGGAATTCATGGGAAAGACTCTGACAAGTACAGGTTTCTGGTAACTGACTAAACTGCTGAACTGAATGAATAAGCATTTTCAGAACTCTAATGGAAAACTGATGGATTCATAAATGTGCTAACAAAGATCAAGATGAAAAAATAATTAATTACATGAGACTGAGTGAACTGATGAGGATGATTATAATTTTTGTAACTTTGTTTGAATAAAAAAAAAAAATCCCCCCCCCCTCCCACAAAAATCTTTCTATTTCTGGAAAAGTATTCTCTCCCTCAAGCTGGCAGCTTCAGGACACATGCTCACTGAGGGAAAATGAGGGACCTATGGCACAGCAGTTAAAATTAACCCCAGCAAACAGTGGGGTGAAAGAAGCTGAGGCAGATCACCCCACAACTACCAACAGGCACAGATGTAGGAAGAAATCATCCCACAAAGGAAGGAGGAGGGTTCTTAACCCTGTTGTGCCTTCTGTCTGTCTGCTGAGGCTTATGGATCCCTTCTCAGAGTAATATTTCAAGATGCAGAGTATATGGAAGGTTTTTACAAAGTTATAAAAATATTTTAAGATTGTAATATAGTTACATATGTGGTTCTTCATCAGCGCATTAAGGTACTAGATGTAGTGGTGAGTCTAGTATCTCCTGGCATTTAGGAGGTAGTAATCTTTCAAGACACCTGCAAATGTAATGTGATAAACAATATTTCTACGGGTAACTTTCCCCAGGCACTGTTAATACTACAGTGGCTGGTGGCCTCCACTCATAGATTTAGGAAATAATAAATTTCAATTGGAGTCTAGTGAAAATAACATGCAACTTTTTTCGTATCCAAGTTCACGGGCCTCCCTCTCCCCAGTTCTCCCTAATTCTAAGCACAGATCCTTTAGGGGTCAGTCCATGGAGCCCTTGTACCGTTGGGGTCCAGGACAGTTGTTCAACATGTGAAACAAATAAACTCCATCCAGTAACAAATAACAAAGGAATTTTGAACATCTGAATATAATTCACAATATATTTTTAAACTTGCTAAGCACACAATGGCCATTTCTACACACTGCCTGGATGTACATTTTTGCAATGCAAAGATGCTGAAGGTGCTGCCAGATGCACAGGATATCCGGTAGCAGCAAGCTGTCAATTTCAACAGTGCAGAAAGGATACTCTTCACTATCACCAAAGATACCAAAGAATGCCCTGAGAGAGGAAGGTGAAGTATAACCTAGTTTTCTGCAAGCTTAGTAGAGGGCAACAGAAATGCATTTTACAATTTAAAAAACCTGACACTGCAGTGGAAAAGCCCATCAACATTCTCCACCTTGGACCAGAGTGAGATACAAAGGTAAGTTTCATCTGATAAACATGCAAGAGTCCTTTCTGGAAAGCTTAGTCAAAATTCACATCTTTATTCTCCCAAATGTCCACTGTAGAAAATAGCCACATAATCATTTACTTTTCTAGTTTTTACATGAATGCTTGGAATTGAATAGACATGTAAATTAACACCTTTTTCTATACTCACTTCTGGGCTATCCTGCTATAGATTACTGAACCTTCATATAAGAGTCAAGTAACTTAGAAACAGCCTCTGGTGATCTAAGAATAAAACACTATGTTTCGTTTTTAAGGCCAGCTCAGTGTAATTAAAAAAAATTTTTTTTTGACTTAAAACCGCATCATTCTGAAGTGGCAGTCACATGTGCTAGAAGCAAGTGATGTCGGGAAACTGCGTAACTGGTTTCGAACACAGTCCCAACTTCTGAGAGATTTGTGCCACAACACAACCCTTTTCCTTAGGAAAGAGGTGAAGACTTTTCATTTAGTTTGACCCTCTGCTATCACTTCTGGGTCATTTAAAATAGGATAGATCCATAGCTCTATTACCGCCATTATTCAGTATCGTTCTTTTGAACAAATTAGAATAAACTTTTCTTGCTTCATTATGTCTTCATAGTCTTGCCTTTAGAACACCTTATTTACCTCTCTAAATATTTAAGTTCTTCAGTTTTGCTTCACCTAGTAAAATTATTTTTCTATGAAGGTTTGTCATTATTTAACTTTTTCTTAAACTTCTAATGAAAGCTTGCAAATTTTGTTAATGATTCTCATATCATTAATATCATAATTTTTCTTTAACAAATTGCATTAAAATAGCATGGGGCTTCCCTGGTGGCGCAGTGGTTGAGAGTCCGCCTGCCGATGCAGGGGACGCGGGTTCGTGCCCCGGTCTGGGAAGATCCCACATGCCTCGGAGTGGCTGGGCCCGTGAGCCATGGCCGCTGAGCCTGCGCGTCTGGAGCCCGTGCTCCGCAACGGGAGAGGCCACAACAGTGAGAGGCCCGCGAACCGCAAAAAAAAAAAAGCATGATATATTAAGCAGAACTGTAATTTATCATACTAATGATAACGAGGGCTTGATTCAATGATCATTTATTTATTAAAATAAGCCTGTGATGGAAGGGCAGGGTAGAGGGTTAAAGAAACACAAAAAAAGCCCCACACAAGTGTATAATATGTCCCAGCTCTCAAGTAGCTGATAATCTTATCGGAAAGGCAAGACAGCTACATCTGAAATAATCTTCCAAACTATAGTAAGCATTATCAATGTGCATGAAAATAAACATATACTAGCATGGATATTTACAGTAACATTAAGCCCTTTTTACAACTAATGATTCTTGCTATTATTATTACTATTAACTATTAAAAATATAAATTAAAAATTAATATTATTAATATACCAAGGCATATGATACGATAAAAACTGTAGTAGCAGCTAACATTCATTAAGCGCCTTCCCTCTGCCACACACTTTACACAGTCCTAATCCTTCTAATACAATCCTGCCAGGTATGTATTATTATCCCTATTTTTAGAGAGAATGTAAGACAGTTGCCCAACATTGCAGTTTGTAAGCAGCAAGACAGAAGTTTGAATTCAAATCTCTAATTCCCAAGCCCATACTTCTCATCTCTGTGGGTGGAAACAGGATTTTTGGAAGGTCTGATTTCTGTAAATGTTTTCCATGCCAAAAAACAGCAGTTGAGAATCTTAAAACACTTTCTCCCACAGCAAAAAACCTCATTATTCCATCAATTACAATTCTAAAATTTTAAATCAACTTATTATAAGGTATTTTTGCTGAGAAAAGTGAAGCACATTATTGTAAATCTATCACTATAAAAAGTAGGGAGGGATTTCCCTGGTGGTCCAGAGGATAAGACTCCGACTCCCAACGCAGGGGGCCCGGGGTTCAATCCCTGGTTGGGGAATGCATGCATGCCACAACTAAGAGTCCTCATGCCGCAACTAAGAAGTCCACATAATGCAACGAAGATCCTGGCGCCACAGTTAAGACCCAGTGCGGCCAAAATAAATAAATAAAATAAGTAAATAATTATATTAAAAAAGTAGGGAGAAATATAAGTAAGGAGAAATACACTGGCACCGGCTTCGAGAAAAGGGGCTGTGGGAACATCGTAGCTGAGAGCAGCACTTTAGTCTTTTCCATGTAAGACTTCAGGGAAAGGAGTCCTTTAAACAAAAAAGGCTGGCAGAGGTTCCATAATGAAATAACTTTGGGAAGCGTTACATATCACATACCCGTCTCAGTAATTCATGATATACATCAGACCTCCTGCTTTTTATTTATTTATTTTTAAAGTCTTTTCTTTCTTTCTTTCTTTCCTCCTTCCTTCCTTCCTTCCTTCCTTCCTTCCTTCCTTCCTTCCTTCCTTCCTTCCTTCCTTCCTTCCTTCGCTCTTCGTTGTGGTGTGCAGGCCTCTCTCTAGTTGTGGCATGTGGGGTTTCTCTCTGTAGTTGTGGTGTGCAGGCTCCAGGGCACGTGGGCTCTGTAGTTTGCAGCACGTGGGCTCTGTAGTTTGTAGCAGGCAGGCTCTCTCGTTGAGGCATGCCAGCTCAGTAGTTGTGGTGCGTGCGGGCTTAGCTGCCCCGTGTCATGTGGGATCTTAGTTCCCCGACCAGGGATTTAACTTGCATCCCCTGCATTGGAAGGTGGATTCTTTACCACTGGACCACCAGGGAAGTCCCCAGACCTCCTGCTTTTTAAAAGTCACTGTTTCCCACACTGACTTTGCCACAGAACCCTCCATTCTCTCCCAACTCCACTCCCAACACCTATTAACTCCCGTGGGTCTAGAGCAGCACAGCTGTCCAATAGAAACACCATGAGTCACAAGTGAGAGCCACACATGAGATTCAAAATGTTCTAGTAGCTAAATTATTTATTTATTTATTTATTTATTTTGCGGTACGCGGGCCTCTCACTGTTGTGGCCTCTCCCGTTGTGGAGCACAGGCTCCGGACGCGCAGGCTCAGCAGCCATGGCTCACGGGCCCAGCCGCTCCGCGGCATGTGGGATCTTCCCGGACCAGGGCACGAACCCGTGTCCCCTGCATCGGCAGGCGGACTCTCAACCACTGTGCCACCACGGAAGCCCTAAGCTTTTTAAAGTGTAATTTGTTGTAACATACAGTTGATCCTTGAACAATATAGGTTTGAACTGCGAGGGTCCACTTATACACAGATTTTTTTTTCCCAATACATTTACAAATATATACATGTAGAACATCATGAGCAAGACTTGTATGGAAGTGGATAGCCTCTCCTTACATAGGCATAAGGTGAGTGATATTTAATACAAAATTAACAGTGCTTGTTTTCTTACTGTTTTATAACTTTGCTTTCAAAGAATTACATTACTGTGGGACTTCCCTGGTGGTCCAGTGGTTAAGGCTCCGTGCTGCCAATGCAGAGGGCGCAGGTTTGATCCCTGGTTAGGGAACTAAGATCCCACATGCCATGCGGCAAGGCCAAAAAATTAAAAAAAAAGGAATTACATTGCTGTAAAGTATGCCTCTTTCTCTCGTAATCGGAGACCTGCATATCAGCCTATCATAATAGGTAACTGGTTTTTTAGAAAAATATAACAATGTTTCCAATACTGTATTATGAATATGACTGTAATACTATATGCCATAAACATTTTATAATGAATGATTCATTCATTCATTCATTTTATAATGAATGATTCATTCATTTTATAATGATTCATTCATATAATGATTCATTCAGCCCACAGAGGCTGGGCTACTGTGAAGCAATCGTATAGGCCACCAAAAAGCAATCATATTGCTGCTTTTTCTTTACCAATGCATGAATCACTATACCCATACATAAATATAAATTTCTTTTTCACATTATCTTTTCATTTTTGATGTCTAGTGTTAGAGATACATGTAACATCTATAGTGTTTTGTATTATATAAGACAATATTGATGTAGGTACTGACAAGACAATTCATCTTGTAAACAGACGTCATAAACTTAATGGTATGGATATATGCAGTAGAGTACTCTAAATAATGTATTTTCTCTTCTGTATGAATTTCTTTTTTTTTTTTTTTTTGGCCTCACTGCGTTACCTGATCAGGGATTGAACCCGAGCCCTCCGCAGTGGAAGTACAGAGTCCTAACCACTGGACCACCAGAGAATTCCCCCGTGTATGATTTTCCTAAAATCCTTTTCTTTTTTCTTGCTTACTTTTTTGGTAAGAATTCAGTATATAATAAGTATAACACACCAAATATATGTTAATTGACTGTATGTTATCAGTGAGGCTCTGTTCAACACTAGGCTATTATTTAAGTTTTGGGGGGATAAAAAGTTATATGTGGGTTTTTGACTGCATAGGGGGTTGGTGCTCCTAACCATCACATTGTTCAAGGGTCAACTGCGTTTTATTTTGTCCAGAATACCCAAAAACTATTTTGGACAAAATTTAAAAAAAATTTATTTAATCATTTCAACATGTAATTAATATAAAATTAATGAGATATTTTACATCCTTTTTCTCATACAAAGTCTTCAAAATCTGGTGTGGACTTTATACTTAAGCACATCACAATTGGCGCATTTCAGGCACTAATAGTCGTCTGTGGTTAGTGCCCCCCATACTGGACAGTTCCCATCTAGAGACTTTTATAGAACTTAGTTTAGGAAAAACACTGGCCTAGAGGCTCATTTCCCCTTGTTAGCCTGTATGGACAGCCACAAGGTGGAAATCTTTAAGATTTAAGAACAGTTAAAGAGGTATGAATAATATTTACCCTAATTATTTACATATGGTTTCCAAGAGGTTTTGTTTGTGGGATTTTTTTTATGGAAGGGGGGGGATGAAGGGAAGGGAGTTGCCATAACCCTTGTTTTCACCAGATTACAACCCCCTACACACACACACACACACACACACACACACACACACAGATATAATTTGGAAAAGGAAAAAAGTTGAATATTAAGTATCAGTTCCAAAGATAACCCTAGTCTAGCCATTGGACTGAAATAATCCTAATCTTCTAAGAAGCAAAGTTAATTTCACATGCTTCTTACATATTTAAAGACTTTAATATATATTTCTAAAAATAAGTTTCTTCTATAGCACAGGGAACTCTATTCAATATTCTGTGATAAAGAATATGAAAAAGAACATATATGTGTATAACTGAATCACTTTGCTGTACAGCAGAAATTAACAATATTGTAAATCAACTATACTTGAATAAAATAAATTTTTAAAATAAGTTATTTCTTCATGTTTGTGTAAAATGATCTTAAATACACGAGAAAAAGATCCAATAGTAAATTATTTGAGGAAAAAGCAAACAAACAATCTGCTAAAAATAAACTAAAACTGATGCTGAGAGCTCCTGAACCAGGTACTCACTCCCACATAAGCCTCACAGCTGACAAACAGACCCACTTTTACAAACAGGGAGCTTGCTGTAGGCTTTCAATCACCTGGGAGCTTGTTAAAAATCCAAATTCTCAGGCCCACCCCAGACCTACTGGACCAGGAACTCAGGGGGTGTTAAACAAGCCATCCAGGTAATCCTGATGCACACTCAGGTTTGAGAACCACTACATCAACACAGAACTAGTATTTAAACCCAATCTGTCTAACTCCAAAAGCTATATATTTTTTAGAAGTTTTTTGGGGCCTTTCTTGGAGAGGGGGCTGAGAATTTGTGTGTGTATGTGTGGTAAAATACACATAACATAAAATTCATCATCTTAACCATTTTTAACTGTACAGTTCAGTGGTATTAAGTACCTTCAAACCGTTGTGCAACCATCACCACCATCCATCCACAGAAGTCTTTTCATCTTGCAAAACTGAAACTCGGTACCCATTATATGCTTACTCTCCCTTTCCCCTCCCCCCAGCGCTTGGCAACCACCATTCTACTTTCTGTCCCTATGAGTCTTGACTACTGTAGGTAACTCATATAAGTGGAACCCAGTTTCACCCAACAGCCTCAACGGCAGAAAGTTTGGAAAGTACAGAAATGCATAAAGAAGAAAGTGGAGATCACTTACGATTCCACTGCCTACAGCAGTAACTGCTGTGGACTGAATTGTGTCCCCCACAAAACTCATGTTGAAACCCTAAGCTCTAATGTGACTGGATTTAGAGACAGGGTCTCTAGGAAATAATTAAGGTTAGATGAGTTCACAAGGGTAGAGCCCTAATCCAATAGGGCTGGCGATCTTATAAGAAGAGGAAGAGGGCTTCCCTGGTGGCGCAGTGGTTGAGAGTCCGCCTGCTGGTGCAGGGGACGTGGGTTCGTGCCCTGGTGAGGGCCCGTGGGCCACAGCCGCTGAGCCTGCGCGTCCGGAGCCTGTGCTCCGCAACGGGAGAGGCCACGACAGTGAGAGGCCTGCGTACCGCAAAAAAAAAAAAAAAAAAAAAAGAAGAGGAAGAGAGTCCAGAGCTCCTGTGAGGACAGCAAGAAGGTGGCAATCTGCAAACCAGGAACAGGGCCTTCCCCAGCCAGCGAACTACCTGGCACCCCAATCTTGGACTGCCCAGCCTCCAGAACTGTGAGAAAATAAGTTTCTGCTATTTAAGCCACACAGTCTATGGTACAGTTGACCCTTGAACAGCTCAAGGGCTGGAGTTCTGACCATCTGTGCAGTCGAAAATCCACATATAACTTTATAGTCAGCTCTCTACAAAGGCAGTTACTCTGCATCTGCAGACTCAATCAACTGTGGATCATGAGTACTGTAGTAGGTATTCCGTGAAAAAAAAAAATCCGTGCATAAGTGGACCCATGCAGTTCAAACCCATGTTGTTCAAGGGTCATCTGTATTCTGTTATGGCAGCCTGAGCTAATACTTTGGAACATACTTTTTCAATCTTTTTCTTTAGTATATTTTTATTTTTTAAAGTATGTTTTATATTTAAACGAAATCAAAGCCCATATGCCTTTTTTCACTTTCCCAGCATTTTCTAAACCTCCATTCTGCAGACCAGTGATCAGCAGGACACTGATTTTTGGAAAGTGGGTTTTAGAGTGACATCAGGCTTCTACTGCTAAATTTCTCAGTCTCTTCTATACTAAACTGAGAATGTCAAGATGGGAATTTGTTATATTTGATCTCTAACTGTTTGAGGGGAGAGCTCTGTATTACATCCTCTGCTGTTCTGATAAAGTATACCACTGGACAACTAACAGGAATTTCAAGGGGCATTGCCTAGTCTTGGAAAGCAATACTGGCTGACAGAAATAATTCACTTAAGACAAAAAGTCAGTTTCATTTTCTAAAGGAGCCATTCACTCATTCATTCACTATTAGCAAACTAGTCTAATTAAACACTGCTTTAACATTTTTTTATAACAATAATTTTAAAAAGTAGTGATGGTTAAGCTCCAAATTAGTGAGGCACTGTTAACTCTTTGTATGCATGGTCTCACTTAATCCTGGCAAACTTCCTCTGCAAGGTAAATCCTCAAGCCAGAGAAACTAAGGCACATGCCCCCAGAGAGGTTACATAATTTACTGGAGACAGCACAGAAAGGAAAAGAGCCAGGATTGGAACACAGATCTGTCTGGTTCCAAGGCTATTATTAACTACAATCGTTCTTTCTCTCTTAGTCAAATAACTGCCTTGCTTGAAAAACTTCATGATTTTTTTGTAAGTAAAGAAAAACTCAAATACTTTGGCCTTGCATTGAGTGCATTTCACAAACTGTTATGCCAATGTCCCATCCCAGCCTTCCTTCTTTTCTCTCTTCTCTTTGAGAAACTTCTCACTTCATCCAACGAAGATTCCCCACTGTCTTGCCCCTCCTATATACTTCTCACTTAATTTCTTTCTTTCCCACCTAAATTCCTCTGCTTTGTCGTCTTCTCCCGGTCAACAAATTCCTTAGGTTCCAGTTCAAATTTAATTTTTTATATGTGACCCTTCATTGCTCATTCTCTCACGCCCCACATCCCATCCATCAAGAAATCCCATCGGCTATACCTTCAAAACAGATCCAGAATCCAACCACACACCACCTCCACTGCTACCTCCCTAGTCCGAGCCGTCATCACCTCTCATCTGGCCTCTCTGCTCTCCCTCTTTTATCCCCTGCATCTATTCTCACCCCAACCTCCTGAGCAATACCTTTAAAACATAAATCAAAACCCTCCAATGAATCCCCATTTTTCTCATGGTAAAAACCAAACTCCTTTCCTATGTTCAATTGTGAATAACCATTGAGTAAACAACGCCCCCCACCCCCACCCCCAAACCTCTCTGACTTCTTTCTGATTCTAGCCCTTGCTGACTTCCCAGGCCTAGAACTCACCAGGCATGCTCATGCCTCAGGCCCTTTGCACTGGCTGCTCTCTGCCTGGAATGCCATTCTTTAAGATAAGGCTCACTCCTTACTTCTTTCAACTCTCTGCCCCGAGGATCATGACCTACCAGTGACCACCTTCCCATCCCCCCAGCATTCCACATCTTCCTTGTCTTGCTTTATTTTTCTCCCTATAACTTACAAGTTTACCTAGGTATGCTGTCTGTCTTCTCATGAGAGTCGTGCTCATTGAGGCATCTTGGAGCCTAGAATGGCACCTGGCACATATTAGGTACTCAATAATATTTGCTGAATGAGTGAATGGATGGACGCGCTCACACACTTCGGTCAAAGGCTCTCTCTCCTTTGCTCTCTCATTTGGCACTTATCACATGCTGCTGTGTACTTTTCTGCATGTACTTATTATCCACCCACCTAGATCACATGTTCCTGTACCCTCCAAGTGCCCTGTACAAAATTAGCATTTAATAAATATTTGATGATCAATTATCAGTGCAGTGGCTTTTTCTTTCCAAATAGTTATAGTAATAACTTTTCAAAACATGACATTCCATTTAGAAAAGAAACATTCTGGAAAGGAAGAAAAACACCAGAATATTTTTATTTATTTATTTATTTTTGGCTGTACCACGTGGCTTATGGGATTTTAGTTCCCCAAATAGGAATTGAACCCAGGCCCTCGGCAGTGAGAGCACCGAGTCCTAACCTCTGGACTGCCAGAAATTTTCCAGAATATTTTTAACTTTAAATTAATCTTAGGGCTTCCCTGGTGGTGCAGTGGTTAAGAGTCCGCTTGCCGATGCAGGGGACACGGGTTCGTGCCCCGGTCTGGGAAGATCCCACATGCCGCGGAGCGGCTGGTCCCGTGAGCCATGGCCTGTGCTCCGCAACGGGAGAGGCCACAACAGTGAGAGGCCAGCGTACCGCAAAAAAATAAAAAATTAATCTTAAAAGGGTGGAAAATATTTTAAAGGTATATACATACAACGCATATACATATACCAAATCCATGTCATGCTCTGAAAATAAATTATTTGCTTTGTGACTTTCATGTATATTATATCCTGAAGACATACTTGAGAGTGAAGCTCAAGGTAACATTTGGATAGTAAGGTAATTTGGAACATAGAACATATTTTAAATAATGAGTTGAGAATTTATGTAATGTGTGACAAAAATAAAAGGTTAATGTCAAATAGGTTTTATGTCACATTTTTTGACGCAATATCAGTTTTAGTTGGGGAGCATCTAATTGTAACGAAAATGTGTTCTATAAACAAGTTAAGTTTACATGTATGTATAGAACTAAAGTATTCGTTTACATGAAGACTTTAACACATCTCTCTATATTGTTCATTTTGTGCTGCATATCCAATGTGCACATTTCTGAAAAACAGTTTAGACAACTTTTTAACATTAGATGCAGATCTTTTCAGTCATCTTGACTGTAGCACATGCACTATTCTCTTTGTGAGTATTGGTGGGGAAGACATGTAAACAGACCCCTGCAAGACTTATGGTGATTTCTTAATTGATTATTTATCTCATTTAACCTTAGAACCTTAACATGACAGTGCAAATGAAAAAAGAATGTACAGTAATAATATGGTACTCATAAAATATATTAAAAAGATAAGGAAATCTTCTCTGGTATGCACAGGTTTTCACATGGCACAATGTCCATTTTACATTTCTAGGTAAGTTAAGGCCCTCTCCACTCCTCTTTTTCAAACACAGTTCCCCAAATTTCATTTTTCTTTGATTATTCTCTTTGGACATTTACTTTCAGATTGTTTTACCTACGTAATATATGCTGTAACAGAAAATAATTCTAAGTATACATGTGACATAAAAATCAGACTAATGAAGAGAAACAAGTAAAATAGTTTTAAAACTTTGGGAAAAAAAAACCCCAACAAAGCTAGAGGAGCAAAGAATTAGGGCAGTAGCTGGAGGGAGAAGTGAGCTCAAAAAAAAAAAGAAATCAGTTATTGTTTACCTTGTAAATTAGACCAGTAAAGTGAAAAAAAAAACCTAAAATAAATAAGCAAGCAAGCGATCTTGAGGTTTATGGATAGAGGTAGCTCCAAACATCTCTAGGTGTAAATCTGCATCTTTTAAGTATGATCACACCTAGAGAAAAGGGGCTGGACTCTCATGATCTTTCCAATCCTGATTCTCACAGATCTGGAGAATCAGAATACAAATAGGTCAGTTTATTCTTACTTCCTATTCCTAAATATATTTCTTTGCACTTCTAGGAAGTATGAGTTTAAAAATCTAAATGTAGCAGCATTCATTTTTATTTTAAATCCTAGGAGAAATACTTCCAAGTTAAAACCACACAATCGAAAACTTTTACTCTCAGTAATCAGGAGAAAAAAATCTGATTTTTTTTTGTGTGTGGATAACAGTCTCTACACATGGAATGAGTTATTTCTAAATCTGAAGACATTTCGCCACATTAAAAAAAAATCTATTATTCTACTTCCCAGGTTAGGTCCAGTTTAAAAAACTAAACTTTGCTCTAGAAAACTTTCTTTGACAGTAATTTAAATTTTGTATGTAATACCTTTGTTTGCCAAACACAGATATAAAGATTTTAAATTTAATCTCTCAATATGGCATCCAGGTTTCTCCAGCTCTACTACTTATTGAGAAATGACTACTGAAAATAATTATAAACTATCCTAAGTTATTTTATATTCATAAAACTTTCATGTATATTACACTAAAGCTAAACATTCAACAACTATGGCATTTTTTTTTTTTTTTAATTCAGGGGAAATGCTTAGGGTTTTAAAAATTATTGCTAAAAATCAACTGATGGGGCTTCCCTGGTGGCACAGTGGTTGAGAGTCCGCCTGCCGATGCAGGGGACACGGTTTCGTGCCCCGGTCTGGGAAGATCCCACATGACACGGAGCGGCTGGGCCTGTGAGCCATGGCTGCTGAGCCTGCGCATCCGGAGCCTGTGCTCCGCAACGGGAGAGGCCACAACAGTGAGGGGCCCGCGTACCTCAAAAAAAAAAAAAAAAAAAAAAAAATCAACTGATGGTGGTGGCCCTAACACTGTAAAATATTATTCGAAGGAGAGCTGAATACCAACTCTACAATAAAAAACAAGAAATCGGATAAATAAACTAATTATCTTTTTTAAAAAATTACAATAAAAATCTGAAATCACTGCAAGCAACTGTTAAAGATGGGTGATTTTAATACATACAACAGCAGTCTTAACATTCCTTAGTTATGTTCAAAATATTTAGTCTACATAACAAATTTTGAAAGTCTCTCCCATATGACATTTACCACAAGATTCTGGAATTCTTCATCTCCCCAAATTAGGCTTACCACTAGTAAGTAGTGAGAGGGCTGGTTCTCACTGGGAAAGAAGGAAAATTCAGGTTAGCTCTGGCAGCCTTGCATGAGCTCATGCACTACCTCAGACTGTTCAGGGACCAACTTAACGATCAAGAGCTGTAGGTCAGCCCCAGTGAACTAAAAAATCCACAGTAAGAATGTTTCATCATCTTTTATTACTGTTGTCCATCAGGGCTCAGCTTTCTCACAGGGTCAAAAAGAAAAGGAAAAAATCCTTCTGACACGTTATTTTACTGGCCTTATATTCAACCTACAGTATGGCCTCTTTAAAAGAATGTTTCCTTAAAGCAAATCACACTTTGTACGTTTTAAATCCAAATCTGTACTTTGCTTACACTGACAACATTCCAAGCAAGGGAACAACTTGAGCTGTACCATATCATGTTTAATTAAGGTTCTGTTCTTTTTTCCAATTAGGATTTTTGCTAAGTGAAAGATATGATTCATAATCCCTGATTGCTCCCAAGTATAGAGCTTGGGAGCAATACTATGCATGTCTGACTCACCATACTATGCAAATAAAAAACTGAATTATCTGCAGAAGGAGCAGAATAACTGCTCTGACCTAAAATTTGACTATCGACATAAGATTCTGGGTTAAGATTCTGGGTTTTTTGATCACCACTTTTATTTATCAATAAAACACTACTTTTCTCTATTCCTCCTATTGAAACAAAGGTCACCCAATTTTAATTTTAAAACCTCAAAATGTTTAACTAGTAGGCAGTCATTTGTAGATAAAATCTTATACATGGGCTTAATACTAAGGGCAAAATGTATCGTGCATGGACATGCAGTATATATTCAAATCCCAGCTCTACCGCTTAGTAATGTAACCTTGGGCAAGTTATTTATCATTTCTTAAACCTCCGTTTCATTATCTATAAAATGGAGACAAACCTACCTACAGGGTGTTGTCAGAATTTAATAATACTAAACACCCGTCAGGGCCCGAAATAATGTTAAGGTTTAACAATATTCTTTCTCCTTTCCCCCATTTTCTTTCTTGTGAAAATGTTACAGTCACAGGTTGGGACACCTGTGACACATGTTTAATTTCTGATGCTACAAGGAAGCACCCTGGATTTCAGATGAACTGAAATAAGCCTTTCCTAGAAAGGCAATACCGTTCATATCTCATTCCCTCACATTTAGGATTTTTATTTCAGGTAATATGAATGTTCAATGTGTTTGCAAGATAAGCCAAAGAACCCACAAAAACAGAAAATGTTCAATTTTCCAACTTTATTAAAAAGTAATTTATAATTAAATAACAACTATATAAAGTTGATTAGGATCACAGGGAAGGGGAACCTGGGTTTCAGATCTGGTACAGTGAGGTCTCAGGATCTTTTCCTGAGCGGAAGCACATATGGGGTAAGGGGGAAAAAAGATCAAGCTGCCTCTCCCCAAGGCCTCTTTCTTCCACGTTCCCAAACTGGGTATGTTGCCAGCCCTGAGCACTTGTGAACTGCACTACACGTGGGCAAGCCACCCCAGCAGAGCCGCCTCGTGGGCCCATCTCCATTCAGCGAGGTACCACTTACAAGGTTTCCCTTTTAGGGCTTTCAAGTCCACACCTCCTTCCTTCTCTGTCAGCTCTCCCACTTCACATTCATTTAACATCCACCCCCCCTCACCCCCCTGCTTTCTGCCAGCCCCCTCACCCACTGTATTTTCCACTTCTACCCTAGAACATTAATGATCACGAGAGAACCATGCCATGCAGATGTAACTGGTACGTTGCTTAATTCATGTTGCCTCACTGCAGCTAAGTACCCTTCCTTTCATCCACCTTCCCCACATCTGACACATTCCACAAATTTACTCCCCTCAAACTCAAAACCTTTTGCCTCTGCCCCTGACAAATGACCTTGCTATCTTCCCAGGAAAGACCACAGACCTCTATTTTGTTTTGTTTTGGTTTTTTGCAGTACCCGGGCCTCTCACCGCTGTGGCCTCTCCCGCCGCGGAGCACAGGCTCTGGACGCGCAGGCTCAGCGGCCATGGCCCACTGGCCCAGCCGCTCCGCGGCACGTGGGATCCTCCCGGACCGGGGCACGAACCCGAGTTCCCTGCATCGGCAGGCGGACTCTCAACCACTGCGCCACCAGGGAAGCCCCAGACCTCTATTTTGAATCCTATCATCTACCCTGCTGCTCTCCTCTTCTCTAATTTTACTTTACTGTTACTTATTCTGTAGGCCATTTGGGGAACAGAGGAACCTTATGAAAAGAATGACAGCAGTCTGAGGAAAGAATAGAGAAAGGGAGGTTAGGGAGAGTGCTACAAAGTTCCACTTGGTATTATCTGAATTTAAAAAAAAATGACTTTCCCTGTTTCTCTCCCTTTAATCTGATTTTTCTCTTACCCACAGAGATCACAATGTACTATAAGGCCTTGCTGATTTCTACCTATCTCAAAAATGTTTTTTTCTTTGGTTCCCACCATTCTACTCTAACCTGGGTTGTCTAAGTATTTAGCCAGAAAATGTTTACTAAGTGCCCAGCTTGTTTTAAATGCTATGCTAAAGGCTTAGAATAAGTGCGTGAACAGGGAAACATAAGATTTCATGGTCCTACGCCAGAACCTCTGTGTCTACAGGTGACTGTTATGCCTACTCAAGTTTGGGACCATGATAAGAGGGGATACTGTCTCTTTAGCCTCAATAATTTGAGATATGCTTTCTAAACCTTTCTTCCATAGAAAACATAGTACTTTGCAAATAGTCCAAGGCAGTGTGCAAGTAACATCTGTACCTGCCACAAACCTTTAAACGTTAATTCTTTTTCTTTCTTTCTTTTTTCTGGCCGTGCCATGTGGCTTGTGGGATGTTAGTTCCCCGACCAGGGATTGAACCCGGGCCCTCCTCAGCGAGAGCACAGAGTCCTAACCACTGCTCTGCCAGGCAACTCCCGAATGCATTTTTTTAAATTGTGGTAAAACATACATAAGATTCACCATTTAAGTGTACAGTTCATTAGCTTTAAGTACATTCACATTGTTGTCCAACTGTTGTCACTGTCCAGCTCCAGAACTTTTTCATCATCCCCGGCTGAAATTTTCTACCCATTAAGTCACTTTTTATTAACCAAAACTGATTTTCATGGTTAAATTCTTCACCCCCCACCCTCATTATCCTCTCTTGCTTTCCTACCCAAATAACATCTCAAGGTTCATCACTAATCACACCCTTGCAACCGCCCTCAATTCCCTAGCTCCTCTCTTCCTATCACAACTGGGGGGCCAAACTCCAATCTTGGTTGAACTGATCACCTGGTTGCTTTTGCTTCCCTTGTTATAGCTGAACGTTGGTGGCAGAAAACCACACAACTAACTGGGTCGATTGGTTTCACCTTAAATTCAGACCTACCCCCCACCTCCAGCCACTCAATAATGCCCAGCCACCCTATCTGGTGTCTCAGTGAGTTCACTTCCTGCTGTCCAAGGTGAGGTGTCCTCCTTATCTCAAACCATCCACACCCTTTCCTCCTTTACTTTAGGTTGCTGGCCCTGCCTCAGACTTCACTGAGAAAACAGAAGCCACCAGAACAGAAAGCCCTATATTCTATCTCCAATTCCTAAACCTCCTTGCACTTGTGCCAATTTTTTGCCTTCTCTCCTGCTACACTGCAAGATGACTGCAAGTCATCTTGCTCCCACCAAAGGCAAACCCTCTTGTGTTTTGAATTCCTTTTCTCCTTCTGAAGAATTTTGCTCCTTTGGCAGGAATTCCCTGGTGGTCCAGTGGTTAGGACTCGGCGTTTTCACTGCTGGGGCCTGGGTTCAACCCCTGGTTGGGGAACTAAGATCCCACAAGCCGCGCAGCGAGGCCAACAAATAAAGAAAGAAAGAAAGAATTTTGCTCCTTTGGTAGTCTTATTTCTCTTCTGCATTAGTCTCTCCCTATTAGATATTCTCGCTAGCCTACTTGAAAATGCTCTGCTATTTCCCATCATTTCTTAAAATGCGCTTCCTTGATCACACCTCTCCAACCACTGCTGCGCAGTTTGTCCTCGCTTTACGGGAAAACTTCCCCAACAAGCAGTTTACATTCACTTCACTCCCTTTCTCTCAGTGCATTCCAGCCTGGCTTCCATCCTCTGTGCCACTGAAACTACTTGTCAAGAGAGCCAAATCCAAGTGGAATTCCTCTATCCTCACTGTTTAACTTCTCAACAGTATTTGGCAGAGCAGACCAGTCCTTCTCTTCTTGAAAGGGATAATTCGCTCTCCTGCTTTAATGCTTAACCTTCTCGGTCTACTTTACCCAACCTTTACACACTGGAACTTTTAGGGCTTGATCTTAAGTCTTCCGTGACCACAAATGATCTCAACCAGTTCCATGACATACTATCTCTATGATAGTGACTCCCAAATTTATGTCCACTCCACTCAGCTCAACTTGAATATTCACTGCCTACTCGACTTTCCACTTGGATGTCTCACAAGTTTTTCAAAAACCTAAAAGGTTCCACACAGAACCCACCCCTCACACCTCTCCCTCTCCTGGTGTTCTCTACAAGCAATTGGCACCACCAGCCACCAAAGCTTAGGCCAGGAATCTGAAGGCATCCTTGATTCCTCCTTCTCTCTCTCCACAGCCAACCCATGAAGAAAATACTCCTGATTCAACCTCCAAAACATATCTGAAACCCACCATCTACTCTGCTCCATCTCCACTGCTACTGTATTTGTCTAAGATACTATCAGCCTTGAGCTGACCATTGCAATAGTCCCCTAACTGCCCTCTCTGCTTCCTCTCTTGCTCCACAGAGCAGCCAGTGATATTTAAAAACAAAAACATATCATTGTCCTAATTAAAGTCCTACAATAGCTTCTCATTTTCATTAAAATCTCAAAACTCCCACAAGCCCTAATATAAGAGGCCCTGCACTCTCTCTCTCTAGGTCACTGCATTCTCCTCCTGCTTTTCTCTTTTCTAACACCCGCACCCTCTGTGCCTAAAGGTCTTTGCACTTGTTCCCAGGCCAAGAATGTCTCCCCAGCTTTTCACATGGCTAGCACAAGCTCATGTGTCAAGTCTCAGCTCAAATGTCACCTTTTCAAAAGGGACACTCCTTGACTCTTACTAGCCAAAACAGTCATTCCGTACAACACACTCTTTTAGACCCAACAGCTTATTAACTTCTTATAAATTTTCTTAACCTGTAATTATCTTGTTTGTGTTTACTTATTTCCTGTTTTTCCCACTATACTATAAAGTCCATGAGGGCAGAGATCTTGTCTGTCTTGAATTTCACTAAAGGCTACTTTAAAATAAAGAAGATACTCTTTCCCTCTGAGCAGGTTTATTTTAGATTTCCCCTCCTTTCAAGCTTTATTGGATTTTAGTCAAAGAAAATAATTACTCTGGCATTTACCAGGAAAAACAAGGGGAGAAAAACCACATGACACAAATACTAGGACTCCACCCACTCACTAGTCTAGACTGGACACAGACTGCACACAGACTGCACACAGGTATCCAACAGTTGCCCCTTATAAAACTTTTCAAAATGTAGAAGGACAGAGGAACGTGGATATACACAAAGATAATATAATTTTGACATCTGCATCAAAAATCAAAGTTTTCAACCATTCCCCCTAGCAATCACTAAACACTTTAGAATAAAGAAAGAAAATCTTAGAATTTTAGAATAAGGAAAGAAAAGCACAAAATAACTAAAATACGTAATCCTTGCTCCAGAGAAGTTAATGATTTCCTCACTGACTCGGTTCTCATTTTGGTATCGTTGGCTATTCATTACCTGCTCTGGATGTTTCTTCCTGACCTTCTGTTTCTTTAATGCATACTCTGTTCTTATCAAGTCTCATGTTTAGAATAACTTTCCCATCCTACTTCCCAAAACCCCCAAAAAATACCTTCCCAATTCAAAATCAGAAAGAACCCTTCCTTTCAAGGATTTATCTCTAGGTTTTTATTTCAGGATATTTCCTACCCTATTCCTAAATTCTGTATCAACCCTAGATTCAATTCTATCAATATTTTTGTTGCATAGCTGTCTTGACTAAACTAGATGGCCCGGCTAGACCTAGAAGCCAGTATGTTATGTAACTTGTACTAGAATGAAATTATATACTTTAAAATATATACTAAGATTTTAAAGGCTTGCAATACTTAAGTTTTCTTTCTGTAAGAAAATCATTTCAACGATTTGATAAATGGCAGAGGAGAAAAATAAAAATAATGTGAGCAATAAAACTGTGCTGAGGGCTTCCCTGGTGGCGCAATGGTTGAGAGTCCGCCTGCCGATGCAGGAGACACGGGTTCGTGCCCCGGTCCGGGAAGATCCCACATGCCGCGGAGCGGCTGGGCCCGTGAGCCATGGCCGCTGAGCCTGCGCGTCCGGAGCCTGTGCTCCGCAACGGGAGAGGCCACAACAGCGAGAGGCCCGCGTACCGCAAAAACAAAAAAACAGAAAAAAACTGTGCTGAAACTCAAAATGATATAGACCTCGTTTCATGTTCCAATTCAAGAGAGCCAGCAGCACAGTCCAGAGTGTAGTACAGCGATGTTTTGAATGTGTATCTGTGTCACAATGGAATCACCTGGAGAGCTTTGGAATAACACAGAATCCTACATATTCAGGGGATCCTGGATGAGCCAGAATTTCAAAACTGGAGGGAGTTAGGGGCATTGAGAAGTTGAAAGCAGGAATCTTAAAACTGAGACTGCCTAACACATTAGACCTTTTGAAAAAACCTCAACTGTCCCTGACAAATGGATGTTACAAATCTGTATTTTAAAACATCTCCCCAGTTGATTCTGATGCTCAGATTTGGAAACCACAGATACAGAGCCAGGAACATGGCTTTTGGGATCCACTGTCAATTCTACCACTTAAAACTTCGAGACCTTGAACAATCCGAATATCTTGGCAAACATTTTTAGTTCCTCCCCTGGTAAATATATACAATTCCTGGCATACAACAGTGTTCAACACATGGTAGGTCTTATAGGGCCTAAAACATCCACTATAGTATTTGTAAACACAAGCACACACCTAATGGTGCCACTATGTTACTTTTATCCACCAGAAATTAACTATTTACTTTCCATCTCGGTGGACTCCTAGAGAGATCAGAGCTTTACCGACGTTTTTCCTCCTCCCAATAATCTTTTCAGTAACAATTGAAAACAAAGTTAAAACCCACACACACCTTGATAAACAGCTACTACAGGACAGATAAATACTTATATGAATGCTTCTAAGGAAACACTTTAATGAGTGGGGGAACTGATAAGTCTTGTATGATCAGAAAGAGATGAACCAAAACACAGTGCTTTTTTGTTTGTTTTTAGAAAGGAAAAGGAAAAAAGTCTCCGGGGTGTTTCAAGGCGAGTTTAATTTTTCAGATCAGAGTTCTAAGAAACTATCGTAATTTACTACCATTTGGAATAGGGGATATGAAAGCCAAAAAGAAGTTTCAAGTCACTGGAACCCATCAGCTTCCCACAATTTGACTAGAGGAAAGTCTCTCCAGGGTTGTGATAAGACAACCAACTAAAAAAACTAACATAGGGTACCTATACAGAACCACGCTGCTAGAAGGCAGGCAGACACTGTCCTCGACTCTTTTTTCTGCAATTTTGTAATCTGGTTCGACTTTACTCTCAAAATGAAGTGGAAGAGGATGAACGAAAAGCCTCCATGCCCTGCCCGAAGCCGGGCCGGGGAAAGCAAAGCCGTCCAGGTTCAAGCCGTAGGAAGACGACGGGAAGCCCTCACCTCCAATTTTGACTGGGGCGGGGGCGGAGGGGGCTGCGGGTTCAGGGAGGGAACCCCTCGGCTGCAAGGCCCGACCCTCAGCCCACTTCCTTCCTCAACGCAAGTGGTAAAAGGAACAAGATGCCGCCGGCCCCAGCCCCTTCCCGCTCCAAGCCGGCTGCCTCGCCTTTCGGGTCTGGGGGCACTGGGAAGGACCAGGCTACTCGGCCCCGAGCCCAAGTACAGATTTCGGCCCCCAGAGCGTAGCCCCCACGCCCCGGACCGCCCAGCGCTAGGGTCGGCAAAGCGTCCCCGAAGGGCGCCGCCCGCGCCGCCAGGTAAGATGGCGCCCGCGGAGCAACTGCGCCACCAGCCCTGGCGACGGGCCAGGCCCAGCGCCATCTTAGCGCCTTCCAGCTGCCACCCCCCCACCCCGACCCGCACAACCCCCGCAAGATCCTGCGTCCGGGACGATCCGGGGCGCGAGCCGCGTCGGGGCCGCGCACTGTCGGCCAAAAGAGTGCCACCGAGCCTCTCGTGTCTTCGGACCGGCCGCGCAGGCCCCGCAGGAGGCGCCTGGCTGGGCCGAGGGTCCTCCGCGCGGCACAAGGGCTCGTCCGGGCCAGGCCGCGGGTCGTCTGCGGTGCTTTGGACCCAGGCAGCGAAGCGACGGGGAAGGGCCAGTCCTGCCGGCAGGCGCGCTCCGAGAACCGGGCCGGACCGGACCGGGGAGGCTGACCAGCCCCGAGCTCTCCCAGCCGCGGCCGCCCGCACAAGCAGCGGGAAGGAGGAAGCCAGGATGAAAAATAAACCCCGTGCAGCCGCCGCCGCCTCCCTCCCACCCGCTCCCCTCCCCCTCTCGAGACGCGGGGTCCATTTTGCCGAGAAGAAAGAAAATGCGATTCACACCCAAGAGCTTCCGAGAGAGAGAAGAAACGAGGGGGGGAAAACCGAGGGGAGGAGATTGGAAAAGCTTATTTTTCTTCCTCGCTCGCCGTCACTCCTGGCCCTCCCTGCCCCTGCTCACGGCCCCGCCGCGCCGTCCTCCCCTCGCCGAGCCCCGCTCCCTCCTTCCCGGCTCCCGGCGGCTCCGGGGGGTGGGGGGGTGGGGGGCGGAAAACACACTCGCACTCGCGCACACAACTAATTTTAAACCGGCTCAATCAATGAGTCATTAAACGGCTTCCCTCCCCTCTCCTCCCCACCACCAACAGCCACGCCATCCCCCTTCCCAGGCTCTCCCTCTCCCCGCTCCAGAAATTTGCATCCGCGGAAAAGAAAAAAAAAAAAAAAAGGCGCCGGGGCCCCCACCCCGCCTAGGCGCCCCCAGCCCGGCCCCGCCGCCCCCTGCCCGCCCGCGCCCCCGCCTGAGACACTGAACTTGGTCTTCCCGGGGCCCGGGCATCGCTGGGAAAGGCATAAACACTCGATTCCCCTTTTCTCCGTGTCCATTAAACATCCACCCACCACCACCATCACCCACCCACAAACCCACCCCCCCCCAAAAAAAAACACAGCCTTAGCCAATAGCTCTCTGGGCTGAAACCTAATATCCTGGTTTTGGCAACTCGGTGTTTAATTTGCTCCTCTTTCTTTTCTGTCTGGAGATATATCTCCAGCTCCCCCCCTCGCTTTTCCCCTCCCCGAAGGAAAGAGGCAGAGGAAGGAGGTTGTGTGTGTTTTTTTTTTTCTCCTTGAAATTTTTATCACAAAATTATAATACACTCAAAGGGAAACTCACCGTCATGAAAAAGCAGTGCCTTGTCAACGGGGTTTCTGCGCCATCGCACCAGGGGCGGCGGCGGCGGCGGCGGCGGCGGGCGCGGGGCGCGGGGCGCGGGCGCGGGAGCTCCCGGCCGAGCGGCGCCGGCCACACGCGCTCCGCTCTCTCTCTTGCTCACCCCCGCGCCGGGCGGCGGGCGCCCGCTCCCCGCGCCCGCCCGGCCTTCATGCTCTGCGCCCGGGCAAACCGCTCGCCTGCTCGTCTACCTCCAAACTTCGGTTCTCGCCTAGCAAAAAATGTGAAGATTAGGATTTTTTCAATTAAATTTTTTTTTTTTTTTTTAGAAAAATCAAGCTCCAAAGCTGCTAATTCCTGTTTCCTTTGGGATTCTTTTTAACTTCAAGAAATGCAGTGGTTTATTCAAGAAACAGGGTTCTTGGCTTTTTTTTTTTTTTTTTTAGATCTACAAGATGCGTGCTATTCTCCGCAGGCGCCCTACGCGCGCACACACACACACACACACACACACACACCAGTTTTAGCTGAGGGGGGGGACGCCGATGGGGGGGGTTTAAAAACAAAAAACAATATTTGTTTAGAACTCTAACTGGAACATGTCCCAGTACATACTTTTTGCATCTGCTTTAAAAAAAAAACACAAAAACGAAAACATAACTTTAACTTAGTTATTTGGCAAATAACTGATTCATTCCAACTTTTGATTCTAAGCTTTCCTTTGCAACACCCTCTTTCCATTCCAAAATGCAGTGAAACCTTATCTGTAAACCTGTATATTAACATTAAAACAAAAACAACAAAAAAACTTTAGCAGCCAAGATGAAGGTGAGGAGCTAAGTAAGTCACTCTCAAAACATCCAGTTCCCACTGCTTTCTCTTTATTGCAGATAATTGTACCGCCACATTTGTAGAATTTTCATGACGTGATCCCCAGTCTTAAAAAGAGAGCTTCCCAAACATCCAGTGAAATAGAATAGGTTAAAAAAGAGAAAGAGAGAGCTACCCAACCTTTTAACATTCTGTAGTCCAAGTATAATTACCACCCATTTTTAATATCAAATCTCAAACCGAGACGTTTCCATAAACCATCCAGCATCCAGAGCATTTAAATAAATGTTAATTATGACTGTGGATTGGGAGTGGGTGCCTTTGTGGTTTAGGTTAATTACATTTACTTTTCCTGTAAATGCCCACAAAAATATAGTGGGGGTTTTGTTGCCTTTTATTTTAAATAAACATCATGGTAAAAGATAAATTGAACAAAAATGTGATTCAGATTTTAAAAAATACATATGTAAGCCCCAGAAAAACTCTAAAATTATTTTTATTTATTATTATTATTTTTTGCGGTACGCGGGCCTCTCACTGTTGTGGCCTCTCCCGTTGCGGAGCATAGGCTCCGGACACGCATGCTCGGCGGCCATGGCTCACGGGCCCAGCCGCTCCGCGGCATGTGGGATCTTCCCGGACCGGGGCATGAACCCGTGTTCCCTGCTTCGGCAGGCGGACCCTCAATCACTGCGCCACCAGGGAAGCCCTCTAAAAGTATTTTAAATTAGTTTGTAATGCATATAGCAATGGGGTCCTGCTGATAAACAGGGAATCTCAAACCCATATCCCCCAGATATTTGTTGAGTTCTAAATACAATTATCCCTAGATTTAAATTACTTAAGTGGAATTCGTTAGTTTCTAATATAATAATATCCCCTTAGCATTAAAAAACATAATGGTAGCACACCTTGTTTGCTTTTAGAAGGATACTGTAACTATGCTATTTTATTGCACAAGGTTAAGTATGTCAAGGTTGGCATACAATGTTGTCATATTTAAGATAGAAGATCTTTTTAAAAGACAAAACATATCTTGTTCTAGTAACTGCCACTCTGTCACTCACAATGTGTGCTTTGTATTTAGACCCGCCTCAATAAATACAGTCAGTGATTTAGTATCACATAGTATCATGGAGGTGTTTTCTCAGATGTCTGTTGTGTTCACATTCAGCCAAGGTCTTCCTGGAACAGTAGTCTTTGCATAAATTTGCATATTTCTCTACACTTGACAGTTGGACCAACCAGTTTTCTAATTGGCTTGGGAAATTTTAAAACCTGTTTTAAAGTGCCTTTGGATTGGCTGGAGTTTAATTATAATACACATTTTGAAGAATTACATTTCAAAAGAGTCCATAGATTATTCATTGCAATTAGGGCCCACCAAGCAAGTTTTACAGCTGTTGCTCCACAGCTCCAATGAAATATTAATGGATTTCAGAAAGCTGTTCTCCCAAGTAGGCCAAGACCCCTAAGAAACACAAATCTGACTTTAAGAGATCACCTAACAAAGAGGTGAATTCAGGAAGAGGATAGGGCATGGCAGGCTTTTTCATGAATGCCCAAATATAAGAGCACTAACACTTACTGAGGGCCTACTGAGTGCTTCCAGGCATTATTCTATATACTTTATTCTTATCTTATACATTATTGCATGAACCTTAACACAAACCGATAGAATCATGTTTAATTATCCAGATTTTTGCAGATGAGTCTCCCAGTGGTTTCTGTAATTTGCCTGAGGTCATCAGTCTAATAAGGGCTGGGGGAACCCAGGCATGGTTGACTCCTCAACTCACCCTCTCTTCAAGGCCCAAAAAGGATCCTAGGAACAAGCAGTCCTTGATGTTTCAATATAAACCAAGTTCAGTGGTGTGGTATAGGCAGAGGGGACCACCCTCTAATTGGGGAAGACCTACTTTGAGAATGCCAGTTGTCAAAGGTAATTTAAAATATTTCAGGGGGGGTCAAAAAATATTGGGACAGCAGTGGGGAGAATCTCAGATTCACCAGGTAACATGAAAATCGATATCATTTAATAATAAAAAACAACTTCTTAAATTTTTTTGCATGCAAATAAAAAAATGTAACATTTTAAAAACGGGATATCCCTTTGTACATAAAATTTTAAGTTATGGTTTATATAGACAGGATTTTGGTATCTGAATGTAAGATCAGGAAACTTCTAAAGAGGAAAGTTCTTAAAATGGCTTGACTATATGCAAAAGACTTTAATTGTATTGCCTACAATTTAATTATGTACAATTAAATGTTCACTCCTATGATGCTCGTCTGTGTATGTGACCTAGAAAGAAGGGCAACTGGACGCAGGAGAAAAAGAAAAGTTGTAATCATAATTGATACATTCTAGCATGTGTTTGGGCCTCTAAATAAAAAGGTCCAATGTCCACATAACAAGTAAAAGTGGAAATGTTCCTCTTTTTCTGTGTTCTTCCTCCAAATGTTCCCCTTGGTTGGTTGGCTGTTCTCAGAGGGGGAGAATGCAAATGCTGGAGATTAAGTGGTGATATGCATGACCAGATGTGTCCAGATGTGACCAGATCACAGAAATCTGAAATATACCTGATAAGTTAGTAAGTGCTCTATACAGTGTTTGTGACATAAAAAATTTAAAGTTCTCAATGTGCATAAATAAGGTAGTTACTTTTATTTGTACCTGTTGAGGTACTTATATTCTGAGACTTAAGGGCACTGGCTGTGTACTGAGACTGACCACAGTTCAAATTCCACCTTTGTCACACACCAGGTGTGTGGCTCTGGGCAAGTCACTTCACCCCACAGAGCTTCAACTTCCTCATCTATAAAACCGGGATAATTATAGTACTCACATCTGAGAGTTATTTTAAGGATTCGGGAACTAGCGCACATAAAATGTTTAGCATGGTGCCTGAAACATAACGAGAGGTCAGTATATTCAGCTCATCTTCTATCGCCTCATTTTAGTTATGTGTCGAGTTGAACCATGTGAAGTCTTCCCATGTAAATTTCTAATGGCAATCTCACATGATTCCACCTAATATATCTCTCTCATGTTCTGTCCAGGATAGGGAGCTCCGCAAAGGCTTTTTATTTTCTAAGGGCCTAGCAGAGTACTTTGTATACAGTTAGCTCTCAATCAGTACTTGTGGGATAAAAGAAAAACAGGCCCAATCCACAAGATGTATAAAAATGTAAGAAATCAGGGACTTCCTTGATGGCTCAGTGGTTAAGAATCCGCCTGCCAATTCAGGGGACACAGGTTCGATCCCTGGCCCGGGAAGATCCCACATGCCTCGGAGCAGCTAAGACACAACTACTGAGCCCACACGCCACAACTACTGAAGCCCGTGCGCCTAGAGCCTGTGCTCTGCAACAAGAGAAGCCACGACAATGAGAAGCCTGTGCACCACAACGAAGAGCAGCCCCCGCTCGCTGCAACTAGAGAAAGTCCGCGTGCAGCAACGAAGACCCAACACAGCCAAAAATAAAACAAATAAATAAATTTATTAAAAAAAAAAAAAAGAATCCGCCTGCCAATGCAGGGGACACGGGTTCGAGCCCTGGTCCTGGAAGATCCCATATGCTGCAGAGCAACTAAGCCCGTGTGCCACAACTACTGAGCCTGCGCTCTAGAGCCTGCGAGCCACAACTACTGAGCCCATATACCACAACTACTGAAGCCCGTGTGCCTAGAGCCCGTGCTCTACAACAAGAGAAGCCACTGCAATGAGAAGCCTGTGCACTGCAACAAAGAGTAGCCCCTGCTCGCCGCAACTAGAGAAAGCCTTTGTGCAGCAACGAGGACCTAACGCAGCCAAAAAAAAAAAAAAAAAAAATTTATTTAAAAAAAAGAATACAAGAAATCAGTGTATTTCTACCTAGATACCTATATATTAAGAGGGTAATACAGTAAGTCTCCCTGAACCACATAAAACCATTGCCCAGTTGATCACAGGCAGTATCGCCTAACGGTTTAGAAGTTCTTCCTCTCCCTCTCTCTCTCTTCCTCTCTCATCAAGTAGACCTTTATCATTGCCACTTTTTAGCCATGTAAACTTGGCCTATTTTTTTTTTTAACTTCTCTCACCTCAGTTTACTCATATGTATAGTGAAGGTGACAATATGTATATCTCGGGTCAGTAGCAGGGAGAGTTCAATGATATTAGGATGCAAAACCCTTGTTTTAGTGCCTGGTATACAGTAAACATTCAATATTAGTTGCCATTACTGTTGTGGTTGTTAATACTATTATTAGAAGTAAGTGGGGACTTCCCTGGTGGCTCAGTGGTTAAGAATCTGCCTGCCAGTGCAGGGGACACAGGTTCGAGCCCTGGTCTGGGAAGATCCCACATGCCGTGGAGCAACTAAGCCCGTGTGCCACACATACTGAGCCTGCACTCTAGAGCCCACAAGCCACAACTACTGAGTCCGTGTGCCACAACTACTGAAGCCCACATGCCTAGAGCCCGTGCTCTGCAACAAGAGAAGCCACCGCGATGAGAAGCCCGTGCACCTGCACCGCAACGAAGAATAGCCCCCACTTGCCGCAAACAGAGAAAGCCCACGCACAGCAACGAAGACCCAACACAGCCAAAAATAAATTAAAAAAATAAAAGAAGTAACGTGGAACTGTTTTCAAAGCAATGGTAAACAAGCAAATTACTGGAGTAATTACAAATGTTTTCAATAACTTGCCTACATTATTATTTTATTTGATACATGAGTATAAACACTTTAAATCATCTTTGTAGAGACTAAGGCTATTCTAGTCCTGACACATTTCAAGCTGGTTATTTTCCTTGACAGACTTTAAAAAAAAAAATCTGAACTCCTACAAGCTTCTAGTACAAGGATAAGGAATATAGCAGAACTGTTTAAAAAAATAGAGGCATCGGCACTCCCACTGGCCTTGCTGTCTTACACATCCAGCCTGTTTCCCCACAGAGTATGTGAGGGGGAGGATAGTCATCAGGTTAGGAGGATGCCACACACATGCCTTGGAGGTGCCACTCACCAGCTCCCAGGCCCCTGTGATGCCAGAACTCCCAACATCTCCTCAACAGAGCGTCCCTTCCACTCCACCACGCCCAGGAGGATGGTGGGTTGTAGAGGCAGTGGAAGAGAGGTCTCATAAGCTCAGAATTTGGTGAGAAGGTCAGCCTTCAAGATAGGATACCCATGCAAAGGGGCTTGCTCAATAAATAAATGTCAGTGTCCTTTCTGAAAATGAAAGTAAGGCATCTGAAGAAAGAACCACCCCTAAAAGATGACTTGTAAAAACAAGTCAAATACAAATAAATAAGTAGGTACAAAGCAGGCACCAAGATATATCCTCAACACTGAAGAAAAACAGTGAAGGAGTAGAGACACTGTATCACCTCCACAAGTATTTCGATCACATTACGTGAGCATAGTAAAGTTAATAAGGCAACTGTAGAGCTCCCATGAAATACCCCTCAAACCATACAATTCTCTCTTTCCTAAATCTTCTAATTACTAGGGCCATTTTCCAGGTACTCTGATACTGAACAAAGGTACAAGTACTTTTGTACCCAAAAAGGTTTAGACACCTCCCTCACTGTAAATCATACTAATCAACCAGCAGTTTGGGTATACTGGTCAGTCCCTTGTGAGTTAGATTAACTTGAGTCAGGTCTAAGACAGCGAGGAGGTTGTTCAGAGATGGGCAATCAGAGCAAATGACATGTACTCTCAACATATTTTAGGATCATGTATGATTTCTTCTTATTCTCTCATCTACCTTAACCCATGCAACCCACCTCCAAAATCTCCCTCAAATCCAGCCCCTTTTCGCCACTAACTGCCTCACCTAAATTCAGGCCCTTACCTCTTGCTTCGCCTCCCAATTTTACGTCCCTCCAAGTAATCTTCTATCTAAATTACTACCCAAAATCACCTTTTGAAAACCCAGAGTTGTTTATGTCACACCTCCATTAGCACCTCACTGCCTGGGGAAGCTTATTAGAAATACAGATTCTCAAGGCCAAACCCATCACCAGAAAAATGGAGTTTCTGGGGAGAGCTGAGGCCCTGATATTTGTACTTACAAGTGGTTCATTAGCTCCACCTGTCTTCCCAGGAGCATCTCTAGCCGCTCCTCTCCTGGTACCCTGCAGTCCAATCACAGAGAAATACCTATCTCTGAACAAGAACAAACTCTTCTCCATTTGGGCGTATCCTTTTCCCTCTGCCTGGAATGTCCTTCTTCTCCTGGGGCAAGCCCACCATTCTGCAAGGTCCAGTTCAAATGCTACCTCCTCTGGGAAGACTTCCTCCACCCCCATATCAGTGGCTTCAAAACATCGTCTGAGATTCAACTTCAAGAAATAGATTTCACATTCCAATGCAATAGATATATAACTGAAATGAAGGTTTCAGAAAATAATATCTAAACTTACTATGGAGGATGTAACTTGATCTATTTCATCCTATCATCCCATTTTTAAAAATGCTGTTGGCCGCCTTATACATCATGGATTTCATGATCCACTAAGGGAGGCAACATTCATTTGAAAAATACTGCTGAAAGTGAACAAATGACCCCCTTCCCTATGCATGTGATATGTACTCTATTATACTGTTTATCACACTCTACGGTAATGATCTGTTTACAGTCTGTCTCCCCCTCCACTTCCCTCCCCCCAACACGCACACACCGCAAGGAAGTCAGCATATCCTTGGGCAGTTACCCAGCCGTTGACAAATGCGGAAATGAGAATATTGAAGAAGGAATAATTTAATTGCTTTTGCTCATGTCTAATTTTTTTTTTCCATTTCTGGTTATGGTTCACAGCATAGTCTATCAGTGATTCCCATGAGCCTGGAAATCATATTAGCTTCAACCCTTTAAGTTAACAGCAATTTATAAAAAACAGCCATTTTTACTTCAGTACAATTTAACCAAGGTGTAAATTTTTCTTCCCCTCAAAAATAAAAACCACATATAGGCAAAACCAACCAGAAAATATTCTGTTGGGTTGCTAGCTTGCTAAGATAGTACAAATGTGGGCAAACAAATCTCTTACTTAAGACACTTAGAAGCAAATATTCAAAAACCTCAAAACCCTCCTTCCGTACCACTTCAGAAAGGAAACCCCCCTCCCTCAGGGCGGGTGCAGATATAGAGGCCTTTCTACCTGTGCTGCCTAAAGCTCCATGTCTCACTAGGCTGTCCCCATCGACCCAAGCACATGCAAAAAGTAGGGAAAAAAACCCAAAAAAACAAAAAGAAACCAGACCAGCTAAAATGAACCACAGCAATGAACCTAAGCGGCAAGTTCTGGTGCGAACTGTACCTGTGATGGATGCGCGGGGGAGACAGCGGACTCGCAGGGGGAGGGATTCTTTTTCTGCAGCACGTGGCTCCATCGACAGGAAACCTGCCTGCAACACCCCCCAACTCTGCACACCGCTCATTTGCAGCATCGTCATTTGTGTGATGCTAATTTGCTCAATGTCCTCCTAAACGTACTGAGATTCAGTGAAAATATATTGTGGGCTTGGAGGAGCTGGCCCTAGGACAGGCTGGAAGTGGAAGAGGGGCCATGTGTCAGTGAAATGTTCTGGGGGCCAGAGGATGGAGCAGGCAAGTCTTTCCAAGGAGAGAGGGGAAGAAGGGTCACTTTAAAGCTGGGTTTTAAAGGATGAATAAGAGTTCTCCAAACCATGTGGGGAAGGAGAGGAGAGAGCTCCAGGTAGAGGAACTTTATGTGGGGGAGTCATTATTAAATATGAATGAGGGGGGGAGCTGCAGACAGGTAGATGGTGAGGGGCTTTGCTGCTCATGGCAGAGAGTCTGTATGACCCTTTAGGCTGCCACTTTCCACTCTGCAGGTCACAATGCAATAGGTTGTGAAATCCATGAGGTTGTGACCAGCTTTCACAAAAATGAAATTGCCTAGAATAGAAAATATTTGAATATATTGCAGGCACTGAGGGTATAAACCCTTTTGTGAAATTTGTTCCCAATATAAATGTGTCTATGTATATACTGGTTTGTGACATAAAATGTTATTTCTTACTGTGGTGGTGATTTAAACTTAAAAAAACAAAACATCTGGGCAAGAAAGGGATCCATTTGAGGATGATTAAATAAGAGACTGCTATGAACAGATGTGAATTTCATGAGGATAAGTGTGATAGCTCAGGAGACACATGGTGGTGTTTTTAAAAGGTATCCCCTGGGCTTCCCTGGTGGCGCAGTGGTTGAGAGTCCGCCTGCCGATGCAGGAGACACGGGTTCGTGCCCCAGTCCAGGAAGATCCCACATGCCGCGGAGCGGCTGGGCCCGTGAACCATGGCCGCTGAGCCTGCGCGTCCGGAGCCTGTGCTCCGCAACGGGAGAGGCCACAACAGTGACAGGCCCGCGTACCGCCAAAAAATAAATAAATAAATAAATAAATAAATAAATAAATAAATAAAAGGTATCCCCCACCAGACAGTGAGCTCCTCAAGGACAGAAACTCTGTGTCACATAGCTCTCAATTCCTAGCACCTGGCACACAAGAAGGCACTAAATAAATGTTGATTGAGTATGGTAACTAATGTTCAAGAAGATTCCCAAAGAACCTCATCTCCTGGCATCTCCACCTTTGTGTATCCCCCTCCCACAGCATACCGGGGTTGGTCTGTGTGACCAACAGAATAGGGCAGAAGTGACTGTCACTTCTGAGGGTAGGTTATAAAAGGCTGCAACTTCCATTTTAGGTGCTCTTTCTGGAACACTCGCTCTGGGGGAAGCCAGCTGCCATGTCCTAAGGATACCCAGCCTATGGAGACACCCATATGGCGAGGAACTGAGGTCCCCAATAGCCAAGAGCCAACGAGGAAAGGAGGCTTCCTCCCTGTCACGGAAGCAAATCATCCCCCAGCCCACCCTTCAAATGATTACAGACCCAAGGGACAGCTTGACTACAACCTCACGAGAGACTCTGAGGCAGAAACACCCAGCTAAGCTGTTCCTGGGTTCTGGACTCACAGAACTGGGTATATAATATAATAAATGCTTATTATTTAAGCTGCTAGGTTTTGGAGTACTTTGTTATACAGCAAAAGATAACAAATACAGGGAATTATTCATGAAGTCTAGAAAAGCTGAACAATAATACCAGTATACTAGACTTATCCAGGGTTGACTACCATTTTTTTTTTTTTCCTCTAAGAATCTATCATGTCATATTTTCAGCCTGACTAGATTAGGAAAAGGCCTCTGACCCAACTTGGACAAATGGGATCCTCTCTTCTAGTATTAGTACTTGAGACACAGAAACTGGGTCAGCTGTGAGAAGCAGACTGTAAGTCTGGAAAGACTAGGGGTCAAGGCCACCATTTTGGAGAAGTTATAATGGGGCCCATGCAAGTGGATGGGAACAGAAAGGCCAATGTGTCTGGAAGAAGAAGAAAGCAGATTCTCAGTGGACATGGAGAGAGGGAAGTGGGGAGGGGAAACTGTCTGAGATATTCTAAGTCCCAGGAGGTCTGGCTGCCTTTCTGGTATTAGGGTTGGAAGATTCCCCTTCCTTATAATTATTTCCCATTTTACTTGCTCATTGATGACTGAGTGCCCTTTCTTGAAACCAAAAGATCCTCGAATACGCCTCGGGCCAGCTTCTCCCCAGTGCTGGCAAGGGGAGTGGCTCCTCCTGCTGTGGCAGGCCAAGGATCTCTCCAGAGAAGGGCAACAACTGGCCAGAGACTAAGCTGTGTTATTACCGCTATGCAAAAATGGCTATAGATGGAGTAAAAGGTCCTTTCAGACCATCCAACTCCTTTTGCCTTAACTCCATTTTCACCAAATAATCCTGTGATTATCAATGTACTTCAATTTAGAAAGCTGTGTTCTGGCCAGCTGAATTAATCATTCGAGTGGTTGGGTAGGTTCATGCCCATTATAAATTCACAGATTGGTTTTCAAGTACAAATCATTCTGGAGTAACCTCCATTTCATTTCCACTGCCCTCGGTCAAGCCCTGTCATTTATCCAATGACCCACTACAGTAGCCTCCCATGTCACTAGCCCTGTTCCAGTCCATCCTCTTCAACTTCTCTTCCTAAAACACAAAGAATCCGACGCCTTGCTCTCTGCTCAAAACCTCTGATGGTCCCCGGTGCCTTGGGAATGACTGCAGGCAACAGCCCTATCTTCCACCACACCCCTTGACACTCCTCCTGACTCCTTCTTGCCACGTGGCATTATTCCAAGTTCCTCAAATGCAACTGGTACCCACGCTGCTCTGCTCCTGTTCTTCCCATACCTAGCATCCCTTTCCTCTGGGTACCTCCCCTGCCTGCTCACTTTCCCTCACTCCTCTCTGTGCCCCTCCTCCCTCTTCCCTTTGTACTTCCACAGAATTTCCTCTCTCCTTTATAACACACACTGCAGTCGACCTGACTTATAATTAGTTGTCTTCTTGTCTATCCCTGTATGGTGAGCCTCAAGGAGACGAGGACTAAGCTCTTTTCATGTTTATCTTTCTCTCATCCCAGGGCCAAATAAAGCATCTTGCATCAACACTTTAACATTCATTGAGCGTTTTCTGTATCCAGGTGATGGAGGTAGCAGGCACTCAACAAATGGCCACTGAATCGATGACAGTCAGTTAGGTGGCAAGAACAAGTTTCCCCTGGGCCTGATGATGTTCAGGTGAGGTGCCCACCTAGCCTCTGCATGTGCAGAGGTGAGACAGCAGAGTCAGACTCCTCGTGACACCCACGGTGCAGCAATGAATGAATGAATCTCAGCCTCACTTTTTTTTTTGAATAAAAAGCGAGGCGCTATTTCTCATATCCTGATAAACTAACATGCTGCTCCCCTTTTCTTCTCTTTCCCCCTCTTTCTACAGTTGCAATTATGACTCACAGGCACATTACAGAATGGAAGCTTTAGGTCAACAACTACTGGAGAATGGGAATGGGGGTGACCTCCACAGTTATATAATTTACATGTTCTAGAAGAAGGGCACGTGGGTCAACCCACAAGTGACTTCATTGCCCCTCTTTCAAAAGAGTCAGCATCGACATGTGAAGGAGGAAGCAGAATCTGGTCCTGATTTGTCCACTGATAATCCTTCTCCTGTCCCCAATTCTTCCTCTCCCTCCCAGAGTTGTGGGAAGGACTAGCTCTGGGAAGACATGAGACAGACAACCCAGAATCCTAAAGAAAATAGCAGAGAAAGTCACACAGTCATTCCTAAAGCAATGGATCAAGAAGTATCGGAATTAATAAGCAAAAAAACAACCCCCTCAAAACCCATACACATGTTTTCTCCTCTTTTTAAACAAAAGTGAAGATTTCTACATTCTAAATTTCTATCTTCCAGAGGCTATATATTAAATGAATATTGCCTCAAATCAATGCTTACCCCACAGGTTCTAAAAACACAGCAAAGCATATTGCATAGACCCCTGACAGCCTCTAGAACTACCTACACAAAGCACCAGGAATCACCAACTTGTAGAACACCGGAATACCCGCAGCAGCTTTGGCTCTCTGGGGAATCACACTTCTGTAAAGAGGCTATCTTTCTCAGCTTATCTTCAGATCCCAAGTTTCACTCAAACTTCACCTTTCACTTCGTGGTCATTCACACAGAAACAAACTTTTTATTACTTTAAGAGAATTGTGCTCTTAAGACAAAGAATAGAAAAACTCTCATGCTCTGTTGAAATGCAGATGGAGGGCAGGGGCCGTGGCTCACTCATGAGCTAAATCACTGTCTCTCCCCAGCCACAGGCCTTCTAGGATGTGCTCAGATTTGTGCCCCAGCAAATTTCAACTTACGACAGGTCACGGACCACTGGATCCCTCTCAGAGAGCGGCACTCACACTTGTCAGAGCCACACGTGCCTTATGCTGTAGCTCCCGTCACACAGCCACATCCCTGAACTTTACGTGCCATTGTTCCCACAACCAAACTGGCATCTTTTACAAATAAATAAATAAATAACAAATTGGCATCTTTCACTTTTTGCAAGCAAAGGTTCATTATCCTGACAAATGAAGCAGGAGAAAGTATCTGCAGCACAAATGGGTTCCCACTGTGCATCCACATTTCCTTATCCTTATCACATCAGAATGACACAAAGACATCGCGTTATCCATGTCAATGAGCATGTTTGAACACCATAATGTGCAAGGCATCAATCACCACACCATTTTTTCCAAACTTTTTTGACCATAACCTATAAAAAGAAATACATTTTTATCCTGCAAGTCATGTATATGTATATGTAAAATGTATATGTACACTGCTTATGCAGTACAATGCACTCTGACATTTTCTATTCTATTTCTTTTGTTACTTTTTAAAAAAATGTAGACTTCCACCCACTAAATGGATTTCATGTCCTTATTGGGTTGGAACCTGTGGTTTGAAAACATATAGTATTTCACAGATAAGTGGTGTTTTGTAGAAAATAATGAAGTCCTATCTAAAGAAGAGAAGCTTTCAACTTCTAGGCAGAAAAGTTGAAGAGGAATACTTTTTTTGCTTCTTCTCTAACTTGCAACTGCCAGGACATTTTAAAAGCACTTGATTTCAATAAATAAGCCATTTCTACAGAAACCTATCTCAAAACTTTGTGGGTCACTATTCCCCTTACACTGAAGAAAAAAACTGAGGTTGAAAAGGTATACCCCCAACCATGTGTATTAAAAATGCACATCTGTTTGGGAATTAAAATTTGGCTGTATGTTTTAAAGAATCTTAAAATTGTGTTGCTTCAAATTATTACTCTCCTGGCAAGGTTACCATGAAGATTAAATGAGATAATGTGAGAGAAGGGCCACGTGGCTCCTGCTATCTTTCAGGTTCTTGGATTATCTTTTCCTGGACATGCCTGAACTCTGTGTGACCTGGGGGCTCATTCACTGAACACCTACCCTGCTGGGCAACGGAGGACAGAGGATCCCACAAGGAGTTTACTGGCTCCATCAATAAGAATAAATATCATCACAAACTAGGACTCTAGAGTGCCTGGGTTGAGTATTTCACTTATTCCTCCAAAAGATAATTACTGTGAGCCTTCCATGCCAGGCATGATCTGCCTGTGTGCAGGGATTATGGGGTATAAAAAATAGACACACCACAGCCGTCATGGAGACTACAGTCAAGTAACACCTTAGAGTGTGTGAAAATACTTCACAGTCCATTGATGTTACATAGCATGCGAGTGTTTTACACTCCCTTACCTGTAAAGGGAGGTAAGATTAGATCAATGGTTCTCAAAACTGAAGATATCACAGATAAAAAGGATTTCATAAAAGAAACTGAAAAAAAAGGGGGGGGGAGAAAAAAAGAAAAAGAAATAATATGATCTCACAACACAATTCTTTAAACTGAATGACATGTCAGTAAAAAAAAAAAAAAAATCATTACATAGCCTTATTTTTCCCTTTTACCATATAAGCCAGTTTTTGTCCTGGAATTTAAGAATCCCTCAGGGCTTGCCCAGCTCTGACTTTGTAGGATTCTTTGGTTTTCTTTTGCAGTACTACTTACATGTAAATTCTGGCCAAATATCCCCCAGAATTGCAGAAAGGCCAGAGACCTGTTCCTAGGAGAATCATTACAGGGTACTTTCTGAGAAAGTCATAATATATACAGCAAATTCTGGCTCCATCCTTGACCCTGACCTCTGGGAAGTGCAAAGGGACAAAGGTCCTGGTGATTGGAAGGCAGAAAGGAATACTTGTTGAGGATCTACTACAGGTCTGGCCCAAAACTTGGTACTTTCCCACACGTTACTTTAACATCACAACTATCCCATGAGAAACATATTTTTTTCTTTATCTCCACTTTTTAGTTGGAGGTGACTGAGCTCAGAGAGGTTAAATATCATGCCCAATGTCACACAGCTAGTAATCAGAATTTAAACTCAGATCTGTCTACTTATTGCCACCATCACACCTCACTGGAAGGAAGAGACATCAGAGAAAGAACAGATACAGAAAAGCGTTAAGAGATTTATGTGCCTTTTGACATGAGAGAAATTTGAAACTATGTTCAAAGGACAATTCAGGGCTTCCCTGGTGGCGCAGTGGTTGAGAGTCCGCCTGCCGATGCAGGGGACATGGGTTCGTACCCCGGTCTGGGAAGATCCCACACGTCGCGGAGCGGCTAGGCCCGTGAGCCACGGCCGCTGAGCCTGTGCGTCCGGAGCCTGTGCTCCGCAACGGGAGAGGCCACAGCAGTGAGAGGCCCGCGTACCGCAAAAAAAAGACAATTCACACTTTTGGTGGGAATGTAAATTGGTGCAGTCACCATGGAAAACAGTATGGAGGTGCCTCAGAAAACTAAAAATGCAACTACTATATGACCCAGCAATTCCACTCCTGGGGATATATCTGAAAAAAAGAAAATATTAATTTGAAAAGATACATGCACCCAAATGATGTTCATAGAAGCATTATTTATAATAACCAAGATGTGGAAGCAACCTAAGTGTCCATCAACAGATGAATGGATAAAGAAGATGTGATACACACACACGTGTGTGTGTGTGTGTGTGCGCGCACATGCACAATAGAATACTACTCAGCCATAAAAAAGAATAAAATTTTGCCTTTCGCAACAACATGAATGGACTTGGAGGGTATTATGCTTAGTGAAATAGACAGAGAAAGACAAATTATGATATCACTTAAATGTGGAATCTAAAAAATAAAACTAGTGGGCTTCCCTGGTGGCACAGTGGTTGAGAGTCCGCCTGCCGATGTAGGGGACACGGGTTCATGCCCCGGTCCGGGAAGATCCCACATGCCGCGAAGCGGCTGCGCCCGTGAGCCATGGCCGCTGAGCCTGCGCGTCAGGAGCCTGTGCTCCGCAACGGGAGAGGCCACAACAGTGAGAGGCCTACGTACCGCAAAAAAAAAAAAGAAAAAGAAACTAGTTGTTATTTAGGGGCTTCCCTGGTGGCGTAGTGGTTAAGAATCTGCCAATGCAGGGGACACGGGTTCGTGTCCCGGTCCGGGAAGATCCCACATGCTGCGGAGCGGCTAGGCCCGTGAGCCACAACCACTGAGCCTGCGCGTCTGGAGCCTGTGCTCCGCAACGGGAGAGGCCACGACAGTGAGAGGCCCGTGCACCACGATGAAGAGTGGCCCCCGCTCGCCACAACGGGTGAAAGCCCTCGCACAGAAACGAAGACACAACACAGCCAAAAATGAATATAAAATAAATAAATTAATTAAAATAAAATAAAGCTAGTGAATATAACAAAACAAAACAGACTCACAGGTATAGAGAACAAACTAGTGGTTACCAGTGAGGAGAGGGAAGGGGGGGAGGGGCAAGATAGGGGTAGGGGAGTAAGAGGTACAAACTATTGATACTATGTATAAAATAAATAAGCTACAAGGATATATTATACAGCACAAGGAATATAGCCACCCTTTTATAATAACTATAAATGGAGTATAATCTTTAAAAATTGTGAATCGCTATGTTGTACACCTGAAATTTATATAGTATTATACATAACTGTACCTCAATTTATTTTTTTGTTTGTTTTTTTGCGGTACGCGGGCCTCTCACTGTTGTGGCCTCTCCCGTTGCGGAGCACAGGCTCCAGACGCGCAGGCTCAGCGGCCATGGCTCACGGGCCCAGCTGCTCCGCAGCATGTGGGATCTTCCCGGACCTGAGCACGAACGCATGTCCCCTGCATCGGCAGGCGGACTCTCAGCCACTGCGCCACCAGGGAAGCCCTACCTCAATTTAAAGAAGACAATTCAGAGAGCTGACTACATATCACTCTGTCTTGGAGTCAGTGGCTTGACACCTCTTTAACTAGGCCTCTTTCCTGATCAGCTCAGCAAATATCCTCTTCTCTGTCCCTGGACTCCTTCTGTCCTTTACCCTAGGAACGAGAACAGCAAGCCCCCTGACCCACTTCTATTCACACTCCTAGGAGAAGTCTTGCTTCTGGCCCAACTCTCCATCCATTATTCATCTATTTAACAAGCATTTATTAATGTGTATCAGGTGTTGTGCTACGCATAGAATAAAACACATCCCTCCTTGGAGGAGCCCAAGCTACAGAATAGATGTCTGTAAATACAGTCAGGATACAGACAAACACTCACCCACAGCCAATGCAGGGGAGAATCCAGATAGACTTCCTGGAAGAAGAGATGTGTAAAAGAGGTCTTATAGGAGGCAAGTGCCCTGTCATGCAGAGAAGAAAAAGCACAAGATTGCAGGCAGCAGAACAAGGGAGCAAGCAGCAGGTCCCACGTGGACCCACCAGCTCTCTCTCCAAACCCGCTCGTCCTGGCACCAAGCCCACTACAGACCCATCTCTCCAAGCTGGAACCCTTCACAACTCTTTGCCCTCCTGTAGCCCTTACTACAGTGAATCCCTGAGTCCTGTCTAGTCTCCTTCTAAGTCTCTCTCAGACATTTCCTCTTCCTCCTCCATCCTCACTCCCCTCACCATAGCCCAGTACCACCATTTCTGCTTGGCTCCTGCAACAGCCTCCAATGGGATATCAGTTTACTTTTGCTCCATGTGAATCCATTCAGCACAGAACATCCAGACTGAGCCTTTGTTAAAGGGGGAAAAAAAAAAAGGTGGGTGGTAGGAATCACCTGATCCTGTCATTATCCTGCTTAAACTTCACTAGATCCCAGAGCCTTCAAGTTCAAGACAAAACTTCCTAACAGGATTTACAAGACCCTTGGTCATCTGGCCTCTGCTCACCTCCCTAACCTCATCTGTGATCTTCAGTTCCTCTAACACGGTGGCTTATGACCCTGGTTGCCCAGCAGAACCACCTGGGGAGCTTTAAGAAATACCAACTTCATATCCCGCTCCCAGACATCGTGACTGAATTACTCAGGGGAAGGCCCTGGACATCAGGGTGTTGTAAAGCTCTCTGTGTGATATTAACATGCAGCCAGGGCTGAGAAACTTGCCCTAGTCCAACACATCTGACAGGTTTGCTGCACATGCCCCGTCTCTGCTGCCAGGGGCACTGGAGCTCTCCAGGCTTGAGGCCCGGGACTTTCTGTCTGTTTTGTTCACTGCAGTATTTCCAGCACCTAGAACAGTGCTAGAATGACTCTACTTTCTCCCTTCACCTGGTTAGATTTCACGCATTCTTTAAGATCCAGCTTGGATTTCCTACAAGGCACTCTCTCCCTTGATTCCCGTTCTGGGTTAGGTGACTCTGTGTGAGCTCAGCACCCAAGATTTCTCCCATTATAGTATATATCACATCACCTTGTAATCGTCTGCATCCCTCGTGTAGCCTGTAAGCTCCAAGGGAGCCCTGTCTGTGTGTTCATCAGTATAGCACCTCCATCCCCTAGCAAAGCGCCTAGCATAGAGTCAGTTCTGATTTAATAAGAACAGCATGAATAAATGGAAGTGAAGGAGCATGAGTATGGGTGTAACAGCACAGTATGGTGTGGCTGGGGTAACGGCAATGGTAGTAGATGAGGCTGGAGAGGCACACTGGGGACACGGCCTGGCATCCACAGCAAAGACTCTGAACAGTATTAGACAACAGGGAGCCAGCAGAAGTTTTAGGTAAAGTGACACGATCAGCTTGAATTTTAGGGCAATAAGTGGGTGAGGCATGGAGGATTGGGGGAGTTCAGGGAAGCATGGGGGTCAGGGACCAGATGGGGGTCTAGAGCAACAGCCCAAGGAGGAGATGAGGAGGGGGCTGAGGCCTGAAGAGAGGGAGCCAGCTGAGAGAGAGAGAGAATTAATGGTATTTGCAGACTGGGTGGCCCAGTGAGGAGGAATGAGGCTCTGTGGATGACTCTGATTTCCTGCTTGTAAGAGTACGGATGTGGTGTCAGGAGTGTGATCAGATGTGGTATCAAGACCAGATATGTGGTGTTAAAAGCCTGGACTCAGGAACTCAACTGCCTCAATTAAAATTTTGGCTCCACTGCTTACTAGCTTTCAGTCCTGAGGAAGTCACCTTCACCTCCTCAGTTCTTCATCCGTTCAGTGGGTATAACAAGTAGTACCTACACCACAGGGATGTTGTGAAGGCTCAATGGGGTAATATGTATAAATGCTCAGCAATTGCCTGGCACATAGTAAATGCCATATAAGAGTTAGCAAAACTATTTATATATAGCATGCTAGATTATCTGCAAAGAGTTATTGTCTGCCAACAATTCCCTCCATCCCTCTGAATGCCTGTGCTCCACCCATCAGGAGGTGGAGTCTCTTTCTCCCCATCATGAATCTGGGCAGCTTTATGATTTGCTTTGACCAAATGAAATGACATTGTACCAATTCTAGCCCAGGCCTTAAGAGGCCTGGTAGCACCTACTTTTGCCCCTTTGGGAGCCAGCCACCATGCAAAGCTGGAGCCCAATTACTGAATGCTAGGAGACCAAATGGGAGAGAGGCTGTGTGGAGGAGATGAGGTACATAGGCCGACAGCAGCACCAAGGCCCCAGACATGTAAGAGAGGCTGTCTTGGAGACTCCAGCCCCAGCTCAGCCCACAGAATTGTGAGAAATAATTATTGCTGTTTCAATCCAGTAAGTTTGGGGTTGGTTTGCTACAGAGTAATAAACTGAAACTTATGTAGAAGAAAAAGGACATCATTGGGACAATAAGGACTTCATTTTTTTTTTTTTTTTTTTGGTACATGGGCCTCTCACTGTTGTGGCCTCTCCCGTTGCGCAGCACAGGCTCCGGACGCGCAGGCTCAGCGGCCATGGCTCACGGGCCCAGCCGCTTCGCTGGGCCGCTTCCCGGACTGGGGCACGAACCCGTGTCCCCTGCATCGGCAGGCGGACTCTCAACCACTGCGCCACCAGGGAATCCCCAAGGACTTCATTTTAAGCCATCTTAAAATATGAGATATTTTGTACAGTAAAAATATGGAGACACGGAAATATCAAAAAAGGTGTTGGAAGTTCAAGTTTGGGCTCAGGAGAGAAGTGGAAGGAGGAGACAGGGATTCGAGAATCAGTCAGCATAAGGACAGGACGTGGTGCCCTGGAAGGGGAAGGTGAGCTCAACAGAGGAGGTTCGAGGAACGAGAAAAGGGGTACCAGGATAGAAATCTGGCCCTGTGGATACTTAAGGGGTGGATGGAGAGAAACTTATGAAGAAGACAAGGAACAGTGATCAGGGATGGACAGAGAACTGACAGAACCAGGGAGCCATACTTTGAGAAAAAGGGGTCATCCAGGGCTTAGAGCTACAAAGAACAATGGACTTGAACGTTAGGAGGGAACGGGGAGTTTCAAATAAAGTAGCAGAGGCAGCAGTCAGATGATAAGGGGCTAAGGAAGGAATGAAATTGAGAATCTGAACATAGCAAATGTAGATGACTATTTTTGTTTTTTTTGTTTTGTTTTGTTTTTGCGGTACACGGGCCCCTCACTGTTGTGGCCTCTCCCGTTGCGGAGCACAGGCTCCGGACACGCAGGCTCAGGGCCCTGGCTCACGGGCCTAGCCACTCCGTGGCATGTGGGATCTTCCCGGACCAGGGCACGAACCCACGTCCCCTGCATTGGCAGGCGGACTCTCAACCACTGCGCCACCAGGGAAGCCCTAGATGACTATTTTTAAAAGTCTATTGAATCTGGGGGCTTCCCTGGTGGTCCAGTGGTCAGGACTCCACGCTTCCACTGCAGGGGGCATGGTTCGATCCCTGATCAGGGAACTAAGATCCCGCCAGCCGTGCTGCTGAACCCATAGAAACAGAGAGTAGACTGGTGGCTGCCAAGGGTGGGGTGGGAGGTGAGGAGTTGGATGCAAATGAGTGAAGGCAGTCAAAGGGTACAAACTTCCAGTTATAAGATGAGTAAGTTCTGGGGATATAACATACATCATGGTGACTATTGGAAACAATACTGTAATGTATATCTGAAAGTGGCTGAGAGAGAAAATCTTAAAAGTTCTAACCACACACACACACACACACACACACGCACACAAAGGTAACTATATGAAATTATGCATGTGTTAACTATATGGTGATCATTTCACAATATATACATATGTCAAATCATCACAATGGGTACCCTAAACTCACACAGTGGTATATGTCACTTATAGCTCAACAAAGCTATAAAAAATAAACCTAATTACCTCCCCCCAAATTTTTTTCAAAAAATAAATAAAATTAAAAGTCTAGGGCTTCCCTGGTGGCGCAGTGGTTGAGGGTCCGCCTGCCGATGCAGGGGACGCAGGTTTGTGCCCCAGTCCGGGAGGATCCCACATACCACGGAGCGGCTGGGCCCGTGAGCCATGGCCGCTGGGCCTGCGCGTCCGGAGCCTGTGCTCCGCAACTGGAGAGGCCACAGCAGTGAGAGGCCCACATACCGCAGAAAAAAAAAAGTCTATTGACAAGGGGCTTCCCTGGTGGCGCAGTGGTTGAGAATCTGCCTGCCAATGCAGGGGACACGGGTTCGAGCCCTAGTATGGGACGATCCCACATGCCGCGGAGCAACTGGGCCCGTGAGCCACAATTACTGAGCCTGCGCGTCTGCAGCCTGTGCTCCGCAACAAGAGAGGCTGCGATAGTGAGAGGCCTGCGCACCGCGATGAAGAGTGGCCCCCGCTTGCCACAACTAGAGAAAGCCCTCACACAGAAACGAAGACCCAACACAGCCATAAATAAATAAATTCAAAAATTCACGACATATGTCAATATTAAAAAAAAAAAAGTCTATTGACAAGAGAAGGAGAAAAGAGCATTCGTTTGGGTAGATGAAAGGACAAAAGGAAAATTGTTTTAAGCTGAGGGAACTTGCTTGCTCAGAGGTGATGCCAAAGAAGAGGCATTAAAGATCATGAAGAATGAGAGGATGGAAGTGGCTCGAGGTCCTAGGAAATGGGAGGGACACAGTTCAGGTGGAGGGCTTGGCTTCGAAGAAGAAGGACAAGAGGCAAAGGGGTGGATCTTCATGGAGAAGTCATTAGTGAGATGGAGGCAAGGTGAGGTTCACATCTATGGCCTTTTTTTCTCAGAGAAGAGTAGGTAAGGTCATCTGCTGACAGGCAGTGCAGGTCTTGGAAGAGTGATGTAAATTTCTGAAGATTTTGTAGGGAATGCATGAGGGGCAACAGAAGTCAAGCCTCCAGACTCTTCGACAGAAGCTGCTCTATGGGGATTCCTGCCTTCTGAGGGCCAGGCTCTCCACACCAGCTTCTCTCCTCTGGCCTGACCCAAACCCAGCTCCTTCCCCTGAGTCAGTCTAGACTGCCTCCTGGAAGGTTCTTCACTCTCCAAGTATTTGCTGAACATACACACCACGAGCCCCATTTCTCTGGGCAACAACACGCTCTCCCTCTTCCCACAGGGTTTCCAAACCTTCCCCCCACCTTTGCAGACACCCCCACCCCTTTCGCCCCCACCCACTGTCTACTTTACAGAGCACACAGACACCATCAGACTCACCTGCCAGCTACCAAACATGCAAATTTACCTACAGCTGCTGATACACCATTTGAAAACTGCCGTTGAGCTCAGGGGGTCTTGACCAACATTTAAAAATACAATAAAAAGAATAGAAAGCAGCATCTATTGTACGTCCTAAGAGTATTTACTGTTTCTTAAAGCTTCTGTTTCAATTATGATGCATCTGTTACTATGAGTTGAGGTCAAAAAGTTTGTTTGAAAACTTTCACAATAAAAAGTTAAAACAACACTGCCATGGAGAAAGCTGTCCTTCCCTCCATCTACGGCTAATCCTCACACCTGTGTTTTGGGCCCCATCCCCTCCAGGACCCTTATATTATGGACCTTATGTCTTCTTTCTCTGTAAAAAACAAAAACACCTCACTGGCCTCCTCATACCCCCCATTTATTCCCTCTTCCCCCCTCACAGTCAAACTTCTCCAAAGAGTTATCTGGGCTCAGCATCAACTCCATACCCTGCTCCCACCCCTTCGTCTCACCCCTTCGGTGTGCCTCCTGCCCACAGCACTCCTGGGACACGGCTCTCCGCAAAGTCACCAGTGACCCCTGAGCCCACACATCTAGAAGACACTTTCCAGTGTTCATGACTCCTTGTTCACTCCTGCTCTTTCTTCCAGCCTGGGCTCAACCCCTCCCCCTCCCTCTGGAAGGCTTCACTGACCTCCCAACAAGGTCAAACCTCCCACTAGGGGCACTCACTGTTCCTGTGTCCTTCCTAACAGTTGTCAATTGTTGCTGTTACAATTTTACATGTTTTTGTAATTATCTGCCCAGATTAGGCCTCCTCAAGGAGGAAGGGGACTCTGCCTATCTTGATGCCCCTTGGCAGCCCAAGAGCCTCCTGGGCTCAGCGCCGGGCACAGTGCTTAATAAACTGATGTTAGATAAATAATCGGCACCAGCCCCTGTGCCAGGCATTACGTGTAAAATGATGAAAAACGTCCCAGAAAGTGAAGGGTGTTGAGGGGGAGGAAAAAGCCAGGGGCAGAGGTGGAAATAAGGGGCAGCTCCTGTCCTGCTTCCCAGACCAATCTGGGGCCTTTTGCAGAACAGCACATGCCTTCACGGCTGACACGTTTCACTGTCTTTGTGTCAGAAAAGTCAGCAACTCAGGTAGGAAAATTTGCTTAATAGTTCATACTTGACACGCAGAACTCTTCATGAATCCTTTTAAACCACTACATGTTCAATATTTGCCGAAAGATGAATAGGGGACACCTCCTTCTGGCATCGAGCTACTAAAAAACAGGACCTGGATCTTTTCATTTGCCCAGGTGTGGCTGGCATGTCCCACCTGCACAGGGTTCCTGTAAACTCCAGAGAACACAAAAGGCCTCATTCTTTGCTGTCTAACCACACCCAAAGACTATTTTATTGTGTTACATGCTTTCACTACTTGGTTATTGATTTCCCGTGGCATATCACTATACAAATATTCACTTAAGGACTTTAAAAGACCAAATAAACATGACAAGTATTTAAAATTAGAAACATAGTATGGAGATGCAAGCAGCAAAATCCAGACTGTGGGAAACTCTATTAAACAAATGGCCGTTGTTATTTTTTTCCAGCAAAACACTTGGGAGATGGGGGAAGGATTTAAAAGTGATTAAAGAGACACATTAACTAGGCACGTTGTATAGAACTTGTTTGGCTCCTTAATCAAATATAGTAACTTTTAAAAAAGGAAATTATAGGGCTTCCCTGGTGGCGCAGTAGTTGAGAGTCCGCCTGCCGATGCAGGGGACGAGGGTTCGTGCCCCGGTCCGGGAAGATCCCACGTGCCGCGGAGCGGCTAGGCCCGTGAGCCATGGACGCTGAGCCTGCGCGTCCGGAGCCTGTGCTCCGCAACGGGAGAGGCCACAACAGTGAGAGGCTCGCGTACCACAAAATAAATAAATAAAAAAGGAAATTATAGGATAATCAGAGAAATGTGAATATAGCCTGAAACTCTGATGATAATGAGGAAATAATCAGCACTTTTTTGGAGTGTGGTAATGGTATTGCAGCTATGTTTTTAAAAGATAGCCTTGATCTTTTTGAGATACATATTGAAATATTTATGGTTTGTAAAATATGAAATAATATAAGGTTTGGGATTTGCTGTAAAATAATCAGCGAGGTGGGGTGGGGAAGGTCTAGGGTTGTAGAAGGAACAAGCCTGCCAGTGGGGAATTGTTGAAGTTGGTACACATAACACTCTGCTCTCCACTTTTAAATTTTCAAAAAGTTAAAAAAGAAATCTAACGAACAAACTGAACCATTAAAGTATCTAAATTTTTGTTAAATAATTTTTAAAGTCTGGAACACCTTAGAATTCTTTCACTTTCCAAGATGTCTACAATAGAGCAGTGCTTTGATTCACAAGCTCTGTAAAGTATCTTTGAAAGTGGGATTCAGCACTCGCCGGCTGCTTGCCTTTTGCCACATTTCCACTGTAATGCATCACCCTCTTTCCTTCCATCAGAACAGGCAAATACAGTCTGGCAATGCCTTCCTACTGCTTTTGAAATGCAACTTTAAACCCATGTCTTGACCACCTACCTTGGCCTGCAGTTGTGCTGGGGTCTGTCAAGAACTGTCAAACCAATGCTTCATGATGACCATACTCCTGAGCCCTGTCCATTCCCAATGGGGTCTCACATCAGTCTTTGAAGGTGCCTCCCACACACTGGGTCTGCAGGGTAGCCTGTCCATTCTTGTCCTTTACTGCTCCCTTCCCATAAACGTTTGAACTAGCCAACTTAAAATATTCGGAAACTTCCAAAGTCTACTGGACTCTATGCCAAAACCTCTTGTTGGGCAGAAATGCAGTTCTTGAGAGGGTTTAACGATCTTCCATTCCACTTCTGATACAGACAACACTACCCCCTACCCATAGGTTCACTATAGCTAATTCAAACATGTTGCCTAACTCCAGCTGCAACTCTCAAGTCCAATAAACTTTGTTTGGCTACAGACTTTCTTAATTTGAGTAGGACAGATTGAACTGCTGAAAAATTTAAGGGAGGCAGGTCAGATTTTTTTCCCTAGCAAAAATAAATCTTCTCTAAACCTTCCTTGGGTAAATCAACCCTTTATAAAATAAAGCATCTACTGCATTCCCCCGGAATACCCAAAGACAAGATAACCAGTTATATTTCATTCACCAGCCTTGGAACCATACCTCACAAAAAACCAAAAGCCTCCATCTATCTCGCCCATGAAACAAAGAGAACAAAAACTTCGAATATATACTACAAGCGCAAGCACAGGATTTTTTTTTAGTAACCCCGTTTCCATCAGGTGCACGTCTACCCACACAAACACACAATAACCCTCACCCCACCCCCCCGTGGAATTTGCCAGTGTGACTTGTGCTGACTTTCAGCGGAGAAAGACAGGAATTGATGTTTAGTTGTGGTTTTGGCTTTCAACGGGAAGGAAAGGAAGAGTGTGGGGCGTGAAAAACTGGAAATGAGTCTTAATTCTCTTGTTTCCTCCCATCCTTCTCTGCATCAAAATGCAGGTATATCATTGAAATTTCAAATGTGTTTCTCGGGCAGTTAAATACCCCGACGGAGTCTGGGAACAGGGGGTGGAGATAAAGGTGAAACCGAAGATTGGAAGGGTGGGCCGGGTAAGAGGCCCCGGCGCTCTGCCGGGTTGCACCGAGCATGCGAGGTCGCCCCGCGCCTGCTGCCGGCCGCGCCCCGGTTCTGGCCTGGCCAGCTGTCCTGGGTTTTGCCAGCGACTGCGCCGTCCGGGGTGCCCACTCACACCTCTGGCTGGTCCTGACTTTAGGCTAGGTTCATTCACTTCCGGTGACAAATCCCTCCCACCACTTCTAGAAATAATGTAACATTTCCCCCATCACTTTCCTAACAACCGACTGCCCCTCAGACAGCAGCCGAGTCCGGGTCTGGGGTCTCACCCCGGCGAGACCAGCAGCGCCCAGCTGCGGAGGGAGTGACGGCCAAGGTCGGGGGGGGGGGGGAGGGCGTGGGAGGAAGAGGAAGGAGGTGTGGAATCTCACCTCCCCCGCCCCCACTCCTCCGACTGCAGTAATTGGCAAAAAAAATAAGCCGTTTTTAGACTTCCCCAGGGCCCCCTGAACCTGGTTGCAGTGAGGAACCCAGTCTCTCCCATTCCGATGCCCCTCGCCTTCTCCCGGCCCCGTAAGTGACTGCGGGAATCCTGGAGCCCCAGGCCACGCGGAACTGCAGCGGCGGGGGTGGGGTGGGGTGGTAGGATGAGGGTTTAGGGGCGGCAGGAATGGGTGGGAGGAAGGGGTGGTGGAAGGGAGAAGGAGAAAAACAGAGGCATGCAAAAGGTTCCGTAGCTGTTCCAGCTGCCGCTTCCTCCGGCGCGGGCCGGGCGGTGTAATATTCCCCCCCCCTCCATCTTTCTCACCACTACCTGTCCCACCCACCCACCACAGGCACACATTCCCCCCACCAGTAGCGGATCTGCAGCCTGTAAGGGGGTAGTAGGAAGGAGCTGGGGGGAGGGGGAGGCCTGCGAGTTTCTAACCTTGTTCTTATAAACAAACCCACATGTGCAGCTGCCGCTGCTGCAACTCACCCCACAATCCCGGATATAAGTCCTGCCCCTTTAAGAGGAAAAAAAGCTTCCCCCGCCTGCCTTCCACCCTACCCATCCACAAGGACCTTTGTCTCCCCACCCACTCTGTCAGTCGGCCCCGCCCAATATCCCCGCCCCCTCCAACGCAGAGGAACCAATGGGTGAAGAAAATAAGGCCGGGGTCTGACGTCAGCATGTCCGGCCAATCACAGGGCGCGTTAGTGGGAGGCCTCGCGGAGGGCGCGCCGGGAGGAAGGAAGGCAGGAGAAAGGAAGCTTGAAGGCAAGATGGAGGCTGCTAGTGGCTCTGCTACTGCTGTGGCGAGTAGGGACTTGGGATCCCAGAGGGGCCGGAGCCTGGTGCCTGAGCGGCTTCAGAGTCGAGAACATGAGCGGCAACTGGAGGTGGAAAGGCGGAAGCAAAAGCGGCAGGACCAGGAGGTGGAGGAGGAGAAGAGCGACTTTTTCGCCGCCGCCTTCTCTCGGGAGCGATTGGCCGTGGAAGAGCTTCTGGAAGGCGGGGAGTCCGTCGAGCAGCTGGAGGAGGCGGCCGCTCGGCTGCAGGGGCTGCAGAAACTACTCAACGACTCGGTTTTTTTCCTGGCCGCCTACGACTTGCGGCAGGGGCAAGAGGTGTTGGCGCGGCTGCAGGAGGCCCTGGCCAAACGTCGCCAGGAGCTGCAGCCTAAGAAACGTTTCGCTTTCAAGACCCGCAGGAAGGATGCTGCTTCAGCCACCAAAGTAGATTCGGCTCCCGGCGCCCCGGCAGCGAAAGGCATCCTGGCCTCCCCGCCGCCCTTGAAGGAGGAGGAAGGCTTCGACTCCAGCTGGATCTGCGGCTTCTCCAATCTGCAGTCCCAAGTCTTGGAGAAAAGAGCCGAGGAGCTGCACCAGCGGGACGTCCTTTTGACCCAACTGATTAACTGCACGATCAAACTGTATGGCAATCCCAACACCCTGCGGCTGACCAAGGCTCGAGGCTGCACGCTGCTCTGCGGCCCGGTGTCCACCTCCGTGTTCCTGGAGAACTGCAGTGACTGCGTGCTGGCCGTGGCCTGCCAGCAGCTCCGCGTACACACCACGAAAGACACCCGCATCTTCCTGCAGGTGACCAGCAGGGCCATCGTGGAGGACTGCACCGGGATACAGTTCGCCCCGTACACCTGGAGCTACCCGGGGATCGACAAGGACTTCGAGGGCTCTGGTTTAGACAGGAGCAAAAATAACTGGAGCGACGTTGACGATTTCAACTGGCTGGCCCGTGATGTAGCCTCCCCAAACTGGAGTATTCTTCCTGAAGAAGAGCGAAGGATCCAGTGAGACTTAAGCAATTGTCACTCTTTTCTTCACTCCTACCAAATACACTCCCTTGTGGGACTGACTCCAGCTAATGGGACCCCAAAATTTACTTCTTGTCACGCTGTCTGTTTTCATTATTTTAAGGCTTTAGATTGTGCTAGGCTCCTACTTTCGATTTCCATTAAATTTGTGGCAGGTCTAGCACTTTAAAGAATTTTTGCTATTTTGGTGATGTTTCGGAGCTTTTGTTTGACGGTGATAATTTGAAGCCATAAGGGGAAGAGAGTGTGGTTTTTAATGATTTGTGGTGTTTAAAACTTATTGCAGAATAAAGTAAGCCTTCAATAAATATTTGTTTAATAAACGAATTCAGTAGGGCTAGTAGGAGCCAGTTAATGTTGAAGTAAGGTATCAAAACGTGTTCAAACTGCCATTAACCAAGAGCTTTTTTGAATTGCGGTTTGACTTCCATACGTATTTTTCAGTGGGGCAATGGAAATATTCCTCTCTGGTCTTCAGTTACATGTTAGCTTGGGTTTTTGGCATCCAGCTAGTCATCGACTTATTTGGATCCAAACTTTTGGCACGGACCCCAAGAGCCTCCTGAGTCTTAATCACCTGTAAAGCCAAAATAGTTATAGCTGCCAATTTTTTGTGCACTTAAAATGTTATCGACACCATTGTAAGCACCTTACTCATGTAAACTTATTATAAGTCCTCAAAATATTATGAGGGTAGTTTCTGTTAACTCCAGTTTTCAAGTGAGGAAACAGATAAGTTGCCCAAAGGGCACACAGCCCAAGTGGTGGACTGGAATTTGAAATCATGTAGTCTGGCTCCAGAGCCCACGTTCTTAACCTCTACTAGATATTGATTTTTGAATAGTGTTAATTGAGTTGGAAAGAAAGCTTCCAAAAGTAAAGAGGGAAAATTGCTTTTCTTAAATTCTCAGGCATAATGGCGCTATGTATCTATCCTCATACAAAAAGAATTGAGGCAAACATCTGGCTGAGTCTTGATTTTTCCACCCATTTTGCTGTAATTCGCTACTGTTACAAATTTGGCTTTCTGCTCTATATACTACCACTCATTATTCTTAAATGGAAAGTTGTAAGATTTGCAAAAAGCTTTTTTGGGCCTAGTGGCCTTGTAACTATGGATGTGCTTTTTATTTAATAATTACCACAAGTATTAAGGTGCTTAAATATCTCAAGTATTTATGTATTTAATATTATATGTTCTCTTTTGTTCTGAAAAAGGATTTAAAGTGGCTTCTAGGATATGTGAAATGTAACAAGATAATGAAAACAAATGACAAGGAGGAACAAGGGTAGAATGACGGATTGGAGGCAGAAATGAAGCCAATAAAAAAAATGTAAGCTGCCAAGCCCTATTCCTTAGCTGGAGGTGAATCCTGATTTTTTTCCCCTCAACTATTAGCTAACTTGAAAAGGGATCCTAATCAATTTCACAGTTCGCAGCATCCACAAACAAGAGGGAAAATCGTTTACTTGGGAGAGTTAATCCTTATGGTAAAAAGAAACAACATATAATGAAATTTTCAACCATATCTTTACATTAGAAACTGACCGGTATCCTAAAGCTGTGCCCCTGGAGACTGATAGTTTAACACAAGTGCACTTAAGAATAAACCAAGCTTGGTTTTTTTTTGGTTGCCCCACCTGGCTTGCAGGATCTTAGTTCCCGACCAGGGATCGAACCTGGGACCCCTGAATTGGAAGCACAGAGTCCTAACCACTGGACCGCCAGGGAATTCCCAACCTTTTTCTACTAAAGCTCACAGTTTTACACCTGTAACTCTGCTGACCACCCGACCAGTTGTAGGCCATCCAACTAGCTCCCCCTGACTGACGTCCCTCAATAGTTGAAAACATTTCCATCTTTGCTGGTCTTCTTCCTTACTAGAGGCATATCTCTTCTTGCCCAGAGATTCCTCTTCCGCTCGTGCCCATCCCCTCCAACCTCCTATGGCCTCCCTTTCCACTGGCCTTTTTTCTTTTAAGACACCAGATCCTGAGGTCCTCCACCCTACATGTCACTGAATGATGTTCCAGCTCCTTCCCTGTGTGTCAGACATCTTAAAAGAATAGATGTGTCCACATACACCTACATTTTTCACTCTTTCAGTCTTTGTAATTTTAACTTTTCTCTGCTGAAACTGCTCTTTGATGGTATTAGTGGCCTAACCGCCAAATCTACCGGCTCCCTCCCCTCCCCCTCCTCAGCTTTTTTACTCTTGGTACAGTTTACCCTTTTTTGTTTCTTTGTTTTAGGTACAGTTTACTCATCCTTGAAGTTCTCTCTTTCCTTGGCCATAACCTTTCTCTAACCTGTTTCTCTTATGTCAGCTTCCTTCCCTTCATTGGGATTCTGATGATTTGTAGCCCTTAAATATGAGTGATGCCCAAAGTTTTGCCATTAGCTTCTTTGTATTCATTCTCTCAGAGCCTCAACTCTCAACCTATATGCATAGTCTTGTGTCTGTCCCTAGCCTCCACCTTTATTGGGCTCACCTGCCTTTCAAATTCCATATATTCTTTTTTTTTTTTTTTTTTGGCCTCCCCTCGCGGCTTGCAGGATCTTAGTTTCCTAAGCAGGGATGGAACCTGGGCAAACAGCAGTGAAAGCACCACCTCCTAACCACTGGACTGCCAGGGAATTCCCTCAAATTCCATATATCCTTTTTTTTTTTTAATTTATTTGTTTATTTTGGCTGCGTTGGGTCTTTGTTGCCGTGCGCGGGCTTTCTCTAGTTGCCGCGAGCAGGGACTACTCTTCGTCGCGGTGTGCGGACTTCTCGCTGCGGTGGCTTCTCTTGTGGAGCATGGGCTCTAGGTGCGTGGGCTCAGTAGTTGTGGCACACGGGTTTAGTTGCTCCGCGGCATGTGGGATCTTCTCGGACCAGGGCTCAAACCCGTGTCCCCTGCATTGGCAGGCGGATTCTTAACCACTGTGCCACCGGGGAAGTCCGTCCATGTATTCTTAAAATCTCCATTTTCACTTCTTTCCCTCCCAAGTTCCATGTTTATTTTAAGGATGTCACTCTTCTCCAGGCACCCAATGCTTACCAGGGCCAGGCAGGTGAAGTCCATGAGTAAGGCTGCTGAGAGTAAGTCGCTAGGGAGTGGGGGACCAGATAACGTGGCAGACAAATTCAGGCATTTAAAAAACGTTGGATAAGACAAGCAAAACTTTTTCTGCAGCCTGCGTCTGGTCCTGGAGCTGGCCAACTTGTAACTAAAATAAGTGATGCCCCAAGTGTTGAGTGATGCCCATATCATGTCAGCTCCTTCCCTGGAAGGTCTTGCCTATTCATCCTGTCCTCTCAAGTCTCTCTGCCGTTTCAGGAAGATAGACCCTATATGTTTCCCGACGCTTAAACTGGGATGGATTTTTTTTGTTTTTTATAAAGACAACAACAAGACAAAACAAATCTATATTAAAGTCACACCCCTGAATTAAAAGCATTGACTTAAAGTCACTTTAGTAAGTTTTTATCAAGCAAATCTAATGACAATGGTCATTGCAGTGAGGGCATATTCACCAATAAGTGTAATGACCATATATTTTCATTAAGATCAACTCTGGAAAAGCAGTAAAATTGCATATTAGTCAAGCAATCAGTTTATTAAACTTCATTTATGATCAGGTATGTTAAATACAACTTAGTACAGTATTATATGAGTATTATAAAAGTGTCATTCCAGGGCTTCCCTGGTGGCACAGTGGTTAAGAATCTGCCTGCCAATGCAGGGGACATGGGTTCGAGCCCTGGTCTGGGAAGATTCCACATTGCCACGGAGCAACTAAGCCCGTGTGCCACAACTACTGGGTCTGCACTCTAGAGCCCGCAAGCCACAACTACTGAGCCCGCATGCCACAACTACTGAAGCCCACACACCTAGAGCCCATGCTCCGCAACAAGAGAAGCCACCGCAATGAGAAGCCTGCGCACCACAACAAAGAGTAGCCCCCGCTCACCGCAACTAGAGAAAACCTGTGCACAGCAATGAAGACCCAATGCAGCCAAAAAAAAAAAAAACCCATTATGTACAATATAATGCAAAATTAAAAAAAAATTGTTACTCTAGTCTCAACTGCATAAGAATAGAAGAAATGGTCAATTATAAGTTTTAATGCTGAACTTCTGATTGCAATGCAAGAGTCAGTATTTAACAAAAAAAATTTAGTTTTAATTGTGTTAATCAGGCAGAAATAAAAACAGCAAGATGTAAAGATTCAACTTTCTATGGGTAATGTTACATGGTAATACGTTTTATAAACATCATGGCAATTACTGTAGTACCACAGAAATTGGACAGCTAAATTACATTTAATTCAAAAGTTTCACCACCAACTCAAAAACTTAATTGCACTATTTGACAATTTTCTTCTCTTATAAATGAGTTGGCCATTACAATTAGACGGTCAGTTATTTACTAGCTTTAAGTTTCAAGAAGGGCAGGGACAATATGACACAAAAGCCATGTTCAATTCAACTAAATAAATATTTGAGCATCCACTATGCAACTTTTCCATGTTGGGTGCTAAGAGCACAACGGTAAACAAGGTAAGCGTGTGCTCTTCCTTGATGGAGGTTACGGCCTAGTTGAAAATCAGATGAATGAAACAACAATCATGAGAGAGAAACCCTGAGAGCTCCGATAGGGTAGTGCCCTATTATTATCAATATAACCTCTCCTGGTTAGAAGGGACCTTAAGTAAGGCTTCTATTTTAACCACCAATCCAGGGTTTGAATTCCCTGGCTGAACTCAGATCAGCAGCGCTCACAGAAGGAAGTAGTTACTATTCAAAGGCCTGCTTTCCAAATTTTCAGATACTGTTACACTCGGAACTTTAAGAACTGACAAGACCAAGCAAAAAATTCAAGGCCATTTACTCACCTGGTAACCAAGCTCAGCGTTCTGTGCAGGCATTTAAGTAATTTATTATATTTTGAAAAATATTTTTTAGTTGAATACCTTTTAGTTGTGTTTATTTCACCAAGAAAGCTATACATAAACTAATTTTTAGAACTGATAACAAGGTAGACATTTGATTGTGAGATGATAGCGCAATGGATTTTCAAAACATAATTCATGTACAGGTACAAAAAGATTAAAATAAAATCTCCCTCCTTCCTTTGATCCCAGTGATTCAGTTTTCTCTGGAGAGCAACCACCCTTTACCTGTTTCCTTTGTATTCTTCTGGTCTACGCATTTACAAACTTATGTGCAATATACCCTTCTATCCTCCCACCCCAGTAGAAGCACACTATGTATATGCTTGGGCACTTTGCCTTTGTCCTTAACATTATATTGGAGATCTTCCCATATAAGTATGCAGTCATCTCATTCTCTTTAACTGCTGCCTAGTGTTCTGTTATATGGAATGTGCCATACTTATTTAACCAGTCTCTAACTGATGAACATTTAGGTTGTTTCCAATCTTTAGCCAGTAGAAAAATGCTACAATGAATATCCTGACACATAAATTATTTAGCATATGTGCAGTGGGTTCTTAGGGGTAGGCTAGGTACCTAGAAGTGGAATTGCAGGATCGATAGGTTATGAACATTTATTATGTTGATAGACATTATCAAATTGCCTTCTGAGGAGGTTTATCAATTTACACACTCACTAGCAATGACTGAGTGCTATTTCTTCACATCCTTATTGACATACTGTGCTATCAAATTTTTGGATCTTTGCCAATCTGAGAGTTACAAAATGTTAACTTTCTGTAATAGTAATTGTCTCCTAACTTGTCTCCTCAGCTCCAATTTCTAAAGCATTCTGCATGCAGCTACCAAATTAGTTTTCTTAAAGCATGTCACTCCTGGTCTAAAACCTTCTGAGATTCCCATAGCCTGCTGGACTCCCTGGCTTGGAAGACAAGTCCCTCCACCACCTGCTTTCAGCCTACTGTTCCTACATGATGTTTTACTGTTTCAGCACACACACTTCATGCTCCAACTAGTCTGAAATAAGTCCGATTAATCAAACACACTGTATCAGTGAGGGACCCGGCAGGAAACAGATGGCACACTTAAAATGGATAATTTAAGAAAAGCCTAACACAGGAGCTATTTACAAAGCTGTGGGTAGAGTTTAGGAAAAGCAATAACAGATAGTGCAATACCTCTTATCACTCCTAGGGCTGAAGGGACAAAACTGTTACCTGAAACCAGAAAGAGAGCACGCTACGTGGCAGGAGCCGTGACCTACAGTAGAGGGATGTAGCCAATCCGTTGTGACCTGTGGGCCGAAGAGCAACAGGAATTTCAAAACTCTCTTCAATTGTGCCTTCCGTTGGCTGAACCCAATTAGAATTTTAGGGCAAGGATGTCTGTTTCCCAATTTTAGGGCAAGGAAGTCTGTTGATGCAGTCCATATGGGCCAGCTCCCAGGACAGCTCCAGGGTGGAGAAAAGTAAAGAATAGATTTGGAGGAACAAATGGAAGATATTTCCTACAAACACCTTCTGCCATACTTTCTGGTCTTTTCTCAAGCAGTTCCCACACAGCTTGAGTCCATGTGCACTTGCCAAAATTTTGCAAAAGCCAATCTGGGAAGTCTTCTGGGATTTCCCTCAGTCTCTTTGAGAACGAAGCATGATATTTTGAGACAATAAGAGCAAGAAAGAAAAGTGCATGAGCCAGTCTCTGAGGCCAAGTTGTTGCATTCTCCAGTAGAGACAATTTTTGAGGGAAAGAAAAAAATTTGAAGAAAGTGAGAAGTGTAGGCCAATTCCGAAGACATTCATGTGATGGCAGAACTTTAGAAGGCCTGGCAGCATGATTAGATACAGAGAATCCAGTATGCCTCTGAGTCAAGCAATAATTTCAGCAGTCATTGTCTTTTAAGAAGTTTAAGAAAAGATAAGACATCAAAGGAAAAACTTCTTGGGACTTCCCTGGTGGCATAGTGGTTAAGAATCTGCCTGCCAATGCAGGGGACACGGGTTCGATCCCTGGTCTGGGAAGATCCCACATGCTGCAGAGCAACTAAGCCCGTGCGCCACAACTACTGAGCCTGAGCTCGAGAGCCTGCAAGTCACAACTACTGAAGCCCGAGCACCCAGAGCCTGTACTCCACAACAAGAGAGGCCACGGCAATGAGAAGCCCGCACACTGCAACGAAGAGTAGCCCCACAACTAGAGAAAGCCCACGCACAGCAGTGAAGACCCAACACAGCCAAAAATAAAAAATAAAACTAAAAAAGAAAAAGGAATAACTTCTCAGAAAGACCAAAGAATGACCTCTACAGGAAAGGAAAAAGGGAAGCTTCCACTGCGAATACAAACGTACCGAGACTTACACAAAAGTTAGCTGTAATCTTTGAAGAGAAGGAAATGGAGGAGGGAGGAGAGGGGGAGGGGCATTCACACACATCTCATTGGTTATGGAAATTTCAAAGAAAGATGCCTGGAACGTTGAAAGATTTTTAAGGTCCCTGAGTAATGAAAAGGCTTATGGACATTCACCAAGAACATTTCATTGAAGCTGTAGTTTAAGAAACATTAGCAAACCCAACTTGTGCACAAATTTTCCTCAAAAAGAATATCAGGGGCTTCCCTGGTGGCGCAGTGGTTGAGAGTCCGCCTGCCGATGCACGGGACACGGGTTCGTGCCCCGGTCCGGGAAGATCCCACATGCCGCGGAGCGGCTGTGCCCGTGAGCCATGGCCGCTGAGCCTGCGCGTCCGGAGCCTGTTGCTCCGCAACGGGAGAGGCCACAACAGTGAGAGGCCCGCGTACAGCAAAAAAAAAAAAGAACATCAACAACAGCTTTTTGACCTTATACATACTTAGTTTATGTTTGCTGTATATTCATATTTTACTTTTATTTCTTTTCATCTTCAATTTTGGCATTTTTATGGTAGGAAATGTGTTTCCAGCGCTGGAAATAATGGGTGAGACCTGAAGTGGCTTGACTTGTAACTGACGATAAGGAACAAATTAACTTGTTCAGTACAGTAGCTCCTACTGACTGGGATATGTCCCCAGGGGGCTTAATAAAAAGTGCTGCTTGTGACTCATAGATACAGAGAACAAACTAGTGGTTACCAGTGGGGAAAGGGAAGGTAGGGAGGGGATTAAGAAGTATAACAAAGGACTTCCCTGGTGGTCCAGTGGTTAAGAATCCGACTTCAGGGCTTCCCCGGTGGCGCAGTGGTTGAGAGTCCGCCTGCCGATGCAGGGGACACAGGTTCGTGCCCCGGTCTTGGAAGATCCCACATGCCGCGGAGAGGTAGGCCCGTGAGCCATGGCCGCTGAGCCTGCGCGTCCGGAGCCTGTGCTCCGCAACGGGAGAGGCCACAACAGTGAGAGGCCCGCATACCGGAAAAAAAGAAAAAAAAAAAAGAATCCGACTTTCAATGCGGGGGAGGCAGGTTGGATCCCTGGTCCGGGAACGTGGGGCAGTTAAGCCTGTGCGCCACAACGAAGACCCCGACCGCACCCCAACGAAAGTTCCCACCTGCCGCAACCAAGACCCAACGCAGCCAAAAATAAAAATAAGTAAATAAATAAAAACAACTACTGTATTAAAAAAAAATTCTGCCAATGCGTCACTAATGTTTAAAAAAATGTTCTAAGACCCTTGTATTATCCTAAAGGAAGGAAAATATACTTAAGTTTAGACTTTATTAAATATACATGAAAACATTTCCAGGATAATTATTTAAAACATAGTAATAAAGTGTATAACTTGTAACTGGTAAAAAGGGAAAAGTTAAAGGAGGAAGAACACCTTAACCAATCCTAAAGAAGTCAAAATAAAGGGAAGAAGAAAAAAGAGAAGGATAGAAAAAGTTGGACAATGAAAAAACACTAAATAAGTTTGGTAGAAATAAATCCAAATACATCAGTAATCACAGGAAATGCAAATAGAATAAGGCTTCCACTTAAAACACAGATTGTCAGTCTGAATTTTAAAAATCAACTATATACTGTTTTCAAGAGATAGATTTAATCATATGGATTGAGAAGTGTTGAAAGTGAAAGACTAAAAATTATCAGGCAAATACTTTTAAAGAAAGCTGGTACAGATCTATTAATATCAGAAAACACAGACTGTAAAGAATAACTTTACTAGGGATAAGAAAAGGTCCCTATAAGATGAAAAAGGCTCAATTCACAGGAAGATATAATAGGTCTAAGCTTGTATGCCCCATTACAGAGCTTCAAAATGTATAAAACAAAATTTGGCAAAAGAGCAAACAACAAATTCATGTCAACTGGGAGGATTTTAACCTTCTCTCAGTAATTAACAGATAAGTAGACAAAATTCAAATATAACATGAAAGATTTAAACAACATTGACAGTTTTTAACAAGAGCATTGCATCCAACTATTATATAAGACACACATTCTTTTCAAACACACATGGAATATTGACCACATGACAATTGGCTACAAACAAGGCCATAAAGCAAACCTCAAAAATTTTTTCCAGGTTTGGTATTGTTACATCATTTTACTACAATGCAACTAAGTTAGAAATCAATTTTTTAAAAAGAGAGAGAAAATTTGAAAGTTATAAGGATTTAAAAGAATGTAACAAAACTTACTCCGTGTGTATTATACGATCATAAGCATAAAAATTCCAAAATAATCTATAGAGCAATTATTAGTGCTAATAAGAGCATCACATTTTTATATAACAGCAATAAACATCCAAGATATTCTTGATGAAAAAGGAAAAGGTGTGGGTGTATGTGTGAGTGTGTTGCCTAGTCAAATATGAAGACCTTTTTTTTTTTTGGCCACTCCGTGAGGCTTGCGAGATCTTAGTTCCCTGACTATGGATCGAACCCAGGCCTATGACAGCGAAAGCCCAGCATCCTAACCACTAGGCCACCAGGGAACTCGCAAGACTTATTTAATTAGAGCAAAATGATGATGGCACAGGAATATACAAAGTGACTAATGGGACAGAATAGGGAACTGAAAAATAGATCCATGCACGTATGGAAAACTAGTTCACGACTGGGCAGTTAAGACTATTGGGAAAAGGAGAGATTATTCAATGAATTGTGTGCTGGGACAACTGGTTATGCATATGGAAGAAAATTAAATCATATTCCTTCATCACACCATACACACAAATCTACTCCGGATACACTCAAATCTTAAAGAGAGAAAAAGTATAAAATTTTAGGAGGCAATGGAGGATAGTACCTTTGTTCCTACGTATGGGGTAAGGAATAATTTCTTAAACAAGCACTAGGAAAAGATTGAAAAATTCTGCTATATCAGTAAGCACTTCTGATCCTCAAAAGATGCCATAAAGAAAGTGAAAAGTCAAGTCACAAATTGGGAGAAAATCATTGCAACACATATAAACACCAAAGAAATATTATATGGAAAATATAAGGAAGTCAATCAGAAAAATGTTACCTACTGATATGAAAAACGGGCAAAAGACAAGAACATACGTTTTGCAGAGGGAACACAAACGGCAAATAAATTTATGACAATGTACACAAACTCATTAGTAACCAGGGAAATGCAAATTAAGACCACAGTCGAAACAGGGAAAACAAAAATTAAGAAGTCTTGACTCAATAGTAATAGTTGGAGAAATTGTGGATGATAAATATTCACTGCAAGTGGGAGTAGAAGTTGGCTTGATCACTTTAGATAATATTTGGCATCACTCCATAAAGGTGAAGGTTCATATACCCTACTTCTCAGCAGTTCCCCTCTTTTGGCTACACCCCAGAGAAACTTCTGCTCAGTGTGAGACAGGTACAGAATGTTGAGAGCAGCTCTGTTCATAAAAGCAACACTAGAAATCATTAAAAAATAAACATTAGGGCTTCCCTGGTGGCGCAGTGGTTGAGAGTCCGCCTGCCGATGCGGGGGACGCAAGCCGCGGAGCGGCTGGGTCCGTGAGCCATGGCCGCTGAGCCTGCGCGTCCGGAGCCTGTGCTCCGCAACGGGAGAGGCCACAACAGTGAGAGGCCCGCGTACCGCAAAACAAAACAAAACAAAACAAAATAAAAAACATTAGGGGCTTCCCTGGTGGCGCAGTGGTTGAGAGTCCGCCTGCCGATGCAGGGGACATGGGTTCATGCCCCGGTCTGGGAGGATCCCACGTGCCGCGGAGCGGCTGGGCCCATGAGCCGTGGCCGCTGGGCCTGCGCATCTGGGGCCTGTGCTCCGCAACGGGAGAGGCCACAACAGTGAGAGGCCCGCGTACCACACACACACACACACAAAAAACAAAAAACAAAACAAAACAAAACATTAGAAATCATCTCTGTATCCACCTACAGGAGAATAGATCATATGTGTTATGATCAACATATGATAAGCTGAAGCTGCATGCAGCAACATGCATGAATCTTAACACATAATGTTGGATAAAAAAAAGATACTGGAGACTATCTATGATACAATTTTGTAAATCTCAAAAACAAGCAAAAAAATATATATATATGTAGGGAAACACTACATGCTTTTTATATGAAAAGGAAAAGCTAAGGTATTTAGAATAATGGCTACATCTTGAGTGGGAGGGAAGGTGTATTAGTCAGCTCAGGCGCCATAACAAAATGCCACAGACTGTGGCTTAAACAACAGATATTTATTTTCTCACAGTTCTAGAGGCAGCAAGTCCAAAATCAAGGTAGTGGCTGATTTGGTTTTCTGGTGAGAACTCTCTTCCTGCTTTCTTGCTATGCCCTCACATGTCCTCTTGCTATATCCTTTCCTCAGTGCCTGTGAGCCGAGAGAGCCCTGGTCTCTCCCCCGCCCCACCCTTGTTTTTGGCTGAGAGGCTTGTGGGATCTTAGCACCCGGGCCCACAGAAGTGAAAGCGTAGAGTCCTAACCACTGGACTGCCAGGGAATTCCCTCTCCTCCTCTTCTTATAAGGACACCAGTCCTATCGGATTACAGCCCCATCCTTATGACTTCATTTGACTTTAATTACCTCCTTATAGGTCCTATCTCTAAATACAGTCACATTGGGCTTCCACATATGAATTTGGAAGGGACTCAATGAGTCTAGAACAGAGGAGAATGTGATGAGAAGAATCATATATATTGATACAAGTTACATGTGATATTCGAGTTGTGTGATGAGTGAATAATTTATTATTATGATTTATAATCTATGTTACATATATTCTTTATATCAAAAATTATATTTAAGATTCAATGCATCCTATCAAAATTCCAATGGCATATTTCATAGAAATAGAACAAATAATTCTAAAATTTGTATGGAACCACAAAAGATCCTGAGTAGCCAAACAATATTGAGAAAGAAGTACGAAGCTGGAGTTATCACACTACCTGATTTTAAACTATACTACAAAGCTACAGTAATAAAAACAGTATGGTACTAGCACTAAAACAAACACACAAATCAATGGAACAGAATTGAGAGACCAGAAAGAAACTCACATTTATATGGACAATTAATTTATGACAAAGGAGCAAATAACACAATGGAGAAAGAATGGTCTCTTCAATAAATGGTGTTGGGAAAAATGTACAGCCACATGCAAAAGAATGAAACTGGACCCCTATCTTCCACCATACACAAAAATTAACTCAAAATGGATTAAAGACCTGAATGTAAGACCTGAAACCATAAAATTCTCAGAAGAAAAAATAGGCAGTAACCTCACCAACATCTGTCTTAGTGAAGTTTTTGTGGATCTGACTCCAAAGGCAAGGGAAACCAAAGCAAAAGTAAACACATAGGACTACATCAAACTAAAAAGCTCCTGCACAGCAAAGGAACCCATCATCAAAACAAAAAGGCAACCTACTGAATGGGAGAAAATATTTGCAAACCATATATCTGATAAAGGGTTAATATCTAAAATATATAAAGAACTCATACATCTCAACAACAAAAACCCCAAACATGCCAGCTAAAAGTGGGCAGAGGATCTGAACAGACATTTTCCCAAAGAAGACATACAGACGGCCAACAGGCACATGAAAAGATGTTCAACATTACTAATTATTAGGGAAGTGCAAATCAAAACCACAGTGAGATAGCACCCCATACCTGTTAGAATGGCTGTTATTGAAAAGATAAGAAATAACAAATGTTGGAGAAGATGTGGAGAAAAGGGAACACTCATACACTGTTGGTGGGACTATAAATTGGTGCAGCCACTATGGAAAACAGTATGGATATTCCTCAAAAAAAATTAAGAATAGAACCACCATATGACCCAGCTATTCCACTTCTGGGTATTTATCCAAGAACACAAAAACACTAATTTGAAAAGATATATTGCACCCCAATGTTCATTGCAGCTTTATTTATAATAGCCAAGATATGGAAACAACCTAAGTGTCCATCAGTGGAGGAATGGATAAAGAAGATGTGGTATATATACACAATGGAACACTACTCAGCCATAAAAAAGAAAGAAATCCTGCCATTTGTGACAATAAGGATGAAGCTTGACAGTATTATGCCAAGTGAAATAAATCAGAGAAAGACAAATACTGTGTTATTTGACTCATATGTGGAGTATATATAAAAAAAAGAGCAAACCAACAAACACAGATATAGAGATCAGATTAGTGGTTAACGGAAAAGAACTGGGCTGGGTGTAGGTGAAATGGGAAAAGGGGGTCAACTGTATGGTGACGGATGGTAACTAGACTTGTAGTTTAGATAGAGCACTTTGTAGCGACCTCTTTGTAGTATATACAGATGTTGATTTATAATGCTGTACACTTGAAACTTACATAAAAATTATATTTAAAGATTAAAAATTAATGAACTATAGCTGTGTGTATTAATATCAGTGAAATTCAAAATAAATTTTAATGCTGATTGTACATTTATTATATGTGGGCTTTCCTGTATGTACAAAAGATTTAAAAGTGATGTTTGGGTGAAAAATACAAAAGCAAAAAGAATACTTACCATATGATTTTATTTATGGCAAGTTCAAAATCATGCAAAACTAAAAAATATATTGTTGAAGCACACACGCATAGGTACTAAAGAAAATCAAGAGAAGAATAATTACCAAATTTAGGTTACCTCTGGGAGTACGGAAGGAGGGGCACCCAGGTTGCTCCATGGTGCTGGTGATATTCTATTTTTTATGCTGGGGGAGGGAATATGGGGGAGAGGGAATGTTCACTTGAGCATTATACTTTTTCTTACTCATATTAATTTTAATTAGTCAAAGATTGTATATAATTGGTTCCTTAAGATGACTATTTTCCAAATGCTTATACTCTCCTTTGAGACACATAAAAACGAACCTGTTTAGTTACTATTTTCACTTCTATCTTCTTCCTGCTTTAGTCTAAATTCAGCAAACAATTAAGTATGTGTCAAGTGATATCAAGTGGTGTAATCTCACTCTTCCACTCAGATTGGCACCTGTGGGAGGAACACTGAACTCCTCTGCTATCTTGGGGATGTTTACATTTTGGCTGTAAAGCTCGGGGACATTACACCTGCAAGCCAGCTCCAGGTCAAGCTTTTGGGTTAGCTGGCTGTTGCAGAGGGACATTTTCTTGCTCTTTAACTCTTTCTGAAATATTCTTTCATAAACAGTCCTTATGATCTTGACTTGTTTGTTCTTATCAAACTGGAGTTTTTGTTCATTATGGAATTTTCCATTTTAAACTGGTTCTAATGGCTCTGTTTGATCTTCATTCTGAGGAGTAACCAGGACTATACCTGAAAGAGGGAGGGCAAAAATTCATGAGAAAAGGTTTTTGTTGCTTTGCAAGAAGGAAAGAAAGAGGGAGGGAGGGAAGGAGGGAGGGAGGGAGGAAGGAAGGAAGGAAGGAAGGAAAGAAGAAGGAAAAAGAGTAAAGAGAAGTCAGGATGACAAGGGAGAGAGGTTAAGAAAGCAAGAGTCAGTTAATTCTTCAAAGAGCCAACCTGTGCCTCATTCTTCCTTGGGTGGGAAGTCCAGAGAGATGATCTCTTGGGTTCCTTTATTTTTTTGTTTTAAATGTACTATTTCATTATTTTCATTCCATTATTATAATAACATGAAAGGAAATTCTAAGGAAGAAAAACTAATCACCCCTAATTCAATTAACCTATTCTATTATCTTTGTAATAGATTTATAGCGTCAACACTTACATCCATTGGTCCAGCAGGGGAGGTAGCCAGCTTTCCCCATCCTCCAGCAGGGATGCATTATTCCTTCCTCTGCAGCCTGTTTTTCTTGGCTCGTTCCTCAGCGTATCCTGCCTTGCTTCCTACTTGAAAAGTTTGGCCAGGGACATTTCTGATGTGTCTGGTCTTTCTCTTTTGCCTTTCTACATAATTTAACATCCTCAGAGATGCTAGCCTGAGAGGTGAAATCTCCCTTTCCCATCCACTGAAGTCATTATATTTTTGGCCACCAGGGGGCATCCACAGACTTGCCATAGACTCAACCCTGCCTCTGGGTCATTTGAGGAGAAAGAGGTCCTTGACTAATTGGTTTATCCCTGTAGAACTATTTTTAACTTTTGTTTCTGTTTTCTACAGCAAATCTTTCTTCTCCTTCCCTCTGATTGTCTCACATGCATGTGTGCTCCTAAGAGATTCTCTGAGACAGCTTCACACTCATTCATGTCCCTTTTCTCTTGGGACAGTTGTCCTCAGATTTTGTGTATATGAGGTACAAATCTGGTCGTACTTCTGGTTGTCTGAACGTCCTCTCTTGGGGGGAGGGGGAACTTCAGAAACTGCAGCAAATTCTATTCAATGTCTCTGATGATGAAGAGTTGAAATCCTTTGAAGGTCCAAAGCTACTTAGAAGCTGAATCTTGGCTGTTAGAAGAGTGATCATTCTGGGTAATACTGTTTTTGACTCAAAATGTGGTCTGACAATAAAATAACAAGACAGATTTCCCCAAATGGCTCAGAACCTGGCCTTGGAAATCACTTTCAAATTGGAGTTTAGACTTGGGTCCAGCAATGGAATACGTGTTTTGTTTTCCGAGGTGACTACGCTGGAGGACAAAAAAATCAGGTCCCGTTGCTTTGTTCTCACACCTCCTCTACATGTGGAGAAATACTCCTTCGATTTTACTTAGTGACTTGGAGATCTTAAAGAGGAGTGTGTAGGCGGTGAATCTAGTGGAACCCAACAAACACAAAGGGAAGAAAGGAGATTCCAGGTTGGAGATTTGACCCTCTTACTGCCTTGAGCTCATGGGCCTCTTATTCTAATCATGAAGACTTCCTTGGTATTTGGTGGACATGAATTTGAGGACAGGATCGGTTTCTTCTTAAAACGGCTTCTGGTTATACACAGGCTGTTCTGAGAAGTGGAATTGCTGGATCACTGGCAATGTGCATTTTAAATTTTAATAGAGATAGATAAATTACTCTCCCAAAAGTCTGTAAAAACTTATAATTGAAAGAAAATAATCCAATTAAAAAGTGGGCAAAAGTGCTGGACAGACATCTCACCAAAGAAGATATACAGATGGCACATGAGCATATGAAAAGATGCTCTGCAACGTATGCCATTAGGGAAATGCAAATTAAAACAAGTGAGATGCCACTACACACTTATTAAAATGGCTAAAATCCAGAGCACTAACAATACCAAATGCTGGCTAGGGCGTAGAGCAACAGGAACTCTCATTCATTGCTGGTGAGAATGCAAAATAATACAGCCACTTTGGAAGGTAGTTTGGCAGGTTTTTACAAAGCTAAACATAATCTCACCATATGATCCAGCAATTGCACTCCTAGGTATTTACCCAAATGAGTTGAAAACGTATGTTCACACAAAAACCTCCATAGTAGAGTTTTGGTAGCAGCTTCATTTATAATTGCCCCAAATTGGAAGCAATCAGGATGACCTTTAATAGGTGAATTGATAAACACACAATGGTACATTCACATTAATGGAATGTTATTCAGCGATAAATAGAAATGAGCTATCAAGCCACAAAAAGACATGGAGAAACATTAAGTGCATATTGCAAAGGGAAAAAAACCAGCCTGAAAAGGTTATATGCTATACGATTCCAACAATATGACACGGAAAAGACAAAACTATAGAGACAGTGGCTGCCTGGGATTGGGCAGGGAGGGGAGGAGGAATGAACAGGTGGAACACAGGGGTTACTAGAGCAGTGAGAATATTCTGTATGATACTATATGATATAATGGTGGAAACGTGACATTATGCATTTGGCAAAACCCATAGAACCATGCAACACAAAGAGTTAACCTTAATGTAAACTATGAGCTTTAGCTAATAATGTATCAAAATTGATTCATCAATTGTAATAAATGTATCACACAAGGGCAAGATGTTAATTATAGGGAAATTGGTTGGGGGAAAGCAGTATTTAGGAACGCTCTGTACTTTCTGTTCAATTTCTTTTGTAAACCTGAAACTACTCCAAGAAATAAATTAAAAATAATAATAAATTTACAGACTCATCAAGAATGTATATCTCATTTCTACTACCTTTGTTTATATTGGTGACAGAATTTTGACAGATGTGCAAGTTTGGTCTTTTATTATTGTTTTAATTGCATTGCCCTTTGTCCTACTCAGATTGACAAGTTTTCCAGATCCTTGGACTTTCCAGGTTCGCTTGTTATAAATCACCTGTTCCTTTCCTTTGCCTGCTTTTCCAGTTGATGATTTTTTTTTTTTTGATGTGGAACTGTGGCAGTTAATTTTTTTTTCTTTTTTTGCTTATTCATTCTTTTTTTTACATGTTGCAAATATTTTCTTCCAATCTGTCATTTGTTTCTCAACTTGGATAATGATGTCTTTTGTCCCATTAGAAAGTTTCAAATTTTGAAGGAGTTTGGCCCAGAAACATGCTCTGGGGAGACACATGATGTGATCTGAGCCAGACCTCCAGATAAAGCCCATTTCTCTGGCCAGTCTTGTCTTTTTGTTTTGTTTTGTTTTCGCGGTACGCGGGTCTCTCACCCCTGCGGCCTCCCCCGCTGCGGAGCACAGGCTCCGGACCAGCGGCCATGGCTCACGGGCCCAGCCGCTCCGCGGCATGTGGGATCCTCCCGGACCGGGGCACAAACCTGCATCCCCCGCACCGGCAGGCAGACTCCCAACCACTGCGCCACCAGGGAAGCCCAGTCTTGTCTTTTTTACTCCTGATTCTTCAAGCTGAACCCAGAGCTCTCTGCTCCAGGGTGTCCATGGAGGCTCCTCTTGACCATGTTCTGAAACTGGCACGGCTTTATCTAATGGGATGAACCTGGCTAAAGAGATTAGCAAGATGTCTTGTGGATCCCACTTTTAATCTGCAGCCTTCAGTCTGTCCCTCCTCTGCTGGCAAGGGAGCTGCAGAAACGACACGCGGAGGACTGGCCCCTTCATGAGCTGTGACTCTGAGGCCCCTGCTCCCACTAGTGAGTTAACAGGGGTCCCAGGCTAGAGGACGCAGCATGGGCAGCCCCCAGAGCAGCTCTCTGCAGCTTGGGCCATCTGCACCCTTCCCAAGGCCCTGAGTCTTCAGGCTCCGGGCTTACTGAGGTCAGGAGTGAGAGGCTGCCTGGACTGCACTCTGCAAGTATGGCTTTGCTGAAAGTCAAATTTGACCAGAAGAAGCGGGTCAAGTTGGCCCAAGGGCTCTGGCTCATGAACTGGCTCTCCGTGTTGGCTGGTATCATCATCTTTGGCTTAGGGCTCTTCCTAAAGATTGAACTCAGGAAGCGGAGCGACTTGATGGACAATTCCGAGAGCCATTTTGTGCCCAATTCCTTGATAGGGATGGGGGTGCTGTCCTGGGTCTTCAATTCTCTGGCGGGTAAAATCTGCTATGACGCCTTGGACCCTGCCAAGTACGCCAAGTGGAAGCCCTGGCTGAAGCCATACCTGGCCGTGTGTGTCCTCTTCAACACTGTCCTCTTCCTGGTGGCCCTCTGCTGCTTCCTCCTGCGGGGCTCCCTGGAGAGCACGCTGGCCCACGGGCTCAAGAATGGCATGAAGTTCTACCGGGACACAGACACCCCAGGCAGGTGTTTCATGAAGAAGACCATCGACACGCTGCAAATTGAGTTCAAGTGCTGTGGCAACAACGGCTTTCGGGACTGGTTTGAGATTCAGTGGATCAGCAACCGCTATCTGGACTTTTCCTCCAAAGAAGTCAAAGAGTGAGTAGCCTCCAGTCCTGGGGTCAGAGTGATATGGGGACACGGAGACACGAGCCTGTGACTCCCCCTGTCCAGTGCCTTTTCCTCCCCATTGGGTGCTCTGTGTGCACAACTTATTACTGCGTGGGAGGGTGTATTGGGTTGGACCATATGGAATTGTCAATATTCTATCATTTTTGAGCGATAAAAATAGCAACTTCATATGGTTCAACCTAATGTTTGGCTAAGATGGGAGGAAAGTGTCAAGTTATAGAAACTATTTGAATGGGGGTCACCAGGGGGAGACCCAGCCAGGACCGTGTGTCTGCTTCATTCGGGAGGAGGGAATTCATGGATCACATATACCGAGACTTCATCTGGCTGCTTGTCTCATTCACTCAAAGTGAGTGCATTCGGTCCTAAAAGCATAAATTTCTGGGTTGGTTCCCTTGTTTTCTAACCTTTCAACCCTGAGCAACCATTCTCAAGGTGTTTGTCCTTGGATACGGTGGAAAGAGCAGAGGATGGGGCAGTCAGGGGGTCTAGGCTGTAGTTTTGTCTCTGTTGTTAATTAGATGGTGATCTTGGATAAGTCATTTGATGCCCTGGGCCTTTGCTTGCCCATCTTTTAAAGGAAGGCACCAGAATACACAACTTTGGAGGTCACCTCCTAGCTCTGTCTAGAGCCTGGCATACAACAGGTGCTCAATAAATGCCTGCTGGTGTTTACTACTTAAATCATGATAGTGCAACTCGATAAAGTGTTTCTAAAGTGTTCTTGGCATGTGTAAAAATAAAATCCTGAGCGGCGGATGGAGGGAGGTGCTGGTGAGAAAGAGAATCTCACCCTTTGCACTGATCCCAGCATACCCCTTCCCAGAGACCCACCATTGCGGGTCTTGAGTCGTTTTCCAGGGAAAGGTCAGCCTGTCCAGAGCCAGTGGCTCTCCCTCACCTCTTCCTTCTGTCCAACTCTACCCATTCCCTGCCTGAGGCTAGGGCTTCAATTGTTCATCCAGCTGGTTTATCCTCTGAGTGAGGCTGGTGAGTCCAAGGGGACATGCACCTTGGGCGCTGGGCACACTGGCATCAGGACATGGTTGAAGCCCAGACAACACCGGTGAACCCCAGATGGCTAGCTTAGCTGCTCCTCAGATGGAAGCGAAGTCAGACTGAAGGTCACTGCTTGGGATTGTTTTCTCTGTGGGTGGGGATTACTGCTACAAATCCCTTGTCAAGGAGGCTTGTAAACCACTCTGCCCTTCCTAGGGGACAGATCCGCAGGGACTGCACAAAGTGGCATGATTTATATGAGTTGCCCTAGGAGGGTGTGAAGCCAGAGGGACAAGCAGGATTCCTGGGGATGGGGAGAGTGGGGGAAGCAGAAGCTGAGGGTAGAACTAGCCTTTGTGATGGACGGGAAGGGGCTTCTCATCTTCTCCTCTGTCATTTTCCTTGATCGTCTTCTGCACAGAGTCAGTCCTTGATGAGACTTACAAGATCTCTCTGTGATCCCCAAATCCCCTTCTGTCCCAGGGTGGAGAAATGCTCCAGGCTGCTCCACTCCCAATGGTCGGCATATCCAAATTTTCAGGCAAACATTAAACTTGATCAAAATTACCTCAATGCCCCATACCAACTTATGGGTGTGAAACAATCTTAACTCCATTGATTTGGAAAAAATTTTCTCTGCTACACACACACACACACACAAATATGGTCACAACATTAAGAGGAACTGACCATCCCTAACTGAGCCTGACACTTGTGAGCTTGGACAAGCATGGAGGGATGGCTGGTTTTTGGAGATTTCTCAGGGGAATATTTACGGTCAACAGCTGGTTCCTGAAGGCTCCTGATCTAAACATGGAGATCAGGTGGGAACAATTCAAGATTTTTTACAAGAATTTACAAGCCTTTGACCGCACCCCACCCCAACCCCAGCCTGCCCTGTTGCTAAGTTGCTGGGTCTTTGGGGAGGAAAAAGGCCCTTATTTGGTGTGCACAAAACCTCTCCTGGGGGGTTTGTATTTTTGTTGTTTTTACTGTTAATCTCTATTTTGTGGATGAGAAATCTGAACCTCAGAGAGCTTAAGGGATGTTCCTAAAATCTCATAGCAGGAAGTGGCAAGCTGGGGTTGGGGGTGTGGGGCAAATTTTTGGAAAAACCAACCAACCAGCTTTATGGAGATATATTCCACACCCCATGCAACTCACCCATTTCAAGTGTGCAATTCAACGGTTTTTAGTACATTCCCAGAGTTGTGCAACCAATACTGAGGTTGATTTTAGAATGTGTTCACCACCTCACAGAGAAACCCTGCACCCTTCAGTGTTCACTCCGGCCTCCCCTGCCCCCAGGCCCAAGTAATCACTACTCTACTTTCTGTCTCTATAGGCTTCCCTGTTCTGGACATTTCATTTGAATGGAATCATATAATATTTGTCCTTTGGGGTCTGGCTTCTTTGGTTTAGCATACCGTTTTCCAATTTCATCCATGTTGCAGCATGCATCAGCACTCATTCCTTCTTCCTTTGGGATGGTATCCCACTGTAGGGAGCGCCAGGTTTTGATTCTGCTCTTTCCACTCTGCCTCATACAGATTCGGTGTTAGATGAGTGCTTGTTCTCCGACAGCTGGGGGGTGTTGGAGTGGGGAGGGGCCTCAGGTCTTCCCTCTTCCTCTCTCTGTCTTGCTCTCTTCTTCCTCCTCCAGAGGGACAGTGGAAGGTGTGGGCAGATAAGATACAAGCTCTACAAACACCTGTGGATCGTGATGGGATTCTGGTCCTTCTGTGCCAGGGTCTCAGATCATCATGAGGCCCCACAGAAGTCAGAACTGCCCCCTCCCCCCCGCCCAGGCTTTTCGTGGGCTGTGGCACATGGAGCCATGCTGTGCTCCATCCTCCTGCATCTGTGTTTCCCTTCTCACTCCCTCCCCAGCCTGGTGGTCCTGGGGTGGGGGTGGGCGGGGACACTCTGTTATAATTGGGGGAGGCCCTCAGAGGGAGGAGTCCAGGAATGCTGCCTCCCTCAGTGACTCAGTCTTCAGAGCACGATATCGGGATATAGATTTGTGATTCTTAACCAACAGAGCTGCTTTTTTTTTTTTCATTTTCAACTTTTATTATGGAAGATTTCATGCATTCACAAAAGTAGAGAGATTATAACAAATCCCCATGTACCCTCGCTCCCCCATAACATTTTCCCCCTTCTGAGTATTAAGAAGCAAATCCAGGGCATTGTTTCCTCTTACCTGTAAACACTTTAGGAGGAATTTCTAACAGATAAAGAGGGTTTGCTTTATTGCCTTTTTGTTTTTAACAGAAGCACAATATTAATAATGCCTACTGACATTACTATCGTCTAATACCCAGCCTGTGTTCAATATTCTCTGATTGTCTCAAGATGTCTTTTACAAGTGGTTTATTCAAATCAGGATCTAAACCAGACTTTGCATTTGGTTGTTTGGTCTCCTAAGTCTCTTACTCTAAATAGTTACCTTTTCATGCCATGTGCATCTTGGAGGAAGTCGGCCATTTGTCCTGCAGAATTTCCCACATTCTGGGGTTGGGCCATTGTAGCCAATTGCTGTCTTCTAACGTGTTCATCTGTATTTCCCTGTAAACCAGTAGTCAGGGCTGAGGTGTGGCTGGATTCAGGTTCAGTTTTGGCAAAAGCACCCCCTAGGGTGCTGCTATGGGTACCTTACTGCATCACACCAGGAGGCACCTGAGGTCTTCAGCCAGTTTATAACAATTCCTTTAAAGTTTCCTCCTGTTTTCAGGATGAGCTGAGCTTCAGTGTCTTGGGGTGAAAGGCAGAGCATGAAGCAGCTCAGGGGTCTTCGCACTGTCAGCCTGAAGGAACTGTCAGCCAGGAAAGCCTGGCCTGGGGCCCTCAGTCTGAAAAAGAAGCTGGCACTAAGCTCTCACTTTACTGTCCTTCCCACGGAACCCACAGGCTATGACACCTGTTCCCTCTTCCTAAACAATTAATGGATACCTAGAGAATTCTGGACCTTGGCCTAGGAGATTCCTGAGGGCAGGGCTGTGTCTCCCTTCAGACTGGGGCTCCCTGAGGACGAGGCTCTCTCTCCCCTCAGGCTGCGCCTCCCCGAGGGCGGGGCTGCATCTCCCCTCAGACCAGGGCTCCCCGAGGATGGGGCCGCGTCTCCCCTCAGACCGGGGCTCCCCGAGGGCGGGGCTGTGTCTCTCCTCAGACTGGGGCTCCCTCAGGTCAGGTCTATTTCTCCCGATAAGACAGGACTCTCTGTTGCCGTCTAGATCTCCCGTCGGATTGGTTCTCCCTGAAAGCAGTGCTGTGTCTCCCTTCAGACTGGGGCTTCTTTAGGGCAGGGCTGGGTCCCCTCCTTCTTGTGTCCTCCATCACCACCTGCAGTTCTTTATATCCAGTGACTACTCAAAAAAGAAAGAAAAGAAATACTATTAGTATTTCAAAGAAATACTAATACTGCACTTGTTGTATACCAGGTGCTCTATGTGTATTATCTCAATTAATCACCACCACACCCGTCAGAGACTTATATTGTCATTTCTCAGGTGAGAAAACTGAGGCTCACAGAAAGAAGTCAAGTGAGTTGCCAAGATTCCACAGGTGTCACTCAGCTGGCATTCGGGTTGGGGATTGACACATTATCAGTTACACTCCTGGCTCCCTCCTCTGCTCATTTCCATATGGCTTTCCTTATTGATTCACCTACTAAATTATGTTGCTTTTTCCAGGAAAACTCCAACATGATGATTTTCCCAAGTCATATGTAGCTTGGCTGTGGGAGAGTGGGCTAAAAGAAAGCCTTATCTTAATTAAGACCCTGACAAGCCTTGGTGAGCCCTGAGCAGAGATTTGTAGCCTGGGAAATACTCTGATAGAAATAGTCAGCTCACCACCTAAGCAGCTCTCCTCTGCCTTTGTCTTAAGAGGGTGAGTGGAGCCTTAATCTGTGGTTGGAACCAGGGCAAGGGCTAAGTCAACAAGACAATGCTTCTGATGGAGAGGGAGGGCTAGTTTCAGAGATGTGGGACCCCAAGAGGTCCTAGGCTGGGGGTCTGGGGGAACCCCAATGTCCACCAAGCCAGGCATACCCTCAGGGTCCCCAGTCTGAGGGAAGACACAGCCCTGCCTCAGGGAGTATGAGGCAGATCTGTAGGCTTCACCCCACCTTAGGGACACCTGGAGAGTGCATAGGAGAGATGATGCTGGACAAGGAAGGGCTCCTGGGACAGGGAACAGGGGAGAGAACTCACACTTTCCCAGGAAGTTTAGCTAGAAAAGCCAACAGGCAGGAAGGACCTGAGAGGCTCTGAGGAAACTCTGAGGGGAGGGGTGGGCAACTGCTGTGGGCTGGACTTCCACTTACTGTGTAACTTTGTGTGAGGCCCTGCCCTGCTCTGGGCTCCACTTCCTCCTCTGTAGAACAGCCTGGTGGGTTGTAGGGTCCCCCCCAGATGGCCATGAGTGGGGAAGAGCCCGCATTCTCATAGGGCCTGTGTCAAGTGCATCCTCCTACTGCCTCATTTAAACCTCCCACAGCCCCTGAGAGGGGGTGTGATTATCGCACCTCACACAAGTCCACAGCTCACAAATGCATATTTGAGACTCAAAGGCCAGCTCTCTGTGCTCTACCCACTCCGTTCCATGGGGACACTGGGAATGGCCCAGGTGGGACATTGTGCAGGTGGAAGTGGGCTCCAGGGACAGCCTGCAGGTCAGGAAGAGGGACGAACAGTGTTTGCATTTGGGGACCAGGCCTGCTGGGGTTGGTCCTAGGGGTAGGAGACTATGTCTGCTCAGTCCTGGGCAGGGCTGGCTCGTCCCTCAGAAGGGGGTGGGAGCCCCAAGCTGAAGGGCCTCTGCTCCAGTCCTCCCACTGGGACCACCCAGGACCACCCCAGCCAGCGGAACCAGGTGCCGTGCGGGGCTGTGCAGGGAGAGCTGCTACCATGGCGCTCGGTGCAGTTGAGCTTCAGCAGCAGCCACTCCCGTCATTGGACAAATGTCTCACAGCCCCTGCCTCAGGCTGGCATTGAGCTCTGCCCTTGCAGTCTTTTTTTTTTTAAGTTTTAAAAAATATTTTATTTATTTATTCATTTTTGGCTTCGTTGCTGTGCGTGAGTTTTCTCTAGTTGTGGCGAGCGGGCTTCTCATTGCGGTGGCTTCTTTTGCTGAGAAGCATGGGCTCTAGGCGCACAGGCTTCAGTAGTTGTGGCACGCGGGCTCAGTAGTTGTGGCTCATGAGCTCTAGAGCGCAGGCTCAGTAGTTGTGGCGCATGGACTTAGTTGCTCCGTGGCATGTGGGATCTTCCTGGACCAGGGCTCGAACCCATGTCCCCTGCATTGGCATGCAGATTCTTAACCAACGCACCACGAGGGAAGTTCCTGCCCTTGCAGTCTTGGTCACAGAAGGCACTCTTCTCCACAGCTGGCAGAGGCCACACCACCCACGCACAAGAGACTATTCCCCAGCGGTGTCATGTGGCCTGTTCCACTGTCACAGCTGCTCCCCGACGACACAGAGAGCTCACATGAAGTCTCTTGCTGTTATCCTTCCCAGCCCTAGCCCAGGAGTCCACATGTCTTACACACTTAGTACGTACCAAGCACTCTTCTTAGCCTCTTTACGTGGATCCCTTCATACAACTCTTATGTCAACTCCATTTTACAGATTAGTAAGCTGAGGCCTGGCGAGGTTAAGGAATTCTTCCAGAGGGATGAACCAGGAGTAAACTCAGGCTGTCCTGCTCTTATCGTGGTCCTGGTCCTGGATCACCTGTGCATCCAGGGCCAGCTGTTCTCTGGGCAGTGGGCTCTGTCCATGAAACAGAGGGCAGGGACTACAGGGTGTGTGGAAATACGGTCGCCATAACCCAGGCGAGGACTGTTCTGGAACCAAGGAGGCCACATTTTTCAGAGCCTTCCTCAGGTCTTAATCATACCGATCAGCAGACAGTTCACTGAAAAGAAACCACAAATGGATCTTAAACACATCAAAAGATACTTAACTTCATTTATAATGAGAAAAACAGAAATCAGAACAACTCTGAGGTATTATTTTTCATCTGTCAGGTTGGCAAAGATCAAAAACAGGACTTATGTGGGTGTGGCTGGTGTGGGTGTGACTGTACAACCCCCGAGAGGAGAAATATGGCAGAGCTCGGGTGCAATCACAGGTGGACCCTTTGATTCAGAGATGCCTTTTCTAGGAATTGATCCTCTAGATATATTCCCAATATGCAAAATGACCCATGTCCATGTTTGTATTAACAAGTCACTGGGGGGACTTCCCTGGTGGCACAGTGGTTAAGAATCCCCCTGCCAATGCAGGGGACACGGGTTTGAGCCCTGGCCCGGGAAGATCCCACAGGCCATGGAGCAACTAAGCCCGTGCGCCACATCTACTGAGCCCACACGTCGCAACTACTGAAGCCCGCGCGCCTAGAGCCCGTGCTCCGCAGCAAGAGAAGCCACCACAATGAGAAGCCCACGCACCGCAACGAAGAGTAGCCCCCACTTGCCACAACTAGAGAAAGCCCACACGCAGCAACAAAGACCCAATGCAGCCAAAAATTAAATAAATAAATAAATAAGTTAAAAAAGAGAAAAGAAAAAAAAAAAAAACAAGACACTGGGAAAATCCCAAATGTCCATCAATAGGAAATGGATAGTACCCTATGGGCCATCTGCACAAGGGGGACACCATGCACCTCATTAAAACCTGGAGAACACTCTCCATTTGACAGATATAAAAAGATCTCGCGGGGGCTTCCCTGGTGGCGCAGTGGTTGAGAGTCCGCCTGCTGATGCAGGGGACGTGGGTTCGTGCCCCGGTCCGGGAAGATCCCACATGCCGTGGAGCAGCTAGGCCCGTGAGCCATGGCCGCTGAGCCTGCACGTCCGGAGCCTGTGCTCCACAACGGGAGAGGCCACAGCAGTGAGAGGCCCCCGTACCGCAAAAAAAAAAAAAAAAAAATCTCTAAGGTATTGCTAAGAGAAAAAAAATGATTCAAGACAGTGTGTATATAATGCTACCATTTGGATAAACAAACAAACATACAGGAAGAATAAGAACTCTGCAAAATCTGAGCTTGCTTATCCATGCTTGAAGCTTCTGTGAAAGGACAGACAGAGCTGGCCACAGTGAGGGAACTTGGGGGCCAAGGGACAAGAATGAGTGGGAGATTTTTTTGTATTGAGGGTATTTTATTTAGAAGTTGAACACGAACATGTTTTTTTTTAAGAGTATAATTAATTACCATTTCAATGAACATTGTTGGAAACAATTTCTATTATGAACAATTACATACTCCCTATCCTTGTGCTGTAAAAGTCTGCTGCTATTATGTAATGCATTGTTCATGTGCAACTTAAAAAAAACCTTTTTTACTCAAGATAACATGTACACAGTCAAGGGTGCAAATCTTAAGTGTGGAGCTCCATGAATCTTTTTTTTTTTTTTTTTAATTTTTGGCTGTGCCATGTGCCTTGTGGGCTCTTAGTTTCCTGACCAGGGATTGAACCTGTGTCATTGGCAGTGAAAGTGCGGAGTCCTAACAACTGGACCGCCAGGGAATTCCCTCCATTAATTTTGATACGTAAAGTTGCCTGGGTAACCACGAACAGGTCAGATGGAACATACCAAGCCTGCCTGATGGGGAGGGAGTGAATTTTCATTATAACGATGGCTGCCCCTTTTGAATTTTGAACCTGCATGAATGTATGGTGTGCTCTAACCAAATATATGTATAAGTGGAGAGATGCAAAAGTTGTGCAAGTTGCATCCTTCAGGTGAGTACGGAGCTCCCACCCGGCTGGGGGCAGAGGTCAGTGTGTATGGAGAGCAAGCCATGGGCAAAGACCCATTCTCTGCTCCTGCAAAGGCCCAGGGACAGAGCAGGCCTTCTGGAAACATCTGTTGAGCAGAAGTGATCTGGCCAGAGGGGACCTTGGTCCCCAGTGATCTGTAAGGAGGAGATGAGGTTGGGGAGGGGGCTGGGTGCTGAAGTTGATGGTCATGAATGCTAGGCAGTCTTGTCTCAGTCACCACCTGTCCTGCTACTCTTCCTACCAGCTTGGCACAGACCCAAGAAATCACTGCATGCCAGGGCCTGGCAGCACGGAGTGGTGGGTTTTTTAAAAAAATAAATCTTTATTTTGCAGTTTACAATGCAGCACTCCACAGACTGGTGTTAAATGTTGTCTACAGTGCAACATCCATGTTCCAACACACCTAATAATTGCCAGGAGTACAGTGCTCTTGTCGATCTTGTATTCAGTCAGGTTAAAACAATGGGCAATAAAAGAATGAACACGTTTCTCACGTGTGTGACTCACTCTTGTCTAAATGCCCCAACTTGTGACTTCTTTACTATCTATACCGCTAGTTATCCAGGACCTTGAAGAAATCCTGAACCTCTAACAAGCCATCCTCTGGCAAATCAGTACGGTGAACAGCATTCTGGATCTTAGTTTTACCAAAGATTGCTCAGAGGCTTCCAGGACGTAAACGCCAGGCAGTTTCAGGATCAGCAGGTCCACAGAATTCTTGAAATGTCATTGTTAGGTTTTGTTGAAACTCCATTGCTCCACAAGGGCTAGAATACGTATGTTCCTTATTTACTTGCCTCTTGGTTTATCATCTATCTTAACCCTCTAAACATAAGCTCCAGGAAGGCTGGGGCATTGGCTCTCTAGGGTCACTGCTCCATCTTCAGCACCTAGAACAGTGGCTGGCGCATAGTCGGTGTACAGTAAATATTTCTCAAGACAGCAAATGAATGAATGAATATTCCAGGTTTTCAGAGGTGGGGGATGGGAGGAGCTGGCCCCTGGTGAGAAGTTCCAGCAGCTGGTCTTAAGCCGTCTGTTTCTCCTCCAGTCGCATCAAGAGCAACGTGGATGGGCGGTACCTGGTGGATGGAGTCCCCTTCAGCTGCTGCAACCCCAGCTCGCCACGGCCCTGCATCCAGTACCAGCTCACCAATAACTCTGCACACTACAGCTATGACCACCAGACGGAGGAGCTCAACCTGTGGGTGCGCGGCTGCAGGGCCGCCCTGCTGAGCTACTACAGCAGCCTCATGAATTCCGTGGGCGCTGTGACGCTCCTCGTCTGGCTTTTTGAGGTAGGCCCTGGGCTGGTGGGGGGCAGGGCAAGAGGGAGCCACCTGCCCCATTGGGATTTGATGGGGTGGAGCTGGGCCTGGGTCTCCCTCCTGGGAACCAGCCCTCTGCCCGCTGTGCAGGCAGGCCCAGGCTTGAACACCAGCACCTCTATTTTTTTGTTTCTGTCCCATCACTTAAAAAAAAGAATTCGTTGAGTTGAAATTCACAGCACATAAAATTAACCATTTTAAAGTGAACAATTTGGTGGCATTTGGTACAATCACAATACCACCTCTACCTTGTTCCAAAATACTTCCATCGCCCCCTCAAAAAACCTCATACCCATTAAGTAGTCAGTCCCCCTCCTCCCCTCCCCCTAAGCCCCTGGTAACCACCAATCTGTGTTCTGTCCTTGTGGATTTATCTATTCTGGACATTTCAGATAAAAGGAATCATATAATATGTGACCTTTTAGGTCTGGCTTCTTTCACTTTGCATGTTTCAGAGGTTTATCCTGTGTCTCCACTTTTTGAGTCTAAGGACTCGGAAAGTTATTTAACATCTCTGTTATAGGGGGCTGCCAGCATTTAGCTTTGGAACTATTGGGAGGCAACAGGAGATACAGGCACATCAAAGTGTTCAGTCAATGATTTGTGCTTCTCTTGAGATTCTGGTAGCAATTTACCTGGTATTCTAATTATTTGTAGGTTCATCTTATCTCATCTATTAGGTTTAATTCCTCTCTGTAGCTGCAGGTCTTGGGATATAGCAAGCCCTCATTCATTCATTTACTGAAGAAATAGTTCTCAAAAACCTACGAGTGCTGGGCGCTGTCCTGGGTGCTGAACGAGAGCCCACTGTCAGCGAGGGGTAAACCAAGGTGGCACAGAGAGTGACTCATGGGTTCATGCTTTGAGCTGACAGCAGAAACCCAAACTCCAAAACCTAAATGTACAAAACCAGAAACATTAGGTGGGGAAACTTTGCCCATCAGAGAAGATTCACTGAAAGGTTCCCTTAAATAAGTCAATCTTTAGTGCTATGGAAATTCACACATAGCTGGGCTCTCAGCTGAGACGCACCACTTCTAACTTACCACATCACATCAGAAGAACTGTACTGCCTGTTGAGGGGGTGAGATGGGGAGGAAGGCCTTCTTTTCACATTAAGGCAAACACAAGCATATTCATGATGATTTATTAGTCACCAGCTCCTTGAGGCAGAGTCTTGGGAATATGTGGGTAGAATAAGGAGAGAAGCTTACTGCTAGAAGGTTAGAAGTTTGCATCCCTTGAAAACACATGAAAAGAAGACTGAAAGGATAAATGAAGTCAGTGGGAAAATGGAGTTCCATTGGCTGCCTCTCAGTTTACCCACCTTTCCAGGAACCTAGTGACCGCTTAAGGAGAGGAACTGTTCACTGGGAACAGGGAGTTTTAATCCCCTTTCACTTTTCCCCTGAGGCTTTTAGTGGGCAGAGCTCTGTGATGGGCACAAGGGGGGCTGATAAGATTCTGCCCTCAGCCTTGCCCTCCTGGGTCTCACAATCCATGAGTCCACATCAGACTCATGAACCAAAGGGAGTACCATTACCTAGCACAAAATTCATAGTGCAACAGGGGGCCTTCTTGAGGAAAGCAGGAAGGAATCAGAGTGGGTACACGCACACCAGGAGGACTTCCTGGAGGTGAGTCTTTCCACTGTAAAAATATCTTATTAAACTTTCAGTCAACAATAACCTAAAACTATTCGTTACTATTATCATCTACTGCTGTAATTATAAAATGCTCCCAGAGCATTCATTCAACACGTGTTTACTGAGGCCCTGCCACCACTGGGTACTGTTGTAGGGGCTGGGACAGCAGGTGAACAAGATGCATCAAGGCCACCCCTGCCCTCAGGGGGTGGATGTTCTCCATTAGTGGGCCCAGGCCTCTCACAGAGTTTGCTATACCATCAAAGGAAGAGTGTAAGACAGCAAACCAGGAATTTGTGTAGAAACAAGTGGCTAACACAATACAGGGTTAGAAAAGTGGAAACAGTACTTACCATGCTCACTAATAACCAACTACAGCTGATATTCCTATTCATCCTTGCTGTGCACCAGGTACCATGCTCTACACACACTGAAGCATCACAGCATGCCCATGGAGCAGGCAGTACTTCATCTGAAAATCTGCAAACCAGATGAGTAAACTGAGGTTTCCTGGTCACATGGCTGGCTAAGTGCCAGGGCTGAGGTTTGAACCCAGGCATTCTGGCACCAGAGTCTGCTGCAGTGACTTCCAGTGAGCAAATCCAAACAAATCACCCACTCATGCTCTAGTATCACAATAACACAAGTAGAGGGAAACCGTATATCACTATTGTTTGCAGAAAAGGAGATGACTTTCTAATTCTGTCCAGCAAATAGTTGCTGAGCACCCGCTATGTGCCTAGCAACGTGCCAGGAACGGGGTGGGGGTGGGGGTGGACACAGAGAGAAGGAGCCCAGGATTAATGCCCCCAGGAAGGGGGAGACCTGAGGGCAAGGAGGGGAGAATTCAGGTGCAGGGGCACCCATCATGTTCTAAGTAGAGAAAACAGCAAATGGTAAAACTGGAGAGGAGAAAGGCTGGGTGTGGGCAGGATCCGAAGAAGCCCAGGGTGGCTGGAAAGGGAGGAGAATGGGGCCTGAGATGAGGCTGGAGCACAGGCAGATCGCGAGCACCCAGGGCCTCGCCAACCGAGCCCCAACAGAACCTTGTTTGAAGGGCTCCCAGGATGAGCAGGCCGGTGGCTGCCATGGTTTCCTGGTAACCCCTGCCCCAGCTACTTCTCCCAGATCTCCTCTAAGTCTCCTCTCCCCACACCAGGTGACCATCACCATCGGGCTGCGCTACTTGCACACGGCGCTGGAAGGCGTGGCCAACCCCGAAGACCCCGAGTGCGAGAGTGAGGGCTGGCTTCTGGAGAAGAGCATTCCGGAGACCTGGAAGGCCTTTCTGGAGAGCGTGAAGAAGCTGGGCAAGGGTAACCAGGTGGAAGCCGAGGGTGTGGATGCAGGCCAGGCCCCAGAGGCTGGCTGACGGTCGCGGGACCCCCTCCCCTCTGAGCACTGAGAAGTAGTGGACTCCAGGAAATGCGGATACCCCCCCGATCCAATCTGAATCTCGCAAGGAGGGTGGCCGTCTCACAGAGACTCTTCTGGATGGTGGGATTTAAAATTCAGGGTCCCTAAAAACTTCCACTGAATGACTGTCCAAAGTGTGAGTGAATGAGTCCCACTTAGGCTCACTGCCCTAGGATGCACCCTCATGGTGGACTCAGGGGGGCCTCTCAGTGGATGACTCCTCATGGCACAGGAATTCAGTTCCACCCTGAGGCTACTGGCTACACCTGAGGGCTGCTCCCTTTTTATAAGTTGGCTGTTACGTTGAGCTCCGAGTTGCTTCATTCTATATCCGAAGTGTCACTTGATGCATAAGCTTAAAAGTCTGAAAAATGTACTGGCCACGCTGTCATGTTTTTCAAATGCAAAGATGGACACATCAGCCATTTTATTTAATTACAGAAGGTGAGGGACAGTTACACTTTTCTAAGAGTAATGGTCTCTCCAGAGGACTGAGGGCTCAAAAGAGGAATTCTCAATCATGAGGCAAGAGAACTTAGAGAGAGGGGATTATGTCCCTCAGCAAAAATACAGCTTTTGTGTCACCTTCACAAGCCCTCAGTCACTTGGCCAGGAGTGAGCCACGGGCTGAGGGAGTTGGGTTGTAGGCATGTTCTGGCTAAACTGCCGGGTAACCTCCTTTGGCTCATCTATGGAAGCACTGGGTTAGACGGCTGCCCTTCTGTGGAAGAGGAGCAACAATCAGACAAGAGTCCACCCTTTGGAGACCAGGCCCCACCTCCTGGGACGCCCACACAGGTGCCGTGACAGGCCCCACGGACAACACTGTCTGCAGTGGAGGACAGAGTCCTCTGCGAGCTTCGTCCTGCTTCTTGCCCCAGATACCCATCCTGCAAAATGATATTTCCCGAATGCCTCCGCATTAAAGAAGATTCTTTGAGACAGCTCATCTTCTCATGCTAGCAACTGCAAAAGAAGTTTTTACTTCTTTCTGGAAAAAGAGAGAAAGGAAGCTTTCAGGGGAAGGAGGGAATGATTTCACTGCTGTCCTAGGAGTTTTCAGTGTGGAAAAAATAAGACTTCTGGTGCTGCCTGGGGTATGTTCTGGGGCTCTAATTCTCTCAGGCTTAAGACCAGATCAAAGATGTTTGGACATTCTGTCAGATTTTGGTCCCAGGTTTAATTCAATTCGACTTCTGAGTGTGGAGACCCAGGAATGACCCACATGGACAACACTGAGGGAGTCAGCCCCTCTGATGAGGGTCCCGGAGCTCTCCCCTCCCAGGAGCACTGAGAACCATCAAGAAAATGCTGCTCTAGGTCCACACGTATAACGATGCTGTTGACAGCTGTACAATAGACATTAAAAATTATATTGTACGAAAATCACTTTCGTTAAGTGCCTGTCTTAAATGTATGTAGCACAGGATCCCTGATTCTTGCTAACATTTGTTAACAAAACCAAACCAAACCTGACACTGAAAGGTAGCACTGCTAATGATCACGGCAGCTGTTTCAACAGCGTGGGTGTCACCTCTCTCCCTCTTGCTATCTCTTATCTGCAAGAACAGGGACTATTAGGTTATCCAAATAATCTCAACATTTGCTAGAATCTGGACCAGAGCTGAGTTCAATATTTTAGTATGTGGAATCTTAATTTAGTGATTTAAGCAAAAATTCCATTTTCTATCCCCCCTGCTCTGGTCAGAATCTGAGAGCTGTTGGGAGGATCAAGGGGAAAATGATCCCACAATAAACACCACCAGTTGGTTCAGAGCAGACTGTGCAGGGGGCCTGGAGCTGGCGTACTGAATTAAGAACATGCAGATTATGACCCGCTGAATGAGGGGGCACTAAGCCACCCACACAGGGTTGGCAGGTAGCTCCCTCAGCATCCCAGCTCCCACTTTGGGGAAGTGAAAACCCCAGGGTTGTTTTGATCGAAGGCAGTTTCAAGGCACTCATACAAAGGGAGTAAATTCACAAGGTCTATTACTCGCAGGTCCCAGAACAGAAGCGAGGGGTGTGTGTGCAATGAGCCGGTGGAAGGGGGGTCCTCCATTCCAGCTCTCGAGAGCAGGAGACAGAGAGCAGGGTAGCAAGCACCTATTACTTAAGAAGTGGTTGGGACGGGCTCCACTCTAAGTGGTTATTTTGAAACGTGCTTCGGGAAAAGCAAAGCAGGAATTCCAGGGACGGGAAACCTAAGCTCAGGTCCTTATCTAAATGACCTGAGCAGGGCTGTCACACTGTAAATGCTCAGGCAGCAACTCACAATTGCTCTTTTCTCATTACACAGACTTAGGGTGGGCTGCATTCTCACGGTCTTCTCAGGTAGCCAGGTAGTTGCTAGAGGAAGCTGCCCAACTCATTTGGTCATCTACCAGTGCCTAGCAAGACTGGGACCAGGTTTTTCCTTATGTCTAACCTCAGTCTTTCTTTGGGCCAATGTAGGTTCATTTCTCCCAAGGGACTCAGCCAGCTTTCAAGTCCTGTCAGCCTAGCCCTGGGGAAGGGTGAGAGGTAAAGACAATGCCTTAGAACTTTTATTTCTGAAACAATTACTCCATAGTGAAGTAGTAATAGCTACTTATTCCCAACATTTAGGAAGATAAGTGTCCTAGTGTCTGCAGCCTCAGCTCAAGAGCCCACAGCCTCTTGCAACATTTTCAAGCCCAGGACTGAGCCACCAGCCAATAAACCCTTAGTAACCTCAATTCAGATTAATAAGATTAGGGGCTTGCTCCGCACACTCCCCCGCCTCCCCTCGTCCGGGCACCTATAATGCTAGGTCAGCAGGTTTGCAGCTTAGCCAGGGGCCGGGGGGGGGGGGGAGGGGGGCACTATGACAATTATGGTCTCTGACCTGCTACTACATAAAAAAAAAAAAGGCTCCTGTTGTCAGTGTGGCAAGCCAGCAGCACCGTGTGTTAAGGGCTAGGAATGTGGGGGAATAACACGGAGGTTCAGGGGGAGAGCGGATGCCCTCTTGGTGTTCAGAGGACATGAGACTGGCTGGAAGGGAGGAAATATCAGCCCTTAACTCCTGATGGCATTATATCTTGTCCTTCAAATCAGAGGATGCGTATAAGTAAGCAGCAAAGTCAAAGTGTGAGGATGGTGTAGAGTGGATTAAGATATGAGTCAACTCCTAGCTATTTGCCTGACGGGAATGAAAACTCAGGTCCATACAAAAACCTGTAACAGGATTGTTTGTCATGGTTCTATTCATAACCACCCAAAACTGCCCAAATGTCTTTTACCTGGTGAGTGGGTATACATCTGCACAATGAACACGATTCAGCAACCGATTCAGCAACCAAAAGGAACGGGGACGGCTCTCAAATGCATGTCTTCTTAGAGAGAAGCCGGACTCAAAACTCTACATATATGACATATTTATATAACATTCTGGAAGAGGCAAGACAAAGGGACAGAAAAAAATTAGTGGTTGTCAAGGGTCAGGATGCGGGGAGAAGGTGCCCACAAAAGGGCATGAAAGAACTTCCTGGGTGATGGGATTATTCTATTCTTGAGTGTGGCTTGTTAAAACAACTGTATGCATTTGTCAAAATGCATAAAACCATCCACTAGAAAGGGTGAATTTTACTATTTGGAAAATAAACATCAATAAACCTGACTCAAAAAACAGAAGCAGGGAGAAAGCAAGGAAGGAGCATGTCAGAGGGAATTAATGTGTCCTGGAGCTGATGACATTAGGACCAGGGGAGGTAGTAAGCTAGCTAGGAGCAGCATTAATGACCAGGAGACAGAGAAACCTAGTGTTTTTAGTTTGATGCTTTCCTTTTAAGAGGATTTTCAAGAGCACAGCAGAACTTTCATAGGCAATGACTCCCTTGCAAATATAGGATGTAGCTTCCTTCGTACATGTGTCTTTCCTAAGCAGGAGGTGTCTGGGGAGTGTGTTAGAACAGGGGCCTGGAGATCACTACGTAAGGATAAGCAAGAGTTTAACCCTTCTTGGAGGAAATGACTTGGAGCTGGGAGAGACTTCGAGTGCCCTGTTTTCCCAGTGATTTGAGGTCCACAGTGGTTCAGAAAGGTCACAAGCTGTCACAGTCAGTGAATACGAAACTTAATCAGCTGAAATGATGATCAAGCTTCCTTCAGAAGGTCAAGATCGTTTGGCCAACAGCCATAACTGACACTAATAATATAAGCATCTTAAATTTCAAGCTAATACAGGTGTCCCACTTTATCTATAGCAAGGTGACATGTGGAACACCTCCACTGCATTTAACTGTGTGAAACAAAACAGGAAGAAAATGTAGGCAGATGCAAAGTAATGTCAACACCTAAAGCATTTATTTGGATATCTTTAAACTTTTTACATATGCTACATTCCAAATTTTACAAGTTGTCCACAGATAATAAAGTTATAGCCAATTTTTTAAACAGATATGATTTTCCCTGATATGGAAAGCATGTTATATAAACATTTCTAATATAAACATAATACATGCGGAACAAATCATAAAACTAAGATGATTCGTTAGTTAGGGAAGACAATTAGATTAATGATACACACACCAGAAGATAAAGGGGCACATGTGTTGCTGCTATCTCATGTAAATTCATCTTCTCTCAGACTCCCTGACATTCTCAGAGAATGGAACCCAGGGACACCCTCTGCTAACAACAGGCTTACATGAAATCAGCTCTGAAAGCTGAAGTGTTGTTACGATTTGGTGAACATGTTTATAAATTCAACTACAGAGGGAGAAACCTGGTCTTATCATTCTAAATTTAAGCTTGGTTAACAACTGGAGAAAAGCCAAAAGAAGCTAAACTTAAAAGCTAAAGGAATGAGGATGTGACAAAGGCCAAAATAAAATAAAATCACGATGCGATCCACAGCCCATACCACCAGATCTTATGAATGGAAGGAAGGCCAGAAAAGGGGGGTGAGCACTGTGTTCTAAAGCAGATTTTCTTCCTCCTGGGTGAGAAGGGCCTCCTCTCAGATGGGTGACTCAGTCCCAGGCAAGAAGGGTCAAGGTCATCCTTTCAGAGGAAGGGGTTCTTCACACACCACCCTGGAGAAGCACTGAGTGTGGCTTCTACATCTCCACTTACTTTAGCTGAAAGTCTGGATCTCCAACCTTCCTCCTGGGTGTACCGTGGAGTGTGCAAAGCTGAGCAGGATGGAGCTTTTAGATGCAGAGTTCAAAGAAAACTGAGTGAAAGGGTTATTTTCATTGGCTAAAAAAAATCCAAGAGCCTCTAATTATTCATTTATCCCTTAGCCTCACCTCAGAGAGGCTCTGTATTTATTCTTCCACCAAATCTGCCATCACTCTCCATGTACCCAAGCTCTCAGCACATGTGTATCACACAAGAGTGGTACATGGCATGTCATGGTTATAAACTATTTTACTAAGCGGCTATCATTCTAGGAAGGCACCTCTTAGTAAGAACAATAATGTTTAAAAATAATGAAAAGCCTGGGCGCACAGGTGTCCCAGAAATGTACTAAGTGAGCCAGCAGGTAAACAGCAATTCATCTATTCCAGGAAATGCTGGAAGGGGTGGGGGTGAGGGAATTTTAAAACACTGAATTCTCATTTTTTTGCTAGTGTTTGATTCTAGATGTATACACTCTTTCAACTTAGTCTTAGAAATAAGAGACTATATCATCTGAAAAATTAAGATACTCTTAAGTTTTCAATAAGCCCTTTAACATGAGTTTATTCCTCAAAGCCAAAAGTCTTGCAAAAAAAAAGGGGGGGGGGCGGGGGAATCCCACCTTGTATAGCCCTGAAAATCACCCAGCACACAAAGACACCACCTTCTCTCCTTCTTCCCACAGGTTCCTCCAGCATGAGAGTCCCCCAACCCCCTCACAGCCGGTAGAGACAAGGGAATGCCACTTTTGAAATCCACTGTTTTGCTTAGAGGTAGGGTCCCATCAGCTGTGGGGACACTGACCCAGGCCCAACGTTGAGAGTCACTGAGAGGGATCAGGAAGTGTGACCCCAAAAGACCAGAGACTTTGTTTCCTGCTGCTGTTGCATCAGCTTCAGGCCTGGAGTTCCCTGTGTTCAGTAATGTGACACGGCTCAGACTACTGGGAACAGTCAAATGCAGTCAGATGCCCACAAAGGGGCTGAGTCCAGCCCAGGAAGAGAAGCTCCTTCCTGGATTCTAAAATTCAAGAAGTTACGTTTGAAGTACACAGCAAACGATGCAAGAAAATCTGCTGACAGAAGATGATTTTCATCAGTCTCTAGAGCCAGAAACTATAAAAATAAAACTGGGAAGAAAAGCTTAAATAAAGAATTTATTTCCAAATTCAGTAGAACCTATTTCCTATTCTCTTTCTTGAAAAGCGAACTGGGTTACAAAAATCCAAATTTATGTATTTGGTAGTGAAGTAATTATAAATGTTGCCAGTCAATGCCAACCAGTGTCTGATTTGCTTCCTGTGCATGTCCAATTTCCTCTGTGATACTGTGCTGGTGCCAGAGCTTCTGAATCTTCTTAAATCGCTCTCTGCACAAATGTAAAGGATTTCCCCGTCTAGAAAGAAGACACATGTCACTCAGGATGCATTCGGTTTATTCATCTATTACACTCCAATCTTTCCTGATTTAGGAAAAGTTACAAGTTATTGGTTTTAGATCCTCTGCAGAATTTCTCTTTGGCAGGCGCCTGTGGCTATTAATGTGCTAGCTCTGACGGTTTGCTAGGAGCAGCTGAAGGGGAGTAAGTGCTGAAAAGAAGAGGAAAATGAACACAAGCTACACCTACTCAGACTGGGGTGAGGAATTGGGGGTGGGGTTGAGCAGGAGGGTTTACGCTGAGAGGCTAAAACTATGCATTTATTATCCATTTTGTTGGTAAAACGTAAAACAGGGAGGGACAGGGAAGAGGATGGAAAAATTGCAGGGGTGAAAATGTTCTTCTAAGTACTGTTTTTCAGCTACAAAGTCTAAGCAAAGCAGTCAAATGTGAATAACTTTGGGGTCTAATTTAACCAAAGCACAGGCACTGGTGAGCTCACGCCCGGGGCCTTGGCTCCTGACTCACAGTGCCAGTCCTCTCACCCTCCGTCCAGAGCTCTTCCTCCTAAGAGCCCACATTTCTCAGAGCAACGGTAAGAACCATCAACAGGTAGCACAAGCCCGTATCCTTGCAGTCAAGTGCCTGAGGAACCCATCTACTTATCTTGCCTTGGTTTCCAGGCCTTCAACTTCTCCTCCCCAAGGCTGGGAAGTTACATCTAGGTTTAAGACTTTTATCCCATTTGGGCAAAAAGAAATGGTCTGAAAGTTCTTTAACAGTGCTTGAAGGAACTGCTGTTAGCATTTTGCTTGTGATGTAACAGAAGCTACCAAAGTAGAAATGATTAAGCCTCAAATACTGTTGTATTGCTCTATATGTTCTAAATCTTTGTTCTCTCAGATTCTTATGTAGTAAGATAAGCACATCTCTTATCAATCAAGATTTGCTCTTTTATATCACTCGAAGAGGACCGGGTCTCCCATACAAAGCCGCACAATTTACAAAGAGCTATCCCTGCAGTGCTCTGATGCTGTGGATGCCACAGGACAATTCAAACAGCTCTCTGGAGTAAGAAATGGAAAAAGGTTGCACTCTGTCCCATTTTTTCTACAAAGCCGCACAAGTTACAAAGAGCTATCCCTGCAGTGCTCTGATGCTGTGGATGCCACAGGACAATTCAAACAGCTCTCTGGAGTAAAAAATGGAAAAAAGTTGCACTCTGTCCCATTTTTTCCCCTTATGTATCTTGATGGCCTTCATGACACTCTGAGGGCTGGGAATGGGAATGTCAAACCAGACAGCCAGGGTAGCCTCCTTGGAAGTGTCCACAGACAACAGCCACTTGTGCTAACCCTCCAGGCAGTTAGCAGGCAGGCTTCAGGACCACAAGGTTCATTGTGTTCACCCCATGCTGAAGGCTCTGGTGGCCCAGAGCCAGTCAACCTAGTTCCCCAGGATGGGCCTTACCTGAGTCCCTGGTCAGTCTCCCCATAGTCATCAAGGTAAGGAGGAGAATAAAAACAGCCTTTGGTTTTGCCAGCTAAAAATAGCACTTGACATTCCCGTACTCTGTAGAGAGACCATTTATACGTTAGTAACCAAGGTTTGGATTCAGTTCCAAATGGACTGAAGTCTTATAAGAGTAAACAAAACCATTGGGAATATGGGGTTAACAGACACAAACTATCATACATAAAACAGATAAGCAACAAGGATTTACTGTATAGCACAGGGAATTATACCTAATAACTTGTAATAACCTATAATGGAATATAACCTGCAAAAAACAAAACAAAAAAACACTGGATCATTATGATGTACACCTGAAATTAGTGCAATATTATAAATCAACTATATATCAATAAATAAATATAAACAAACAAAACCACTGTTGGAAGAGAATAAATGGCGTTTATAGCAGAGACACTTGAAAAAGTATCAACACCCCTGCCTAAGTTTAAAAATAACTAAAAGGATTGTATTGTAACCAACGTAAGGAGGGAGAGGGACATTTAGGATTAGGATTCGACAGTTCATATAATAGTGGCATTTAAAAAATTAAGTGTGAGAAAGTTAACTACTTCTAAACATAAGGTAGTTATTTATGTATCAACCACTATTATGAGGAAATCATTCATTTAAAAAATTGTACACAGGGCTTTCCTGGTGGCACAGCGGTTAAGAATCTGCCTGCCAATGCAGGGGACACGGTTCGATCCCTGGTCTAGGAAGGTCCCACGTGCTGTGGAGCAACTAAGGCCGTGCACCACAACTACTACTGAGCCTGCGCTCTAGAGCCCGCGAGCCACAACTACTGAGCCCGTGCTCCACAACAAGAGAAGCCACTGCAATGAGAAGCCCGTGCACTGCAATGAAGAGTAGCCTCCACTCGCTGCAAATAGAGGAAGCTCACATGCCGCAACTAGAGAAAGACTGTGCAGCAATGAAGACCCAATGCAGCCAAAAATTAAAAAAAAAAAAAAAGGTACACAAATATTACAAACTAGGTTGACCTGGAACACAAAGCAACACTCTACACGACTAAAAGAATTCTGAAATGTGCCACACAAGGTAAAATGCTACTTTTACATTTCTCCTAAGGGTTTTTAAAAAAATGTGTCTCCTGATCCCTTTGAGAGGTTTGCTTAACTTTTTCTGGTGTTAACAATTCAGCTCATCTCAATATCTATTGAGAACCTATCATATACAAGAAATTGTCAGGCACTGGGGGGTACTAAGGTGACTAAGATGTGGATATAATCTATGCCCCAGAGGAGCTCAAACTCATGTCACTTCTCGCCTTCAGACCCTGTGATAGCTTCCATCTCACTCAGAGACCTCGCTAGGACACACCAGGCCCATGACTCTCCCCCTTGTGCTCACTACTGCAGTAGCAGCAGCCTCCTTGTTGTTTCTTTTCTTTTTTTATTTTTCTTTCTTTATTTTTTGGCCACGCCATGCGGCTTGTGGGATCTTAGTTCCCCGACCAGGGATTGAACCTGCACCCTCAGCAGTGAAAGCACGGAGTCCTAACCACTGGACTGCCAGGGAATTCCTTTTTTTTTAAAAATAAATTTTATTGAGGGATAATTTTTTTTTAAAAACCTATGCATTTTTACAGGACAGTTAGATGAATTTTGTCCTTGCTCTTTCCTGAACACGACAGGCACACTCCCCAGCAATTCTGCACTTGCTGCTCCCTGCCTAGAATGTTCTCCCCACTTCTTTAGGTCTTTATTCAAGTCACCTTCCCAGGGAACCTTCCCTGGTTCCCTATCTAAAATTCAGCTCTCCAGCTGCCATTTCATATTCCCCTCCCTAGTTTATTTTTTCTCTTCTGCATGGATTGCTTTCTAAATTCTTATTTTATTTTCTATCTCCCTCACTAGAAACTGAGCTCCATGAAGGCAGAGATTTTCGTATGCTTTGTTGACTACTGCATTCTCAATATCCATTATACAGTCACTGATAAGTATTTGCTGCACGTTGTCGAATGTACACAACTACCTACATCAGCCTGTGATATGTATGAATCCAACCATGAGGATACAACAAAAGGAGTAATTCTGACTGTGCCTGGGTAGAAAACCAAACACAGCTAGAAGTTTCACATTACAATGAGGCACAAAGAAAGAGCAGAACTGTCATGGGGATGGAAATGATAATGAAAGAACAGCACAGAGTTAGCATGAGCCAAGCATGAGATGTGTGGAGACAAGGCTCCCCATTTTCCTCAAATGAATAAAAGAGTGGCCTCAAATCTCTGCAATGTAGTAGTTTCTTGTTCCACCCCTCAACAGATGTCTACTGTGGCAGATCCAAAGCTAGAAAGCTCCTTCCAGGGCCTTACCTCAGGAAGATGCCCACCCCAGAACCACAGGAGTAGGTGTGGGCGGTGCAAGCTCCCACGTCCTCCCCTTCCAACTCCGTCTGACAGCAGTAGCTCTGGGAGCACAGCAGAGTTCCACATACAAGGCACAGAGTTGGGGCTCTGCTCTTGTCACCACCGGATTTGGGGCACCTCCATGAAATAAAAAAGCACAAGTCAAGGCTCTAAAAGGCTGGCTAAAGAGCTGAGGGTGGTAAAACTGCCCTGGAAAAAAATTCTGCAATATCAAGTAGAGCTGAAGATGCATACAGACTATGGACCAGGCAAATTTATTTCTAGAATAGGTAACATCTCACATACCATGGACTGAAACAATCAACAAGCGGAGAAAAGAGAAATAAAATTATCAATAGGAGGAAAAAAATATGTAAATTAAAAAATTAAAAAAAATTACTTCTACTGTCATATAATGAAGTACTACACAATAGTGAAAACTGATGAATTAAAAATTATATGTCAAATGTATAAATAAATCTTACAAACAATGCTGAGTGAAAAAAGCTATAGGATAATGTACAATGCTATTCTAAAGCTTAAAATAATAATATATGCAAAATAATAATAACTGCTTAGGAATATAACCATTTGTAGTTAATGTGTTATTTAAAGTGCAGACTGTTTAGATAACATCTAATGAATCAAACTTGTCCCTCATCACCCCCTTTCTCATACCTTATTCTGAAACATGGAATCACGCTTTTTACAAGTTTGGTAGTACAAGTTTGGTGGTACTACTGATGTTATGATCTCCCTACCCAAACAAAAGAAAACAATGACAAAATCCTTCAAGTTCTGTGTAGAGAAGTGAGTGTTTCCAGTGGTAGGAAGTGCTCAATAAGCTAATATAAAAACTTACGAGAAATTAGATGCTTGATTAATGAGGCTGCTGTAATCCTCTGGAAGGTCTATTAATTTGTTAGATTCTCTTGGATAGCTAAAACAAAACAAAACAAAAACCACATAAAAAACCCAGTTAATATGAGGACATATTGTAACAATGATAGGGAAACTCTTAACTTAGTCAAAATAAATAAAGGAAGCCTGAATCTGAGTGACTGGGCACTACCCACAGCAGCAAAAAGCCACAGTAAGAACTTTAAAATGCACGCTTAAATAACGTAGGGCCTTAGGGCTCACATTTTTACTTGAAGAACTCAGGATGAATTATCAGGACAATGGGCTGTCCTGTACACTTATATCCTGCTTCCTTCCTACTTCTTGCCTCCAACCAAGTCTTTGACAATCTTCAGCTTACCTTATAGCGTCTCTTTCACCTTCCAGGTATCTCTTAACTTCAATGTTATGACACCAACTTTAATGTAAATGGAGAAAAAAAAATTTTTTACTTTTCAAGGGCTAGAACTGAAAAATTTTCTTCTCTAAATCCAGTAAGAGAGAAACAGTTTTCTTGGCTTATTTATATTTATCTCTTCATAAGAAGCTTAGAGGAATACCACATACTTTGCCTACCATATTTTAAAATCAGAAGAATATGACCTTTGATTTTCTGAAAGCAACAATGCTTAACATATTAAAATTTGCTATTACCCCCACTAATTGGACACTCTGAAAAACCAGTCTGGGGAATTCCCTGGTGGTCCAATGGTTAGGACTCTGTGCTCTCATTGCCAAGGGCACAGGTTCAATCCCTGGTCAGGGAACTAAGATCCCGCAAGCCACGCAGTGTGGCCAAAAAAACCAAACCAAAACCCAAACCAAAACAGTCTGAATCAATGAGAAGCTCTTATAATCTAGAGCTAGAACACTCATATAAAATAAAAATTTTTTAATTGTGGTAAAATACACAGAACATAAAATTTACTATTTTAACCATTTTTAAGTGTACAGTTCTGTGGCATTAAGTATATTGACGCTGTTGGGCAATCATCACCACCTCTGTCTCCAGAACTTTTTCAGCTTTCTCAAATGAAATTCTGTGCTTGTTAAACACTAACCCATTCCTCCCCCTACCCCCAGCCCCTGGCAACCACCATTCTATTTTCTGTCTCTATGAATTTCACTATTCTAGGTACCTCATATAAATAGAAACATAATGTTTGTTCTTTTGTGACTGGCTTATTTCACTTAGGCTGCCTTCAAGTTTCATCCACATTGTAGCAGGTGTCAGAATTTCCTACCTTTTTAAGGCTGAATTATACTCCACTGAATGTATATAACACATTTTGTTTATCCATTCATTGGTTTATGGACATTTGGGTTGTTTCCACCTCTTGGCTATTGTGAATAACGCTGCTATGAACATGCGTGTACAAAATTCTATGAGTTCCTCCTTTCAATTCTTTTGCAATATACACCTAGAAGTGAAACTACTGGATCATAGAGTAATTCTGTTTAACTTTTTGAAGAATCACCATACTGTTTTCCAGAGCAGCTGTACCATTTTCTATTCCTACCGACAGTGTACATGGATTCCAGTTTCTTGACATCCTCACCAACATGTGTTATTAATGTCTGCCTTTTTCATTACAGCAGTTCTAATGGGTATGAAGTGGTATCTCACTGTGATTTTTATTTGCATTTCCCTGATGACTAGTGATGTTTAGTATTTTTTCATGTGCTTTGCTTATTGACCATTTGTATATCTTCTTTGGAGAAGTCCTTTGCTCATTTTATAATGGGTTGCTTGCTTTTCTGTTGCTGAGATGTAGGAAATCTAGATATATATATTCTGGCTATTACTCCCTTATCAGATATATGATTTGCAAACATTTTCTCCCATTCTGTGGGTAAATCAGCCAAATTTTATTCTTAACTTAGTCACTAACTTGACATGATTAACGGGTCAATTTCTCTAGACTTCAGTTTCCTCAAATATAAACTGAGGATAGGGTGTCCCTGGTGGTGCAGTGGTTAAGAATCCGCCTGACAATGCAGGTGACACAGGTTCGAGCCCTGGTCCGGGAAGATCCCACATGTCATGGAGCAACTAAGCCCGTGTACCACAACTACTGAGCCTGCACTCTAGAGCCCATGAGCCACAACTACTGAAGACACAACTACTGAAGCCCGCATGCCTAGAGCCTGTGCTCTGCAACGAGAGAAGCCATCACAATGAGAAGCCCGTGCACTGCAATGAAGAGTAGCCACCGCTCACTGCATCTAGAGACAGCCCGCACGCAGCAATGAAGACCCAAAGCAGCAATCAATCAATCAATAAAATAAAATAAAAAAATAAAGTGAGGATATTAGACTAGATAACCCTTAAGGTTTCTTTCAGTTTCAAAAATCTACATAGTATTTAACAAGTAAGTTAATATGAGGAAATAAACATTTCCACCACTACTCTCCTTCCAGGCAAATATGCTTATGCTATTCAGTAGGCCTGGCAAAAATCTTACCATAAAGGTAAATCCTTAACTAAGAAGGCCTAATAATTATACTTTGAATCGCATGGATTGAATTCTGCCAGGCTATCTGAGAATTTTGTAAAATATGTGATCAACTGAAGTTTGTTTCCATATATATATATTCCAATATAAAGAAGAAAAGTGTATAATCGTTACCTTTCAATCAGTAACTTCATTATCTCCTTATTTTCTTGAAAAAGGCAAATGAAGTTGTTTGGCAGGGAAAGATAGTTACATAAATGTTCAAAATGGCTTGTTCCAGAAGCTGCAAATAGAGAAGAAAACAGTTTTGCATATAACAACTAAGAGTAGATCCTATAGGAGAGTAAGCAACAGCAGAGCTTAAAACAAAAAAGGCATGAGATGAAATAGTTCAATTTTGCTAGGTACATAACCTGTAGGAAGTAAATAAGATGGCACATGGAAGGGACCCACAGAAAATGACATAACTGAAAGTGGAGTCAGGCTACTCCTTTACCAAACTGGTCACAATTTCTTGATGTTTCAGTTTTACCATCTGCAAAATGGGGTACCTGTGTGATATACTTCATGGGGTTGTGAACATTAATTGACAAAAATAACATGGGTAGCTCTGGAAAAGTATAAGGCAGTACAGAGACATAAGATGATTTTATCACCGAGAGATGGATTTAAACACTAACTTAATCATCACTGAAAATGATTAGGAAGGGTAAATTATTCTCTCAATGGTGCCTGGACAACTAGCTGAATGGAGATGCTATTCAACAAACTTTTAGAGAGCAGCATAACATGCAGGCACCCCATGACTTGTGCCAGGCACTATGAGGTACAGTAAACTTTAAGTCTACCTTTAATTCCTACATTAAAATCAGATTTATGTGTAATTATGGCTATTTTGAACTTCAAGGCCTCATGTTTCAGATTAAAAAATACTTGAGGGGGGCAGACAGCAGAAGCAAGAAGAACTACAATCCTATAGCCTGCAGAACGAAAACCACAATCACAAAGTTAGACAAAATGAAAAGGCAGAGGATTAAGTCGCAGATGAAGGAACAAGATAAAAACCCCAGAAGAACAACTAAATGAAGTGGAGACAGGCAACCTTCCAGAAAAAGAATTCAGAATAATGATAGTGAAGTGACCCAAGATCTCGGAAAAAGAATGGAGGCAAAGATTGAGAAGATGTAAGAAATGTTTAACAAAGACCTAGAAGAACTAAAGAACAAACAAACAGAGATGAACAATACAATAATTAAAATGAAAAATACACTAGAAGGAATCAATAGCAGAATAACTGAGGCAGAAGACTGGATAAGTGACCTGGAAGACAGAACGGTGGAAATCACTACCGCAGAACAGAATAAAGAGAGAATAATGAAAAGAAATGAAGACAGCCTAAGAGACCTCTGGGACAACATTAAATGCGCCAACATTTGCATTATAGGGTTCCCAGAAGGAGAAGAGAAAGGATCCAAGAAAATATTTGAAGAGATAATAGCTGAAAACTTCCCTAACATAGGAAAGAAAACAGTCAACGAAGTCCAGGAAGCGCACAGAGTCCCAGGCAGGATAAACCCAAGGAGGAGCACACCAAGACACACAGTAATCAAATCGACAAAACTTAAAGACAAAGAAAAAAATCAAGGGAAATATGACAAATAACATACAAGGGAACTCCCATAAGGTTATCAGCTGATTTCTCAACAGAAACTCTGCAAGCCAGAGGGAGTGGCACAATATATTTAAAGTGATGTAAGGGAAGAAACTACAACCATGAATACTTTACCCAGCAAGGATCTCATTCAGATTTGACAAAGAAATCAAAAGCTTTACAGACAAGCAAAAGCTAAGAGAATTCAGCACTACCAGTCCAGCTTTGCAACAAATGCTAAAGGAACTCCTCCTCTAAGTGGGAAAGGGACTAGCAACTTAAAAAATAAAAAACCTTGTACATACATAGACTGCTGTATCAAAACTGCATGGGAGGGCTTCCCTGGTGGTGCAGTGGTTAAGAATCTGCTTGCCAATGCAGAGGACATGGGTTCGAACCCTGATCCAGGAAGATCCCACATGCTGTGGAGCAACTAAGCCTGTATGCCACAACTACTGAGCCTGTGTTCTAGAGCCCACGAGCCACCACTACTGAGCCCATGTGCCACAACTACCAAAGCCTGCACGCCTAGAGCCCATGCTCTGCAACAAGAGAAGCCACCACAATGAGAAGCCTGCACACTGCAATGAAGAGTAGCCCCCACTTGCTGCAACTAGAGAAAGACTGCACGCAGCAACGAAGACCCAATGCAGCTGAAAATACATAAGTAAAACAACAACAACAACAACAACAAAAAGACCGCATGGGAACAGCAAAACCAAAACCTACGAAAGATACACATACAAAAAAGAAAAAGCAACCCAAACACAACACTAAAAATGGTCATCAAAACACAAGAGAAGAGAGCAAAAGAAGAAGGGAAGAAAAAAGACCTACAAAAACAAACCCAAAACAATTAAGAAAATGGCAACAGGAATACACATATTGATAATTACCTTACATGTAAATGGATTAAATGCACCAATCAAAAGACACAGACTGGCTGAGTGGATACAAAATCAAGGCCCATATACATGCTGTCTACAGGAGACCCACCTCAGACCTAGGGACCTATACAGACTGAAAGTGAGATGGAAGAAGGTATTCCACGCAAACAGAAATCACAAGAAAGCTGGAGTAGCAATACTCATATCAGATAAAATAAACTTTAAAATAAAGACTGTTATAAGAGACAAAGAAGGACACTACACAATGATCAAGGGATCAATCAAAGAAGAAGATATAACAACTGTAAATATATATGCACCCAACATAGGAGCACCTCAATATATAAGGCAAATACTAACAGCCATAAAGGTAGAGATCGACAGTAACACAATAATACTGGGAGACTTTAACACATCATTGTCATCAATGGACAGAACATCCAGACAGAAAATCAATAAAGAAGCACAGGCCTTAAATGACACATTAGACCAGATGGACTTAACTGATATTTATAGAGCATTTCATCCAAAAGCAGCAGAATACACTTTCTTCTCAAGTGCACACAGAACATTCTCCAGGATTGACCACATGCTAGGCCACAAGGCGAGCCTCGGTAAATTTAAGAAAACTGAAATCATATCAAGCATCTTCCGATAACAATGTTATGAGATTAAAAATAAACTATAAGAAAAAAACTACAAAAAACACACACATGGAGGCTAAACAATATGCTACTGAATAACCAATGGATCACTGAAGAAATAAACAGGGAAATCAAAAAATACCTAGAGACAAATGAAAGCACAACAATCCAAAATCTATGGGATGCAGCAAAAGCAGTTTTAAGAGGGAAGTTTATAGCAATACAATCTTATCTCAGGAAACAAGAAAAATCTCACATAAACAATCCAACCTTACACCTAAAGCAACTAGAGAAAGAAGAACAAACAAAACCCAAAGTTAGTAGAAGGAAAGAAGTCATAAAGATCAGAGCAGAAATAAATGAAATAGAGACAGAGGAAGTAAGAGCAAAGATCAATGAAACTAAAAGCTGGTTCTCTGAAAAGATAAACAAAACTGATAAACCTTTAGCCAGACTCATCAAGAAAAAAAGGGAGAGGACTCAAATCAATAAAATTTGAAATGAAAAAGGAGAAGTTATAACAGACACCACAGAAATACAAAGGATCATAAGACACTACACGTGGCTATATGCCAATAAAATGGACAACCTGGAAGAAACGGACAAATTCTTAGAAAGGTACAGTCTCCCAAGACTGAACCAGGAAGAAATAGAAAATATGAACAGACCAATCATAAGCACTGAAATTGAAGCTGTGATTAAAAATCTTCCGACAAACAAAAGTCCAGGACCTGATGACTTCACAGGCGAATTTTATCAAACATTTAGAGAAGAGCTAACACCTATCCTTCTGAAACTGTTCCAAAAAATTGCAGAGGAAGGAAAACTCCCAAACTCATTCTATGAGGCCACCATCACCCTGATACCAAAACCAGACAAAGATACCACAAAAAAAAAAGAAAATTACACGCTGGAACTTCCCTGGTGGCGCAGTGGTTAAGACTCCGTGCTCCCAACGCAGAGGGCCCGGGTTTGATCCCTGGTCAGGGAACTAGATCCCACGTGCATGTTGCAACTGAGAGTTTGCATGCCACAACTAAAAAGCCCGTGTGCTGCAACTAAGGAGCTGATGAGCTGCAACTAAGGAGCCCACCTGCTGCAACTAAGACCTGGCACAACCAAATAAATATTAAAAAAAAAAAAAGAAAGAGGCCAATATCACTGATGAACATAGACACAAAAAGTCTCAACAAAATACTAGCAATCCGAATCCAACAATACATTAAAAGGATCATACACCATAATCAAGTGGGATTTATCCCAGGGATACAAGGATTTTTCAGTATCTGCAAATCAATCAGTGTGATATACTACATCAACAAATTGAAGAATAAAAACCATATGATCATCTCAAAAGATGCAGAAAAAGCTTTTGACAACATTCAGCACCCATTTACGATAAAAGCTCTCCAGAAAGTGGGCACAGAGGAAACATACCTCAACATGATAAAGGCCATATACAACAAACCTATAGCTAACATCATACTCAATGGTGAAAAGCTGAAAGCATTTCCTCTAAGATTAGGAATAAGACAAGGATGTCCACTCTCACCACTTTTATTCAACATAATTTTGGAATTCCTACCTATGGCAATTAGAGAAGAAAAAGAAATAAAAGGAATCCAAATTGGAAAAGAAGAAGTAAAACTGTAACTGTTTGCAGATGACATGATGCTATACACATAGAAAATCCTAAAGATGCTACCAGAAAACTACTAGAGTTCATCAATGAATCTGGTAAAGTTGCAGATTACAAAATTAATACACAGAAATCTGTTGCATTTCTATAAACTATGAAAGATCAGAAAGAAAATTCAAGAAACAATCCCATTTACCACTGCATCAAAAAGAATGAAATACCTAGGAATAAACCTACCTAAGGAGACAAAAGATCTGTATTCAAAAACTATAAGACACTGATGAAAGAAATCAGAGAAGACACAAACAGATGGAAAGATATACCATGTTAGTGGATTGGAAGAATCAATATTGTCAAAATGACTATACTACCCAAGGCAATCTACGGATTCAATGGAATCCCTATAAAATTACCAATGGCATTTTTCACAGAATTAGAACAAAAAATCTTAAAATTTGTATGGAGACACAAAAGTCCCCGAATAGCCAAAGCAATCTTGAGAAAGAAAAATGGAGCTGGAGGAATCAGTCTCCCTGACTTCAGACTATACTACCTATAGTCATCAAAACAGTATGGTACTGGCACAAAAACAGATATATAGATCAATGTAACAGGATAGAAAGCCCAGAAATAAACCCACACACCTATGGTCAATTAATCTACGACAAAGGAGGCAAGACTACACAACGGTGGAAAGACAGTCTAGTCTCTTTAACAAATGGTGCTGGAAAAACTGGTCAGCTACATGTAAAAAAATGAAATTAGACGGTTCTTTAACACCATACACAAAAACAAGCTCAAAATGAATTAAAGACCTAAATGTGAGAACAGATACTATAAAACCCTGAGAGGAAAACATAGGCTGAACACTCTCTGACATAAATTGCAGCAATATCCTTTTCAATCTGTCTTCCATAATAATGGAAATAAAAACAAAAATAAACAAATGGGACCTAATTAAACTCAAAAGCTTTTGCACAGCAAAGGAAACCATAAACAAAACGAAAAGACAACCCACAGGTTGGGAGAAAATATTTGCAAATGATGTGACTGACAAGGTATTAGTCTCCAAAATTTACAAACACCTCATGAGGCTTAATATCATCAAAACGAACAACCCAATCAAAAAATGGGCAGAAGACCTATATAGACATTTCTCCAAAGAAGACAGATGAGAAGATGTTCAACATCGCTAATTATTAGAGAAATGCAAATCAAAAGTACAATGAGGTATCACCTCACACCAGTCAAAATGGCTATCATCAAAAAATCCACAAACAATAAATGCTGGAGAGAGTGTGGAGAAAAGGGAACCCTCCTACACTGTCGGTGGGAATGTAAATTGGTACAGCCACTACGGAGAACAGTATGGAGGCTCCTTAAAAAACTAAAAATAGAGCTACCATACCATTTGACCCTGCAATCCCACTCCTGGGCATATATCCAGAGAAAAACATGGTCCGAAAGGATACACGCACCCCAATGTTCATTGCAGCACTGTTTACAATAGCCAAGACATGGAAGCAACCTAAATGTCCATCGACAGAGGAATGGATAAAGCGAATGTGGTACATATATACAATGGAGTATCGCTCAGCCATTAAAAAGAATGAAATAATGACATTTGTAGCAATATGGATGGACCTAGAGATTGCCATACTGAGTGAAGTCAGTCAGAGAAAGAGAAATATCATATGATATCTCTTATATGTGGAATCTAAAAAGAAATGATACAAAGGAACTTATTTACAAAACAGAAACAGGCTCATAGACTTAGAGAACAAACTTACCGTTACCGGGGGGAAGGGTGGAGGGAAGGGATAGTCAGGGAGTTTGGGACCGACATGTACACACTGCCATAATTAAAATGGATAACCAACAAGGACCTACTGTATAGCACAGGGAACCCTGCTCTATGTTATGTGGCAGCCTAGATGGGAGGGGAGTTTGGATACATGTATATGTATGGCTGAGTTGCTTTGTTGTGCACCTGAAACTATCACAACATTGTTAATCGGCTATATTCCAATATAAAATCAAAAGTTAAAAAAAAAAAAGCAACAAAAAACCACACCTGAATTTGTCACTTTTCACTTTTTAAAGTCTGAAGAACCCAGTCTATGAATAATATACAATTGAACAATTTTAACATCTTAAAGCAAAACAAGTACATTTTTGTACATGTACAAAATCAGTACATTTACTGACATCCAAATAAAATCAGATATTTACATAAATATGCATCTAATTATATAATCAGTACATCACCATAGTCAATTAGCTGTGACCTAAATTGTTAATAAATTTTCATTTTTGCAATGCACTTTAATTCTTAACTTGCTAGAGTGAAAGACTACATACATTTCCTACATTTTGAAAGAAATTAGAAATTACCTTGAATTTCAGGTGGGGAAGGAACTCCATTTAAGTAATGGAAAAACAAAGCAGAACACCTCAGGAAAGGCATGATTCCAGCTCTGACATTCCTCAACAGATGCCAACCAGAGTGCATTTCTTTCAAGGCACTGTGAAAGAGAAAAACGATAACTGGGAAATGTAATTAAAAAATGGTCATTCTAGTTATAGCACAGTGTGAAAACAGACAACTACTATTTGGAATTGATAGCACATTGGCTTAAAAGGTACGGGTAGCCCTAACTATTACAGGACGTCAGGTATAATTGGTGATATACCCTCTAATGCTGTTATTAAAATTTGTAAAAGTTATACAGCTATATAAAGAGAAAATTTGGAAAATAAAAAAACTATCCACTATTCTATAATCTTATATCAGCAAGTATTACTTTGGAAAACTATTTTCATACTAATGTGTCTTACACAGTTGTACTTGTAACATATAAAATTTAAAATTAACATGATTTTCAGATCATAAACCATAATTTTATTGGAATTTTAAGATTCTGGACAACATAAATCATAACCTACACTAAATTACTTCCCTGTAAGCAAATTCTTAGATCGCTTCAAATTCTTTGCTAATATAAATAATATCAGTGTACATCTTTATGTCTGTAGGTTTTTCTATATGTTGGATTATTTTGCTAGTGTGGATTCTCAGAAATGGGATAACTTAGTCAAAGAACAAACAGTATGGTTCTTGACATATACTGTTAGAAAGCCAAGTGAAGGGACTTATCTGGTGGCACAGTGGTTAAGAATCTGCCTGCCAATGCAGGGGACACGGGTTCAAGCCCCGGTCTGGGAAGATCCCACATGCCGCAGAGCAACTAAGCCCATGTGCCACAGCTACTGAGCCAGCGCTCTAGAGCCTGTGAGCCACAACTACTGAGCTGGCACGCCACAACTTTTGAAGCTCACATGCCCTAGAGCCCGTGCACTGCAACTACTGAGCCCACGTGCTGCAACTACTGAAGCCCGTGTGACTAGAACCAGTGCACCACAACAAAAGAAGCCACTGCAATGAGAAGCCCGTGCACCACAAGGAAGACCAGCCCCTGCTCGTCGCAACTAAAGAAAGTCTGCACGCAGCAACGAAGACTCAGCACAGCCAAGAATTAAACAAAAAAACAAAAAGAAAGCCAAGTGAAACTGTCGTAACCAAATCACAATGACTCCAATAACATGAGGTTCTAAGAATGTCACTCCTGCCGGCCCTCGATATACCTTAAAAATGTGTGGGAAGTGCTGTATATTACTCCTCTCTCAGAGATTTCCAATCATGTTAGTATATTAAAAGTTGAGAAGTCCTGCAGGTCACTCCCCCATCTCTTATTTTAAACATGTCAACAGACAGCAACTTCCCTTATTTAACAAATGAATTCGTTTTTCATACTACCACCTCCTAGTATTTGGGGAACTGCCTATCGTGTAAAGATTACGACCTCACCTTCCTGTATACTGGTGAAGTGTTTTATACAAAGCAAGAACTGCTAATTCTTCTTCCCCAGAAGCATTTTCTTGATCCATGCCATTCTCTTCTGAAAGATAAGGCAATATTAGTACTCTGTATTTGCCTACTAAGTGGATTGATGACCACACCATTTAAGCACTCAAATATATTCATACACTCACATGTAATATGAAAATACTCTCACAAAACACACAGAGCTTTAATCCCTCAGGTCGGAACACAGTATTGATCTCCATCCTAACAAGGAGCCTCTTAGGGAGAGGAAGCCAAAGTGCCTCAGGGTGCCAGGCAGCAAGCGGTGAGTAAAATCTGCTAAATATACAGCCTGTGGTACTTAAATATTACTAAACTTATGAAGTAAAAAAACAAGTAAAAACATTCACATCACTAAGGTTTTTAACAGAAGGGAAATTGTTTCAAAAATTTTCACATGAGGATAAACAGGATTTTACTGTTTATTTTACTAATTACTACTACAAGTAGCTTAATTATAGCTTATATATTACTCTCATCCAAGCACCTTTTCCTTTAATACTTTTTTTTTCAACTGAAAAAACTCCAGTACTTCCTTCAAGAATCTGACAAAAAGGAGTTACCTGTACATGAGGTAAGTAAGATCTGTATGATGTGTGCCATAGTAACCAGATGGAAAATGTGAAGGTCCCCAGTGCCAAGGCTGATCCCTGAAAAATCTTGACACTGCAATGCCGGGAAGGCGAGCACCAAGCCCACCTGGATACCAAATACAGAAGGTCAGACAGAGCACCTTTCCTTTCACAGCTGAACACGTTTCCATTTTCTTAATGTGATCTCTTTGAGAGCTCAGTCCCTCCCCTTAAGAAATCTTTGTTCTTAAAGGGTACACATGTTAGAAATTCCACTAGGATTGACTAAAGAAAATTATTTAGAGCGTTATTATTTCATTTGATGGGCATTATTATTTCATTTATCCACTGATTCCCCTATATCTAGTTTATTGTTAATAACAACAAAAATAAAACTTGAAATCTTTCTAGGTAGTGAGCAATGGAAAAAGCATGAGGTTTGGACCCACAAAGATCTAGGTAAGAATCCGAGATCCTCTTATGAACCTTTTAGACAATTCCTTTGAGTCTCAGTTTCCCTGTTGGTAAGCTGGCGATAATATACGTGTTGTTAATACCTCAGTAATAAGGATGTAAGGACTAAATGAAGATGAATGTGAAAGCAGTCAGGTACACAATAAATGCTAGCTCCTCTGTTAACCTCCTGCTGCCTGTATGGTGGTGTCAGTGGTGGTGGTTTTCAGAGGGGTAATGGGAACAATAACAATGGCTGACATTTACTAGGGACACATTGCTCTAAGCTCTTTACATTGATTATCCCATTGAGTTTTGACACAATTATATCAGGTAGGTATTAACCAACTTACGGGCACAGAATATGATGCCCAAAGAGATTAAGGGGGCAGCACTTGGGGCTGCTGTGCATGGCAGTACACTCAGTGTCCTGAGTAAGGGGACCTGGTTGAGGTGGGGCTGAACTTCAGCCACCCACTGCCTGGCCAGTGCTGACCTGGCACCACCTGCACCTGTTCAGAAGACATGACTTTCCCTAAATCACACAAATAGACTGTTGCTAAGTAGTGTTACCAGAGGGCTGTATCTGCCCCAAAGCACCGTATGGGTTGGCAGCAGCCCTTACATTACTAGTGTTTTTTACTTCTCTATAGTGAAAAGCATAGAGAGGTTACATTACTGACCTCAGCCACAAGGCAAAAATAAGAGACCGGATTAGACACCCAGGTCAAGTCTCTCAACTGGATTCCTTAACATTTTATTTTTGAGGATCTTCAGGAAAGAATTATACTCAGAAGTAGTAAGAATAATAGGTGATAATTCCTCTTGTCTGCCTCTGCATTACTCATCAAGTCTAAGATAAAGCTATATAATATGATAAAAATTTCAAACACAAATTACAAGATACCCACCAATAAATGAAACATGTCGATATCTAATATGCATGGAAGGTCTCCGTGGTTGTCACCAGGCACCAATGCTAATGTTTAAAGAAAAATACATGAGCACATATTATATGTCAACGTAAGTATTAAATTATTTTTAAAATGCATATAATCTACTTTAAATTTATTTTTTGCAAGCTATATATGAATTCATGAGCTAGAACTTGTATATAAGACAAACAGTATTACCAAAATATTTCTTTCAAAATGGAGGGAAGTTTCACCACTAAAAACAAAATTACAGACGATGAGAAATTATCATAACATATATGGTACATGTATTAATACTCACATGCAAAAAGTTTACAAAAGTGTCCTTGTACCACTGAAAGTGATGCCACTGTCCAATGTGCTGCAGCAAATCTTGTTAGTGACCTAAGACAGTCATCCTGAAATAAAGAGACGACAAAATTAACAAAGAAGCCAGCATATGAAGTAGTTCTCCTCTTTCAGGAATGTTAGTTCAAAGCACAGCTAGTTGAAGTAAAGCTGGAGGCACAATGAAATCTCTAGATGGTATGGAACTGAATCTATGACATCTTTAATGGCATGTCTCTAACATGGAATGCATGGAATGGAGAACATCTAATTGTATGATGAATTAAACAAGGCTATCTCCTGTTACCACGCTGTTAGTTCTCTGTGGAAAAGTTAAGAAGGACACATGTGTCAAGACAGACAGCAAACAAAAGAGACTACCAGGAATGTGATGCAGTATTTCTTTATATTTAGTCTATAAATATTCTAAAATGTGGGAAACACTTCAAATACTGGGGAAACTACGTGCAAGAAGATGGTTATACAAATCAGGGTGTCTGTAAACATCAAAAACTGTTATGAAGACTATGTAGGAACAATGAGAAAACTCTTAATGTAAAGTGAAGAATAGAGTAGAAACAAAACTACATGTCAATATCTATTATAATAAAGTATAAACATGCTAATAAAAAAGACAGATGGGTGATTGACGTAAGTTTTTTCTTCCTGCTTAATTCTCTATTTGCTAAATTTTTTGTAATGTTTGGTTCAACAGACATTGAGGACCTACCATACATTAGTCTTGGTTTTGAAGATCTCAAAATGAAAACTCACCCCTCCCACCCCCTGCTCTCAAGGAGCTCACAGCCTTGAGGGTGGGAAGGAAAAGAAAAGGGGGGAGGGGACAGCTAAAGGAGGCAGTATCACAGATGAGGTATACCCCACTTCATGGCTCAGAAATTTCCCAGGGAGGGCAAAGCTTGAAGAACTTCTTAAAGAAGAGTCATTTGCTTAGGGCACTTGGGCAGAGGCAAAAGTCTGGGACTAGCATTTGGGGACCAGTAATGATTCTGCAGTCCTGGCCCATGGATGTGGGGATTGGCAGGAGATGAGTGACAATGGAGAAGTAACATTTAAGAGATATGATCAGGGTTACTCTTTAGAGAACCTCTCTGATAATATATTAGGAGAGAGTGAGATTCAGGGTAGAGACAGTTACAATAATCTAGGCAAGAAAAGATATAGGGGCTGAACCAAATCAGTAGAAGTAGGAATGGAAGAACTAGGACAAATATGCAGGAGAGAAATTCAACAAACTCTGCTGATCAATTGGATATGAACATCCAGACCAAAAGATGCATCCAAAAGGACCTGCAAGTTTCTGGCAGTCTTGGTCACCTGGATGGACAGTGGTGACATTAACTAAGACTCTAAATATAGGAAGAAAAATTAATTTGGATTGTTCAGTTTGAGGTATCTTTAGGAGATCCAGGTGAAAAAATGGCACTGAGATAATAGATCTGGTTTAGAGATAAACAGGTGGGAATCATTTGGATATAACTGGAATCAGAGACATAGATGGGGCTGACCAGGGAAGAGTATCAGATGATTGAGTCATGGGCCAAACTCTGGGGGTTTAAAATAACATTTACAGCACAAAGGAGGGAAAGCAGACTGAGAAGGAGCCGCCAGAAAGGCAGGGAGAAAACCAGGAATGTCACAGAAATCAAGAGAGAAAATGAGTTTCACAAAGACGTAGTTATCAGAATTAAGTAAACAGAATGTCCAATAAGGGCTGAAAAATGCCCACTCACAATGATAATGAGATCATTTGGTGAACTTGGCAAGAGGTGTTTCCGAAAAGTGAGAAAGTGTTGGCGAGGGGTGGTGGTGGTGAAGCCAAACTGCAGGGAGTTGAAAAGTGAAGAGTTAGCAAGAAATTGGAGCCAGAGTATACATTATTGTTTAAAGACGTTTCGCTGTGTATAAAATTTCTCTTAGGATGTGAAGTGAAATTAAAAACTGTAGGTGCTATTTATCTGTATTTAAACATTTTTCATTGCATGGTGAAATAAGTGAAATATGCTTTAAAATCGCTTGCTTGGTCATAAAAAGGAATGAAAAAGCTAGGGTGATAGAAGATAATATTGAGGGCAAGAGTAAGAGGAATAATGGAGCACACTTGTGAACAGGGCAAGTGCCAGGAGTGAAAGAGGTAGAAGAAGGGATAACTGATGGAGAGGGGATGGATTCCAAACAATAGATGGAAAGATAAGCTACTTTACCCGGAGGTCCCTTATCCTCTGATATAGGAGGGAAAGGTCAGTGGAGAGGTACGTAAATTTGAAAAGCAGAAGTCAAAAAAATAGAATGAGTTCGTCCCTAATGGCTATATACTTTAAAAAATTAAATTTCTCTTATGAACGTAGAAAAAAAACGTAGATAAAATATTAGTAAATCAAATATAATCATATATAAAAAGGATACTCTACATGACCAAGTTGGGATTATTTCAGGAATGCAAGGTTGCTTTAACAATCAATATAAACAGATTACACAAAATCATATTAGCAGAAAAACAGATGAAGAGCCGACAATGTGCCCAAGAGATAGAGTGAAGTACACAGAATCAAGAAAATGTGTAAGAACTGCCTTAAAAACCAAAGTAAACTCTATTCTATACATTTGTGATTGCCTTTTCAATATCAGCATACTTATCAACTCTTATTTACTGTAGCAAAAGAATGTCACAGTCCATCCATCATATATCACAGTTAAGAATACAGGGTACTGCTATTCTGCTGATTTACCACAAAGATACAATTCAGGGCAGTTTTAATACCAGGCCTACTCCTAGATATTCCAATTTAATAAGTCAAAGTGACCAGGTATCTGTATTTTTTTAAAACTCCAAAGAGTTAGGGCTCTTACATCAGTGGTTCTCAATCCTGGCCTCGGGGGTGGGGGAAGCTTTTTAAAAAATATTAATGCCTGGGGCCTATCTCCAGAGACTCTGATTTAACTGACCCATAGTAGGGCCTAGGCACTTTTAAAAGCTCCCCAGGTGATTCTACGTGAATAAAATTACATGCACTTTTATGATTATAAGTTTGAATGGTAAGTAGTAGAAGCAGCTGACACTAGCTACATTGTAAAAATTAGCAAGCTTTAATTGTATATTCCTTCACTTTTCTAGGCATTAAATGTACTGTTTTGAAATGAATTTGTACTTATTTACATGTTGCTTATAATGGGTAGTCAAATGTGGTAGAGGGTATGTTCTGATCTCTATTTCCAACTACGGCACTAAACATTCAAGAACAAGCACTTTGTTTTTAGTTCCCCATCCCCCCATTTTTTCACATGTTTAACCAAAAGAGATGAAGTCTATTTAAAAGAAAAATAATGAAAAATTAAATAAGAAACATTACGTCTTCAGTGTTGTTACAGAAAATGGGTTTTACCTCAAAAGGAGTGAACCTACGCTTAAATAACCACTTCAGGTTTTTTGGATTAAAAAAAGCAGAACAACCTAATTTCTACTCCACCATTCCACGAATTGAGTAAACTGATAACTTACCAGTCTGCAAGGCAAAGAACTGAACAACGGTTTATCTTCATCATTTAAAATTCTTTCTGAGGATTAAAAATGGTAAAGATGGTAAATTTTATGTTTTGTACATTTTATTACAAGTTTAAAAAAAAAGTAAAAAAAAATTCTTTCTCCCGAAAGCACAATATTGTCAGGTTTTGAAATCTTTAAGTCATTTCACAAGAATTAACTTTGGATAAGAAGTAAAAATGAGGAAATAGGGCTTCCCTGGTGGCGCAGTGGTTGAGAGTCCGCCTGCCGATGCAGGGGACGCGGGTTCATGCCCCGGTCCGGGAAGATCCCACATGCTGCGGAGCGGCTGGGCCTGTGAGCCATGGCCGCTGAGCCTGCGCGTCCGGAGCCTGTGCTCCGTGACGGGAGAGGCCACAAGAGTGAGAGGCCCGCGTACCGCAAAAAAAAAAAAAAAAAAAAGAGGAAATATTCCCTTAACTGACAAGAAGCTATAACCACCATTAAAATGAGTTCTCTGTTGCTGTGGTTAATTTATAAACTGTCAATCTAATATTCTGTCAGCACACTACATTTTCTGCTTCAAAGTCTTTATATTATTTGATATTGTTGCCCACATTAAACATCTCTGTTTAAATACAGGATTCTAAACACAACTCATGTCAATGTATGCTTGAGATTTAAAGACACAATTCTGAGTCTCTTACCTATGCTTTGGATGGTGTACGCACAACTACCCCAGCACATTATGGGGACACGGGGATCCTCTTCATTGGGATGAACCTTTAGTCCCACCTTATAAGTAGCAGTTCCAAATGTTGTTAGCATTTCTTTTATGCTTTCAGAATAAGGATTCCTGAAGTGAACATGTACAGGATTAGCTCAAAACAATGTGCTCACATCAATCAAAGGGCTCAGTTTCTTAACAGCTATTTTCTATGTTGGAATTGAACCACTGAAACTACCTAAAGATAGTTGTATGAAAAGGGGGAATGAAAGACATGCAAACGGTCCCTGCCTGAGAGGGGTTATGCTCTACTTGGGTTGGCAGCAGTGACGCACAGGCCTGAAAACAAGATATTAGGGTGAAGGTCTACACACTGAACTATTGGATCCTGGACCTCTTCCCCATCTCAAGAACATCAGCAATGTGTACCTACTGCCATAGATTTTAGTTTCTCCAGTGAAGAATTCTCAGGAAAAGCCGTTTTTACACATTGACATTTGGGGGTCCCAAGTGAAAGACTGGCCGGGGCCTGATCACCTCGTTGTGAGGCTCATAGGTCAGCAAGCTCCAACCTGCCCACCAGGTATCCAGTGAGCTTCTTAGTGCCTTGTTCTTGAAGTCACCCAAGGACCAATAAACATTTAAGAAAAGAATCAAACATCAAAGACATAAACACCAAAACAAACAAGCAGAAAAAAGGAACTCAGGGAAAACGGAGACAGGGTAGAAAACAACCAATTTATAAAAAAATTAGGGTACTTCCCTGGTGGCGCAATGGTTAAGAATCTGCCTACCAACGCAGGGGACATGGGTTCGATCCCTGGTCCGGGAAGATCCCACATGCCGTGGAGCAACTAAGCCCGTGTGCCACAAATACTGAGCCTGCGCTCTAGAGCCCACGAGCCACAACTACTAAGCCTGCGTGCCACAACTACTGAAGCCCATGGGCCTAAAGCCTGTGCTCCGGAACAAGAGAAACCACCACAATGAGAGGCCCACACACTGCAACGAAGAATAGCCCCTGCTTGCCGCAACTAGAGAAAGCCCGTGTGCAGCAGTGAAGACCCAATGCAGCCATACATACATACCTACATACACACCTACATAAATAAATAAGGAGATCAGTCCAAGAGGGCCAAGAATGAACTAACAGTAGGACTACCTCAAAGAATGGAAAAACCAAGAGAAAATTATCTAAGGAACAAAATAAAACATTCCCCAAACTGAAGGATATGAATCTTCAAAGAGCCTGTTGAAAACGTGGCGAAATGAATGAAGACTCACATACCAAGGAATATCACAGAGAAATTTCAGAACATTGGGAATTAATGAGACAATCACAACAGTTTCCAGAAGTAATAAAGTTACAACGGAACAGGAATCAGAATGGTGTTAATTTCTCAGTGGGTGCTAGAAGTTAGTAAACACTGACTTCAAAATCTAGATGTAAAGTTACTTCTAACCTATAATTCTATACCCAAACCATCTATCAAGCATATGGATATAATAAATGTATTTTCAGACATGGAAAATTTAACACCCAGGCACCTTTTCTTAGGAATCTGCTGAGAGATGCAACATGAGGGAGTAAATTAAGAAAGGAAGGAGAGGACTTCCCCAGTGGTTAAGATTCCGCACTCCCAAAGCAGGGGGTGTGGGTTCAATCACTGGTCAGGGAACTAAAATCCTACATGCCACAGGTGCGGCCAAAAAAAAAAAGAGAGAGAGAAGGATACAAGATCCAGCAAACAAGAGGAGCAGGGCTAGGGGAAGTCTTAGGGTGACAGCTGTGCCCTGTCCTGATTGGCATGGGAGGGCCAAGGCTGTGGGAGGAGGGCTCCAGGAAGGAAGATCATCTGATGAATCTGAGCACTGATAGCTACTGCTAGGCATCTGACAGGTCTACTGAAATGTTTAGGGGGAAAAAAAGTATTATATACAAAGAAAACCAAGTATATGAAAAAAATAAGGTAATTATTAACCACAGGAAAACAAAATGTATAAGAAAGGAAAATTTACCACACAACTTATCAGTAGAAACAATTATAATATAAAAACTGACAAATGATTTAACCAAAAATTGTGAAATAACTCTAAAGGTAGGCTGGCGAGGAATAGTGAATAGGGTAGAGGTCAAAGTTGAATCCTATATTACTAGTCAACAGAAAGACACTGTTTAAAAAAATGATAAATCAAGACACAGCTGATTAAGCATTTTAATTAGAAATATGGAAGTACGTAGCAGAAGAAACAAAATGACAGGACTGGGGATAGGGAGGAGGAATGTGAGAGGCACAGGACTGATGTTCTTTCTGGTTAAGCCCTCCAGTAGTATTTTTACTGAGTAATTTAGTATTTGCCAGGCACAGCTTCCAGGTAACGTTAAATGTATTGTCACTTTATCTTTATAACACTTATGAGGTAGATATTATTATCTTCCCTTTACAAATGAGGAAACTGAGTGAGGTACAGAGAGGTCAAGCAATTTGCACAAAGTTGCAGAGCTTATAAGCAGTGGTGCTGGAACTGAACAAAAGCAGTCTAGCTCTAGAATCTGGGTTATACCTTGTAACTTACCGGCTATGGGTAAAATTAGGCTGCAAGCACTCTGGTTTTGGTCCTGAGTTACTAAGAGGTTGATGGGGCCATAAATAGAAAACAGAAGTCAGAAGGAAGCATGGGCTTTGGTGGGGGAGCTGAGCACCTTAGGTCTAGATGTACTGATGAGGTGTTGTCAAGGAGAGCCAGATCAAGGGGTGTAGGAGGGAGTCAGGAACATAGACTAGGAGAGGTTTGTGAGAATTAAACATGCCATGTAGTTAATAGGTTTTTATCAATACACCTGCAGTAAATATTCTTAAGTCTCAGAATTCAAGATCAGTGTCCTGTAACATTTTGCTCCCTAACTTGACAAACGATATTCTTACTAACTGCTGACTTAATTTTTCATTTCAAGTGGGCCAAATTTAAAAGGAATAATATACTCACTTAGGATGAAAATCAGGCCTAAATCCTTCAGGGAGCTGCAATTCATCCACATTTTCTAAATTCTTTGATAAGGCAGTATCTACAGAAACAAGCATTTTATACTATTATTCTTTAGTCCACAATATTTCTATAAATTTCAGTCATAAATTTCATTCTAAATTTAGGTCAAAGAAATTTTAAAAAATGGGAAAAATTCCCATTAATGAAAACCAGTATAATATACATTCAAAGCATGAGAAACACTATTGCTCTGGATGACCTAGGTACCTTCTTCAGTCACCTGTGCTTCTCCTCAAAGTAAAGCCACTGGAATGTAGCTAGGGAAGGTAAGAAAAGGAAGAGTATGCCGTTTTGTTTCCTTATAAACCAAAGGTATAAATTCTGCTCAGACTGTCTTCCCTCAAGGTCGGAAGTGCAGTGCATGTCTATCAAACTTGGGAAGCCTTTGGTAATGCCAACAATATAGTGAGTCAGCCCACAGAGAATAAAGCCAGCTCTTCCATACTCAGTTACATCTCCCCCACCCCCAGAAGCTCTTTAATAAAATGGGTGAGTAAGTAAGAAGTATTTATCATAAACTTCACATGAGCTTGTGTGTTTTCAAGGAATAAGGAGTAATGTAGCAGATTCAAATTTAGTTCATTAAGACAAAGAAAATTAGAGAAAGTCAAATTTTAAAGTGAGAGGTTTCACTTTTAAAATATTTTAAAACAATTTATTCTGAAACTGTATTTCCCAACGGTTTCAGACGTTAGGGAAAAATGAAAGCAGGTTATCAGAACTTACTAGGAGTATTTTCTTCTTTCCTAAGAACCTGTAATGCTTTTATTTGCTGAGATATTGTTCTAATCCACTGAGTCAGATTTGGTTGGTCTGAAAAATGTAACCTGCTAGAAAAGATTATAGAGAGTGTTTAGTATTCTGTTGCTGCTTAGTTTAAGATACAAAAAAGACTCCTTAAATGATCACAGGTATATTTTAGACACACTTCAAATATTAAAACAAAAAAACAATAAAAAAACCTAGGGGAAAATTTGTTGCTTTTTAAAAAGTCAGAATAGGTATTTACCAATGGAAATAATACATTATTCGTCAATATGATGCTGATAATTATTAGCACCATATTGAATTATCTGTCAAATATTTCACTTTTTTGGTCCTGGAATTTATTAGTATTTCTTAAATATCATAATCACCACACCACGGACACTATTTATTGAGTGCTTATTATATTGCAAGCAATATATTATGTTGTGAGCATTTTACAGTATTATATTTAATCCTCAGAATCTTTAATGAAATAGGTTATATTATTGTCCCCATTTTACAGATGAGGAAACTGAGGTTTAGAGCTATGTTACTTGACTAAGGCCATATATGGGACAGATGTGGCATTCAAACCCAGCTATATCAGACTCCACAGCCTGTGTTCTTTTAACAAATGTGCCATAACTGACTCTCCTGGGAAAAAAAGCAAAACCTGAACCACAAAGTGATTGTTTTCTCCTTACATGCAGAGAATTCTTAATCTAACAATGACTAATTTCTTTACCAGTTCAAATGCAGGTATAAGTCAGCACCATGATATGCTTTTCTGATTAAAATGCATGAGCTTACATGCACATCTAATGGTATTTTAAGAACACTGTGTAGTAGCATAGACTAAGACACCATGGTTTTAACTCCTAAAATCGAAGAGAAAAAAACTGACCCTGCTTTATTTAAACCCAAATAGTAGCACAGAAATAAACAGATGATTCATATTCACAAAACTCAAATTAGTATTTGTGAATGTAAGACAGACACCATAAACTGAGTAACAAAGGTCAGGTTTGAAGAGGAGACACTATCAAATTCATATCTGAAATGAGTATGTCTAATACTCCTATTAACTAAAAGTGCACTAAAAATTATGAAATGACAAAAACTTTGCATTTTAAATACACTAACAGATTTTTACTTTTTGGCCCAATTTTTGAATTGGCCAGTAAACTGCAAAAAATTATATTTAATTGTTAGTATGTTCAAAAATGTCAGTTTGAGCTGCCCCTTCTCCCCCTATCAATTTACTGAGCATCTCTTAAAACGTATGAGGGAGATATTTAAAGTGGGGTCTTAGAAATAAAGGAGACAGTTTTCATGAACACATGAGAACTTTATATCCTTTATAGTGCTTACAGGTGACCAAGAAACTGTTAAATTTTAGCCTGTTCCTTTCTAAAAACCAAAATCGTATTTCATAGGTCAGCTAGAAGAAATAACTAAATAAAAAGTTTGGAAAGTACCTGGAAAACATTATGCATTTTACCTAGAGTGATCTCCTCACCCAGCTGTTGTTTATTATTTCATTACCTTCAAAGGAAACTAGTTCTTTGATATAAAGGTTTTATGAGCCAAAACTTACCTATTAAAAATATTTCTTGGAGGAAGCAGCAGAGGAATAACAGTATTACTCAAGCATTCACAAAGGGGACAAAGGAATTCTCCATTTTCTACATCATAGCTTGTATGTAAGCGTAATCTCTGTTGCCTTCGCTGTTCTTTAGCTTGAACGGAATCAAAATACCTTTACAATTAGAAAACATGAGGTATCAAAAACAATGGTAATTTTTAAAAATGAGAGCCACAAGCTTCAACATTTTAAATAATTTGTTTCCACAAAAAAAATCTAAAAATTAAAATCTTGAAATGACCTGAATTATTTTTAACAGTGATACTCTAATTTTGAGTTGATGTAATTACCAAAACGGGTTAAGAGTTCTAAAACAGGAGAATCAAAAAAAGACTGCCTTGCAAACAATCATTCACAATGTAGCATATTTCTTGGTCCCAGTGCTCTGCGGTTACTCCCCCAGTGCTGGTGACTACTTACTAGGGGCAGTTCATAACAACTCAATGAGCAGAGCACTAGGATAACAGCACTGATTTGTTGGTTTTGCGGAAGCATAGAAAGCACCAAAGTAGAATAAGTTTGAAGTTATCCCATCTTAGCTCAGGGAGCCATGACAATCTTAGGAACTAACCAGACAAGCACTAGCATCTTCAGAATCAAGAGTTGTTCACCCTGGACCCAAAGAAAGACATATTTCTAGGGCTTATACCACTGTAAAAATCCTTTACTTCATCTAGTCTGTTAGATCCCCACATTAAAAAATACATCTGATATACTATGAAGTTTCTAAGTCACTCCTTTAAATGTAATGACAAAGCAAATTAATTTTGTTATTTATTAGGCAGTAATACGGAGTTTTCTTCTTCAAACATCTTTAGTTCTTTCTCCCTTTTTCTAGAATGGAATTTCCTTTATTAAAAAATTTAATTTTGAGCCTTTGGATAAGCTTCTCTTGACTAATATTAAGAATATAAATTACCTTTGCCAACAATGGGCATGCATAATGTGCCCACAGCTACCAGTGTGTGTTCCACAAGACAGATCAGGGTGCATGAATAATGGATCATATTTTTCTGCATTATAAAACAAACAAAAAACAAAGCGAAAAACCAAGCATTTAATATTCCTATAACAAATGTACAACTTTAAACTGTGAAATCCTTACTAAGGGTCTGTAAACTTCAAATGATATGCTAGTTTATTCCTTTGATTTGAGATACCAATAATTTATGCAAGACCCCGGATTATTCAGAATACAGGACTCTCTAATTTTCATTACCCTGAGCAAGTTAATGAAACATCCCTGAATTGTTAACTGAAACTGGGATCCCGTATTTAAGTACATCTAATCTTTTGAACATTTCACATTTTCAGGGCACTGAGAGACTCCTATTCCCCGAAAATGCTCTGAGCCTGAGGTAAAAGGGATATTCTTCAGGGAGAGGTCTTTAATACCTTCAGGGCAGCTGGGTCACAATGATCTCTAACAAAAAAAGATGTCCTGGCAGTAGAGGAGAATCTGCCTAAAGACAATCATGCAGAGACTAGCCATAATTACTATACCAGAGTCAAAGCTGCAGCAAAATATCTGGGACAGCAGCCCAGGCCAGAGTAGGGAAAAACAGGCAATTCAGACAGTCTTCTGCTCTGGTACTAATTTTTTATATTTAAAAGAGATGAAAAATGAAGACAAACATAAAGTGGGTAGCTGGCTTCTTTGGGAATTCTTGAATTCTCTACATAAATTAGTATAATCTTAGAAATTCCCTAACATTAAATTACTCAAGTTTTAATTTGCTTTATATAATAGAACAGTACAAATTTCACAGCATAAAGAAAATCTTTTATGACATAAATTGTGAAAGCATTAAAAAAGTCCACTTATAGCCAAGTACTAAATACAATTGGTGACTTTATCTTCAGCCTGGAATAAAATTTGTAAATCGCCTAGTACAAATGATCATTTCTTAAGGTGAAGCTGACCAATGTATCTTAACTAGGGTGCTTGAGAGCCACACTGTGAAGACTTTCATTATAGAGAAAAGGCAAACTTACCAGTGGTCTCTCAAACCTCCTTCCAATCATACAATGTGAAAAGCACTGGCTAAATAAGTGCTTTGGAAATTAAAACACAGTTCCTACTCTCAAGAAGTTTACTGGTATCATTGAGGCATATGCACACATAAACAAATGTAAGAGTAGAAACATAAAAGTATCTGCGGTGGACACAATAAGGTGCAGCCCAGAAGCCCCTGCAGGAATGAATGACTTACTCCCTCAGCTGTTAGAAGAGAGCACTCAACTGTTATCCCTCTTTAAGGGACTTTGCTCAGGGTCACACTACTTTGATCTTTCCAGAGGCAGGACACAACCAGTCACACCTCTTTCCAGAGGTAGGCCACAACCAGTCACACCTCTTTCCAGAGGTAGGCCACAACCAGTCACTGATCAGTGTCAGGGTATAAAGACCTAGCCCCCTTGCCCCAACTTGGGACACCTCTGAAGGGCCATTCAGCTCCAGAGATCCCATGGGGTTGGTTAAGGTCTTTTGGGGACTGCATCATAGCTCAACTTCTCCCTTTGCGCAAACCTGCTTCCTTCCCCTCCATTCCATGTTTATCCCAAGACTCTCTTGAATAACATCCTGCACTGCATGGTAATCTCTATCTCAATAATCTAAATGAGAATCTGGCTCAAGGACAGCTTCTCACAGGGGTGACTCACACCACTGTTCCCAAGGGATTCCACCCTGGATCTATCTATGAGATAAAATAATTATGGAGATAAAATAGTTATTGTTATTTAAGTGTCAACTAATTATTGGACTTTACAAATGCGAAGAATGGGAAAGACTGTTAAGTACCAAAGTAGTTAATGAAACAAAGAACAGCTTTCTTTTGAATCCCTGCTATTTATCAGCTGCGTAATTCAGGCATAATACTTAACCTTCTGGAGTGTTTCCACATCTGTCAAGTGAAGAATTCCTATCTAAGTTACCTGCTCAAGATACCACCAAACCTACAGTTATTATTAGGTTAATAAAATCTCTGTATATCACCTACCATACTATGTGGCAGTCATTATTAATAGGGAGGATGAGGATATAGCTATGACTTACCTGGATCCTGAATGAATTTACTTCTGTTTTTAGATAATACAGTTGATCTCTGAACAAATGCTGCCAGGACCATTGCCCTGCTTTCCACCTTGACCTCTTGCTCTTCTTGACACAATATACAGGTAACAAATTGTCTTTGTTCAGGGACCGGAGTCTGTGCTGGGCCCAATGCTGTACGAGTCATATCTGAAACCATAGGGCTGGAATAAAAAGGTTAGGAGTATAATTAATGAGCCTAAGAAGTTTCTATAGAATCATAAAACAGTAGATTCTAGGTAAGTAGAAATGTATTTAAAACACGCAGTTTTTTGTTTTTTTAAAAAAATATTTATTTATTTGGCTGTGCCGGGTCTTAGTTGCAGCACGTGGGATCTTTGATCTTTGTTGAGGCGTGCGGATCTTTAGTTGCGGCATGTAAAGTCTTGGTTGCGGCATGTGGGATCTAGTTCCCTGACCAGGGATCGAACCCAAGCCCCCTGCATTGGGAGCGCAGAGTCTTAGCCACTGGACCACCAGGGAAGTCCCTAAAACACACAGTTTTGATGACTTGATTTGAGAGACCCAAGTCTTTCATATGTATCAAAGCCATCTCCTTCAATCCTCATAGCAATCCAATATGCAACACATAAGCCAGACACGAAGATAACTGAGCCCAGTGTATTCATTCTTTTATGAATCTCAAGGGTCTTCTGTATAACTTACATTTTAAGCATACATATGAATTCTCTTATCTATAGTCAAGAGACATGCTCATAATCATATGCTAATAAACTCAGATTTCTAAGATTAAGTCCTCTAACTACGAGGTCACAAAATTTATCAACTCTTCTAAGTTATTCTACAATTAAGTGTACTTATAAAGAAAAAAAACCAAACATCTTTCTCAGTTGAGAACCATGGTCAAGAGTTTCAAAAATTGTGATTATTTTTTACCTATTATCAAGAACAGCAGAGATAGAGGCATCCAGTTCTAATGTCTGCTGAAAGAGTTCTTTGTTCTCATCAATAAAGTGCCGTTGCATCTCAGACATCTGGGCCATGATCTTTTCTCTGCGCAGTCT